>NW_027133377.1:1824000-2432000 GCF_026122565.2 Emydura macquarii macquarii
ATAAAGATATTAGCAGTACTTTCCTGTTTTGTTCACTCTCTTTGCATTATTTCTAGAGGGAAGAATGCACTAACAGACCATGTTAATCGACATGAAAGAGATCAGGATAAACTAGAACTAATTTAAACCTTAATCCAAAATTCTGATTTACACAAGATCTTTCTGTGAATTCAAGAAAGTTTGGTTAACTCCCTCCCAAAAATTGTGTTTTCAGGTTTATTCACTATTCTATACATCACAGGATCAGATCCCTCAGATCAATGGAATTGAGAGCACTCAACAGCCTGCAGGAATGGGGTCATGGATGTTGAGATCGAAAAACACCTCATATCTTCTAGTCTAGACCAAACATCTGTTAATATAGGCTAGTTCCAATAGTGCATTTTCTAGAGCTTTAGCCAGACTAACTTTAAGTGTCCAAAGTAATGTGGCTTCTATCACTTCTCTTGAGAGACTGTTCCATATCTTACAAGCAAGCGCTCACTGTTAGGAAGTTTTCCCTGATGTTCAGTGACAATGATGGTGACTGCAACTTGTCCCCAAGGCCTTTCCTTCAGATTTTCCCTTTAAAAATAAAAATAGAACTGAAAAAATTGGCTCATTTTCCTTTCCAGCTGAAGCCAAAAGAAATCAAATAGCAGTACAGCAAGACAGAACCTAATTCTGAGCTACTCCTTTCTCTCTCTGCCCCAAGATACACATGCTATATCCCCCTTCCTCCTTTAGTACTGCTTTTTGTGAATATGACGGTGGATGTCTGGGGCATTCATTAGCCTGTGAAAATATTAATAACAGCACTTTGCATTTGCACAGAAACATCTATCGAAGGGCATCAAAGCGTTTTGCGAATGTGGGTATTGCTGTTATTTTCATTTGACAAATGGGGAAACTAAGGCAGACTTGGTCCAGTAATTGATTAAATACTAAATAATACACACATTCAGTGGCAGAATCAAGAATAGAATCCTGGTGTCCCTTACAACTAAACCATATTTCTGATTATGGCTAGATGCACCTAGAACTGATTTTGTTAAAATACTTTCCGCTTTCTCCCCTCTTCCTAGAACTCACCCCCATCTCTTGACACAAACTGGAACACCTTTGAGGTTTAGAAAAATGTGGTTAAATGTGTTCTCACCTGCCTTCCATCATTACAGCCACTAAACCCTCCCACCACCACTGTCTTTTCCCTGCTCCCCTTTACCACACTGACTGCCATCCACTCTCCCAACAAGGAAAGAAAGAATGAGGAAAAAGATGGGGAGGTGGGAGAGAAAGAAGGGAGAATAGTTTGAGGGAGATGTTTGTGGGACAGATGAGGGGGGAACTGGGGTCTCTTGGAAAGAGCAGAGAGAGGTGGGTGTTTGGGAACAATGTGTCTGTGACCAAAGAAAGGAGAAATTCAAGACATTTGGAAGGAGGGTACAAGAAAAGAGCCACAGGGAAGAGGTGTGTGTAAGGTATGTCTTCACTCCACAGTCAACCTGGACCATTACCTGGCTTTAGCACAAATCTCCCTACCATCCACACAGGCCTGTGGCCTGGGTTTGGAGGTGTTGAAGTCCCAGCTAGCTTACCTAACTAGGGGTATAGGTTGGAGTCCAGACTTTGGTTTAACTCTGGCTGGAACCTGCCTACTTTGCAGTGAGGATGCAGGCAAAATCCCCTGAGTACTGATATTCCTTCAATGCCTTCCCACAATTCCCCTGGAAAGATAGCAGACACTTTATCTCACCATTGACAAGGAAAGAATCCTAAAGCACAAAGAACCATGGGATATGCCCACAGACCCACATAGGGCAGTGCAGACACAGTGAGGACAGTAATGTGGGTAGGGCTTTGCAGTGGAGATACTTGCACCTGAAGGCTGAAAGCTGGAAGGAAGTATCCCCCATCCTTTCCTGACAACTCCTCTAAGGCCTGATTAATTCCAATACACATTTGTGAACTCTCAGCCAACGCAGCCTCTGAAATTTCTGAGATTTCCCATCACTCACAGACATGTCACATAAAGCAGCATATGCCTTTTGACTCTGTCCCTATTTTATTTTCACATGCCTCACAACACGTGCTGGCAAAACCAGCTTGTGGGAGAATCTAGCAAGCATAAGAAGGAAGCAAGTTTTCTCCGCTTTTCAGAGATACTGGTAAAAAAGACAAAATGAGCAAGGTTTATCATTCAGCTGTCATGCTTTCTGCTGAGATCATGCTCCTTCACTTAAGAATCTGGAAGTGGAAGCTGCATTACTTTTCACAATGGAACAGCAATCAATGCTGGAAAGTACACATCTAATGGAAGCTACTGCTTTGAACCTAGTTAAATTAATTAAACAGTTGTTCGATCTGTTTTCCAGAAATACTGAGCTATTCAAGAACTGTATTAAAATGCAAAACAGCTTGTTGGGTCACTCTTAAAAAGGATGGTTTCCTGGGAAAGCTGTAAATACTGTCTAAATTACTGCATTAGTTACAGCAAGACTAGCCCCATATTCTATGGGCTTGATACAGGTAATCATCTCAGAATAGTTATTGTAACATGGTGATTATGCATGCTTGGAAAAATCTTTAAAGACCCTGCTCAACCCAGACTGAGCAAGAAGAAATAATTATAGGTAAGTGTAAACACATTAAGACGGGCTAGATAGCAGGCAATAAGGGATGAATCTTTCATTTATATGTTCCTGGGTCCAAATCCAGTTTAGTTTATGTTTATGTTTAAAAGTCATTTTTACCAGTTAGTGTTTTTGGTGGGTGGCCTATATGAAATGAACTGGTGTTCAGTCCAGTTCCTGCTGGACAAATGGATTGCACAGAAACCAACATCTACTTCAGATGTCACTTCCAGGAAAGAATGAGTAAAATAGGCACTTATCTACTTTCATATCCCTAGAAATTGTTTTTCCAGATCAAAGAGCAGGCATGCTGGTACGGGAGTCTGTGCTGTACCTGTATTACAGACAAATTTTAGTCCTCAGTGCAGTCAATCCAGCACTTTTCACAAGCAATGAATTTCAGACGTGGACCTTGACTAGCTGCAAAGACCACACAGAGCCAGCAGAAAATGCCAATGGATCTGAAAGCATTCAAAATCCTGGTTATTTTACAACGCCATTAATAAAACCCAGATTCTTGACCAACAAGCTGAGGTGCTGAAGAATCAAATGAGAAGATGAAATATTCAGATTCTAGGAGTGCTTTCAAATAAATATAAATCTGTCTCAAATACATTTGTTGAAAAGATGGTTCCCTAAAGTTTAAACATCAATAAATGTAGAAAATAGCTCTAGGATCCCTATTGGACAGGATGTATCACTATGGCAATGGGGTATTTGTAATAATGCTCCCCTTTCTGACACAGGAGAAAGTCATATTCAGGAAAAAGAGAAAATCTCTGAGGATAATAAAATCCCAATTTTTTTTTTTTTTTTGGAATTGAGCCAGATGATGCAGGCATGAAGGAAAGAGTTGGCAGGAGTAAAACACATGGATTAAAATGTAGAATTTGCAAAATTATGGCTTGCAAAACTCCAGGTTATCTCTAATGGGAAACCTCACATTTTTCTTGAATGGGCCAGCAGTTATCGGTTTGCTGGATAAGATCCTAATAAAAAGTAGAAACCTGCACCAAGAATCAGGAGTCTCTAAAGAAGAATCTGCATGTGATAATGCTGTCTCACACATTAAAGCCAAAGAAATAATTAGTCTTAGCATTCTATTTGTGTTTTACTTTTTCCCCTATAAATTTAATATCATTGGATACAGTTGTGCCCTTAGGGAGACTGGTGTAAATTCAGAACCACATCCTTGAAGTTACTGTGCATTTAAACTGTAATGGAGAGTAGAATTTGACTCAATATGTGTAAGTTTCAACATATATATATATATATATATATATATATATATATATATATATATATAAGGAAAAATATTAAAAAGCAGTGACTATTGGCTTCAGGCTCGCTCTTGCATTCTTTGTATTCCCCACTGGTTTCGGAAGATATTTAGGGTGTTCAAGGAAAACAGGAACGGACACTCCTTAGCTGTAATGTGAATGATTAAATATCTTCTCCCACAACAAAGGAAAATCAGAGCAAAGATTTGAGTGATGGACTATAGTATCTGCGTGCAATTCTATGCAGATGGTTAGTTCAAGAAGTTAAACTAGCAATTGGTTTTCCATATAGTGAAATTTGTTTTACAGTGGTTTGATATAATATCTGAAGCTGTATGAGAAAATGCCACGATGCTGACAAAATAGCACTAAGGAGAAATAGGAGTTAGTATTAAAAAAACTCTGTACTGAGGATGAAAGAAGAAAAACCTCTGTAAAGAGTAATCTTCCAATCTCCTTACCCCCCACACTGTCACATCTACTTTCATTGCAAGGTCAAGGGTCTGGTCCTGATCTTCAGAGCCATTAATCGGTCAGTGACCACATCTCCAAAACACCAAAACAGCTGTGCTCCTTTAGAACAATTTAGTAGTTCACAAAACCCAAACAAAGTACATGAGAGCAAGAGATCAGCATTTTTGCTGAGAGTCTTTGGCTTTTGAAACTAGGTCTGACAGGAGGTCAGACTAATCCAGAATCTGAGCAAGGGTATGTTGAAAGACCCTTCTCTTTGAGGAAGCTTTCCCACCATAACAAGAATAGTTGGTATATCAGGGAAAGAAGAGAGACAAAATATGCATGAAGTCCACTTGGGAGCTTGCCATGCAGATCTAAGTTACCTGTGATGCACTTAGATACTATGGTGATGGGTTCTATAAAAAGCCCTAACAAAAAAAGATAGAAATTGTATTTTATTCTCCCACTGCACTCTGCAGACAAGTCTCCCAAATCAGTCCAGAAGATGAAGGCAGGACAAGGAAAGTTAAGAACTCCTCTTTAAACATTTAATAGAACTATAATCCAAGGAAGACCAGTTAATGGGTGTGATATGCATTAGCACAAGGACAGGAAAACAAAGTACATGTTCTCTACTCCAAGACACTAGAAATGAATCAAGTCTGTGAGAAGCTCTTTGAAGAAGGGTTTGAATTCTGTCCAACTGTCCTTTTCTTCTCTAGAATAAGCACTTTCAGTTGTGTGCCTGGCAGAAAAGGCTGTGCTTCATGATCAAAAAGAGAGAAACAACTGTAGTCTGAGAATCAAATGCATTCAAGTGTCCCTGATTTACCCAGCTATTATGAACCTTATATATGGTATATTATAGTGTATGTTGTTCTTCAGTGCATCACATTAAATTAGCACCAGAGCCACATTATGCCTACAATGGCCCTTTTCAATGTGCATTTCAAACAACAAGAGAGGAAGAAAAATGTTTAATGTGCCAAAATATTAACTATAACAAAGATAAGGCACTTAAATAGCAGCTTTTCATTCTGAGCACCTTTTTCCTCTTTGAGAAATGATCCAGGAAAAGCCCTATAAAACAGCATATGACTCATTACTTCAGTCAATATATTAGAAAGAGAGTGCAAGTATATTGATATGGATAGACAAAAATAACTTGAAAACAGTTACTTGATGTAAAATAGTCATTATTACCATGTATAATATTTTCTGTTATGAGACACAAAAGGTTCCAGAAGAGAGAATCAAGTTTAAAAAAGGAGTCTGTTTTCTATGAAACTCTCAATAACTATACAATTGAGAATAATGTGGGAACAATTGGGTAAACTGATTAAAGCTACTTCACTCTCATATGTCCCATATTGTGGGACAGATAATCCAAAAATTCACAGATCGTAAACACATTATAAGGAAATCTGTAAAGCAGTACTCATTCTTACATTGTTTCATAAATATATTAGGCCCAAAGAGCTGTCATTAAGCATCACACCTAAATCTATTTTTTTCTTTAACAAACACCTATTGGGTATGTCTAGACTGCAATTAGACACACACAACTGGTCCAAGCCAGCTGATTCAGGCTTGCAGGGTTTGGGCTAAAGGGCTGTTTAATTGTGGTGTAGACATTCAGGCTTGGGCTGCAGCCTGAGCTCTGGCAGCCTCCCACCTCTTGGGACCCTAGCACCCAGGCTCCAATGAACAGGACATGGTTCAGAATGATTTTGCCCTTCCCCACCACTACTTTATTGTGTAATAAGAGGTTTTAGCAACTCCAACATGAAACAAATTGGGGAGGGTTTTCTTTACAGTTGGTCACAATGGGTATGTCTACACTGCAGGTAGTCACCCGTGGCTGGCCTGTACCGGCTGACTTGGGCTCAAGCTAAGAAGCTATTTAATGGCAGTGTAGACGTTCAGGCTCAGGCTGGAGCCTGGGCTGTAGGACCCCATGAGATGGGAGGGACCCAGAGCTTGGGCTGCAGCCTAGGCAGAACTTCCACACAGCAATTAAACAGCCTTGTAGCCTGAGCCACATAAGTGCCGAGTCAGCTGGCACTGGCCAGCCATAGGTGACTACCTGCAGTGTAGACATAGCTATTGTGACCAACTGTAAAGAAAAGCCTCCCCAACTTGTTTCATGTTTGAGTTGCTAAAAGCCCTTATTACACAATAAAGTAGTGGTGGGGAAGGGCAAAATCATTTTGAACCATGTCCTGTTCAAATGCTATCTGATGATTCTCAGAATAGATGGTAAATTCTTTGGAGGACTGAAGTTGATTTTCTTATCTTGGCATGTGAAGAACCAGTGTGCGCCAGATGACTGTGGCCCAAGAAAATGTCCTGGCACCAGCAACAGAGCGGAAAAATTAGTAGTAGCATAAGGGACATCAGCATGAATATATTGTGAAAGAAGTTTTCCTGCTGTATTCTGCAAAACCAACCAGGCCTTGTGTGCTCTGCACTACAAATGGCAAGGGTCTATCCTGAATGCTCCACATCTTGTTCAGGCTCCATGTTCAGGCTCTGTTAGAGCAGAGTTGCATTTCCAATAACAAATTAGAATTCTGTGTAAAAGTGGCAGTTACAGATTTGGATAAACGTTCATAAATTCCCCCAAATGTTTGCTAGGTGTATAACAAGGATTATTTTTGCTAATCTGGATTAAATCAATTGAAGGCAAAATCACAGTCTGGTCCATACAGCCCAAATGCATTCAATATTAATATTATTTATTCATTGTATTCTAATAGTGTCTAAAGTTCTATCTAATCTCCTACCTGAGATTAGGACCTAGTTGTGCTAGTGAGATATATTCAGATATAATTTACATTTGGGCAAATCAAATTTGGATAAGCATGAACCAAGGAGAGGAAAAAATTGAAAATTTAAGGAAATTGTATCCAAACTGAAATTCTCTTCCTTTCTTGTCTCTAACTTGTTTCTCAAAACAATAGCATCCATAATGGGGTACAGGGAGCAAGGCATCAGATTTTCTTCCCTTCTCCATTGACTTTGCATCATTCCAGCAGGGCAACACAGCTGAAAACTGACTCAATCTCCCCAACCTGAGAAGAGTCTCAGCATATGGGAATCCCTAGCCAAAGTAGAGCCATTATAGCCAGTTGGTACATCATCCCACAACATCTTCCTGAATCATAGGAGGAGTGTTGAGGATGGCAAGGAGAAAGGCTGGGACACACTGCACTCTGACAATCCCTGACTGTCTGATGGCCACTCAGGATCATAGTGAGCATAGATTAGAGTAGTCCTACAGTTGCTGTAATCTCACCTGGGCCAGGGCCTGTGTGAGACCCACCCCTGTCTATTGTACCCAGCCAAAACTAGGAGCAGTAGAGAATCTAACCCAAGATCAAAACTCAAAGCTGGAGTATTACTTATCACTTAGACTTCCCTGGGTCTAATAGGTTTGTGTCTTAAACCTAAAAGCATTGCAATATAATTTTTAGCCTGTGAATTTTGAATTTCTCCCATCCTCCCTCACATAGCAGTTAGGAAAATCATAAAAGGAATCTGCATGGAAATGTTATAAATGAGTGTGGTCATCTCATAAAAGTACTTAACTACAAACTACAACTTTCACACAAATATATGTAGGATTAGTCCATTAGTATTTTCAGAATTCAAGTGTTTAACCTGTTTAAATATTAGGAGTAGAAAACCTATTTTGGTATGAGGAATATTTACCTGACTGACAATAATGGCATGACTCTTAAGGTAGTAAGTACTTTGGTATCCATGCAGAATTTACTGTAGGGACAGAGCCATTATGATGTCTCTAGTCATTTTGATATGTAAGTGTTAAGATACATTTATTTACTGAATAGTGTGTAAAGGAAAAATCATAATCATGAATATCCAAGGATTTTTAGGAAAAGTCATTATGGGAAAAGTATAAATTGGAGGATTTTAAATGGTTTCTTTCCAAACAGAAGAGACAATAACTCATATTTTTTAAAAAATCATGAAAGCTTGTAACATTCACAAACCCTTTCACAGAGATAAGGAAAAGCAGAAATGACCTCTCATAACAGCAAACACTGGTGCCACAACTTGGTAAAACCTGTCCTAGTCACTATTTCAAGTTTGCCATTTTCACAACAAGCCATTTTGTAGCTATGATTTTCTGAATGAATATAAATAGCATTAGAACAATGTTCACAAAGTCCTCATCTAGTTGAGCACTTGTTTCTGTTTCTGTCAGTGAACATAATTATTTTGCTGAACTATTGAAGCTGAAACAGCTTTTGCAGATGTTTCAGAATACGGTCTTTAGCCACAGGTGATAGGCATTTCATTAATAGTCACCATTCATTTGAGTCCAGTTAATACCAAATTTAGGATTCAGTGGTCCAGAACTTTCATAAGCAATAAAACAATTTAGTTACCCCCAATCTCTTCCTAAAAGATGAGAAAAAGTAAATAACTGAGAAACTGAAATTCACTCATCTGGTTTAACTGTAAAGTAATGAAACAGTATTCTAATGAGGAAATGCCAATTCCATTTCTAAATTCTCCATTTCATTCCTGACTCTAGCACATTCAGCTAACAAAAGGCTATGGCCAAGAAAAATCTGACTGTTGCATCAAGTGTATGGCAAACATGCCATGGGTGACAGCTGTTACATCCTAATTACAGTATTCAGTAATTCTGGTGATGCTGGCATTACATGCTACATCTGAGAGCTTAATCCTCATCTCAAAAATGGTTTGTACAATTAATCTTTTGCTAAGGGTAATCATTCTTTATGTCCTGTGGCCACATTTATACATAATCACTATCCTTAGAGCTGTAGCAAGCTATCCACAGGAGATGTGAACTCTAATGAATTAGCCCCCCGGAGGCTCACACAAAAGACTGGGGCTTAATCCCCCATTCACACAGTAGGCTTCCCATATGGTTTGCCTTATTCACTTAGATGGAGTTTATTTGATTACTTCTACCGTGTGTGCACATAAGATCTCACAGCTTTCAATATATTCTCTTGATTAATTTTCTTACTAATTTCTAGTCCCAAAAAGTAAAGAGCTCAAAGAAGTGCTGACAAGTTTACTTACTTTGATGATATGCGGGATTTAGCAGGAAGAGTCAGAATTACTAGGCACTATTCTTGAAGTGATCACTGACTTGCTATTGAACCATGGGTGAGTCACTTTACAACTCTCTGTCTGTCCATTTTCCCACTTTGCAAAATGTCTGTGATATTTTCCATTTTGCAGTTGTATTGTGCAGTTCAGGCAAGGCTTATAAAGTACTTGGATTTCCTCAAAAGAGAAACACTATTTTAATGCATAGAATTTTCCTATTGCATCACTAAAAAAAACATTAAAGGCTCAATCCTGCATGGCTCCGAGCAATTGCATTTTCAACCCCTACTGAAGTCAATGGTAGTTAAAGAAGCTCAGTTCCTCCAGGAGTTGATCAGCACCCGCTAAGAGGAAGCCCTAAGAGCACAATACAGTTGCAGGACTAAGGAACCGCAGATCATTAAATGCCAAATTTAAGGTGATAGATGCAACTTCAGGTAAGGGGGAAAATTCTGTCCTAGTGGCCTAATCACCCCCATACCAGTGGTTCTCAAACTTTTTGTATCTGTGACCCCTTTCACATAGCAAGCCTCTGAGTGTGACCCCTTCACCCCTGTGGGCACCTGTCCCTGGACCCCATGGGCTCCCTCCTCCCCCTTTGCCCCAACCCCTGTAGTCTCCCCACTCCTGCTTCACCCCTAACCCCTGCACTGTGCCCTCTTCACCTCTAATCCCTGCAGCCCCCTTCTGCGCCCACCTGGAGAAACAGACCTGCATGCACAGAGTGGCTGGTACTGCTGCTTGCTGCTTGATCCCACCTCGAAAGCTGCTCCTCCACACCCCTAGGGGTCTGTGGGGATGGGAGGTGGGGAACGAGGAGCAACATCAGGGCTCCCTGCATCCAGGTCACTTTCCCCACTTAGGCTGTGTAAGGGGAGGGCAAAGAGCAGCAGTTCCTGATGCTCACCTCACAGCACTGCCCAGGTGGGGAAAATTACCTGGATGAAGGGAGTCCTGGCATTGCTTCTCACTCCCTCCCTATAGTCCCCTAGGGGGGAGTGGAGGAACGTGGGGGGGGGGTGATCAATATCTGTATATCACTGCTCACCCCCTCCCCCATGTCCCTCCACTAGGAGGAAGCAGGGAGGCTCACAGCCCCATGCCTGGCCAAGGTTAGAGCTTACAACTTGCGACCCCCACATAACCACATCGCAATCCCCAGTCTGAGAACCAATGCCCCACACAAAGCAATGTCCCTTTCCCTGAAGTCACCCTGGGAATACATGGACATAATCTGAAAACAAGATTATTCAAAATAATATTCATAAGCCATATCAAAACATTAGAATTACACTATATAGCAAGTACTCTTGCTATATAAATACACCTTCTTGTGATACTCCCATTCATCTCATGGGACACCAGGAAAGAACGGAGATGGCCAAACCTCCAAAAAGGATTGTGTCCACTACTGAATACAATCTATTTTCACTTTCTCTGACGACAAAAGGCATCTATCTGATCTTTATACCTCTTTGATACTTTAAGACCTTAAAGGGACACCAAAAGATTTCAGTTGTAAGTTCCCCAAACCACTAGTGATTTGTTCCTTCTGGATATCACTAGAATGGCTAATCACTTCCCAGATACAGAGCCCCCGCCTGACACTCCAACACTGAAAGTGTATGGTTGGATGGGGGTAGAGAGGAAACCCTTCTGATTCCTCCACAAACTCAGAATTACCCATTGGCTTCTTGCCTCTGAGTGGGTCTGATCATATTTGCCCTTCTGCAGCCTCGCTTGAGTACACTTCAGGCTGCATTATGTAGGTAAACTATTGGTTGGACCCGCCAGTGCTCTTGAAAGATATGCTTAGCGTCTCAGCAGGCCCCAGCAATATCTCTCTCACCTGACCTTACTCCAGCACTACCAGCCTAAAAGGTTCAAAAATCATGCATCAGGACCTCAAAAATCATGGTCAAGGAACAATCAGTTGCACACATACAAAGTGGGAAATGATTGCCTAGGAAGGAGTACTGTGCAAAGGGATTTGGGGGTCACAGTGGATCACAAGCTAAATATGAGTCAACAGTGTAACATTGTTGCAAAAAAAGTAAACATCATTCTGAGATGTATTAGCAGGAGCGTTGTAAGCAAGACACAAGAAGTAATACGTCCGCTCTATGCCGCTAATTAAGCCTCAACTGGAGTACTGGGTCCTGTTCTGGGCATCCCATTTCAGGGAAGATGTGGACAAATTGGAGAAAGTCCAGAGAAGAGCAACAAAAATGATTAAAGGTTTAGAAAATATACCTCTGAGGGAAGATTGAAAAAAATTGGGTTTGTTTAGTCTGGAGAAGAGAAGACTGAGAGGGGGACACGATAACCGTTTTCAAGTACATAAAAGGTTGTTACAAAGAGAACGGAGAAAAATTGTTCTCTTTAACCTCTGAGGATTGGACAAGAAGCAATGGGCATAAATTGCAGCAAGGGCGGTTTAGGTTGGACATTAGGAAAAACTTCCTAACTATCAGCGTAGTTAAGCACTGTAATAAATTGCCTAGGAAGGTTGTGGAATCTCTGTCATCATCTAACCTGCTCTTTAAAATCTCCAAATACCTGTCGGATGATCTAGATAATACTTAGTCCTGCCTTAAGTGCAGGGGGACTGGACTAGAGGTCCCTGCCAGTCCTATAATTCTATGTTTCTTACTTAGAAATTATGAGGTTTACAAATCAATAATTGTGGATTCATTATATTTGCTTTTGGGTGTTTAGAGCATTTAGCGTTGACATTTTAATGGTCCATAGTCATGAGAGCTAGAAACTCTTTCTTTTAAAATGCCAGCTGAGATTCTCAAGTAAGAACCTGATTCTAGCAGCTAGAGCTTTAAGTAAGATACCAAATATCACAAGAGACACAATCACGAAAGATAGCAACACTGTCACCTTCTCAGTCCTTGCATTAGCTGCTGTAATAACAGGGATCCTGCCACTGTGATATTGTAAACTCTTTGGCCGAGTCATTAGGATAGACAAAAATACCCCAGCATACCATGCGCTCTCAAATTCTCCATCAATATGCAAAGAGGTGCACACCTTTACCCTACCTCGCATTATCCAGAAAGTCATAGATTTGCATGATTGAGCCAGATATGGGAGCTTCACTCTATGATGCCTGGTATGATGCCATCAACCATGGTCACTCTTCCTGGTCTATCAGTCCTCTGTAGAGTATGTATATTTGTTGTTGACGAGTAAGGGGTCTGTTACTTTGCCTCTTCCACATATACATGATAACCTTTAATTACTGATTAAAGAGGCACACAGTCTTGTGCTTGAGACCTTTTACAAGGACTCAGGAGATCTCTTTATGCCTGTTTCCCATCTGCAAAAAGATGATAATCCTTCCTTTCTCTCAAACTTAGTCGGTGTTGTCTATTTCAGATTGTAAGCTCTTAGAAGCAGATACTGTCACTTACTAGGATGCCAGCACAGTGTGGGCTCTATCTTTGGGATTTCTAGGCCTTACAATCTTACAAATAATAATAATAATGATAATTATATAGATAACATTGTTTTCCTACCATATAATATAAAACCATACCAAATTTTGCTATAAACTAAGTACACATACGTAGCAGCTTTTGCAGTTGTGTATGTCAGAGAGAGGCCATGAAAGTCACTTGAAATAGAAAGCAGAAGAGAAGTTTCCAAATTTTACCAGATCAACATTTCTCAATTGCTTATCTTGCTTCAGACTTTTTTCCCCTCCTTCCTCTTAGAAACAAATCTAGTATTAAGAGAACTGTGCCAAGTGAACATGTCATACTTGGAACTCCTCTAAATTAAGGAGAAAAGGATTTGGGGATTATAGCAAATACACATTTTTAATGACTTCAGTGTCCTGCTTGGTGGCAAAGCTTTGAAGCAGCAGCAGCGACACATGTACCACTTGTGTTCTTCATCCTAGCTTCAATGCAAAAAAGTACACCAACTGGCAGAAATAGACCCTGAACTAATTCCCTTCACCTTCAGATGACTGCTTACAGAAATATAATCTATTTCAGAAAGAATTAATCTACTGGTAAAATCACTCTTAAAACAGAAATACTGCTGATCTTCAATTATAGACTTTATTTACTTTAATTTAAAGCTTTAATCTGCATAAAGGGCTTCACACCACTCTTTTGCATAACAGCTTGCATCAGCATTCGCTGCCAAATCTGCAATGCAGTTTGTGAAGCAGAGCCATGACAGATAAATAATTACAAGGGTTTGTGGCAGCAGAGCATAAGATTTGTAAGCAATGGTAACGTGAACCCAGTCTTTACCTTTCTCCTCAGCTAGATGGAATCCTAGGCCTGATATAGTCCATATTACAGCTGACCAAATAATTTGCAATGAATAGTTTATCCAATGAATTTAGCTCTCCTTTTATTTATTTACGATCATGCAATAATCTGTCATCAGATCATGATTTCCTCAAATTCATTCCTAATTTTGAAAGTATTCAGAAATGTAACTCTGAGTACTGATAACGTACAAGTTCCCTATCTGCCTGTCTCAGGGTTTTCTCTATTGCCTAACACATGCTTCCCACATCAATTAAATCTGCATACTGAGGCCCGTATGGATTTCAAGAGATTTCTGCTCTCATCCCCCTCTGAACAAGGAGGGCTTTGCTTGGGGAATATATATGTAGTAATAGATCTGGTGATGTAGACAGTGGAAATGCTTTGTCAAAGAGGAAGGTCTTGCAGTCTCCATTAAGAATTCTGTCTTGGAATGTTTGATAGTCATTACTATGTAAGCTGAGTTGGTTAAATTGCGATTGCATGGACTGTGACTGGAGGAATCCCCCCATGCCAAAATTTAAAACTGAGAGTCCATGAGTACTTTAATATGTGGATGTGACGCTCTATTTCTGAAACTCTCTTTTGCCAGAGTTCTGCACAAAGGGAACACAACAGAGGCATGACCAGTGCCAGAGCAAATTCACTTAAACTTCAGGTTGATATTTGCAGAAAAGATATTCCTTCAGCTCTATCTAGGAGTGCTGCTATTTCAACACAATTTCGGGTCTTGGTTGAAGGTATACACCATTCTTTTAAAGAAACTGGAGAAAGAGAGAGAGTCTGGTAACATGGAATTTTAGAAAGGCATTACAGTAAAATCTTTGATACTTTTTGAACCAAGCCTGTAACATTATAACAGGAAACATCCTGTACAGCAAACTGAATTGTAGCACATTAGAAATGACCTTTCTTTTTTCAAACAACTCCCTAAACTGCCATATACAAAAGGTTCCAGCTCCTCTGGTTGCTTGTAATAAATTAAGACAACAGTATTTTAAACACATTGGAAAGCTAAATTCTTCCAGGTCCTGAATAAGTAAAAGTAATTTCATCATACCTAAAGTTATCATCATCAATTAAACACATGTAATACCAAAAGTTTTTTAGACACTGCAGTCCTATTTATTTCATCCTGTCCATTTACACTGAATGCCTTCTAGTAATAATTTCTTTAAAATGTGTTGTTTGCATTTGAACTTGTGCTACATACTTTATGTTATGGCAAACATAAGACAGGCAAAGAGTGATTTTCACCTGAGACCGGTTCAGCTTAGCTCTTACTGTGTCAGCTAGAAGGCTCACTTGATAGTGTTGCTGCATGAAAGACGACAGTTTTCATCCTGACTCCACTAATGCACAAAACAAGTTCAACTGCTGCATAGGGGACTCAGTTAATTGTTTACATCTTCTCTAGCGTCAATAGCCACCAACTGGCACACACCACAGTGAATTCTCTAGTAAAGTGGATGTCTGCAAAAGTACCATATGTTTCCAATTCAATGGAGCAAAAAACTATGCTAAATGGTAGCGAAGGAACACCCTGTTATAGTTCACAGCCATTTGTTGGTGGCAAAAGTTATTTTAATGCAGATATCACTTAAAATTAAGCTTTGACCATGTGTTCTGCCCTTATTCTTAAATTCAAAGAACCTAATCCAAAATGGTATAAAAAATACATATAAATTAAATTTAACCGTTTTTTGTTTTTTTTTAAATTCATGACTGCAGCGATCTTGTGGGAGAGGGGTTTCCCCTGTGCCTTTAGTTACACAGAAGGCTGGCGGAAATTATATTTCATGACTACTGTGAATTTTCTGATCAGATGGCTTTTTTTCCCCAGGAATTCATTGTAAGGAGGTTGGATTTTGTGCAGAAAATCAGAGTATCATAAGGAAGGAAATATCTCCAATAACATTTATAGCAGACAAATGAGTGAATGAATAGTATTTTCACGTCATGATCTTCTAACAACTTTCAGATTTAACTAATAATAATGTAAATCTAGTGCAGGTTTTAACCACCTAATTTATTAGCTACTAAATGTATTCAGTACCAATTTGCTGCAGTGCCAAAACACAATTGAGTATGCCGAGCAGCATTTTCTAACATTGAATGGGTTGGGTTGTATTCATAAACAATATATTCTCATTAGTATGAGATTTGCTGTGACTTTTTATAACTGACAAATATTTAGGTAAATTCATGAATTTAATTCTTCCATGGAGGGGAGGGAAGTGTAACCACACCTGCAGTCATCAGATTTTATGGCTCTCGTTGTGCCCACTCTCACCTATGACAGCTTCCTCACAGCAGTTTTGAAGATGGGCCTTTGAGCATTTACAGGATTGGGGTTTAAGATTATACATTTTTCAGGATAAAGTTTATCTTCAAACTGTTTTTGTATAGTGCCTAGCACTACATGGTCCTAATCCACATCAGAGCCTTGAGGCAAATAAAAAAATATAAATGGTCTCAGTTGAATCCGTAGGGGTGCGTCTACACTGCAATGAAAGTCCCACGGCACAGCCGCAACTGCCCTGGGTCAGCTGACTCCCCCCTTACAAGGTCTGAGAGCTCAGACTCCAGCCTGCACCCAAACATCTACACTGCAATTTTATAGCCTCTCACCCCACACCTCATGAGCCCAAGTCAGCTGACCTGTGCTCTGAGACTCGGGGCTGTGGGTTTTTTAAATCAGAGTGTAGACATACGTACACATCACAAAGCCCACCACTGAATAGGCATAGAGACCTAACAGGAGGTCTCTCCAGGTCAGAATACAGGTATGTTGGCAGGGGAACTTGCACTGCTAATACTCATGGTGTGACTATTTGTACATTAATCGATAGCTTCAGTTCATAGGCCTGTAGATCCAACAGTTTTCATGAGCACTAAGAGTACGTCTACACTGCAGAGAAAAACCTGCAGCACAGTCTCAGAGCCTAGGTCAGCTGACTCAGGCTTGTGAGGTTCAGGCTGCAGTGCTAAAAACAGCAGCATAGCTGCCTGGACTCTGAGGATAGACTGCCATTAGAAATCATGACTGGCCCATACCATCTGATTGAGGCTTGCAGGGCTTGGGCTAAGGGGCTGTCTTAATTGTGCTGTCGTAGTTCAGGCTTGGGCTGCAGCCTGACCTCTGGGACCCTCCCACCTTACAAAATCCTATAGCCCAGACTCCAGCTCAAGCCTGAATGTCTACACCACAATTAAAAGACTCTTAGCCGGTGCCCCACGAGCCAGCCGTAGGTTTTTAATTGCGGTGTAGACATACCCTCAGTCCCTGGCCTGCTAGGTTTCAGAGCCCGGGCTCCAACCCAACCTTGAATTTCTATACTACTATTTTTAGCCCTGCAAGCCTGAGCCATTTGACCTGGACTCTGAGACTCAGTGCCATTGGTCTTTTATTGCAGTGTAGATGTACCCCAAGGAACAGGTTTTTAAAAGGTATTTATTCCGTTAATTAAATCATTTATTGTTAGGTACTTAAAATACTTTTAAAATCTGGCCCTAACTTTTATCTAGTTCCATATATGTAATTACAGAATTTCTATATTTAGCTTTTAAAATGGTCATTGCAGAATCTGATATGTTTGAAGTGAGGGTTTACCCTAAATACAGAAATTTGATAATTATCTCTGTAGCCATTTAAACTGGAGCCTCCGCCTTTGTACATGGTAGTGGTGGTCATGGCGGGGAGAGATGGGCGAAAGCTCCCAAGTGAGAGGCCGGTGGCGGGCGACTTCCCTTCCCGAGTCCTTCCTGCTGGTGACAACTCACTTTTGCTTCTTATTGATTCAGTGGCAACAAGTTTGAACCAAAACCTTTGACTAATGCTATTGAAAATACCATTCTTTGGCAGATTTAACTAAAATAAGTAACCGTCTCAGGCAATGGTGTCTGTCTGAATGGAAGTCCAGCTCATCTTGTTCACATAATTAGTCCTACTTCACAAGAATATAGCTATTAGAATTTGACCATTTGATGTCAACTTCTGTAGGCTAAACGTGGCAAGATTCTTGTACTGCCTTTCAGCATGACAACCATGAACATAATGAAGAAGTTGTGCCCAAGATAGTAGACCAAGGTTATTATGATTAGGTAGTTAAAACAAACTGTATCTTTCCATGCAGATTTCAATCATATTTTGTTTATTTCTAGTTTTAAAGTTAGAAAAGTATAATACTGTCATTTTGCTGCATGAGGTGTCAACAACTGGACTAAAAATCGTCTTTTTTAAATTTCAGGTTCTTATATTCCCCATCTGTACAATACTTCTGCTATGGCTAACTTGATTCGATTTTGCTTCAAGTAAAAGGTTAATAAAGTGTTCTGCTTATTCAGTTTTGTACTTTTATATTTTATACATGGGTCATGACCACGTCAAATACTTCGTGTAAGCCTGAGCACAATTTCTGCATTGAACTTTTAAAGGTAAAAAGACAGCAGATAACTTCAATGAATTTGTTCTTACATTCATCTGAAATAGATTTCCAACATAAATGGGTATAAACAACTGAAATCCTTAGATGATATTTACAGTAAAAGCTGAAGATCAACTATATTTAGTTATATCAGAACGAATGCGTCAAACTGGATTTATATTGAACTAGTATATATATTAGACCGTGTTTGCAGTTTCTATAAATTTCATTTGAGTATTTAAACTTTTATTCAGAAATATCAGTCTTTATGATTGCAAATAAAACTTTCTAAATGTGATCTCATAATGCTGTCTCACAGAGTCTGCCCACAGAACAACACAGTATGGTACAATATGGAAAGATAATAGCCTTTAGCATGTGTCATAAGACTGAAAAGGTTCTGAGGATCACGTTACTAACAGCATTAGCAAGTGTTCACCTTTTTGCCAAATGATCGGTTTAATCCGGAATGAATTAGAAGATGGATACCTAACACATCTCTAAGTACCATAGAGATATAGTACTGAAGGCCTGGGTGCCTAAATTGTATGTTAACTTCACCCGTAAGTGCTGTCACTCAGTCTCTTCAAAGAGATAATGACTCAGATAATTTCACAGAAAAGTGGAAATAAGCTGAATAAATTCTGCAGATGAAGTTTTAATGACAACAAACAGAAATTAGAAATGGATAAGTGGAAAAATACTACAAATCACAGTGCTTGGGTGAACATCTGGTACTTGTTATACCCTGCTGCATTATGTAAACAATCTGTGATCATACTAAAGGGCTTCATTCGCATGGTAGTTCTGGTCATTACTAAGGTTGGGAATTAGCATATGGGCTTGTAACTACTGTATTCATTTAACAACTGTGTTAAATTTGCTTCAGTAATCATTATCAGTGCAGATGGATTTCAATTAGAAGGAAACACTGAATTCAGGTCCCTTCTTCCCATCTCTGGAGACTGTCCTAAAGGCTCACATTGTTTGTTTAACACCAAAACCTAACAAGCAGTTGAAAAAAGAAAATGTGGAGAGGACTTTGGAAGTTCCTGATATTTTTATAAATGAATAATAAGGCATGCAAACTTCTTACATCTTCCTATGACTCATGACCTATTTTTCAATGACAAGGAATTAAAGTCAAGAGTCCCATCATCTGGGACATATAAAAATATGTGACAAAATATATAATCCAACTAGCCAGTGAATTTCTTAAACTCGTTTTTAGTATTTACTAGGTGAGAAAAATGCATTTGAACTCATTTGTTCTTGTTTATATATTCCGATCTGCTAAAGATATTCCAAGTCTTAACTGAAACCTGTCTTGATCAGATGTCACTAAACAAAGACTTTGATTTTGTTCTTTTCATTGGGAATTAAAATAAATTGCATGAGAACATATATAAATAAGGGGGGAAATAGTGCAATAAAAATATTGTGAGCACAGGCAATGTTATCTGTCTATACTAATGAAGTGTTGATGTGTGGGAATAAACCCAGCTGTTCCCTTACTGTAATCTATATTCCCATGTGAGAATCCAAGGCATATAACTGTGAAAGTTACATCTGAGAACAAAATGTACCCAGAATCAATTAATTTAAACGTATATACCAATTCTAATCATTTATAGAGAACAAATCACTAGGGTATTTTAGTAGTAATAAGGGCTTAAACCACCACTGGTAAAACTAGCCATGGGTCCAGTTGGTGGTGCCCAAATCAGGAGAAGTTTGATGCCTGGGTCAGTTTTGAGGATGAACATGGTTATCTACTATATCTATCTTAGATATTTATAAAGCAGCAGTCACTATAGTATTTACATTACGGTTTGGATTGAATGGTACCAAAAATCCTGTGAGCTGTACTCATGAAATTTCAGCTCAAAATTGTAGAAATCTCATGAGATCAACAAGTTTTTTTAAGATTTTGCCATCTTGGGTGGAACAATCTTGCAGAATCAACAAAAACAAAAATACAATTTTAGTTAAAGATTAACTCTAAAATGTACATGGATATAAAACAAGTTTTACAAAACAAAAAAGGGCTGGAAGTAGTTTGTTAGTTCAATGAATAAATTAAAAACTTCTTTGTCTGATTGTTTTTTCAGTCATCAGTTCCAGCTATCAGCAGGGGATAAATCATTTTGCAGCATATGTGGACAGCAATTTAAAACTGGAATATGAACAGTTTAATTAAGGACGTGTATTCAAAGTTAAAGACGCAGAGTCGTGCTAAATGAATGAAGGGATTATTTTTGGAAGGTTTCAAAAAAACAAAAAATCCATAATCCTGAATTTTATACATGGCTCAGCCGGTAATGTACTCTTTGTTAATCAGGAATACACCTATATCCTGATGTTTGCTGATACAGAATGAGAAAGAGACAGGCAGAATGAAATACACAGAACAGATCCAAATCCATGTATTGTTTAGGGTGGGCCAGGACTTAGTGTGCTTAGAAACAGCAGTATTTTGTAGTTTTATACTGTTTTAATCTTTTAATGGAGGGCATGCCTGCCTTTCTGATATAGACTGCCACAATTACTAGTGATATTGGAAATAATGTTTTGTATGCAGCTCTCAAGAAATGGGCAATACCATTATATGATGGGCTTGCATTTTAGAAGTGGTGTTAGATTTTCGTTCTCTTGAAATGAATATTATCCATTTTACAAATGTTAAGGCATAGCCACAGCGTACATGCAAAGAAAGATTCATGTTCAAACATGCTTGATTTAGGAGATATTGTGTTGACAGCAGAACCCTGGGAGACGGAGCTGTTCTGGGTTCTATTCACAGCCACACCCAAAATATGATATGTAACCTTGAATAAATTGCTTCACAACTTACTTTTCTGTAAAATAGATTTATAATGCTCACCTGAAATCCTGTGACGAAAGGGTACTCTGTAAGTACAAAGAAATGCCTGTTTGAGGCACTTCAAAAGCTACTTTATTATCCATAAAGGGGAAGCCACAAGTCTATTACATTTGATGAAAAGAAGTTTAAGGACAGAACAACTTGACCCATGATGAACATGTTTGATGCCATTGACTTCAGTGGAACCACACATGGAATGAGACACTATTTGATGTCAGAAAGAGAATCACAATCTGGCCCTTCCTGTTCCTTCCCAGAGTCATCCACTAATATTACATTGGTTTGCTACAACCAAGTCTGAAAAATAAATTATTCCTGTTGTGGTCCCTTTTCTGACCTGTGTTAGAAGGGCAATACAGTAAAGTATCCTTATGGTTGATGCCGTCTGCTTCGCCAGCCAGGTTCATTGGCTGTGGAAACAGGAGTTCAGGGTTTTAACCTGAAATTCCAAGTTTATCTTCATTTTTCCCTTGCATATTCCCATCTATGGGAATGTTATTTCTGGCCCAGTTGGATATGTTCCATAATCAGACTCCTCTGGAAATGGAGTGTACAGAATGGAAATACGCACACACTAGTGTAGGAAGTGGTTCTGTGTGTGTTATAGCCAAGTCTGTTATCCTAGAAAGGAAATCCCAAATCTCTTTCATACTCTGTAATAAAGGTGAACTCTTAGACTTATGTGATCTCTTTTGCAATAGCCACCGAAATCTTTACAGCTAATCTGGAACATAATGTTTTAAACCAACTTACTATCCAGCAAACTTTGTGCAGACAGTATACAGATTTTTCATATCATCAGTCAAAATGATGCACAGGTTCAGAAAATAATCCCCAGAGATCACCCTTTGGGACACTGGATATTTGGAAGAAAAGGGCACTTTAGAATTCCACTGTCTTCACATTACAAATCCCAATACTAAGTCAGATAATTGTAAGTGTGGAAACCTTTAAGGATAATAAAACTAGGTTCTTAAAAAAAACCCCACCCCCAGGAAAACCAAGAAATTTCACATAGCCAAATGGCACACTGCTCTGGGTTACTTGGCAAATGTAGAGAGTTAATGATCAGCTTACTGATAATACAGAGACTTCTCAAAATGAATGGTCAGGTTTTCTTAACATGTAGGATTAACATTTGGGGTAATTGACTGACTGCAATTTCCTGCTAAATACATACACCTGGGGTTCCCACAATACTGAATCCACTGCTCTAGCAACCACTCTAAAATATCTCCAGGAAGCTCCCATTAAAATGTTCTTCAATCTTAGATAATGATAACATACAATAGGTAACTAATTTTGTAGGGACCTTGGACTGTTGCTTAAGATGAGACATGGTATATAACTTTTCTCCATTTTTTAGGCTTTGTTTGCTCTTTTATCTACCTTCTCCCTCCCCTTTTCCCTAGCCTTCTCCTCTTTGAAAAGCAAAAATTTAACTTTAAAAATAATAGGTCTGAGATAAGTAGTCTAAACAAAGTAGGATCAAGTATAATTAAGTCTTTCAGTACAAACAGAATATGATTACTCCTACTCTTGGAATATCAGAAAAGATCAAATAGGTTATAAGAGAACAAAATCTGATATGTGCCTTAGAAGTATTGGAAATCATGAATAAATATAGCCCATTCCCTAAGGATTCTATACCACACCTATTATATATTACAACATTTACTATTGTTATGGCTGCAGAACAGTTTCAATAGTAACCCTACTTTTACGTATTCATCCATTTCTTTTAAATGCATCCTTTGAACATAAATGTTCTAATCTCAGATGGAGGTCCTCAGGTCCAGATGAACTGTGCTTAACACAAGAGCAGAGGATGGGAGCTAAGGTGGCTTTAATTCTCCTTTATGCTTCCCAGATACTGGTGTGGCTGGGGGCTAGTCCTCTCCCTGGTGTAAATTAGAGCAGTCACAAGTCTGTTCTAATTTACGTCTACTGGCCACAACACTGACTGGCATTCTGACACCTGGGGAATGTCAGGGCATAGAGATACCCTAAGACTGCCCCCTTCCCTCACCCAAGGCAGAGGATTGGGGGTGGGATGACATAGTAACTGCTACCAAAACTCTACCAACAGGGGAGTCAAAGCAAAGGCCACCAAAGCAAGGCCCAGGATCTGACTCCCAGCTTCTAGACAAAGGCAATTTTTTAGAAGTTTGAATAAAATCCTCTTTGTACTGTTGTCTTCACCGCATGGAGGAAAACATAGACTAGTTCAGTTTTTAAAAATTATTGTCTTGCACCTTTTACACACTGGTAATTAAAAAAAATCCCTGTACTTAAAAACATGAAATATTGCATGAAAATAGGTCTTAGTGAGTATTATGGCAAGGAAACACATTTGAAAAAAAATCTCCAATTGATTGGATATTGAGAGTTATGAACTCACTGCAAATTGACTACTACACAGGTGCGTTAGAAAACTTTGATATATCTCACACTAGAGAGGCACTGTGAGTGTATGCAACCTCTCATACATGCTACACTTAGTGTATTTTCTTAGTGAAGTAAGTGCTTATACCATTTTAAAGGCTTACTTTTTGAGACTTGCGTGTAAGTGTCTGGGCCAAGTTTAATTACTAAAGCCACTTTTAGCCCTTTTCTTTATAGGGCTAAAAAAATTAGGGAAATTGAATGCAAACAATTGTGCGTAATGCAATGTTCAACTTGTAGATTTAAAATAAGAAAAAGTCAAGAAATTAAAAATCAAGATTCACTCAGTAACATTAACTGGGCTATGTTGCACACACACACATAGTATTTCATATTCTTATTTCTCTTTGTAAATTTATACCAAACATGAACTATAGGCAAGTTAATATTGACATGGTATCCTTAAGTTTCATGGTTTTCTAACTTTTTCTTATTTTAGCTGTGCAATCTTACTATTTCACTAATGAGTTTAAGAAAAAACCAACATATACTAGATATTGAGCTTATTTCCTCGGCATACCAAAATATCACACAGCCCATGTAAGGAATCGAAGACAGGTGAGTTTATGCCACGTTTATACTCCTCTCACAAGCCAAGCCAAATTACTCGTAGCACCTGTTAGAGAAGCTTCAAGGTTGCTTAATTTTCATTGACAGATAAAAGCTCCCATGGCACTGTTCCACTGCTGAGAATCACTGGAGCTGGTAGTGTCGCCAGCACCACACTTCCCCTAAATGCCCAAAATGGACTTCCATTCAGCATCACCTCCCTTTCTGATCAGTCCCTTACCTCCTTCTTTCTCATTCAATTATTACTATCTCACCTCCTCTGGTTCTCCACTATCTGTCCCAAGCAAGAGTCAATTTCCTACAGAGCCGATTTCAACCAGTACTTGCCAGTGAGAAGAACATTTTTCTAAATGTTATGTAAAACTTAAGAAAACTGTTCCTGAAAGCTGTTCATCACATTCCAACCTGCTCGATCAGGAAATAGCTTTTAATTTTTAACCACTCAATAGTGTAAAACTGAAGTCAAGAAGCTAGGTTGAATTGGGTTTGGCACATTCTGCAAGGTATATACATCTTTAACACCAAACATAACCCCATCTTTATAAGGGGTAACCAATTCCACTGTTAATCAAAGATTAACATAGAACCATGGTACTGTTATCAAGTTGGTTTCTTCTTTATAGAACAACACTTCTAATAGCATAACATGCAGTGTAAGGAGGGACTGCAATTCAGCAGAAACATTTCTCCAGGGCATACCACTGGTCAATAAGAAAGTCTTTGGAGACTAAAAATGCATGTTATAATTCCTGGTTTACTTAGAGGTTCTCTCACCTCCAAAATCCCTCAAAATATATACCTGACATTTTCCAACCCTTTTATCTTTAACACACTTCCCCCCTAATTAAGATATTGGATCATGGACTTAATGACTTGAATACAGCCATTTCAGACTGATTTCTCTTCTGATTCTGGTGATCTCTTCTCTTTATGATAAATGTACATCAGGCATGGAATGTCCCTTTCAGAAGTGGTAGCCATATGGTCACTAGCTTTTCAAATCCATCATAAAACACATTTTAATAGTGTCCATATTTTTATTTCTCAATTTTTATTTTATTTTTCCAGTTTTAATGATTCAGTCTATCATTTTGCAAGGCTAGTTTGGAGAGTGTTGAAAATTCTGAATTTACTTTTAGATGGTGTCAACATGCACATGTATCATAGTTTAATTCACTACTGTGGTGCGTGAAGGTGTCATTAAAAACCCAAAACCTCATAGAACTTGCCTGGCTTTATAATCAACTGGAGACTCAGTCCTTGCTTATTGAAAGATTCACTATGGTTCGCAAACATTTTGTGAGAATCTGGGTTGATTTAACATTTTGCATCAAAACCAAGTGATAATGCATTATTTCATATGCTTATGTGAAATCAGAGATGACTGACTGAGTTTCTGTCTGAGATTCTAGAATGAGATATGTACGGAATACAAACCCCTGTGAAGTGAATCCGTAATTTCATATAGCTCTGGGCAAGATATATATTTTTCGTAGTGTCTTCATATTGGGAAACAAAATAACATCTCAATGCACCTACGTGATGACATGACACAGCTTCATTATAGTGCTTCCTTTGTAATAGGAATTCACGTCACTCAAACAATTAACTGCCCACCACTCTCTGAAGCTACATTTTGGTTCTTTAAACACACACACACGCACACACACACAGAATTCCTAACTCCAAGAGTTCATAAATCATTAGACATACACAAAAACATTATGAGACTCGCTTTCTCTGAAATGAAATGGGTCAACTATTTGACCACACAACAACCCGACATATTACTGTAGCTCTGATAGTGAAGAATAACCATTTTTGTAAGATCCTGTACAATGTATTATAGTTTTCCACTTTGGAATTTGTGGTTACCACCCTACACATATGAACAGTGCCACAGGAACTTTAATGATCACAAATGATCAGCACCTCATTCTTATGTCCTATCAAATGACAGGAGCTTCAGCAGCACAAAAGCCCTCAGCACCATTCTGGAGCATTGGTTCAATACAAATTCAAAGGAAAAAGACTACCTACTAAATCACCAATACCCCTCCTACAGTACCCAGTTTTTACCTCTGTGGTTATCTATAAAAATACTGACCTAATCCAACCCTACTCAGCTTGCGAGAGGTAAAAGGCTCACAGCAAAAGATAACAGCACATTTTTTAATTATACATTATCACATACATTTAACTTTTATACATGGAGCACTTTTAATGATACATTTAACTCACTTAAATACACAGCCTGATTCTATTCTCACACTGGCTTTACACTCCATTGACTTCAGCTGAGTAACTCCCAATTTACACTAGTGCAAGGGGGAAGAAAATCAAACCCATGTAGTTGTCACATCGATAGAAGGAGGACCACTCCTGGAATACTACCGTAGTGGCTGCAGTTGTAGACTTGATGGCCTAAGTTGTGGTTCCACATTAGAAAGACATATTGGGGTATATGAGTTTACAGCACACGACAGTTTAAATTACTGCTGTTTAACTGGACAGTTAGTTTAAAACAACTATACCTTAATTCACTAAACCAAATCTATTAAGATTGTGTATACGTGTTTTGCTTTAAGCAGCCTGTAGACTTGGTTTGTACAGATACTGTTCTAATCTTAATTATATTTAATCAGTGCCTGATTGTTGTGCTCAGGTGTAATTTGCTTTCAAATTGCTCAGCTTGTTGTGCTAAACAATACGCATTGACAGTGTTGCTAAATGTTACAAAATGGAAAGTTCAGCGCTTTGCACGACAACTGCAGGGAATGGCCTATGTAAAAAGGCCAATGGAACATGATGTCCTAAGCTTTCAGCACATTACATGGGGGTAGAGCTGCATGACTCTCATTGGTGTAAACAGGAGCCCTGCCGCTAAATCCCCAAACTTATATGAAGAATGTTGGTGTCTTTTATTCCCAACATTATGTGTCATTTAGCTATTTGACGTCTGTTTTGTTTTGTTTTGTTTTAACAAACCTCTGTGAGCTATGGGACATATAAGTGGAAGTTGTGGCCACCTCACAGGAAGAAACGAGAGCAGATCCATGTTTAAAGTGCCTCACCTTGCTCATTATAAAGTAGATGTAAAATAGTGTGGCTACAACTACAAACTTGTATCACTTTAAGCAAGGAATGTTTATTCATGTGGTTAACATGAAGGTGACCAAAAAAAGTGAAGAAAGTACTCATCCATGTCCCTGCATTGTCCAAGCAACAGCTTGAACAGCTGTGCCATTTATAAGATCAGGACCCCGTTGATTAATGATTAATGAAGTTTTTGACCATATCGGCTGACTTACTTAGCCTACAAAAATAAATGAGCCAGAAGGGGATTCCAAAAGGCTTGATGTGGACCCCTGAAGACTTAACCCAAGGCACCCATTTACTGCAGTAGAGAAAATGCTTGTGATTTGCAAAGTGTTGGAACATCAACCAGATTGGAGCATGACTGCAACCACTGTAAACAGTTGCATTGCCTTTATGCTGTAGTGAACGATTACCACAGGTTATTGTTTATTAATAATCACAATAATTCTGACATTCACTCACTGAAAATAAAGTTAATTGGAAAGCTTGACTTTTTATAAAGTTACACATCCTAATTTAAATTGTTGTGTGCTCTGTGACATTTTTCAAGATCTGCTCTCCACTGCCCTGCTGACAATGGACATTGCAGATAAATAACACAGAATCCTTATGCAGATTAGTTAATTTTTAAGCAGTTTACAAAGAATAAGCTTTTGCTGCCATTTTAATGTTTTTCAAAGGACAATTCTTAAAATTAAAAACTATGGCAATTCAACTTTTTGAGCATTGATATATTATCTTTTATTTTTAAAAGATCCATTTATTTTAGTTGGCATTGTTTTTTTTCTTTCATGAATGCAATAAAATATTCCATGACTAATTCTCCCCTCAGTTTTCCATCATTCATTGAGATTATTCACCACCTTGTTACTCCAGTTTTATACTGGCATAACTCCACTGAAACGATGGAGCATTGCAATGGTGAAGCAGGCCTCATTTCATTCCTAACTCTCCACAGATATATATTTTCATAGAATAATCCATGGCTGTAGTGGAATCTTCATCTGAGTACACAATGTAGATTCAGTTTTCCCCCATATACAGTGTTCATTTCAATGCAGCCCTTCAGGCATTGTATGCCAATGGCTTTCACAAGATTAATAATGTGGTGTACATATTTGTGAGGGGTAAAATAGTTTCTTCTTATTATAGATATACTACAGGCTCACATTTACATGAATAAATCTCTTGTTTCATGGCTTCATTAAATTTTGCACAATGTATACAAATGCATCATCATATTTTATAAATTTGGCTATGATCCTGTACTGGAATCTACTAGTGTGAACTCTGTGAAGTAAATGGGGCTCTTCATGGATGCAAAGGGCCACATTAGTGGTTCAGAAGCAGGATAAAGTCCTTTTGTCATTATTTAGAAAAATTGCAAGGGGATTTTGCGGAATTTTGTTCCCATAATTTCTTTTTTTGAAAAATATTTATTGCACATCTCTAGTGACTTTATACCATAGTGCAACTCATGGTGCAAATCTGATACAGTGTTTAAAAAGTCTCTCTCTCTCTCTGATTGGTAGTATCTAGCCATGCCACAGGAATATATGTCAGTCAAATCTATACTTAAATTATTTATGAATCCAGATATCATAGACAGGTACTAACCTGAGGAACAGCAGTTAATAGTATCTACGCAGGAGGAAGGAGACAATTAGTACTGTGTGCCACAGAAATATGAATTTAGTATGCACCATTTTTGAAATATTCATCTGCCAATTAAAAAGCTGATTTCAGCTTGCCAGCAATATAATAAAACTAATTAAACATCTTAATAATCATTCCTCCACTGAGATCCATTAGGTGTTTTTGAGCTATTTAGAAATTTCCATTTGCCACCCACTCTCTCCTGGCTTCAAAATTGCTCTCCACTTCTGCAAAACTAAGTGAGTTTCTAACTCTATTATGCTGCAGAAATGCACTTTCCATTGGAATCTAAGATCAGGCATAACTTCCCACACTGGCCAGTGATGGAGAAATTAATTAGATATTTGCTTCAATGTGACATTAAGAGTGGGAATACAACTAAATATAGAAAGAGTAAAGGAACCTTTTTTCAAAATATAGTCATTATTAAATGAACCACAGTAATTTGTACTTTCTAAAATGTGGGGATTATGCTTTATTCTAATCCCCTTCCACTGTCCAAACTGAGCCAAATATCACTTCCAGTTGGATATCATCATAATTTAAATCCATTCCACATCAGCCACATACCTAGGAAAAAGCTTAACTCTGAAGGCCCAATTCCAGGATCAAATCCACATCACATAGTTTTAGGTTTTTCTTGTAAACTGAACAAATGGAAGTCTCAAATCCACTGCCAAACATTCTGGATATGAGGAAATAGGACTAATATTCAATATATGGAATTTGCTGGTGACATTTACTATGTAACAGCCCCAAAAGAAATTGTAAGAGGGAATGGTGGGATTATGTTGATGTCTGTTTCCTTGTTGCTCACCAAAAATGAAGTCTTTTGCATTTCTCTCTTTAAAATATTGAAGTGTTTGTTGTTTAATGCTAGTTGCCAGGATAAATCTTTCATTCATTTATTATTATACTTAGCTTCATTGTCTATTTTATTAACTGTGCATAATATCATCCATAATAATATTTATATGGTGAAAATTCAGTACCAACAGCTCAGCAAGGAACCTTGGACAAGAACTGCATGATTTCTGCCTACTTTACGAATGTAAGACTTACTCTGACTTCTGTGCAGATTTATCAGTCATGTAATGTGGTTTTGAAATAACTGAAAGGAAGCCAAGTTTAACAAAAAACCCTAACTATTCTCTGATAACACCCAAAGGGCCAGATTGTGATATGCTTAATCACACTGAGTCGCACTTTACCGCACTGACTTAATTGGGACTAGTCACGGAGCCGGTTACTATTCAGCGTAATTTTATCAGACTCTAACATATAGATAGTAAGATGGTTGCAAACAAAGAAATGACCCGGAAACATCAGTGGTCTCCAGCCTGTGGCCTGGGGTCCAAAAGTGGCCTGTGGGGGCTTTCAAAGTGGCTCACTGCAGAAGGGAGTCGCTGCCGAAAGACCCAGGTAAAGCGTGTTTCCATGGGGCTAAAAGATCAGTGCAGTGCTCCTTGCTGCAGCAAAGGGGATGGGAGATCAGCGCTCTCCTCTCTGTGGCTGTAGGAGGGAGCACGGCAAAGTGCTCCACCTGGGTTCATAGGCACTGGGGTCCCTGCTGGACCCAGAGGGAGGGGAGATCGGCGCTCCCCTCCCCCAGCTCTAGCAGACAGCAAAGAGCTCTGCCTGGGTCCTTAGACGCTGGGGTCTCTGCTGGAGCCAGAGAGAGGGGAGCACTGATCTTCCATCCCCCTGGCTGCAGAAGGGAGCCACTGCCTAGGGACCCAGGTGGAGTGCACAGGGCTACATGATGCTTGCGGTTTCCCTGCTGCAGCCAGGGAGAGGGGAGATCAGTGAAGAGCCAGCTTTCTCACTGAACTCCTTCTGTCTGGCTGCAGTTGGGGGGGTGGGAAGCAGTGGGGAGGGCTGCTGGCAGAGACTGGTGGCCCTTCAGGGTTGTAAAAATGATATCTGTGGCCCTCGAGCCAAAAAGGTTGGGAACCACTGCATTAGCTATATTTGAAAGAAACATATTGAAGGACAAAAACATGTAGAAGAATAAATATAAAAGGCAAAATGTATGGATAAAACCACCACCACATTTGTTTTGGATAGCAGAATACCCAGATCTATTAGACCCTGATTCAGCAAAGCACTTAAGCACAAGTTTAACTTTAAGCACATGTTGAAGTTCCACTGAAGTCAAGGTTTAAGTGCCTTGCAGATTTCCTGAAGAGCCTGAGCAGAAAGCAAAGTAAATTATGCTGCCCCTTCATCATGCCAACATCCGCAGAAATGTTCGTGCTTATATAACATCTTGCAGTCTTTAGCATTAATAATGGCTCCCTTTTGCACCAACCATATAATGGAGTGGAGCACTGAAGCCATACATCAAGGAGTTGGCAAGGGAGTGCCTCTCACCTGAAAGGTTCCTGCATGATCTTCTTCTTTGTCTCCCTCTTTGCCCTCCTTCAGAGCAATCAGTGTGAATCCACGGAAGTAGGCTGGAGTGGCAGCAGAAAGTGATACTGAAGCAAAAAATAAAAGGGGTGGGGGGGAATAGTTGATTGTGAAATCAACAAACCATGTATCAGTTTACTCTACAGCTTGGTCTAAATATTTGTGTTAATTTGGTGCTAAAGACTAATAGAATACAGCCAGGCAGAGTGCAGAAAGGTTCAGTCCACGTTTCCACACAGAATTCTGCCAATGCATCTCAGTTTTAATATGAAACATTGCTGTTATTTACAACCCACAGATTTTTTTGAAAATGGACTGTCAATATGCTAAACTCTTGAGGGAATTTTGCTGCAGAGACATATCTACTGGTGCATTCTCCCCTAGTTTGGACCCTTGCTGAGAAGGGATCTGGCCCATGACAGATACAAAGTTTCCTTAATTTTAAATGCATATTAAGAAAAATTGTATCTAGATCTCTGCGTTCAACTGAACTACAAATGCCTTGTCCACTAATCAAGGTAAACGACTTTTCCATTGCCCTCATCCTGGGGATGAACAGGCCACAAGCATAATTTACAGTTAGAATTGACCCTGGGTACTGCTCTGCCAGCTGTGGATTACCAAAGCATAGTGGACTTTAGTAAAACCCTCTCAAAAGCACCCTTACCAATGCCTCAGCCTCCCAGGAATGCCCTCAAGCCTGGAGTGTCTGGGAAGGTGATTGTGCCATACTGAGCTGGCTGCTCTGATTTTACAATCCCTGGAGATTCCCCTATATTGGGGGATTCCCCGACTTTCTTGTTTGTCCAGCTTTTTATTGTATTCTCTCCCATTCTACCTAGGTTTGTATACTGTCCGCATCACCCTGCTACTTGAGAACCTTCCAGCAGTGCCTTATGCAAGGTGACCAACATCGGTCTCTCCATGTCATTTACGCTTCCAGAGTGGTGCAAAGGGAACAGAGTTGGGGGACAGAATGTGGCTCAGTAACTCTAAAATTCCTTTCTAACTTTTTCCATGCTTCTCAGAAAAATTCTACCCTGGGATGAGACACGGCATGTGAAATTTCAGGGAGACTGGTTTCTTTTGGGTAGAAAAAATAGGTGTTTGAAAACTGGGCTTACACTGTGAAAATAGCTTCAGCTTCAACTGGGAAGGAGATACTGTCATTTCATACTCTACCTTCACACTCTCAGACTCTGGTTGGCACCACAAAGACTGAAGAAAACCCCTGATATTTTGTGAACAATTCCCACTACCAATGCCACTGCAGAGGAGAAAAGCCATAGTAGAATGCCTTTGACACTATTAGGTCAACAGTGGTTGAAATGAGCATCTGACAATGATAGGTAAAATTTAAAGGGTTTGTATGTTAGGGTTTGTTCACTATGCAAAAGTGTAGTTGCTTATGTGGAACACAGGTAGTTCACCTTGATTTGGAAGTTAGTCTAGAAATATCACAAGGGCAGTATTTATCAGATGATTTACAGCACTATCTAATTTTTAGTTGGGTCAGAGAAAAGAAAAGAATAGGTTTTCTGGCAGGATTTCTACCTCTGACCTTCTGGTCAGGCAGGAAGAAAGAGGATTAGAAAGATGAACAAAATATTAAACAAAAAATTAAGTTAAATGAGCAAGTCTGATTTCTGGGAAGAGCTGGTCAAATAGAGGAATTGATTTGCAAATACTTTTGTGAATGTAAGTGCAGCATTTGGTTCACTATGATCTAGGAGTTTATTGTTTTTCCAGAGAGGGGCAGAGTATTGATCAACAAGTTAAGACGTTACTGAAAGTGTCATGACTTTTAGCCTATATTTTTATTCATTCAATGGAACTGCAAACTCTTTGGGGCAGGGACTGTGTTTTCATTACATGATGTAAAGTGCCTAGCACAAACTCTCAGTCTCTGACAGGGGCTCCAGGCACTATGACAATATTAATAAATAATAATAATAATAGTTATTCTCTTGTCATTGCAGAAGGCTGAAGGGTTGGCAGTAGTGGTTCTGACAAACTTCTACAGCTCTAAATGATGAATTTAAATGAAAATTCAGGGCAAGATTCTCAGCTGGAGTAAACAGATGCAAGATCTCTGAAGTCAATGAAGTACACCCATTCACTCTTGCTAAGGAACAGATCCTTATCAAGTCAAGTTCCCACAAAAATTATCTATAAGTAGCCAGTTTTCCCATGGATTAGTCACAATTCAAAAGAAAAAAGGGAATACACCTTAATACATGGTTATTTCAGCAATATTTAAAGGACCATGAATTTGAGCAGAAAATTTCAATTGTGCGCTGACTCTTGGCATAGGTAATATATCCAAAATCTAATTATGCCCTTTAAAAAGCACATTTAAAGCCCTATTCTGGAATTTTTGAACTTACATATTGGTGTTTATTATCATGTGGATCTCATACACAATTTGAATGTTTTTATTACTCTTCGGATATTGGAAATAAGAATTTGAGTATGGGGCAATATTTCAGTGATCAGGGTTATGACATGAATTGTGAGTGTAAATTACTACCTATGGAATGAGTGCCTCTATCTTTTCAATGTGATTCCCTACCAGTGCTGAATTTACACCGTAACCTTGATGACAACCAGACTATTCCACATAAAGACCATTCATGTCATTAGCTCATAATTCGTTACATTAGAGAGAAAGATTTCTCACAAGACAGAGAAGATGGAATTGAGACCAAGTTAATGTCCCTTCATTCTTTGTTTCTGATTAGCAATACATTTAATCCCCTTAATAAAGCCCATTTGCTATTTCTTTGTCAGATTTTTCCGGCACCAAAAAGAAAGTAACAGCAAAGACTGTTGCGGAAAGCAGGCTGATTTTGGCTCACAAGGAATAAAAGAACTGTACTAGTATGCACATAATGACTATGGCCCCGATTCAAGCAAGGTCCCAAACCTATCCCTCTTCAAGACAACACTTAAACATGTATGTAAGTGTTGTCCTGAATAGGTATGCTTTCCTGAATCAGCATCTATGTGTTTTACAGTTGCATTTATTGATACACAACCATAACATAGTTAATACCCAGAGCAACAATAAAGCATCTAGCACATTTTAGATTTTATAAAAAATAAGAATGAATTAACATTTCTTTCTGGGGGTTTTTCCTCTGTGAAATTAGGACTTGTCACAGTTCATGGGCTGCTGATGGGAGCCTCCTACTTTATGGACCCTGATGGATGCCTCCATCTGCCTAAGTAAGGGATCCTGTGATACCAATTGAGTTACATAGTCCACTTGTGTTTGGCTGGGATGGGGCTTTTGGACCTCTCTCCCCTAGTCCCTTTTGTATATTGTCAGATTCCCTAACCCAAAAAGGAGTAGAGGATAGTGGTACCAACCACCTAATTGGCTCGCTTTGGGGTTTCTCATTCCACCCCTATTTTACCTGGCCAGTATACCAGGGTTGTCGTCTCCTTGTAGGCATAGGTGGGGGAAGGCACTTGTAAATAGACTTGGTGAGGGCAATTCCCCTGAAGGCTTCCAGGAATTCCCTTTGGAGCTGTAGCGCTACCAACTGCTCTCTCCCAGAGCAGCTCAGCAGCTGCTGGAAACATCTTGCTTTTAAGCCCTTAGTCTACCCTTGAGATGATTGACAGGAGCCAAGGGGTGGGGCCAGCTTTGCCCACAGCAGCTTCTTACCTCCTTCATCACCAGTGTGGGGTTTATACATCCTGTCACAGGGCTAGATCCAAAGTCTACTAAAGTCAATATAAATACTCTCATTGACTTCCATAGGCTTTGCATCAGTCTCTGAGGATGAGTTTTGCCATTGACATGAATGAGGCCAGGAATTCACCCATCGTGTTCCTGAAAGGTGCTGAACTGGCAGTTCTGAGGAATGAATTTGTGTGTCTGTATTGTAGATACAGTGCAAACTTCCACCTACTGTCTTACCAGTGTCACCAAATTCTTAACCTGGGGGTCCAGCTCTTGGTGAAAAAGTAGTTCAGCCCTTATGGACCTCTTAGTCCCTGGTTGGTCTCCTTCCCCCTAGTCTGCTGAGATTGGCAATGTGTGCCATTTGTGGTGGCTTCCTGATGTGGCCACCCAGACACTGAGAAATGAACTGAGATCTCTAAATTAACTTCAGGTAGGACACCGTGTTGCCAAAAATCACAAAATTTACTTAAAACCCCAGCTCCTGAGAAAGTAAATAAAATAAGTCCAAAATAAAATGATTAATAAAAAGTAAATAAAATGAGTCTAAAATGTATTACTGTTTAAAAGTCTCATGATTTTTAAGCTACTCATGATACATTGAGGCCTGAGACACGATTTTTGAATGCTTCGAGTTGGTAATACTTAGGACACCACCCAGCCATTATATGATAGCTTTTTAGACCCTACTGTGTTGGGCTACACTGAACACAGAGATGTAGACGTAGAAGTATTTCTATCCTATTATCAATTCCCTGAGCCATCCACTCTGCTAAGGTAACATTGATTTACAAGATTTGATTTGAAGAATTGTTAAATAAAAAGGCTTGTTATGGTAACTTGAATGCACATTGTATCATTTTTGATATACAATATTTGTTTCTTTATACAACTGTATGACTGTGATTCTATGTCAGAGCTCAGTGTCGTTTCATGCGAGAGATGAAGGTGTCTCATTACTTAATATGGGCTGTTTCTTGAGCTAAATTATAGGTTCTGTGTATATTATTTTGTAGGTCATTTGGGGTGATTGATTGACATGTAGATTAAATTCTTTATTGAAAATAACAGACTAAAGTAAAAACTATGTAAAGCTCAAGGTGATATTCAACCTAAGCAAAAGGATTGTGTACATTTTACTTTCCTGGGGAAGATTAAATGCCAGAGATTCATTTTGATCATTTTCATACCTCTTGGCCAAATCCTAACCCCTTTACAAGGATATACACTCCCTCTCTACACTCTTCCTGCTAAATATGATCCAATCAGAATTGCATGGTAGGATTCTAAACGCAGTTGGCTTTAGGCAAAGAAGCCACAGTGTGTGACTTTCTCATTTAAATTAAGCAAAATTCTGTGTTGTATGTTGCATAAGTGAAGACAGAATAAGGCACTTTAGTTGCATGAGGTGCTTTCTACCCTGATAATAATGCCTATTAAACTTCCAAGGTAGATATGTGAGAAGCACCCATATCTGTGTCAAACAAGCAGCTGTTTACACATTCCAAAAATGCATGTGTCTGTTTATGTAGTGGAGAGAGAGAGAGAGAAAGAAAATCAGATCCAACAGTACTCAAGAGTGAAGCACTTGGAAAACCAATGCAAATGGACCATACAATGTTTAACTGAGCTGGTCCTTGAACACTGTTTATTCTTCAGAGAAGGTGAACAGACCTGCAAATGAAAATTCCATTAGCAACAGAAACAGCATCCTAATGGAAGGAGCATTTAAATGGATTATAATGGTCTCATTCTTGTTTCCTTCAATAGCATAACAATTTCAGGTTTTTCCAGGAGGAAACAATTTGCATTTTGTATGCTCATGTGAAACATCCATCTTACAGACTTTTTTTAAGGTTTTTTTTGTTTTGTTTTGTTTTGTTGTTTTTTGTGTGTGTGTGTGTGCGTGTACATATTGATGAGAATAGCACTTACTCTGTCTTTTCATGTAAAACAACACCATGCAGTTTTCTAACTGAGCTAAAGCCACCCCCACCCCGGATTAATAAAGCATCCTGGCTAGGAATGATTACTGTCAGTTACTGTCTGTAAGACTTTATTACCCAGAATAATTTTTAAAGTTTGAGTCCCTGTTTGATTGCTTACAAGGAGGTCCAATCATGCCCTTTTTGAAAGCAATGGAAATTGTGCCCTTGACTTCAGTGAAAGCAACGGCAGACCTATTATGGCCTGGATTTTCTAACAGGCACAATAGTTCTATGCATATGGGCCTAAACCAAGGGCAGTAAATTATTTTTTGTCAAGTCAAAGTCCAGACTCCAGAGAAGCATTTTTCACACTTCAATAACAATATATGATAAACAAATGATCATAAGTAAGTAATAAAATTTCATGGTTTGTTCTAAAGCGTCTGATGGTCTGGATTTGACCCAATGGTAGACCTGTCGACTACACCTGGGCCTGAACTGCAGGATCATGCAGTGACGTGAACAATGTCAGATGATCATGGGAGCCAGAGGAACAGACTGTCTGGACTAGGAACAGCAGTTCCTCCACTACTGCTGCTGGGAGAGGGAAGGGGAATGCCCTGCCACCCAGTTGCTACAGCACTAGAGCCTTTTTTGGCAGCCAGGGAAAGGACGAGAAGGGGGTCTCCTCAGCCACCACTGCTGGCTTTCCTCTGGGTGGCATTTACTGCTGCTGATGCCTCTTCTTTGGGATGCAGAGGCATCCAGATGCTGATCTCAGGGTTTTTATGTGGCCCTTGGAGGAGGAAGTACCCCCATGACCAGAGCCCTCAAGCTGCTGCCATCATCATTAGCATGATTCTTGAGGCCACTAATTACTCCCATCTGTGGATCACAGGGTCCTATGAAGAGGTCCTCCCCTCTGATTCCAAAGCTATGAGCCATCACCATCCCAACGGCTCCTTGAACTGTGGAGCCTTGGGAGGGGGACCTTGCCTGTCCATTAGAGAGCCCATTGTCCCCTACCACTGCCACTCAGAACACTCTACAGGGATAGCAAATAAGACTTCTCCACATAGAGAGCCCTCTGAGTGCCTCCTTCTGTGCAAATAGATTCTGTCCTACCCAATGACGGAAGGCTGGAGAACAGAAAGGCCCCTTCTAAAAGATGAATGACAGCTGTGCTCTGGGGTCTTCTGCTCCCTACGGCACTGGAACAGCAGCAGTGGGTGGCCCCCTCCATCAACAACCCAGAGGCAGGGATCTGAAAGGATCAGGGTTACTGAAGCCCCCAGGGGGCATGCCTAGCGCTGCAGGTCACCTTAAATCACCTTAAATCAGCCCACGGTAACAACCTTTGATTAATTTTGGCTCTGCCTCAGCTCAGGTTTCCCAGAGCCTTCTACAACATTGTTCCTTGTTCTCTGGTAAATTACAGAACCGGCTTGTCCTTAACGTCAAAGCTTTTCTCATCACATACAGCTTCTTCACTTGGTATAACACAGAAGGATATTTCTAGTTTCCCAGTGGAATCTCCTTTGAAAATGAACTCAGTAACCCTGTTATAAAACTTTGTGTGATGTCACCGTATTATACATGAAACAAGTTACATTAACTCTTGTTGGAGCTGTTAAGTATGCTTACAGGAACATTTAGCTATCTTCCACCCACACTCCAGTCAAGCATTCTTGAAAGCCTGCTTGCTAAGGTTTAGGTGTCATCTGAATAATTTAATCTTAAATGTCACAACCATGTGTGCTTAGCTGAACCTTTAATGCCACAGTATAACTTGTTAGGAACAAGAATTTGAGGGCTAAGAATGAAAAAGTAGTGAACATACATTCAACTGATTGTTTTGTTAATTGAACTACAAATGTGTTTCAGAAATCCATGTAATCCATCTCAAAATAAAATAAAATCTTCTCAGCAGATGAATGAAACACCCTAATGACATTTTCACTGGAAATAAATATTCTTATAAAGTTTTGTAAATTATGTGCAAGTCACTGCCAAAGATCCTGAGGTTCTCTGTTGTGCCGCTAGAACAGATACTAAGCAGACATGCAATATAAAACCTTGCAAACTCAAGCTATGAAGTCAAATGTCTATTAACCTGTTTGTGGGAAATGTGTATTTCTTCAAACCATGTTACAAGTTGCCTATAAGGTTTTAATTTCTCTGTTTGAAGAAAGATGCTCACAACAGGCTAATCGCTGTTGTAGATGTTGCCCCCTAAGAATTTAAGCCTAATGATTATATTCTAGGAGACTGCGCACATGATTTATTTTTCAACTTGAACTGAGATTCTGAGATAGCTATGTTCATCCAGTGGGACAGCATTGCTCTTTACACTGAATCAAACTAAAGGGGGAAGGAGTGAGAGCCACCACTCAAAAGAAGCTCTGAAAAAATTATTTCTTCTCCCCACAAGATGGTTTCACCAATACACTATTTATTAGTCTGTAATAAGAGATCAGATGTCTAAGGGCACATTCGGTTTATTTTCAAAGTAGTTATTTTAAATACGACATCAACAGTGCATATGAGGGATGTTTATTTCCAAAGAAAGAGTGACTTGAAACTGCTTTCACCTGTTAATTACCCAGCAATGCTGAGATGTGTTTAGGAAGTTCATTTCCAGCATTATAGGTTCAGCACAGAATGCATCCCCAGGACTCTTATCTACAGTGGTCATTTAGCACCATCTCCCTCTTGCTCTCTCTTTCAGGCTTGAACCTTCTGTTCACGTCCCCAACAAAAACGCGGTGGGGGGAGGCGAGGAATAAACGTAAGTGGGGAAGTTAGCAGCCTCCTGCATTGTTTGCCTGTATGCTAACGCATTGCATTAATACTCATATTTGGGGGCAAGGGCAATTAGCACCGGGTTTATGAGCCTTTCCACCGTGAGCTAAATCTTTTACAATTTACTGCGCTACATTGACGGGGGTGGGGAACGAGGGGGGCTCTGTATTGCACCATAGAACAAGTGGTCTCTGGCTGCCACTCAAAAACCCAACTCGAACACACGAAAGAAGCAGGAAATCCCCCCTAGTGCCGAATCAAATATTTGGGGTGAAGTGTTACTCTGAAATAAAACTCCCACTCACTTGCTGTGAAAGCATCCCCATGGCAAGCGGTGAGCGGGAGTACCTTACGCCGTGTCGATTACACACACACACACAGAGAAAAAGACGCCTTTTAGTTTCAGTGACACTTGTTCTGCCCATTATTATTATACGGTGTCATTACAGTATTGCAAAGACTTACCCCTGTAACTGTTTCCAGGCTTGTAAAATTCAGGATCGCCTTCTACTCTCAGGCTAAATTCATTATATCCCTCTCTTCTGGTGCCTTGGGCTCGCAGAATCCGGCTGCAATAGCCTTCTGATTTCGTGGCTTTCTCTAAGGTTTCATCCGAGAAACCCAGCGCCACTAAGGGAAAAGTGAAAGCCAGACAGTGCAAAGCTAAGGGTTGTAAATAAAGTCCCATCATCGATGCTCCCAACAACTTTTTGTGTTGTTGCTGCTGCGGATCACAACATGAGCAGGTTGGAAAGGATGACTAGGAAATACCCCTCTTGTCTCTGGAGAAAACAAGCAAGCAAGAACCTGACAAAATCGCAGCCTTAGTCAGTTTCACTCTGCGAGTTCTCCCCAGCATGGGGAGAAAGAGAGGCTGAAAGCTGCGAGATGGGAGGGAGAGAGAGAAAGACAGCCAGAGAGAGGGAGAGAGGTCTGATCTTGCCCAGATCCCGAAGTGAAGTGCTGTTTTGTTTCAGAGCTTGTGATTAGCAGCTCGGTAATGTTTACTTAGCAGAGCTGAATTCACAGGGTTTGGTGAAATAGCAGAGCATGGGGGACGCTGCTGTCTCCAAGACATCCAGGGGAGGAGGGGAAAAAGAAAAGGAAAAAAAAAAAGCTTAAACTGGATGGACTGAGCTAACAGACTTGAAATTAATCACCCACATTCCTGCCAAAGTCTATAGTTACTGTAGGGATAAAAAGGCTCAAAGAATTTCCTACCCCCCCCCCCCCACACACACACACACACCCCACCACCTTTCTTCAAAACACCAGACATTGCAAACATTTATCGAGTTCAGTCCAGATGGCCAGAGATAGCCACACACTCCCTGAAGACTTGAAAAGTAAAGGGGTCTGGGCTGCAGTTTCTTAAGTGTAAACTTTATCAGCATTATTAATGGAATGATATAGGGAGATGGATATGCCAGAAGCAGTTGATTCATTTCTACAACAAATTCTCATCCTGCAACTGTATATTTTATACACACACGCACATTCTGACTAGAATTTCCATTATGTGAATAGAGGGGCTCTTAAATAGATGGATTATCCAAACAAAAGCCCACACACAGAGATGTTTCAGGCTTTACTAAAGGCTGAAATTAGCTTTATCAGTAGTGGTATGGTATGGCAAAGAGGGCCCTATTAAGATCTGGCCCCATTGTGCTAAGTACTACACATAAATATAGGAAGAGACAGTCCATGCCCAAGCACAACATATAGATTGAATAAAAGATTGTACACATGCAGAATTGAGGTACAGGTGACTTACCCAAGGTCACACTACAAGTCTGTGGCAGAGGTGGAAAGTGAACCCCTTCTTCTGAGTCCTAACCCAGTACTCAACTAAATGACTATCCCTCCTCAGGAAAAAGAGCAAAACAAAACACCAAAGTCATGTCATGTATCTGAGTCCTTCTCATGCCATCATATATTGCATAGGGCATGAACAAGGCTCTTCCATCCCCGTTCCTCCTGGGCCAATTTCTTTGGCATGCACTGTGTGAGCAATATTGTGGCAGAATCAGCGAATGATATGTCAAACATGATCTGGTCTAAAGATGACTTCCAATGGGACCAAGGATCCATAATATTGATTGTCCAGTATATCAAGGTCTATGTGGTTAGCACCAAATCTCAGATAGTTCCCAGTGAATGAGACAACAAAAGGATGTCCTGTAAAAGGCATTTCTTGATTGCTGTCTCTTCTCCTTCCACTCCCCCTGAAAACATACTCTCCTTGCAGCATCCTTTGTTTACCTCAAGAGGTGGGGAGGCTCTTGATCCGATTTCAGTCCACAATAGTGTTAAAAGGTGGGTTCATCCCAGATAACTAATTTGCATATAATAGGGGACAGCTACTTCAGAAACCCTGTTGGAACTTTAGCCTAGCAGATTCAGACTGGGAGTAGGAACCCAAGAGGATTAAGGCCTCAGCTGGAGTACCGTCTCCAGTTCTGGGCACCACACTTGGGGAAAGATTAAAGGTCTAGAAAACATGACCTACGAGGAAAGATTGAAAAAAAGTGAGATGAGTCTGGAAGAGAGAAGACTGAGGTGGCACCTGATAACAGTTGTCAAGTACGTAAATGGTTGTTATAAAGAGGAGGGTGATAAATTCTTCTTCTTAACCACTGATAGGACAGGACAAGAAGCAATGGGCTTAAGCTGCAGCAAGGGAAATTTAGGTTGGATATTAGAAAAGATTTCTTAACCACAACAGTAGTTAAGCACTGGAACAAATTGTCTAGGGAGGTTGTGGAATCTCTGTCATTAGAGGTTTTTGAGAACAGGTTAGACAAACACCTGTCAGATGGTCTAGATAATACTTACTACTGCCTCAGTGGTGAGGACAGGACTAAGTGGCCTACCGAAGGCCCTTCCAGTCCTACATTCCATGGTTAGGTGCCAAAATCCCAGTGGATTCCAGAAACTGGGGGAAAATGGAAAGTGTACATGAAAAAAGCTACAAGAATAATTCAAGGTCTGGAAATGCTGCCTTATTGTGAGAGATCTAATAGGAAAAGGCATAAGAGGATCCAGCAGTTGCAAACTGAAGCTAATAGACAAATACAGATTAAAAATAAGAAGCAACTATTTTAAAGTGAGAATAATTACCCTTTGGAATAATTTACATAGGTGTGTGGTGGATTCTCCATCCCTTGCAGACTTTCAATCAAAATCTGATGTCTTTCGAAAAGATATACTATAGCTCAAACAAATTATTCCCTTGATGCAGAATTTACTGGGTGCAGTTCTTTGGCCTGTGATATACAGGGGATTAGATTACATAACCATAATGGTCCCTTGTGCCCTTAATATCTATGAAACTCCAGCCGCAGTGTATAGGCCACTGGCAATTGGCTAGTTGTAAATACACATGTACCTCTCTTGATTTAAATGCATTACTGGAAATTTAATACTGAGAGTTACTTGTTTTTTAATATCCTTCTTACAGTACCAAGTGTCTAAGCCTCACAAATGTACATGAGGCCCAGCAGCACTCATTAACTACACAAGCAGGCAGCCAGCCACTCAGGTGACTCACCTCACAGCTCTGGAAAGGAAGCCATATAGGTGCTCCAGTCTGGACAAGAACACATGCTGTGGAAACAGCTAATGCCTCTCTTACATTCATTCTCAGTTCATTTTTACCCACCTTGGGTTTTAATAACTTACACAGGTGAAAAGTGAGCTCTGTCCACAGCTGCTGTTAGTTTGGTGATCAGGATAAAAAAAGACCTGGGAGCACAGCTTTCCCCACAGGTTTTACTAGTTTGGTCCAAGATGTTCCACAGGCAAATCTTGTGGGAAGTCCTACAGGATCAATTAGACCAGAAAGGTTGTGAAGCTGGAGGTGCCTAAGCATTTCCAGGACTTAGAGAGTTCAGTGATCAGCTACTGTAATATTAACCATTCCTCCTGTAACTTTTCAGGGATGATGGAGTGCTCCTGATGAGAGAGCAAACTTATTTTTTCCAACTTTAAAGAGCTGTTGGGTCAGTTTCTTAACACCTGACAGAAAGTAGGTATGTCTGTGTTAGGATGGGGGAAATGATAATCAGGTTAAACACAGGTGGCCCCTGTGGTAAGTGTCCTTTGTGGATCTGTTTAGTAGCCAATGCCAGTTTCTGGATCCCCAACCCAAGTTCAGAACTGGGAGTCATTTGGCTGGGTCTTGCTGTTGAGGGCAGACTGAGAGTATGGCCTCATTAGGGTCCATATGTGGACTCTGATTCTTTGCACTGAGAAAGATTCATTAGATTCTAAGCTCATCTTTGCAGGGTCTTTTTGTTCTGTTTTTACAGGGCGTAGCACATTGAGACCATGGCCTGTGACTGAGGCCCCTCTGTGATACTGCAATATATATAATAATAAATAAACCTGTGAGAATCATGGATTTTTTGGTTTGCTGGCTGAACTAAAAACGTGAAAAACAAATTGTTTGAGGGTAGAACGAAATGTGTCATTTGACCTGAATCAAAATGTTTTGTCTGAGGTTTTTAAACTTTAAAATTAAAAAAACTTGAAGTAAAATTCAAAATGAAAAGTCATTTTGAATCAAAACATTTCATTTAGAAAATGTCCAAGCAAAATGTTTCAATATTTTTGGAATTTTGGGTTTTCTTTCCCCTCCAACCAAGAAAATTTGGTGAATTTGCATGCATTTTTTAGTGGAAAAAGTTTTGTCTGAAAAATTTGATTCTGCTCTAATAACAACAGGTGGTTAAGGTGGATTCTGGCAAATTCTTTGTGATGGGTTGGATTGGAAGTAGGAGGCTCTAGGTAGTCACCATTCATAAATTACTGGGGCATTGGCAGCCAGAGCTTTTGAAACTGCATTGAACCACTTACTGCCAACTAGTTCAGTTGGGGGGAAGTTTCCTATCCCCAATGTTCATGTTTTTTTATGCCGCATTGTAGCCATGTCAGCCAAAAATCTCTGTGTAAGCTCAAAAGCTTGTCTCTCTCACCAACGGAAGTTGGTCCAATAAAAGATATTACCTCACCCACCTTATCTCTTATGCTTGTTTAGACAGCTAAAGTTGTGGTCTACTCTTTAGCTTTACAATAGGGTGTTGTATCTCATTTGACTATTGAGTCCAGGTCAGTAATTTCTGAGTGTCTCAGTACAGTTACAAGGTTAATTAAAGCATCAATGTTTCCTCTTTAGACTAGCACAACTCAGAGGTACTTCATCCAGGTATGTCTGTCAGATTTATCAGTGGATGAAAACAAGCTAATACACAACGGACAACGTGACAAGATAAAGCCGCCACTGCCAGAAAAGTTTTAGGAATTTGCTGCCTTCTCATACTTGATTTTCCTTTTGTTCAGCTTGGATTCAAAAGCAATTATCTGGCTTTAAATCATTATAGGCAACACCCAGTTACATTTCTATACAATTTGTCTTTGTTCTGAAGCCAGGTTTTTGCGTTTTAAGTGGATGCTCCTGTGAGGATTTCAGCTTGAAGATTGTCCTCTTCAGCAATAATTTGGTTCTAATACAATACCACAGTAGAACTAATTAAAAGTTAATTAATTCATCAGCATCCATTAGATCATTAACCTTACAATATATTATATATCTGTTACTTTCTTCTTGCTGAACTGGCCTGGACTCTTTCTCTCACTCTCTTTCTTTCTTGCTTAAAAGCTGAGCTATTGGAAACTTTCCTAGCTAGGTACTGTACAGTGTGTCTTGTTAGAAGTGCATGCTTTAACTTAGCAATTGATACTGATAAATTAACTTGTATTGCCTATAGCCATGTAATGAGTAATTTGTGGCAGAGACATTTTAGAATATGGGCAGTGTCATTAAGCGTGGGCATCCGTAGGGTTTTCTATTTGTTCTACCAATTAGTACATTTGCCTACAGCATCCAGCATGATCCATCAGTCAAAAACACATGCAGACTGATAAATCCAATCATCCATAGCAAATTTAACAGAGAAAGCTCAGTATCTTAGAGATTGCTGTGCTGCATTTCTTTGTGCACTTCCTAGGACGAGTAATGTTGTTGTCTGTGACTTAGGCATGACAATTTATGGGGTAATATCACTTATTCGATGGAGCTGCAAGTGCTGGAGAAAACCTGCTTGCCAGGTGGGTTATCTTAAGAAAGCAAAAACCTCACAAGATCTGCAGTCTGTCATACTCTGTTTCTCAAGGGGAAAGAGCTCCAAGATATTTAAAACCAGACTGCACAAACCACTGGAGAATATGCTGCACAAGCAACCCTGCATTGGCTGGGAAAAGGGCTAAATAGCCCACTAACTCTTCTCCCTCTCTAACTTCTATGCTTTCAAAGATATGCTTGGAGATTCAGGTCCTGATCCACAAAAAGTCCCTAGACACCAAAAGCCCAGTTTCAGGTGCCACTGCAGTGTGCAAAACTCCCATTCACCTGCCACCGAAGCCACTCAAATTCACTCAGCAGCTATGTTTTCTGGGTAAAAGTTCCCTAGCTGCCTATGTTTCTGTCTTTGAGCACACTGCTGCCTCCCTCTAGGTGTGAGATAAGCATCTGGGTGCCTAAGCCTCAGAGCTATCCACAAACCCAGGGAAGAAAGGTTTTCCTCCACCTATCTCACTCCTGCAGCCCAATGCAATAGATGTGCTCAAAGGTTTCCAACCAGATCAGGTCCCTTTCAAAATCTGGCCAGATGAGAAGGTGGTCGTGTCTCCCTTATAACTTTTATGTGGGATAGCCAGGTTCAATTCTGTTCTCTGCTTGAGCAAGAGAAAGGGTTTGAACGGGATCTCCCACCTGTTAGGAGTCTCTCTAACCACAGGGCCATGGAATATTTTGATCTGGGCTCTCTCAGTCTTTCCTTTTGAAGCTGTTCCACTGTGTATAAATAACTGAATTGTCATTAGAGCAGGGGGACTAGAGCTGGAGCGCCCTAAGCACTGGACTGCAAAATCATGCTCACACCCTCTTTCTCTCTCGCCCAATGACTCGTCAAGCAGTTCTCCAAAGTGCAACAGCTTCGGCAGAATATCCCATAGCTCAGTGGTGAGAGCACTCACCTAAGCAGTAGGAGATCCCTGTGCAAATCCTCTCCCCGCCGCTGCACCCAATAGAGGTGGGCATAGAACCTAGGTCTCTCACATCCCAGGTGAGTTATAAGGTGGGCAGCACAACCTCCTCCCCCCACTGTTTTGTTGAGAATTAGGCAAGCACCCACCTCATTTTTGCACCAACACCCCAAACTCCAGGAAAGGGGCTCCTGGCTCCAGATTGCAAGCAGCGATAGGCATCTCCTTTCTGCCCAGACTTCGGCACCTAACTCCATGACAGAGTTGTTGGCATCTAGCATTGGCTAGCTTAAGCAGCTCCCTTCCTAGGGTGCTGGCTTTTATGGATCACGTTCTTAGGCGCGTATCTTGTCACCCACTCATTAAATAGGAAGCCTGGGCACCTAATTCAGGCTTTGTGGATAACAATGTTGTACCAATGATTTTTGTAGGTGCCCAAAGGTTAAGCACTGTAACGCCTAAGTATCTTTATGAATCCAGGCTTTGATTTATCCAGCACCTCCATTTCCTTCAGCCTTTCCTCTCTTAGGGCCTGATCAAAATTTTATGGAAGCCAATGGGAGTTGTCCTGATGACTTCAATAGGATTTGCACCAAACCCATTGTGCCTAGTCCTACTCCCACTGAAGTCATTGTCTACAATAGGAACTGGTTTGGGTTCCCACTCCGTCTAACGTGGACTCCAAGATCACATTCTCTCCAAAAATCCTGTTCAGAATGAAATCTGGACAGTGATGTCTTTATAAATGTTTGCTGCCTTAGTATTCAATGGATACAGCTCGGGTGCCTCTAACACTTGGGACATTTTCTGATGGCTCAGTAGAACGGTTTTCAATTTGCTTTCTATTAGGAGCCTCAAGGACAAAGGGCAATGAGAGTTACAGTGTGCAGTGGTTTGTTCAGCAGAGTTCATATCACTGTCAGTCAGTGTAGTGCATCCCTAATATTAAACTCCCAATAGTTTAATTACACTTGCCTGTTTAATAGTGCATGTGAACAGCTTGTTTTATGCTGATTATAAACTAAAACTCCCTTTACTATGTAAATTATAAGAATATTTGGTTCCTGACACATTGAGAATTGCAGCATGCATATTATTAGAGCCATTCTGAAAAGCAGGACCTAAAGGTCGAAGAGAGAGAGAGGAAGATTGTTAAGATCCCTCTAGGTGTAGTTTACGGACAAACAGATTGAAAGCTGACAAATTGTGGTGCTATCACGCTAACTAGATGTCTGAAACTGCAAAGAGGCAAAAGGGCTGGGGAAATCTGCTCAGTGCCGTAGGTGCCACATAGGCACAGAAGGATTTAAACTAAGGCTGTTTTTGAATGGTTCTTTAGAGATTAAGCTGTGGCAGAAACTTGCCTTCTAGGCTCATTTTGTTTTGGAGAGCTTTTCAGTCTAAAAAGGGGCTCTGAGTTTCTTGGAATATTTAATCTAAACATTCCTTCCAATGCTCTGAAATAAAAGAGTTTCTTGAATGTTCTACACTCTTTTCTCTTGCACATTGCCACCAGAAATAAAATTTCCACTAGCTAAGTTGAGCCCTCTGCTACGCCTGTGCAACACTACTATCTTCCAATTTTGCCCTTTGCCTCTGCTACACCTGTGCAATCCCACTGTTTTGAGCGGGTTTTCATGGATACAGCTGATAGAAATTTAGTCAACAATTCTGCTGCTGATGGAATAGAATTAGCAGCTCACTCATTCTTAGCTGTGTTGTTTCTCTAGAGCTAAGAGGAGTAAAAATTTATTTTTTGTTATTGAGGTGGGACGATATTTATCTGGATATACAAAAGGAACAGATCTATTGAGGAAGGACATGACAGTTTTATATAGTTAATTTTCAAAACAAACCACATTTTAATAGAACTGTAAAGATTACAGCTGTTTTTAAATCAGTGTGGGAGGCCAGGGACTCCCTTGAGTCCCCTCCACACCCCACTTCCAGTCATTTATAATGTCCTTCTCCCCAGTTCATAGCACATGAGGTGTTCTCTGAGTAAAACAAATCATCAAAAGAAAAGTCCTCTCCCCTCCTCTCTTTCCCTTATGGGAGAGGGGAATCTGTGTGACACCAAAGAAAGGCAAAGGTGGCCTGGCTATTAGGCAGTCTATCTGGATTCATCCCTTTGGGCTTAGTCTGTCAGTGGGGTTATTATCTTTTAATGGGGTCTACCTCCAGCCCCTCCTCATGGGGCATACTGCTTTGCAGCTAGGCCATGCAGCTACCAGGGTGGTGAGCCGCTGTCTCCCTCTCGCTTGGCCTCTCTCTACTGTCAGCAATCTCTGAAGCAAAGCAGCTATTCATTACCCCTTCCTGTGATAGGTTTTCCCTTTTAAACTCACCCCTTCCTGGCAGAACAAACCTTGCAGGGGTATCTTATTGCTGCTGAACAAGCCCAGAAGAGCTGGTTAGTCGTCTCCTTCCAAGAGCAAGGAGGTGTCCTTTCATACTTAGCAAAACAAAACCACTAAGATTCTATTACCGAGCTGCATATTCAGTGATCTCTTACTGATCTTTAATATTTACTTGTGATTTCTCTTCATTTCATTCCGAACCTCCCTGCCTTCAACTTGCCCAGAGTTGGTTAAAACATACAACACAATCTGGATGACCTTGTAAACTGGAGTAATAGAAATAGGATGAAATTTAATAGTGGAAAGTGCAAGGTCATGCACTTAGGGACTAACAAGAAGAACTTTTGCTATAAACTGGGGACGTATCAGTTAGAAGTGACAGAGGAAGAGAAGGACCTGGGCATATTGATTGATCATAGGATGACTATGAGCCGCCAATGTGATGTGGCCATGAAAAAAGCTAATGCAGTCCTAGGATGCATCAGGCGAGGTATTTCCAGTAGAGATAGGGAGGTGTTAGTACCGTTATACAAGGTGCTGGTGAGACCTCATCTGGAATACTGTGTGCAGTTCTGGTCTCCTATGTTTAAGAAAAATGAATTCAAACTGGAACAAGTGTAGAGAAGGGCTACTAGGATGATCCAAGGAATGGAAAACCTGCCTTATGAGAGGAGACACAAAGAGCTTGGCTTGTTTAGCCTAATCAAAAGAAGGATGAGGGGAGAGATGATTGCTCTGTATAAATATATCAGCGGGATAAATACCAAAGAGGGAGAGGAGTTATTTAAGTTAGCACCAATGTGGACATAAGAACAAATGGATATAAACTGGCCATCAGGAAGTTTAGACTTGAAATTAGACAAAGATTTCTAACCATCAGAGGAGCGAAGTTAGGGCAAGAAAGCTAGCTGGCTTTAAAAATGAGCTTGATAAATGTATGGAGGGGATGGTATGATGGGATAGCCTAATCTGGCAATTGACTGATCTTTGACTACTAGCGGTAAATATGCTCAATGGCCTGTGAAGGGATGTTAGATGGGGTGGGTTCTGAGATACTACAGAGAATTCTTTCTGGGTATCTGGCTGGTGAGTCTTGCCCACATGTTCAGGGTTTAACTGATTGCCATATTTGGGGTCGGGAAGGAATTTTCCCCCAGGGCAGATTGGCAGAGGCCCGAGGGGTTTTTTGCCTTCCTCTGTAACATTGGGCATGGGTCACTTGCTGGTGGATTCTCTGTACCATGAAGTCTTTAAATCATTATTTGAGGACTTCAGTAACTCAGTCTTAGGTTGAAGGTCTATTACAGGAGTTGGGTGGGTGAAGTTCTGTGGCCTGCGTTGTGCAGATCAGACTAGATGATCATAATGGTGCCTTCTGATCTTATAGTCTATGAGTCTACATGTAGTGAACAATCACACTCCATTTTTTTCAAATTTGATCACCATTCAAAATTATCCATTGACTGGTTTTATGTGGTTTTATGGTTGGATTGCTCACAATCTCTGCTTGCAATGGACTATTCCTTTGAATTATTCACCTGTTGTTATGAGTCACCTAAGTCACATAACACTATTTTCACTCCCATAGTAGTTGAACTCCCATAACTGAAAAGAGCCTTCAACAATTCCAGTGCAAATACTCATGTAAATATGTTTTGCATGGGTATTTGTGACACGTTATACTTCTGCAAAAATTAGTGTGAAGACAATTTCACTATTCAAATTTTTGCAGAAAACTGGTACGATGTAGTAATGAAATTTCCTGGGTTTTATCTGAATAAATTGGTCATAAATATATTTCTTGCAATATTCACCCAGCTCTAAATAGGTCTATAGCATTTCCTAACCCTCCCTTTCTGAATATGCTTTTGATTTTAGTATAAACATTAGTGATCAAGGCTTCAGAAAACCATTACATAAATAGGAGTAATATTACAGAAATACCTGCCCAGAAGACAAGAGTACATTTAAACCCAAATTTCCAAATTCTATATTCCTTATGTAATCAAAATTCCTATTGAAGTAAATGCCCAAAACAAGAATTACACATCCTGCTATTCAGAAGGTAAGACTAGATGATCTACAGGTCCCTTCTGACCTTAAATCCTGTGGCTCTATAACCACATTCAAATAATAAAACATATTAAATAGTCAAAAATGAGAAGGGAAGAGGGAAAGAATCTTCAGGGAAAGAAAAGACTAATGAAATAAAACAGAAGAATAAAATGACACCGTTGGTGGATTCACTGTTACATCTGCAGATGAGAACCCAGTCTCCCAAATCAACCTTTTTACAACCAGCTCCTAACATACCTCAATAATTTACTCAGTCCAAGCTTTTATACATTATATATCAATATTCAGCAGCCTTTTTTTTCTTTTAAAGAAAAGTGTGCACTTTTTGCGTTGTGGAATAGGCCCTTGCTTACTGTACCTTGTCGGACTGATGTCTTTCTGTTTCATATATCATTAGATGAATAGCTCTTTGAACCTCAGACTGCCACTGATCTATTATAACAGCACTCAGCAGCTGCACTGCTATAGTTTAACAATCACTGGCATTTCCATTATAAACCCCATTTTTCAGGGGTTTATAACTCAGTCATTTTAATTTGCATTGAGCTGAAACTGGGTCTACACAGTGTGAATTAGGATACATTTGTGTTTTGTTGTTCACATGGCATGGCACAATATAGCACAGAGGCAGGAGTGTGGCTTAATGGATAGCACATTGGACTGAGAGAGGGGCTCAATTCCTGAGCTGCCAATGGCCTATTGGGTGACCTCTTTGGCCAAGTCACATCAACTCCCTGGGCTTCAGTCTCCACATCTGTAAAATGGGAATATGTTACACCTTTGTAAAGCATTTTGAGATCTACAGATGAAAAGCTCTATTAAAGAGCTAGGTATTATTATTATTATATTCTAAAATATATATAATGCTCCATTAATACTAAAGCATTGGAAAAATATTTTAAAATGCTTTTTTTGGGAGGTGGGAGTCACTAATACAATATGAAAGTTTATTTTTCTTTTCATGTGCAACTCGCCTTCATTCCAAATGGAGTTAGATGGGCATATAGGCCATGGATCTTGGACACCAGAAGGTTGGAGGAAGAAAAGTGGCCACCACTGCCCATAGAAATCTCCCTGTAGTAACTATGTTGGGGGTCCTGCAGTTGGAGCTGAAGTTTGTTTGGGCCAAGAAAGCGGGGTAGCACTTCTCCACAGCATAGTCCCCCTGGAGTTCAGCACATTTCTGGTCCAAGTTTTCAAAGATCTTTGAGGGGGAATAAGTAAAAATCAAAGTACTCTGTAGAGGTGACAGACAATATTGATTGTTTGGCAGTTTTTCAGAGATGTACAGATCCATTTCTCTCTCAGAGCAATGGGAGGTTTATGTCTCTAATTCAGAAAGCATACTCAACTATTGTATTTGAAGTGGTAGTTAGGTAAAGAAGGGTAGGAAAACACATGCAGGAGATGCCAGAAGGTACATGTGCCCAAAATATTTCAAACGATAATTCAGTCCATAAATCTTGCTGAGCAGATAGTGTTAATGATCTATTGGACCAGAATACTTGTCACTACACTAGGATGACCAAATAGCAAGTGTGAAAAAATTGGTACACTTTTTTTTTTGGGTGTGGGGATAATAGTTGCATAGATAAGACAAGTCCCTAATATCAGGACTGCCCCGATAATACCAGGATGTCTGGTCACCAGACATGACACTGAAAGCTCTCCAAAACCTCTGTAGCACATATTCCATGGAAATCTCTTCTCATTGTATTTGTCATTTGAATATCTGGCCAAAATTGCATGCTTGCAGGGCACATCTCATTGCACAGTTATCAAGAGTTAACATTTACCACTGAAAATGTGTCTGCCTGTTTGCTTCCCACAACTCCGATCCTTCCCTCCATCAATCCTGTTCTGCTTTTTGTTCCTTCTTTCTGCTTGTCCAGGAGGTAGATAGTTCAGAAACTTTGATAATCAAGTTACGTGTAAAGGATTTCATTTAATGTATTCCTGTAGAAAAGACCAAATACAAAATCATATCCAGTATAGAAGTTATAAGAACATATGGTCACTATGAAATCTCAAAAGATAAGCAACAACATTCAACATGAATAAGATCCAATATGTGAATATTTGCTATAATTTTTTAGAAACGAGCAAAAATAGGTGTAGTTTTCTTCATGCAGTCTAAGACCCATCTTGTGTGGAAGAACAAAAGCAAACAAACTTCTAATTGAAAATGTGAGAGGAATTTTGCAGTATTTTGTGAAATGTGGCTGGTATATCACTGAAAGAAGTAGCATAGAGCACACCTGCTTTCAGGCTTTTGCATATCATCAGGTGGCAGAGGCGTAGCCCAGCCTGATGACATCCTATATATGAAAAGGAGGTACGTGGCACACTTTTACTTCAAAGACAGATATAACGCAATACACATTGCAATGGCTATAGCTTTAGAATAGTCATAGCTTTGTTACCAAGATTCATGACTGTGAACGAGCAACCTGATATATGTACTACAAGACTTATGTGACATTTTGCAAAACACCGACCAAAATAGTGAAATAACACCTAATTTTTTTTTGTACTATTGTGCAGTGATCAATAAATATCCTGGGCCTGATTCTGATATCACACTGGTTTCACACCTAGTGTAACTCCATTGTCTTCAGTAGCACAAAACAATGTAAATGAGATCAGAACCACGACCATTATATGGAATCAGTAAATCATTTAATACCATGCATATTCAGCAATGGTTGCATGCTACAGTGGCTTTGAAGCCATATTTCTCTAGTGAATTCTGGAAAAAAAAGCACATCAATGTATGTTCTGCATATTTACACAATAACCAGGTGCTCGGTCTATGCATAAGTATTGTTGAAAAGAGGTTTAAATTTTGGGTAGCTACATATGGAATTAATGCCTAAATTCGGATGCCCATGTCTGAAAGCTTTGATCATATACAGTATTCTACGAAGTATACACAATGAAGCAGCATTTGTATGGCTCTTTATAAGTCTCTGCTGAAAAAATTATAATAATGGAATTTTCCTTAAAGGCATGACCTTATATTGATCATATTGGTACAGGAGACGCACTTAAATGTACTTCTGGTTCTAGAAGTCTTACTGACTCCAGTGGTATCCCCCATTGTAAGCAGAGCAAATAATGTTAGAATGAACATTTTAACTGAGCATAGAGTATATGCTCTCAAAGATTTTAAATACTGTAAGATGCAATTTAGTGGTCTGGGATTCATGCTCCTGGTCATTAGCAAGAGCCAGTGGAAACTTTTTGTTAATATTAGCCAAATTCAGAAGAAGCAGCAGAAGCTGAAGCAATTATTTTGAGCCAAGGTTTTTCTTGTTCTTTTTGGCCTGGGATCTAGATAAATGATTATCATGAGGTTTAGCTTTTGCTGCAAATGCTCTTCCCTTCTTTCCCCACAGAAATGTTCTGAAAACATTCTGCTGTAACCCAAGGAAAAAAACCACACCTAAGATCGTTTACACTCAAGGCTTAATTGACTTTTAGACAGCACAAGGGAGTTTCTTATAGTCTAACGAGTTCCATCAACTCCATGTTAAATGTCCCTATGCAGCCACACCATCTTTAGGCATGAAATGGCATCCTTTTCATTCACAGAAGACCAGGGAATTATACACCACTTCAAATTACTTTTTTGTTCAGATTCACAACTTGTGTAAATTGACGTTAACAGCACTGAAGTCAATGGAGCTATGCAGATTTACATCAGTTACATTCTAGCCCAGAGTTTTTGATAACTAAAAACGCATTTAGCTATGCTTCCAAAACCACTACAATATTTTAGTACTATTTACATTAGTTTTTCCTTTCTGCCAAATGCTCTGTACAGTTTGACTTTTTCCAAACTTCTTCTTCGTATGTTGACAGACATCCATTTAAAATATTGCTGTATTAAAACTGAGCAATTGTCGAAAGCAATTAATTACATTGGCTGAATAATAGTTAAAAATAAAATAATTCAAACATCAATATAATCAGTTCCTTTGATTTTCTGTTTCAGTCATTACATTGGGATAACATGGGAGTAAAAAGTAGTCATTACAAAATTAATCGTTTTTAATTTCACACTGCTAATATAATATAGATTTTTTTAAGCCTGTGCAACTCATTTTGTGGAATTAACAATCAAATCATTATTACATGAGATTAATCAATATTCCCTGGTTTAATAGTCTACGGAAATATATTTAAATTTGCATATTTCAATCAATGGTTATGTAGGAAAATATGTATTTGATTAAAGCTCTTGAAACTACTACAGTCAACTACAGTTTCTGGTATCAAATGTGATGAGAAAGTCCTCCATGCTCCACTAAAACACAGGAAAAGAACAAATGCAAATCAAAATTACTGCCATGTTACTCAAATGTAGATATTATGATGGTCTGTAGTGTCCTCTTCCTTCTCAAAAGGCTAGAACTCTGGATACAAATGAAGTTTTTTGATAAACTGCCCAAAGAGGTAATTTCAGTGTCAACAAAACAGTATAAATTAAAAGTTGTGACATTTTCTTATATATTGAAATAAGAATATGGTATTTTGGGGAGTAGTTAACAGCACTCAGCCTTTGGCTTGGCACCTTTCATGACACCAGAGAAATAAAGTAATTTTCCAAAATATATTGCCTTTAATTCCATAACATTTAGGGCTCAATTCTGCCCTTTAATGTCACATGACACTCCTATTCATGTCTACAGAAATATTTGTTTCAGCCCAGGAGAATAGCATATATATATATAGCTATTGTACTCTGAACAATCAACAAAAGATACTTATATTAATACTTTGCCGTGATCAAAAAGATGATATATGAAATTCTCTACAGGGGCTGTCATACAGATTCACAGCTGTCACCCAGGGGTTAATGATACTTTTGTCTTAAGAAGCTGAAGTAATGGATTTGTGTGCCAGTGAATCAAAAAGAACCTTAAAAGGACATCACATCCTTTTTGTTATTTTCCTCCAGTTCAACCCTAGGTAAATCCTTGGGTTACATCCTGTCTTGGAAATAAGGATTATATAAATATTATGGTGTCTCTATAAAAGGTAAAATAAACAGTTGATTATCCTCTCTACTTTTTTTATTGTATTATTTTGTTTGACTATTAAACACCTGCTTTAATACAAAAGCCTTGTAATTTCCTTATAAACATAGTAAACAGTATACAGACATATGCACAACATATTTATAATATGGCTAGTCTTTTTTAAAGGATGGATAATTTTATGACCAATAAACATTGCTCTTATACACACTAGCATGAGGTAATCAAGACTAATGCATCAGGAAATCAACTAATCTCTGCAGGGGCAAGAGATAAAACATAAAACCTATAAAAAACATATGGCATTTCTGAATTATACGTGGCTCATGGGACTTTCTGTTCACCTTTCTCTGAAACAACAGGCATAGGGTACAGGCCTTCAGGGAACATTCTTAGGAACTGGTTGAAAAATTGAAATTTCCATCCTGTAGGAAATTCTAATATTTTGAAATATGTTTTAGTTCCAAATTGGCTTTGAAATACCACAATTTTTAATGAAATGTAAAATTCAAAAATTTTTCAATTAAGAAATGTCAAAACATTTAGTTTTGGTTTGTTGAATGGAATCAAAATGTTAGTTTCATCTTGGTTCAACATTAATTTATGAACCACCCCTTAAACCAACATGGTGTCTCATGGCAATTGTAGTTTGAGTGTTTCATGCCCCTATTCTCCTTTACAGGCCAGACTCTCTCCTATGATACATTGTGGCCATGGGACTCCCATGGTGCCCATCAGCAGTTTAAACAGAGCATGACCACAGAGACAGCATAGGAGATGTAGGCCAGCCAAGGATTCCATCCCATAGAAGAAAACAGAGACACAAGGCACTCAGACTACATCTTTCATGAGGTGCTTATTGCAGTGAGCTGATCAGTAACACAAACATTTTAATTCAACTAACTGAAATGTTTTGATTCTGGTTGACGTGACCCAAAATAAAATATTTCCCTTTCTTTTTCTGAATGAAAAATTTTGGCAAAATCTAAATTTCTCCATGGAAAATGTCTATTTTGTTGAAATTGTGTTTTCTGTTAAAATGTTGATGCAAAATTGTGGATCAGCTTACAATATGAAGTGGCAGAGTATACATATATATAATCAATTTACAAAATTCTCTTATGCATATATTGTTCCTGCAAATTAGTCTTGAAAATGCAGTGACTTCATACATGTGAGTCTCAAAAACGTTTCCTTCCTTAGAGTCTTCAGAACATTGTTTTCCATTTCTGTTTCACCTTTAAAGGTGTTAACACCTTTACGTTTCTCAAGGAAGTAAATACATCAGTTTAAATACCGGAGAAAATTATTCTTTGAAGACAGCTGGTCAAAGACTTCACAAAATTGTTCTCTAAGAATTTAGTTGACAAATAGTGGCAAAATTCATTGAATATGTGTTCACTAAAGAATTTTTACTAGTTCTGTCAGAGTTTATAGTTTATTCATTTATAATTTAGATATTAATAATAATTTTACATATCTGCAAACTATTACTTCAGCAAAAATGACATGCAATTATTAATCCACTGTAATATTCTCATTCCAAAGAGAAAACATTTCACAATAGGGCATAGTAATGCTTTAAAAATATAATGGATCAGATCTTCAGCTGGTGTGCATCAGCATAATGTCGTTGTCTTTAACATAACTGCACTACCGGGAGAAATTTTAGCTTATAATATCATTTTAGGATTCTATTCAGAATTCATTGTCCAGCTATAGTGAAAAGATAGGAGACATTGGATATAGTTTAATCAGGCCACAACTTTATTATTAGATGTCTGGGACTACCCAGCAGATAAAAGTATACAGTGCAGGTAACTCCATGATCATTTCAATATCTACCTAGGAGCTTCTGCCAGACTTCCCCCCTTTTTCCATCATGGACCCCACCCAAACCATTGCTGGGACCTTACCATACCCCCCTAAATCAGGTTTAAGATGAGCTATAAAGGAAGGGGGAGTTGGCTCTCTGCTATGCTAGTCATAGAGTCCAGAATCAACTCACTCCCTCCCCTGTTCTGCTCCTTTAAGAAACACCTCTTTTTCAGTCCTTACTGAGCCATGTATCTGGTCATTGTATCCCTTCCCTATAGAGCACCTGCACTGGACATTTACTTATGTAAATAGTTGCAACATCATAGCCTAACTCCCTTCCCTAGTCACCATAACAAAGTCCCCCTCCCCCTCCAACCCACTGTGGGGAAGGTGGAAAAAAACCCAACCACATTGGCCAATCTGGCAGTGAGGGAAATTTCCTTCCCAGCCTCTTGAGAAAGGAGTGGCTAGCGCGATGCTCACGTGGGTCCTGATCAAACCTGGCATTTTGCCACTTCTAAAGGGTGGGAAGGTTCTTGCTGCTCCACCTGGTCCGGGGAAAAAAGGCTTCTCCTGCTGGTCTTGCGCTTTATCAACTCTCTATCCTTCTGATCCCAGCAGCGTCTGTGCCTCTCTCTCACCTCCCACCCATAAAGTGATATATCCCTTCCTTCAGCAAGCCAGACAACGCCCCACTTCTCCCACTCCTGCAGCTTCCCCACCCCACTTAAGGTGCGATGTGGTCAGACTTAATTAACATGGGCCTGAAATGGTTCATGCAAGCTGAGCTTCCAAAAAAACTCCAGAGTTCTTTGGAACCTGTTCTGAACTTCACAACTCAAGTCTCTCTCTGTACTTGACTAGACTTTGTGATGAGAATACCCCCAAATTACACAGGTAATGCAGCTTGAGGTCTTGATATAACTTGGGGCAACTTTTACTTGCACTATAAATGGAAGCAAAAGCATGCTCATATATGGACAAACTGTATTACTAAAACATCATTGAATGCGGATTGGGAGTGGGCAAGAATCTGGTTTTCACACAGTCCTGGAGTACGTGTTCCTATATCCTTCAGTAAGAATTTAAATATATTTCTGTTCATATTTCCATTTCCACTGAGATTTGTTAAATCTGACACAGAAAATCATTGTAATATTCTACTTCTTACATTCACCATTAATGACTAGAGACTTTAATCTACAAGCTATACACTGAAAGTTGTATTATTTTGTAACAAGGAATTCTTCACATTGTTAGGTTTATTCAAATTCACTATATTACTACTCCCTTAATTCCAGTTAGGGTTCCATTTATGAGATATATGTCTCAATTTAGATACAGAAAAGCTTGTCCTTCTTTATATCTATGATTGAATCACTGGAACAATCTTATAAAACTCTGTAACAGAGAATGCATAAATAAGTCATGGGGCTTTCATCATATTTAAAAAAAAATCTTACTCTACATGATGGCATGTGCAGAATTACTTCTGATGGTTTGCAGCTAACTCTTACTATATTGGTAAATCTGGGTTGTCTCAATGCTATTTTATTGCTTTCTGCTACTGTATAAAGGGAAAATATTTTCAGTTGGATTTTCACAATGCATGTTCAAACCCGATGAAGGGTTTTGAAAACTATATTCTATATTTTAAAAGAACAACCTTTTTCAGTTTGACCACAGACAACAATTTGAAACTTAAAGGGAATAAACAAATTAAAAAACACCCCACCAAAGATTGGATTTCTTCTTACTACATGTGGGTAATAGCATCAAGTGTTTTTTAAACCCCCAGTTACAGCAGTACAGTAGAAGTCTGTTTGTATGAACACCAACCTTACAAACGACCAGTTATATGAATCATTTTGCCCATCAGAAAAAAAGTACATAATAAAACTGATTTTAATGAAGAATATGTCAACATCCTTTCACAATTTGATGTCTTCAGTGGACTGGAAGTTGCTTTGCAGTAATTTGCAGGACAAGAAGAAAGTGATGCAGTGCACCATATTGCAACTTATTCACCATACTGCCTGTAATTTAGAGATGTTCAGTTTCATGAACTCCTCACTCCCCAATTAGTTCATTGAATAGGGGATCTACTGTAGCATATTTAAAAAAAAATTTGAACAGATTCTGATCCCACTGAAGTCAATAGAAAAATATCCACTCTACTGTGTGCTAAACTGTGTCTTCTTTTTTCTTTTAGACCTCCTCAACACTGGAGCAGTTTATCAAAGGCACAAGAGTCACTGTAATGAGGTTGTGTCCTTAAGCCATCCTCAATAAAACATAGAGACCCACAATTAATGTCCAAACCAAAATTACCCTCTTCCCCAGGGTTTGGCTTTGTAAATATTTCAGTAACACAAAATTAACGTCAGATTAAGCTTCCTCTCTGAACTTGGCCTCTCTTAACACCATTGACTTAGCTCTCTGGTTACTGCTCTTTAGAAAGTCACTCCTACTTTCCATAAATCTCAGGTGAAGATAATGAACTACACCTTCCGTTGTGAGGGTTCAAATAGTTTCATGCAAGTTTCTGACAGCTTGACAGAAGAATCTGCAATTAGAGCAGGGCAACATTTACTAGCTGAAACTTTTTTAGATGAAAAATGCAGATTCAGGTTGACTGAACATTTTGCAAATTCATGTCAAATTCGCCAAATTGTTTCATTTTAAATTTATTTAAAAAAAAAATCTGAAATAATAAAAATATTTCATTTTAGGGTTTTTGAAATAAAGCATTTTGATTTTCTGTTTCCAAATGACTGTTTGTTTCAAAATTTACTTTGCTTTTATTTAAAAAAAAAATATAATAAGGTTAAAAAACCGAAACAAAACCTTTAGTTTTGGGTCAATCCAAATGATTTTTTTTTTTTTTAAATAAACTTTCTGGTTCAATGAAAACTTTTTTAAAAATTCATTTTGGGTCAACCCAAAATCATTAACATTATATTCAATTTTTCAGTACAGCCAGCGATCTGAGAAATCAGTTATTCTCACATGTCTATCTGTAACTCTGTTGCAAGTCAAATACATATGGTTCTATTTTCCCTCATTGAGAATGTAATGACACTTGTGCTTCCTTTGAGGAGTGAGGGAATGTTGCAAATTTTGTAAAGATGGAACCAAGAGTCTTTAAAAAACAATTAAATATGGAAATTTGTTGTGCGCTGCATCAGACTGTGGGGTGCCATGGCAGCTTTTGTAGGATGATTGTGAATTATTTTAAAAAATCTTCCTGCAATATGACACTAGGCACTTTAGAAAGCTAGATATCTTGCATCACAGGGCACAGTTGGAAACAAAAGGGGTCGCTTAGTGTACACTGCTCTGTACAAAAATTAGTCTTGAAATTGCAGCCTGGAGTGCAAACTCCTTAACATATTCTTTTGCTGAACTGATTGCAAGAATTCATGATCCTACATAGTCTCCTTGCAATTTAGCTAATTTTTATGCAAGGTATCGGTGTCCATAGGAAACAGAAAATAGGCTACTGAATTACTCAAATATGCTGAGGAAAGGAGAAATATAAATAAGACTTTTCCAATATAAGAGTCAGAAATTAGCTCAGAAGTTTCTAGAGGAGTAACTGATCAAAACATGTAAATGGCTAATATCTAATAACCAACAGGAAATGCAAAAAATGTGTTAGAAATTCCAATTTTAAAAGCTTAAACCTGTTCAAAATTTACCACAAATGTTATTGAATAAGAAGGATAAGCCTGGAAGCCAAAGGGATGCTAGCCTTATGCAAATTATGCTGGACAGCATGATTATGCTAGGCATATTGTTAAAGATGAGGTCATGCGCCTGGTGGCTCTCCCATGGGAGTAAGGCACATAGCCACTTTTGTAAATCTTACTAGATGCCTATCTGCTTCCTTAGGTGCCTAAATATGTTTAAAAATCTGGCCCATAGGTCCTAATTCTCCACTGCCTTGCACCTGTGTAGCCATTTACATATGTGGACATACGGTAGTGTTTTATAATCACCTTTCAGAGGGATAAATAACCACACAAGGCTGTGGAGAATCAAGTCCCCAATATTTATGGAGTTCATCTAATTTCAATAAATCAATGTTTAATTCACCCATCAGAGAATTTGCAAAATAGTTTATAATTCTTGGGAGCCTGTATCTGCTTCCACTATTATTTTCAAGATGCTCCTGAGCCAGAAAAGAAATGTCAAGCTGTCCATGAACTTAGCAATGCAATGAAGAAATAATTGACCAATTCACAAGTAATGAACATTGTATTCATTGATCATTATAACAGCAATCAGTTAACCATGTGTAAAACTGTCCTGCTCTGTACAGTATCAACAATTGCATTTACCATATGCAAAAATATACTTGTTTAATATAATTAACTTTACCAAACATCCACATACCCACTTCTGTGCTTACCTGTTACTCTTTCTTCAAAACATACATTGCCAAACTCTCAACTAGAGCAGAATGGCTAATTTACAGCATCTGACAATCTGGCCCAAAGAGTTAAAAAAAACAACCAAACAGAGCAGTACTGGACTTGGCACCACAAAAACATGAACTTTAAAGTGATCCACAAAGCATGCAAACAGAAATATTTATTTGAGTCTTTGAATCAGGGCTTTTGAAATGAGTGAATGTTGAAGCGAGTGGTTTTCAACCTTTTTTAATGTACGGAACCCTAAACCATTTCAAATGGAGGTGCGGACCCCTTTGGAAATCTTAGACAGTCGGCAGACCCCTATGGGTCTGTGGACCACAGCTTGAAAACAACTGGTTTAGGCTAAGATGATTTAAGCAATTTGGGAAGCCTGAAATAAGTTATTATAAGTACATGAAGGATTTACTTACATAGATGATGCTCAGTTTACCATCTAGTTGACTGCCAAGGGAATTTGCATCAGCACAGATGTCAAACAACACTGGGGGAGGGGGTGTGTGCAAAAAGTGGGACACAGACAGTGGCAATGGACCAGTTAGATATTAATCAGTATGGGAGAGACTCCGTGTCGAACATTGTCAAAGCCTACAGACAAGTTCTGAAGATGACAAACAACTAGATATTCAGGTATCTAAAGCAAATCTTGATACTGTGTGATTACTTTGGAGAAATGCAAGGTTAGCTGTAATGTCACTGTTACAATAAATATTATACCAAACATTCAAAGAATATTAGTTGTTAACTTTTGGCTGAAAAACCATTTACATTTTTTGGAAACGGGTGGGGAGGGGGCAATAGTTGTAGGCACCACCAAATACATGAACACTGGCCTTTTATTTACAGTGTCAAAATAACTATGCAATGTATCTGAGAAAAGCAGTTATACCTTGAAGGTACCTTGCTATGGGCCAAATCCTGTGGTTCAGCTGACTGCAACAGGAGTTTGACCCCCCTACATGAACTTGCAAGGCCAAGTATAATGGCTTTCACTAAAAATAAATAAGTGTTAATTTATTGCCCACACTAATAATAGGACTTGCAGTATTTCCTTTTTTGAGGTAAGAAATATAGTGCTAAGAGCATTCTCCTCTAATTTACACTCATTTTACACACCACTCTAAGTCCACTGACTTCATCTGAGTTACTCCTGATTTATACTGGCATAAATAAGAGGAGAATCAGGTTCATATTCTACAGTACAACGAATACTGATATTTTTCAAAGTACTCACTGTGTGCAGCAGGAAAGGATATGAAAGTAGCCATGGCAATGATCACTTGAATGTTATGCATTTTCTAGAACATATAATGAAGCGGACATACTTGTGTCATCTATAAGTTAACTTTTTTTATTTGATTAAAGAAAGTTACAAAGGCCATATATCCTCAGCCGGTATAAATGGGCATTGCAGTTTTTAAGTCAATAGAGCTATGCCCATTTACACAAGCTGAGGATCTGTGCAGAGAGTGTTATGTCTGGAGTCACCACATGGCACTACCACTACATTACTAGAGCCAAGTGAAATTTTAAAGACTTTTTTTTTTTTTAATGAAAAATTCAATGTTCTGGTCCACCAAAACACTTCATGAATTCGCAAACAAAGAAAAAAATTCTGAAAAAGCTGAAACATTTTGTTTCAACATTTTAAAATGGAAACATTTTTAGATTTTTTTATTCAAAATGACTTTCCATTTGACATTTTGTTTCACTTTTATTTTTTAAGACGGTAAAACACATTAAAAACCTAAACAAAAATTTTTGTTTTGGGTCAAATGAAAAGTTTTATTCAAGCTGAAACTATTTTTTCCCTCATCTAAAAAATTAAAAAAAAATCATTTTGGGTCCTGACTCCAATTTTTTAGTTTGGCCACCAAACAAAAAAAAATCAGTTATTAGCACAGAACCTTGCACATTCTTTTTCTTGGCATGCGAACGCTGTTCAATCTGTGAAGAAAATCCACAGTCCTGCAGACCATAGCCTCATTCACAACAAAAATCTGATTCCTCCTCAGAGCAGGTCCATGCTGCACATTAATGAGCCAGGGGCCCTGTGGAAAAAATAGTATGCAATCATGTCTGTGTTACTATGCATACATGCAAGGGGGTTGAATTAGGATTGCACATGCACCCTTAATTCTGGCACGTCCTATCTTTTGAGTGCCTGACTTTGCAACCTTAATAATTTTTAATGTAGTATTTTAAGGAGTAATTAAATTTACTCTCAACCCCAGCATACTTGAGTTACCAAGATATCAGTAGTTTCCACTGTAGCTTTGGTTTGCATTCTGATAAATATGTAGCCAGTGATATTTATGAAGTAGTCCCATAAATATATATCATGCAATAAAGACAGATCCACAACAGAGAAATACTGATGCAGGTTTAACAGTAGATAGATTTTTCCAATGAAAGGGGATGTATTTCAGTGTTATTCTGGGATAAAGTGATACTGACATCATGGATTAAATTGAACTAATACTCCCAAACCTCAATGGTCCTATTTGCCAGACAACTTGCTCCCAGCCCTGTTGCTGTTCATTTTGTTGCCTTGTGATGTGTGAGATCACATTCCACCTTGCAGTAGCTCTGAAAATGCTTCAATTAACTTGGTAAAGAGACAGACCATTTAAAATACAATGTGAATACATTTTCCTTTCTTACATTTTGTTTTAGAGTCATTCCCATCATTAATCACAGTTCTCTTCCATTTCACAAGTGTCTGATAGAAGGGTTTCATCCTAATGTCTTGAGGCCAAAATGAAGAAAGCACAGGTAGGCTATGTATTGACTTTATTGTTCTATTTGCACCACCAGGTATAATTGTCTAAACTCTCAGAGGAGTTTAGTCTTTAATGTGTACTTTTACTGATGAGGCAATAGATGCACTGTAAGTACAAATTGCTTTTCCACATGAAACTTAACAGCAGGGTGCTGGCAGCTGGAAGTGGAAGCAAAAGATAAGCTAAAACTGCTTTTATGACTGCAATTATTAATGTCAAGAGACATCACTGGTTAAAAAAGGAAACAATCCTAATGGCATGTTTCAGTCACTCAGTTATGCCTTTTTCCTTATCTGTAGAGATGGTATTATAATATTTTGCAGCACTTTTAAAACATCACAAAAGGACATAATTTATTTTCAATATATCAAAAGAACACATGCTATGGTTAAAATAAATTCAGTATTGCTTCTCAAACTCATGAAGTATATAGGACATGTGAGGCCTGCAAAGATCTCTCTGCTCTCCAATTAAGAAAATTCAGCAATATATTTTTGTTGTTTGCTTCTAGCAGACCTTGGTGGTCCTATTAATCAATATTTCATTACTGAGAGTCTATTTACTAGTAACAGTGAGAAAGTAAAATCTTCGACACTGCCTAGTAATGTCTGGCTGATTTAGGCCTGAATGGATTCAAAAATGGCCAGAGAAAATCTTTTGTCCGGATCCCATAACATAACTGCACACTTCGCAGCCCTTTCATTAACAAAGCTGTGTATCAGCCTGTAATAACTGAAGAACAGGCGTTTCATCTTTTGCTGTAAGAACTGGCTAAAAATAGACTGATGCTTCTTGGTACTACTGCCTTCACATCCTCTACAGCTGCATATTCTTGAGTTATGGAGAAAAGGAAAGCTATGGATTGTTTCCAAAGAGGCAAATCATCCCTTTCTGTAAAAGTAAGAGGTAAAGGTGCAGAAAGTAGCTATGTTTCTATATGGCTGATGCCGTGAAAGGACAATCTTAAAAAACACATGTGATTTGGAACAATTACCGATACTTTATCAATGTCCTACAAAAAGAAAAAAAATGGAAAACTTAAATATAAGCAGAAAAGCAGACTTTCCTATAACTGATCATAACAAACAGCTTTATGTAATACAAAGAAGAGGGAAAAGGCACTGGTTAGGCGGGATATAAAAGCAATCTCAGTTAGTGTCTGACCTATTTGAGAAATTATTCAAGAACACTTCATCCTAATGAAAATGTGACCTTAGCCCCTGAAATGCTGCCAAGGAAAGGTTCTATTGGGATTATGATGTTTTAAAGCATAACAGAACTAGAATTTCTGGTGCCCCTCGTGCTTTTTATAAATAATGATCAGTTGCTTGTTGTGTTAGTTCTAGCCTCTGTGTTGTGTTCCCTCAACCATATGTCCTGCTGTACACTGAGAAAACCCTATTTCTGGGTGCAATGGAGAGAAAGTGTTGCACAATTGTAAATTACACACATTAAGGGATAAAGTTGTACATGAAGAGGACTTAAGGTGTACTGTATACAAGATGTTATTGAGACAAATAATTTAATAAGATTTAAAAAGGATTAGACACATTAATAAAAATAACATCTGCAAATACACTGACTAGGCTAAAATGTTAATGGCTAAGTGATCCTAATGTTTCAATACATAAAATAGTCATTAGCTGGGGTTTCTCAGCACACCAAACCCCTAATGTAACAAATTGATGTGCTACACCCAAAAGTACTAGATGTATCTCACATACATCCAGAGCCAAAACTAGAAGCTCCAGAACAAGACAACTTTCTACCACATGACCTAAAGGAATTAGGTATCCCTTAGTTTGTAGAAGTAGTAGGTCCTTTATCTTGTTTTTGTGCCAGACTGCAATATAATCAAATACATCAATTAAAACTCAAATACAAGCAGCCAGTAAATTGCCGCAGGGCATAGTATTTTGTAGTTACCTATATGCATTACGGAAGCATATAATTTATAGTACTGCACATGAAAAGAATTATTTACTGACTACAGTGGTGATCAGCTTGTATTGTGGATTGTGAGATTTCTTAACCTTTATCTGTGTCTGTCTTACTGAAGGCCTAAATTAATCAGTATTGAAGTGTTAACAGTGCTGTGGCTATCTACCGAACAAGCTTGTTCCAAAGCAGTCTTCCTAGTATATTACATTTAACAAAAACCAAAAAGACTAAGTTAAATGAACATTAGAGTTACCAAGTCAAGTGTTCCAGGATCTGGAAGGCATGAAAGAAAACCCCTCCCAAATCCAGAGGAAAAGAACTTAGTGAAGCAAGTTAAGAGGGGTTTTTAAAAAAGTTGTTAAATAATATATTTGCTGATGTGGTTTATAGGGTATAATAGAATGGTAAGTATGTAAGCAGATTATGATATGCATGTTTAATTTTGCTATAACAAATAAATGTGACAAAAGGGATCTTACAATAAATAATGCCCCAATGAGGGAGGGGGTATTGTCAGATTATGCATAGGAATTTAGAGACGTAGGAAATGCTTCATGAGAGAGGGCAATATATGTGGAGGAAGGAATAAAGAATGAATGTTGCGTTATCTTGACTCTCCCTTTAGGCTCACCCACAGAACAATAATTACCCAAAACATCTATATTGCCTTCTAGTACAGTGAGCACAGCTGGAGACAGATACAAAAAGCAGCTTCCAAATAGCTAACAAATTTCTTTAATGAACAACCTGATAACAATATGAAAGGGATTTTAAAATATAATGGAAGTTGCTGCTCCCTGTTGTTCTAAGCAACTGCTGTTTTCTCTAGATGAAACCCAATTCTCAAAATATTATCAAAATTTCTATAAAGGTATTTTGTTTCTTGAAAAAAAACATGTTTTGGTAAGTGTATGTTGGATATCAATTTCCATAATGCATATGAGAATGTTTTCAATACAATTTTTGAAAAAATTCAGAAATTTCAAAAAACACAAAAAGGATCAGTTTTAAGCATTTGAAAAAACTTCAAAATTTCATTTTTCTATTAAAATAGTGAATTTTTTGGTCAGCTCTATATAAAATCTTGACATCCTGGGGCTGAAGTCATGCTATATTCATTAAAAACGAAAGCAAACACACCGCCTCAGGAGAGAAGGTTGCACCCCATACCAGATAGCTTAGGCACCACAGTGAAGGTTTGTTCATTCCCTGCATTCACAGTTGCTGGGAAGGTACAGTAACAAACAATCAACAAGGATTCTGAGACAGCTTAAGCCTCTCCATGCCACTTCTGGCTTAGAAAATCATTGGTGCCAAAGGCACTGAATGGACAGACCAGGATTTTGAAAGTCAATTACAGCTGCAAATAAAGCCCAAAGCAATAGATATGGCTTATATTTGGTATTCAGTGCTATTGTACGTTTGCATGTTCATATTTCTGTGCTTTTGTAGGCCCAAAGCTTGATTCTATTATATTGATTCTATGTGAAATACCCTTATTCTTTTGGTATGTGACAAACCACCACAGCAATCTCTGTGAGGCTTTGCATTTTGAGTATGTAGGGTGATCTGTTCACTATTGATAAGTTTGTTTGAAACCACCATCTGTTTGTCCGAAAGTAACATCTGGTCATTGATTATCCTGTTTATAAAGTTACCAAAGATCATTCTGTGAAACTGTGGCTATTGTTGAAGTACACATGTTTTAAGATCACTGCTTAAAGTAACACCAGCAAATGTTCTGAAACAGAAAGATTCAATGTTAAATGAGGATGTTTTGTAATAATAGTGAATGTTTTAGATAAAAAGAAATTATATTGGTTCTGAGGAACACTTGTGTCTTTCAGTTACAAGGTCTAAGTAAATGTTAAGAGATTAGGGTGTGAATAGATGAATGAGTGATGTGTGTATGTGAGACCAGAGAGTGATGGGAAAAGGCACCAGCTTCGGATGTTCAAGGGAGTGAAGATAACTTTTACAACCCAGACAGCCGAAGACTGCCCACCCTGTTTACCCTGGGATCCACCTCAAAGGACGAAAACAAGATGAACTATGAAAAATAACAATCATCATGTTTGCAAAACATGGGTGATTGATAATCACACCAGGATGCAGATGCAGCATGATGAAGCAGAACCCATAGAGTGGCATAAGAGCTTACCCCTATAAAAAGGGGACAAAAAGATGAGGACTTTGGGTTTGGTTCTACAATCATCCTCCAGGAGCATCAGTGCACACCGACAGACCCCTGCTCCCTCCCTCCCTCCCTGCTTAGCCACCTGTCCAGTGGACTAACATGAGCAAGTGAGGCTGGTAACTATACTCCATCTTTGTAGAACTTTGTGTGTGTAGGCAATTGCGTTTTGAAATTTTTGTATTCACAATAAACGTGGCGAATTGCCTTGTCCCCCTGAATAAGATCCTGCTGTTTATTTTATAAGTATAACATTTTATTAAAGATTTTTTAAATTAAAATAGTTGATTGTACTAATAAATAGAGAAGTTACAAAAATAATAAGCAGAAACGCAAAGTTTTCTGCCCTCCATCCCAGTTACGAGAGCACATGGCCCTTTGTTACAGCATTTAAAAATGTATATATTACAAGGATCACTTACAAGCTGCATATTCATACTAAAAATTGTTTTCTATCCCTGTACATTTTTTTTATTATATATAGGTTTCATAAAAGAGTCCATGTGTGTAGTTAAAAGGACACGGTCAAGAAGTTTATGACACAATTTAGGTTTGCTGTTTAAAAAAAACAAACAAAAAACAAAAACAAAAGAAAACTATTAAACTGTAGAGGATTTTTTTTCTCCAAAACAAAATAGAAATATATATGTTTATCACACTTAAAAGACAATTATCATGTTGTTTCCTTTAATTTTTTTGCAAATATTCCCCTGCAATGTCAAAAACCCAGCCACAATAGTGTTGTGAGAAACAGAAAATGAGTGTTGAAAACAAGCTCTGAAATCTCTCTCTGAAATCCCTCTGACTTTTACTGAGTCTTAGGAACTTAGTGGCCCAGTCACTTAGGTGCTTTTGGAAATTGTATCCATGGAGCAATGTTAAACTCTGCCATTGACTCAGTCTCAACTCATTTAAGCCTCTCTGTGCCTTGATTATTTTCAAAGTAAAGCAAGGTAATATGTTATCCACCATAAAGGGCTATTGTAAATAATAGTTGGTTATATTTGAAAATTTAAGTAGCTATAAAAGTGCAAAGTATTATTATTTCAACATTTTATTATGTATTATGAGTTTAAATGAACCACTTTCATGAAAGATTATGGAAACGTCTGGCTAGTACATTTTAAAATTAATCTAGATGTTGTCACTATTTATAATTAACAAAGGGCTCAAACCTGCACCATTGAAGTCAATTCGAATTTTTTCATTGATTTAAAGGATGCAGGATCATACTCTGCAATTCCTGGTCATTCTTCCCCCAATCTGTTATATTAATTTCTTCTTGCAAGTTTATATGTGATATTATATTTCACTTCATTGAGTTTGTTCTATTTATATTCATAGTTTTTGTTATCCCTATAATATCCTACTTTGCACTTCATCTGAGATCTCAACACACTTTACAAAAATGGATTATTGTAATCTGCCATTGAATATTGACTAACAATCATATGAAAATGGGGCAGGAAAAAATGACTGAAATCAATGGCAAATAGATATATTAACTATTCAGATTTTTGACAAGCAAATATTTGTATATACATACATAGAATCATAGAATATTAGAGTTGGAAAGGATCTCAGAAGGTCATCTAGTCCAACCCCCTGCTCAAAGCAGAACTAACCTCAGCTAAATAATCCCAGCTAGGGCTTTGTCAAGCCGCAATTTAAAAACCTCTTACATTTTAGTGGACACTTTTTGACTGGAATATTTTTGATCAATTTCCCACACAAAAATGACTATGCAAAATAGTGCATGCACACCTGTGTATGTATACAAATCTATAGATCTCTTTTTAAAAAGTGACTTTGAGTGCCTAACCCAAGATACTTTAAAGAGTCCTGATTTCAAATGGTGGGTATTCAGCACTTTTGAAAATCAGGACTGTAGGAAGGTGCAGTGGCCTTCCTCAGAGCCTGGGCCTGAGGAAGGGCCGCAACACCCAGAGCAGACACTGAAAGGGCTGGCAGCCCAGTCTGCCCGGAAACCGGGGAGCCGGCAAGTGATAGGCCCTGCTGGCTGACCAATCCAGCAACAGAGGGGTAGAGCCTCAGCCGGGGCTGGGAGTATAAAGAGCAGGCCCCACAGCTCAGCGAGGGACAGGGTGCTGCTGGAGGCAGATGTCCCATCCCACTGGCTGCAGCCAAGGCCTGAACCCAGCCGGCTCACTGCCCCAAGCGAGCACCTCCCAAAGCATAGGACCTGGGAACAGCCCAAGCAACCAAGCCCTAAGGGTTGGATAGGGCCTCTGGGCCTCCTAGACTGGCTTAGGCTTGGGCCCCAGTGACTGGACCGAGTCCCCTGAGCCTCAGGGCTGGGAGGTCCCCCCGAGGCGGGACCCGACCTGGAAGAGCTGCCTGATGCCGAGCCCCCAGAGATGGGACAGGACCTGGAGGAGCTGCCTGAGGCTGAGCCATTCCCCGATCCCTGTGACCTGGAGGAGCTGACCCTCGCAGAGGAGCTCCCCGCCTTGCCGCCTGTGGATGAGGAGGGACTGACAGGTCTACCCTGGGCTGTGTACCCCAGCGACCCCGAGGACCCGGCGGACACAGGTATCTGGGGATAGGGGGAGGAAGTGGCCCAGGGACAACCATAGCCATGGCTGAGAAAGGGGCAAGCCCCATCAGCATGTTGTGGCGGGAACCCCGCCAACTGAGTGGCAACGCCTTTGCCACTGCTAGGGACCTGGGCTGGGACATAGTGGAGTCAGGTGGGCCTTCGTCCTCCTCCACTCCCCCCTTGTCCTCGCCATCCAGGGAGTGATTACGGTACTCCATTCTCCTGACCAGAGGACACTGCTTGCTCGCCCACCCCGCCTGAGGGCCGGGGCAATAGACTGCTTGCTCACCCGCCCCGCCTGAGGGCCGAGGCGATAGACTACCTGGCAGTCCGCCATGCCTGAGGGCCTGGACTGCGACTTATTCCCCTTTTTGGATGGTGCAGTGGTCTTCCTCAGTGCCTGGGCCCGAGGAAGGGCCGCAACGACCAGGCCGGGCAGGAGCCCGTACTACAAGGACCCTCCTTTCTCAGATTGGGCATTCAAAAACAGAAACAACCAAAATCACTAGTCATTTTTGAAAATACAGGCTGTGCAAGCCTATGCATGCCCGCGCACACACACGTGCACACGCGCGCACACACACACATTATCTACACAAACATGGATTGGGCCAACAGAGCTCTGTCTTATGCTGGCGTGCTTCTCCAAGTATGCGTGCTGCTTCTGTTTTGCTGTCCCCTTCTGGAACGTGCATATATACCTTAATACATATTAGGGCACTTGAACAGCTCCCTGTGCATTGAATCCTTCATCTGGAAGACGTACTATGTTATGTTAACATCTGTGAATGACACACACAATTGGGATGAAGGAAAACATATTTTTACTGGTGTTCTTCTGAGTAGAACACTGCCCCAGGTAGCCCAGTATCAGGATTGCCATTAGCTAAGGTATCTGTGCTTTAGATCAATGTTGTTTCCCTCATGACTCATTTTCTCAACTGTTTGTTTCTTTCTCTTTGTTTCTGCAGAATAACTATGATACTGCCTTCACAATATACTAACTCATTTGTTTTCTCTGGCACCAATTTTTGAGGAAAGAAGCGGTTTTGTTAATCACACACACACCTCAATAGAAGAAACGGGAATTTAAATATTTAAGTGTGAAAGCAATTTAATACACACACACACATCCCTACCTTTTTTCCACCCATGCAAAGTCTGAGTAAATAGACAATTTTAGGACATCTCAAAAGAAATAGGAGGCAAAGGAATCCTCCCCCTCCAAACCCAACAGCTTGGCATGAAGTGGCTATACAGACTCTCTTCTGTCATTATTATAGTTCAGGAGCTACACCTGTGATTTAGGCTTGCAGATACATAAAGGGTGGATGCACAGACAATGCTTCCACTCTCCACTAATCCCACATTATGGTACTCCGGTACCCTAAGCACCCGCATGGCCCTGCCCTCATGCCATGGTCCTATCCCTCCTTGGGTTGACTGCAAGTTTCAGAACTAAAATGAATGGGGCAGTTAACATGTTGTCCAGCTATACTAAAGGAGGACAGGAGACACCTGCTATGGTTTTATTCAGGCCGCAACTTTATTATTAGATGTCTGGGTCTACCTGGCAGATAAAAATGTACAATGCAGATAACCCCATGTTAATTCATTAATTACCCGGGGGCCTTCCACCAGCCTCCTTTTCCATCCTGGTCCCCAGCCAACCCATTTCTGGGACCATCCCCCCCCTCGAACAAGGATTAAGATAGGCTATAAGAAAGGAGGGTTCATGTCAGTCATAGGAGCCCCAACCCTCCGTCCCCTATTCTGCTCCTTTAACCAACACCTCCTTTTTAACTCCTTTACCAAGCCATTTATCTGCTCACTGTATCCGTTCCCTATGGAGTACCTGCACTGGACATCCGCCCCACACTAACATGATGAGTTGCAACATCATAGCCTAACACCCTTCCCTACTCACCATAATAAAGCCCCCCTGAAGCCTGCTGTAGGAAAGGTGAAAAACCCATAACATCTTGGCCAATCTGGTGGTGAGGGAAAAATTATTTCTCAGCCCCCCTAGAGAGGAGCAGCTAGCGTGATGCCCACAGCAGATCCCCACCAAACCTAGTATTTTTCCACCTCAAAGGGAGGGAAAGTGGGTGCTGCTCCACCTGGTCTGGGGAAAAAGGGGTTTCTGCCACCAGGCTTGCCCCTTTTCAAACTGCCTAGCACTTCCAGTCCCTGGGGATGAGTCAGTGTTGCCATGCTAACCCACACTCACTTTTGCAGCAGCTTCTGAGCCTCGCTCCCTCCCTCCTCAAAGTGCTATATCCCTTCCTCCTGCCCCTGCCCCCTAACCCCCCGCAAGCCAGATAATGCCCCCCCCCCATTTAAAGGTGCGGTGTGGTCATTTTCTCAGGCTGTTCTGCAGACTCTCACATACATCCCTGAATGTACTCAGGTAACAATTCCAAGCTTTGCTTTGCATCTATGAGGACTAGATATGGATTTTCTTTAAAATAAATGTGGAGATTTTGCTCTCATCAAGTGACTGCAGTACCTGGGGCCCTAGCCACAGGCTTATACGATGAAATCCTGACTCCATTAAAGTCAATGGCAAAACTCCTATTAACTGAATTTCACCCATAGTGTCTTTGCCTTATTCTGATCTTGGCTGCCAAACAATGAGCCACTGGAAAGTCCCCTTGCAATGGTTTCTCACTGGCCGGTAACCTGTGTAAGGTTTCTGTGCCCTCAGGAAGGCGGCAGTAAAGAGTGGCATTTGGCACTGGAATTATTCATATAAGCAAATATTGAAAAATCAAGCCCTAATTCAAACAGATAGCATGATGAAGAGAGAGCTAAAGGATGGAATGACCCACAACAAGGAGAAAAGCACCCAAAAGTTTGGATGCTCATCTAAACCAGTTATATGAAAAATCAGCTGGACAGTTTCTCAGAACAGACTTTCCAATATTCCGTTTTTTGCTCACACCCAGAATACCTGCAAGATCAGCTTCTTTCACACTACAGCACCTGAGCATTTCTGCTCCCAACCAGAACTAGGAGATACAGACAGAAATAATAATTGAGATCAGGACAAACTTTCAGGCGCAGCTCAAAGTTTAGATTAAGATTACAGAGCCCAGGTCTGCTCCTACTGGAATCAATGAGAGTTTTCCCAGTGACTCCATCATCATCGTTCTCCCTCAGGTATTACTGTAATACAAAAGGCACCTGAATGGTGCCAACCTCAAGAGAGGCTGCAGTACCATAGTGGCTTTCAGCTCACAATTTTACTTCTTTGAAATGTTTTGCTTTACATGGAGAATCATGTAAATATTTGCTCCTTTCAACTACAAACACCTGATATTATTTCTTAGCAATATACTGATAATAATTTTAAGAAACCAGAATTGATTATTACAAGAAAATGCTCTTGCAAAACAGATACGGGGAATTGTTTAAAATATAAAATACCTGGATGGATAATAGGCTATTTGAATTAAAATAAGACTCAGACCAATAGAAGAATACAAGCTGTAATGTTGTGTAATGCTGCAAAGTATCGATTTCCAATTTTTGTTCACAGTACACCATTGTAAATGACAAGTGCTTTATACATAGGCACAGTGAATAGAAACTAGACTCTTGGTTCTGACCATTCAAATATTAGCCAAGTATGAAAAGGATGAATGCAATAAGAGAAGATGCAGATATAGCACCATGATAATTATTGACTTGTGCTGTAGAGAGCAACTTATAGTCCCTGTGTATTTTGTTTATGAAAAATAATGACATTCACTTTTTCAGGATTTGTCCCAGTATGTCATGTTTTGTCAATACCCCAGTTATCTTCATTTGTTTTTTACTTTGTTTCCCCATCAATGCAAATTATCTTAAAATATTTGGGAATAAACACAAGCTGCTTCCCCTTAAAGTGATTCCACTGTCCAAATGTTATGATATAAGGGGGCCTATGCTCCTGCTAATTTCAAGAGAAGTAGGGTCAGGCCCATGGAGCACAGGGTTTAAGCTGGAAAAATAAAAGAGCTGGTATTATTCAGTAGAGGAGATGTGGTTAGGGGTAGGCCATAACTCCTAGAGATAGTTCTGAGATGTACTCTCTGTGTCAGCACCATGGAACAAAACATATTGTTATGGCATACTGGTACATGATGATGTGAATCAAGCATGGTCAGACACTGGATTGCAACACCACTGAATTAATCAGGCAGAAAGAAGAGATTAGTTTTAAAGGAGAAAGGTTCCATTCATAGACAAGTACCTTGGGGCCAAATTCTGTAGTCTCTTTGCAGGTAAATCTCCTACTGGTCTATGGACTACAGAATTTGGCCCATTGTTAGTACAGTGATATAATGGGATTTTAGTGAAATATTTACTTATTTATATGCCAGAGCATGGCACATTTGATAAACTTAAAAGGTTTTGGAATCTGCTGCGGGCTGATCTAATTAGTTTCTGGTGGTGGGGAAGTTAGTTCATTGTAAAAATGATAAGCTGCCTCTGTTGTGAAAGACTTCATGTAGCTCTACAATTGTTCTCTCACTATTAGTGCTAAGGACATAAACCACCGTGATGCCACAAAGTATTTTCATTGTTGTATTGACATTCTAGTCAACCACTCATGCAATAACATGGCCAATGTTATTTTTAAAGACAAAACCAAGCAACAATTTAGCTACATACCTGAAAGTGGATGAAAGATTTGTCAAGGCTCTCAAAACTTTCTGCAGTGACTGGGGTGAAACCTCAGAGAAGTCAGAAGTTTGAGGCAGTTTAGAGATTTGTGTGCAAACCATAGGGAACCCTGAAACCAAGCAAAATTTGATGGCTTCAGCTGAGTTGTACTTACAGGTTTGGGGTTTGCCAATAATTGACAATAGAGACGAAGTTCAGCTCTAGATCACAAAAGTTTACAAAATCCAGGGATGTTCCAGTGTAGGGGTTTGGTTCAGGCCCATCTCTTTTCTGAAATGAAAAGCAAAACTCAAGTGCTGCTACCTCACACAAAATGACCACCACAAAGAGCTTCAAATTCCCTGAGTCTGAGCCAGCATTTACAGCTAATTTCTGATACCTTTATTAAAGCTGAGCAGAACCTTACAGTGCTAGTAGAGTCATTGAAGAGAATGGAACTTTTTACAGAGTAAGATATACTCAGCTTGAGTGAGGGTATCAGGATCTGGCCCTTAACAAATATGCAGACCAAACGCATGTAATCTGTGTTGCATCCTTTTGTAGAAGGGCATAGCAAGTATTCTTGATCTGGCATGGCAGTATTTTTCGGTAGCTATTATAGTGAGAACCTTATGAGCAATGAGTGCTAGTGCCTGTAGCTTCTAAGTGGTTTATGGACAGAAAAACATTTCCCTTTTTTCCCCTCTAGGTAATCCTAGTCATTAAGGTTTCTTCAGGGATAATTAAGGTTGCTCCCCAGCCAGTAATGAAATTCAGAAATTCTACATTGGACATTCAAGCCCAGGACGAATTTACTAAGCAGTCAGTAAGACTACTTTACAAGGATTGTCAGTGGGAATCAGGAACTGGGTTAGGAAATATTAATGAAGCATGAAAGCAGCAGCTTTTAAGCAATTGGCATCAGCAATGAAGTGCATTTGACTACTGCAGGTTAAATAAAGAGACCATTTTAGAGAGAAGATTGGCATATTTTTGTTTTCTAGCACAGAACACAGCTAAGTATGTTCCTGATATGTATCGATTGTCAATACAGTATTTGCTCTCTCTCCAATCATCATATTTGCACCAATTTTCTGATCAAATAGTTATAGTTTAAACCTGGTTTCTTACCCTATTTATTTTTACTGTTTCAAATTAATACCTAATGGGCCAGATCCTCAGCTGACACAAGTCCGCAGCTCCATGGAGTTTATCAATTTGCAACAGCTGAGAATCTGCCTCATCTGCCCCATATAAAAGATTCCCAAATACTCCCCATCTGAGGCAACTTTCAGAAGTCGGGGGACTTTGCATAACATGCATAAAATAGAGCATATTTCTGCTGCCCTTATAGACGTATACAGAGGCATGGCCCATTGAGACTATAGGTTCTGACAGTCAATGCTCCAGAGCAGGCAGCTCACTTCAGGCTGGAGAATCACCTACTAGAACTCCTAGTTGCAGCAGGCTCCACCTCTCTGTTTAAATAAGCGAGTCCCAGAACATAATCCCTTGGAACTCAATGTAGATGATTCTGCTGTATATCGAAATAGGCCTGTGTTTTCAAAAATGGTCTGTAACTGGAAATTATTTCCAATTATTTGAATTATTTTTACATGGAATTATACCCACTTAGATAGCTCCCTACCTGACTGGACCCACAAATCAGGTAATTAAGCATATAAATGGGTAAAGATGCAGACAAATAACTGCTCCCACAATTTTGGCCCCTAAAATGTTGGAAGCTTGGTTGAAGTCCACGTAATAATCAGAGCTATGGTATTTAAAAATCAGACAAAGTAGCTTCCAAGAATAAGTTACTCTAGATACTAATGTTATTACATTGTCTTGGATAGATGCATTTTAGTTCTCCCCCTAACCTGCATGGAATTGCTTGGAAAGAGCTAATTTACTCTACTATGTCTGACAGCTCTTCAATTTCAATTCACACTCAGGATCCATCTTGCTTTGAATTAGCTTCAGTGACATTTACATCCCTTTCTCTCTAAATTTGTGAGATTACAGTTTTAAAAACTCTTAGTTAATAGTAATGAGGATATTTCTAAAAAGACATATTTCTAAGATAAATAGAGGTGGCTAAAGAAGCAGTTATTTTTCTAAATGAAGTGCTTGGAATACCTACTGTAAATTCCCTGCACCATAGTTTCAAAATCATCATGGTTGACTCACCTCTTTGTCTTTCTGGGACAAATGATAAATTGAATGAAACTCAGTTTGTCTCTGTCTTTTAGATAAGACCTTAAAAGCTAAAGTCTTGTCAGCTCTGAGTGGACAGTAAAGGTCCAGTGTCTTTTTAGGTGAGAGGAGGGGTTTGCTCCAGTACCTTTGGCCAAAATTCCTTCCAAAACCCCTCTCAGGTACAATGTATTATGCCTAAATTGGATGCCACACTACACTCCAGTTGTGGCTGTATTTTAGTAGAGTTCTCTAGGCCCAATCCTGAAAATTCCTAATATCATGCTTAGTCCTATTGACTTCCTGATTCTGAAAACCTCTGCCCCCATGATGGTGCTTACTACTGAACAGAGTCCTACCGGAATCAGTGAGACTATAACCAATAGTACACATTTCTCTTGTAGTAATCGTTTGCAGAACTGAACCCTAAAACTATAACACACTTTGGAATGAAAGGTCCTATATTAAATTAGTATTACAATAAAAACAGATCTGGATTTATGCTCAAATCTCAGCACAGAGCTTTGAATTTTTAAAGAGTTCAGCACTCCTTTCATATACTCTCCCTGCACACACCTACCATCCTCAACTTTTCTGCTCCTTGGCCATTCCGGCTTTGATCTGAGCTTTGATCTGCTTTGATCACAACAGAAGGTTGTGAATTAAAAGTTTGAAAGAAAGATTGAACTTGATAGACACACCAGCCTAGGTTTGTAATGGATACAGTTCCATCAAGAATTTAGGGCCAAATTCTTCAGACCCTTTCTGAGGCAAGACTTCCATTAAAATAAACGAGAGTTTTACCTAAGTAAGGACAGTGTGATTTGGACCACTTTTAAAAGTGCTTGCCAAATCACCCTCTTTAGCAAATGATGTTTTCCCATCACTACTACCCAAGTCCTTACTTTTTATAAGAAAACCACTATGTTTCCCCATCATTCCATACCCCAAATAAAGACTTTGAGCAAAAGTGCTGACCCAGAGGCTAGGATTAACATTCACGAGCATTGTTTAGAAGTCCTCGTATTCAATGAGGCTGAGAGGGAATTGGCAAGGTCAGGATATAAATCTGCATTGAATCAAAAGGCAAGGCAGCATTTTTTTTTTAAAACATAAGAAACCATAACTAAAGATTTAATGAGTTGGCTATTAAACTAGGGAGGTCTAGTAATTAGATTCACATGGTTAGAACATGAAGGATTACAATGTGTCTCTGGTTATGTTTGAGAGTTATTTTGGTATAATGTGATTTAGTCAGTAGATGGGGCTGCTACTTTCCAGCCCTCTCCATTAATATAACAACCCTCTGTATATCATTCAATTGATATACTTTTGCGCTTATCCAGCTTTGCAGGAAAACAGTCTCCAGACAAACAAGCAGCAACTACAAAGGTAAGAATTCTTCTTCATTTATCTCAGGTGTGGTCTACACTGAAAATGGAGGTCAATGTAACAGTGCCTATGTCGACCGCCTAAAGTATACGTCTCCACTGGCACATCAGTTCCGCCAACCTAAATCGCGGTAAAATTCAACATAATAAAACTACCTCCGCAAGTGGCATAGCGCTGAAGTAAAATTCTGTGGGTCGAATGAGTGTCAGTGGAGGCATACCGCAATGTAAATTGATGTAATTGGCCTCCGGGAGGTATCCCATAATGCTCTGTTCTTATTGTTCTGCACATTCGCAGTCTACTGCACTGTGGCCACATAAACAGGAAATAGCTCCTCCCCACAAGCCCCAAGAAATTTTGAAATCCCATTTCCTGTTTGGTCAGTGTGGAGAGAGCTTGCCAGCACAGCTGATCATGGCAACGGCATGTCCCAAATGTGCTCCAACCTGAAGTCGACCTGAGGTCTTGGATCTCATCGGTCTCTGGGGCGAAGAGTCCGTTCTGGTTCAGCTCTGAGCCAGTAAAAGAAATTTGGATATCTATGAGAAGATATCTCACGGCATGTTGGAGAAGAGGCACAACAGGGACTCGCAGCAGTGCCACGTTAAGATCAAAGAGCTGAGGCAGGCTTATCAGAAAACTAGGGAAGCTAACAGCCATTCTGGCTCCTCGCCCAAAACATGCTGCTTTTACGAGCAGCTGCACCACTATGCCATCATGCAGCGTTGATACCTCTGGGGAATCCAAGCCCAGGATGAATGAGGACAAGTCCATGGATACAGATGATGATGAAGAGAAGGAGAACAGGGAGCAGGTGAGTGTTCTCCCTTTTCCCTGAAAGCCAGGAGCTGTTTGCAATACAGGGGCAGTCCATCCAGACTCAGGATGCTGAGGAAGGTACATCTGGTGAGTATGTACTGAAAATTGCATGCCTTTGGTTATATCCTCTGACCAGAATATTGTACCAGTGGGAAAAAGTGGTGTGTGGGGCTGTACTTACTTGTACTTGGTGTGCTTAAACACTGAGCTCACCCCAGAAAAGATTATTTCTGTGCATAAGGATGCTCTGAGAATCCTCCGTGCATATTTCCAGGAAGCTTTCAGGTAGGTACTCTGCAATCCTTTAGAGAAGGTTTCTTAGGAAGGCAGCCTTATTTCTTCCATTGCAATAGAACACTTTCCCCCGCCACTCTGTTATTAATTATGCAGGCATCATCGCAGAATGCAGCATAGCAGCACAAGGCCTGTAGCCAGATGCTTGCAGCAAATCCTCCCTTTCCGCCTCTGTGACCCTCAGCAGGCTGATATCACTCATGGTTACCTAAGGAAGATGGCACACGTTTTACAGTAGCTGACCAAGAAAGCTTTTTAAAGTGTGTTATTGCACAGCCACGGATGGTTTCTTGGTTCAGCACACTGCAAGTCCCTAAGCAGAACATTGTTGCGATGGCCCTTGGGCATCCGCAAATGGGTTCCAATTTTTTTCCTCCAGAGACGGTTAACCCATACCCACCTCTCACCCTTTCTTCGGCCTGTTAAAAAGCCTGATCAATTGGGAGCCTGACATCCATGCTGCTCTAGGGAGCATGGACGTGTGCAGCATGGGCCCCGGAGATTTCACTAACACAGATGCACTTGCCCTTTGCTTACCATGACTGGAACAACACTCCGACCCCTGCAATTGAATGCGGTTGTAGCCTTCCCTTGGGAATGTTCAGGGGTCTTATTTTTATATTGTAACATTGCTTTTCATCCATGGGACGAGTTAACAATGGGTACCTTCTGCTTTGCTTCCCTCACAGTGGACAACGTGGCCTTCAGCGCACCATCTCATACTCCTGCAGAGCGCCTGTCGCAGATAAGTGAAAAAACCCCACCCTGGGATGACATGTTTAATGAGTTAATGAACGCCTCCACGGCTGCTGACACAGAGCTAAGAGCATGGAGGATTTCATTATCTGACAAACTGAGCATGGACAACAGGAAGGCAGCACAGGAATAGGAGTGTTCAACACAAGAAGAGATGCTGCGTATAATGCGCAATCAGTCAGACATGCTGAGGTCTCTGGTTAAATTTCAGGAAGCTCAATGGTAAGAGACTCCCTCTGCAGCCCCTGCAGAACTCTGAGCTAACGCTTTCTTTCCTAGCCCCCACACCCAAGCAGTCTAGGAGGAGGTTGAGCAGGGTACAGTACATGCTACACTCCTCGCCGGTTAAGGTGAGTAGAAAGAGGTGACAGCCCCTTTAAGGAGTGGGGATGTGTGCTTCTTTCCTGTGTGCACAGCCAAAATGGGTTCTGTATCCTTGGCCCCAAAAATGCATGAGGAAAATTCCATTGTTCCATTCCTGCCCCACCCCATGAAGGATCACCAATAAATAAAGAACTGCTTTCCAATTCATTACTCTATTTATTTATTGATGAAAAGGGAATAAAGGGAGGAGGAAGTGGGGGGGGACATAGATTGGGAGGGGGAAATATTCTGCTTCAAATTTCATTTCTATTTGTTTATTGATAAGAAGGAAATAAAGGGAGGGGGAAGGTGGGGAGGACTGGAACTGTGGGTGAGAGGGAGGGGAACTGGCTCGGTGGGGGATGGGTAGGGAATGCGAAGTGAAAGCACAGCACAGATAAGCGACACACATTACTATTGTGCCTCATTGCAAAAGCGGTTTTTCAATGTTTCCCTGAGGCGCAGCAGTCTGCAATTGGCTCTCAGTGTTGCAGTGGCATCTGGCTACTCAAAACTGGCAGTCAGCCTATCTGCCTCCACAACCCAACCCAACGGGAACTTCTCCCCCTTTGTTTCTCAGACATTATGGAGCACACAGCAGGTGGAGATAACTATTGGGATTTTTTTTTCACTGATGTCTAACCTAGTGAGCAGACTTCACTAGCACACTTTTAAATGCACATTCCACCATCATTCTGCACTTGTGGAGCCTATTATTAAAATGCTCCTTCTCGCTGTCCAGGTGCCTGGTGTGGGGCTTCATTAGCCAGGAGAGAAAGGGGTAGGCAGGATTCTCCAGGATCATTATTGGCATTTCAACATCGCCAATATTTATTTTATGGTCAGGGAAGAAAGTGCCCACCTGCATCTTTTTTAACAGACCTGAGTTCCTAAAGATGTGCACGTCATGCACCTTTCCAGATCATCCCACATTGATGTCAGTGAAGCGTCCTCTGTGATCTACAACGGTCTGCGACACCATTGAGAAGTATCTCTTTTGGTTTATGTACTCTGTGGCAAGGTGACACAGGGCTAAGATAGGGATGTGTGTGCCATCTATCACCCCGCCACAGTTTGGGAACCCCATTGAGGAAAAACCTTCCATGATGTCCTCCACATTTCCCAAAGTCACTACCCTTCTTAGCAGAAGTATATTAATGGTCCTGCACACTTGAATCACGGCTGCTCCCACGATGGATTTACCGATTCCAAATTGATTCCCAACTGACTGGTAGCAGTCGGGGTTGCTAAATTTCCACAGAGCAATGGTCATTCTTCTCCACTGACAGAGCTGCTCTCAAGTGAGTATTCATGCTTTTCATGGCTGGGGAGAGCTCTCCGCAAAGTTCAAAAAAAGTAGCTTTTTGCATTCAAAAGCTTTGAAGCTTTTGCTCATCATCCCACACCTTCATAATGATGTGATTCTACCAGTCACTGCTTTTTTCCCGGGACCAGAAGCGGCGCGCCGTTGACTGGTGTGCAGATGGTGCATGACAGCCTGCAGCAAATGGGAATTGTTTCATTCTATGGCTTGTAGCAAGGTGGCCTCTGTAACATTGCAATTTTTAGTGCTGCAGCTCCTGTCTCACCCTGAAAATACTGCAGAATAAGTTGTGAGGTGTTTGTGACGCTCACAATGGTAGTGCAGAGCTGAGCAGGCTCCATTCCTCTCAGGCAATGGCATGCATGTGGCAGAGACTGACAGGTTTAAAAAAATGGTGTGAAAAGGAGATCATCTGTTTGTTTTGGACTGGGGCAAGAAGGGAGGGGGAGGGGAGTACATTGCATCATGGGAGGATGACAACCTTCCCAAAAGCCTCTGTGGCTAGTTGCACTGTGAGATAGCTTCCCATGGTGCACTGCTTTGATTGTCAACCCAAGCACGGCTAGTGGGGACGCAATTCCTGATGCAATGACCGTGGTGTGATCACGCTCCTCTGACTTCTAAAATTCAGCAGGTGGAAGTCAATTTAAAATAAATCAACTTCATTCTGCAGTGTAGACATACCCTCAGTTAATTTAGGTGCTAACTTCAAAGTCTGCTTCACAGAAACTAGAAAAGTAAAAGATGTTCTAGGTCATTGAGGCCGTCCCTCTACAAGTGCAGGGAACAATCCTCTGATAGAGGACAGAAGCACATTAAATATATTCTATATTGTTTCTACCAAAAGGAAAAGAAGGTGATATTCAACTACCACAGTTTTTGCACACTGTAGTCAGACACACAACTGACATCAAGCACCTTGTTTGGAAAATTCCATTCTTACACATTTTCTTTTTTTCAGACTAGTTTCTCTACCCTTTTATCCACATCAGGATATTCTTGCCCAGGTTACAATGGAAGAATATTGAATCTTCCCATGCTTTTTATTCCTCAATCTCCCTTTCCTCATTAGTAATATTGTAGGGCAGTAATTTACTACCCAGTCAAGAAGATAAGTGGTTCCTTCATTTACCTGAGACTTTTGCATCCACATCATCTACCACTATTATTTCATCAGCTCTCAATCTGAAGCATGGAGATCTCCAAGAAACATTAAGCCCTGGTGTACACTTACCTGGAGATTCAGTGGCAGTCGACGGGAGTTACGCAAACTACGCAGAGTAGTTTGCATAACTCACGTTGACTGCTCTGCTTCCCTTCTGCACACTGTCTTCACTGTGCTGCGCCGATGGGAACAGCATTCCCGGCGACGCAGCGCTACACTACTTGAGGGGGTGGTTTTACTCAATCAATTTTCTGATCGATTGAGCGGGTCTACACTGACCGCTCAATCAATCCAGAAAAATTGAGCTGGCAGCGGCGACTTTGCCGCTGTCAATATAGACATACCCTTAGTTGCTGCAGGAAGTGGTGTTAAATGAGTCAGAGTAGCTGGCACTCTTCTCTTAAATCAATGCAGAGTCAAGGCATCAGCATAGTGCTAGAGGACACTGTGTTGCCAGAGGTGCTGTCTTACAAATAAGAGGTAGAACCAGGTGCCTGACCAGCTGAGATCATTAAAAATCTCATTGAACTTTTCCTAACAGACTGATTGGTGGTAACTATCACATCCTACCCAAATTCTAACTTGCCTACCTATATTTCCTCTGCAATTTCAAATGTAAACAATATTTCTCTTACTGTCTTATCCTAAATATTTCATACTGTTGCTGCGTGCTGTTAAGAAGTTGCAGTGTCTACCCCAAAAGTGGCTAATTTCAGTGTGGAGTGAAGTTAGACCTATATCTTGTGGGCCAGATTTACAATGGAATTTAGGTAACTAGAGATGCAGATAGAAGCCTGGTAGGATTTTCAAAAGCACCTAGGTGAGTTAGGTGCTTAATTTCTACTGACTTTCAATGGGATTTAGGGAGTTAGGCTTAGGTGCTTTTGTAAATCCCACTAGATGCATCTTTAGGTGCCTAAATCCTATGCAAATCTGGACCTTTGAATCCTGTGAAAAATCTCAGAGGATTTACCAGAAACTTTTGCACATGTCTATTGTTTCTGAAATCACACAGTAAGAAGCAAAAAAAAGTGTCTGACAGCTTACTGTTGTTTGCTGGGTAATTAGTGATGAAAGCATGTCAAAGACCAGAAGGTTCCATTTATATAAATACCCCAAATTTCAGTTGCTTATTCATGCTTCTTGATTTCCTACAAAGCTTGCCTGGAATAACAATACGTCTTCATATCAGATTTCTAGGTCTTCCTTCTTCTAATGCAAGTGGAAATACCATAAGAACAGCCTCTCATATTATGTTGGCCCTTCTGTTTCCAGTAAGCAGAAATTCACAGCAAAATGAAAAATAATGGAAATAAAAGTTAACTAAAATGTTTTTGAAGCTCTAAAAATCAGTTCAGTTTCAACTCAAGTTTAGGTGATGGTGTGGTTTGATTCTTATTTTATCCAAACCTGTTTGCCATGTAATCTATTCAATGAAACCCATGTGTGTCCTCTAAGATACAGTGTAGAACATCATCTGGAAGTCATAAAAAATCATCTTTAAATGCACTAAGCCAGGCCCAAAATCTGCTCAGACACTCTTATCAACATGATGATGATGAAAAACTAAACGATTTTTTACTTATCCTTTCTGACCCCACCTCGGTCCCCCCAAAAACCCTCTAGTTAAGCAAGCAAGTAAAATTTTGCAAGGTTTTGCGAAGGTACGTAAAGTAATACCACTGTATTTGTTCTACTTCATCCATGCTGTAACGAGGTAAGATTGAATCTCAGCAGTAAATTAAGCAATATTTATGAAATTTTCAACATCAAAATCTGGTATATAAACATAAAGGGTTAAGAGGTCATGCTGATGGCCAGAAAGATTACAACAGGACTTAGATCATGTAAACTAACAGATTACATAATGGTAACATACCCATTAAATAGCACACTAGCAGCAAATATGAATAAGAAAGCACATTTATCCACTGGGTTTAAAATAGGGATTTTGTACACTGTAATTTTGTAGGATATAGTGGACATGTCTGGAAGAAAAAAATAAAACATCTCACCTAGTGGCTAAGAATGTTGGCATTCCCTAGCATTGTATTGAAGAAAGCAACTGAAAGATTATCTTTCAAGGAAGATAATACATTTTCTCATTTTTGGTTTTGTGAAAGTTGCAAAAATAATCCCTTTTTGTAAAGGGAAAAAATTATTTTGTAAAGGTGTAAATACTCACTGAACTGGAAAAAAACAAAGGGTTCTGAGTTACTATATTCCAGAATGATGGTGGTGATGGATTGAAAATATAATTCTTGAAAAAAAGATAATTTTCCACTTTTGATAGCATTTTTCCAAGCTCCTTTCTATTAAGCTTCTATTTGAAGCTGTTCCACAAAAAGCTAACGTGCATCATTTTTACCATAATATTCGAGAGAGAGTGTACAATTCTCAAAGTGATTGCTTTACTGCCATAGCAACGTGCGATCAATCCCCCACCTTTCATCATTATGTACACAGTAATTCTACTAATAGTTCATTGTTCCATTCAAATATTGGCACAGACATATAGAAAATGCCAGTGATGACACAGTTTAAATACCCATGAGGAAAAAGGTTGATATTTTTAACCAAAATATACATGAGAGGAATATAATTTTGTATTTGAAAACAAACCAATACATGTTCACATACCAAGCACATAATCCATAATCCTTCCAAATACATGATTGTTCTGTTTTATGGCACAGGTTAAAAGAGTTTGAAGTCATGCCTGCCAATTCGAGTTTAAAGAAGTTTAAATTATATCCTCTCTGTGCCTATTTGGGGTATCTGCTTTATCTATCTGCCTGTTAACACACCAAGTAGTGTTCAAATGCCATTTCCAGCAGGGCCCAAAAAACATTGCAGTGAACCACAAGTATGCAATGACATATTTAAAATGTGCACTGAATGTTTAGGAACTGCTATACTGAATGTTAAAAAAAAAAAAAAAAAAAAAGCACACCAGAAGTTCAGCATTGCTGCTCAGAGCCAGAGTCTCAGCGGGATTGAACTCATGGAGATAGCCACATCTTTTACAGTGATTTGTAAAAGGCTTTCCTCTATTAAGAAGTGCCTTAACAATAACTGGGGAAAGGCCATAACAGGTTGGGAGATGGTTAAAAGGCTGGGGCTAGTAATGAAAATCACAAGATCTGCTGACTCCCTGTTAAAATTTTTCATGGTCATTCAGGACCATTTTATTTGCCTTTTTGCAGCAGTGATGCTTCAGGAAAAGAGCTTGCAATGCAATCTGGTGGCAAATGAGTCAATGCAATCTGAGGCTAATTCACACGTTTCATGTTACCAAGCAAGGAGGATGTAGTTCCTCTCTCTCTACAACTCTTATGAGATTGTGTCTAGAAATGTCATTCAGTTCTGGGCACTTTAATACCAGAAACGTGTTGGCAAATTGCATGGAAAATATCAGAGAATAAAACCAAAATAATTAAGGGATCTGGAAGGACTGATTTATGGGGAAAAGATTTAAAAAGCTAAATATGTAGATGAATTTATGAAATTAGGGTCATTCAACACTTCTCAGAAGGCACACAGGAGAAAGAGCATGAAGAATAGCTTCAAGTCATTACAAGGAGATATTAACTGGGCATATGGGGATGAAAGTAGCAAAAGGTACACAGGCTGAATATAAGGAAAAAATTCCTAGTAGTGAAATTCATTTGACCATAAAATGTCCTTTGCTAAAGGAAAGCAGCAGCCACTCCATCATTAGAGAGCTTTAAATTGAAATGAGACAAAGAACAGGAATGGTGATGTTATAATAGTAATAACGTTACAATAGTAACAGTAATGATAGGCAAACAGAGTGTTTTTCATTTGTAGATCTCTAAGTGCTTTAGTCTACTACTAGGTGGGTATGCTTCACTACCCCAATTTCTATATTGATGGGAGAAATTCACCATGGACAGGAGGATGGACTAGCTGCCTCTTCTAATTTTAGTATTCTGTTGTGGTTCCTTTATAATGTACAGATTGCACATTGTCAAAAGTGACTCTACATAAAGGAATGTTGTAATTGTTCTAATATTACTCAACACACCAAAGCAGTACGGAAACACAAGTGAACCTGTAACAGAAGTCCACAGTGATAGGAGAACTTGGATTGTTCTATAATCTTCTCCTTCTTTTCTAACTAATTCCAGCTTCTTGTATTTTCTGGATGTTTAGAGCAGTGCGAAAAGCAAAAGTGAGAAATGTCAGCATGGATGTGGATATGAAAGACATAAATTGGATTAAACTTCCATAAAGCTTAATGAAAAGCTGTGTTCACAGAGAAAAATGCATTATTGTTCAGATTTTCATTATGTAGTTCAGCAATGCAAATAATTAAAGAATCTAAAGAAGAGACATGCAGTTGCAGTCCTTAAATATAGGTCTAGTGTTATGGTTTGATAATAGGAACAAGGGCCACACAGGACCATACAGTACAAATCCCAAAGTCATAAGAATACTTTTAGGGTCATTCCACTGACTTCCTGATCAGGAAAAAGCTATTGAGTGCACAATGGTGAAGGAGATCAAATAGGCAACAGTAATAAGACGTGACTTCAACTGCCAGCATATTAACTGGGAAAATGTAATACTGGGGCAATGATTCAAGAAACATTTTCTTTGCACATTAAACGATTGCTTCCTGGACCAATAAGTTCCAGAATACAGGAGCAGAGGCTATTCTTGACATAGTCTTAAGGAGTACACACATTCAAGAGGATACTATAGCTGACCCACAACAGTGACCATGGCATAATTAAATTAACCCTCTTCAGAGAAGGAGCATACAAAAAATTAGCATGGCAACATGAAGCTTTAGAAAAGGAGATTTATAAAGTAAACAGGAAGTTAGTCAAACAGACCCAAAAGTAAAAAAAGCGAGGAAATTAAAATGTGTTGACTCAGCATAGAAGCTATTTGAGCCAAATAGGTATTGTACATGTTTACAGTATAATAATGACTAGGAGCCCCAGCAGAGATTGGGAACACAGTGTATTTGATGATGTATCTACACGCAGTAAGAGAGAAGACAAACAAAGGGTGGGACAAAGAAGATTGTATGACTTCCATTTTACAGGATGGGCAATGGAGGCATGGAGAGATTAACTGACTTGCTGAAGTCACAAAGTCGCAGAGGTGGAGTTGAACCCAAATTGCCTGAGCCCCAAAGTTAGTGCCTAAACCAAAATCAGAACACTGAAATCCAGCCCAAATGAAGCCAATAGTAAGAACATAAATTATGGCAGGCAAAATGGAAATTAAGAGGTCCAAAAGGGAATTTGAAGAACAAAATCTGGATAACAAACACTCTTTAAATATATCAGAAGCAGGAAGCCTAAGAATCATAGAGGACCTGCTAGACTGCCATGGAGTTAAGATTGGAATTAAGGAGGCTATGGGGAAGATACTCATATGTGCAAATGTATCATTCAGTTTCGTGAATAGAAGCAACTTTTAAATCAATTTTCTGTGAATACACAAGCCGGTTGAACTTTGTCTTTCAAATGTTCACAAAAAACAAAAGTGATATGGACATGACTGAAACAAATTAATTCAAAAATTCAAATAAATATCCACACTATTATTTTGCACTATTCAGCATCTCTATGGAAATGTTCTTGAAACTTAACCAAGGCACAAAGCAATCCAGTCTACCAATCCAGGCGTTACTAACATCCTTCAGATCTGCAGGTGAATCACTCAGCTCAGAAGGTCAGGACAATCATCAACTAAAACTGCTCTGTAGATTAGCCAACACAAAGTTCGCATAGGTATGCACATTGGGCTTGTGTCACCTTAATTCCCAGACACAGTTTGTATCCAACACAAATAACTAGGTTTTGGCAAATGCTCAGAATCCTCAACTCTCTCTTGAATTTGAGTTTCCCAGTTAGCTAATCTGTGTGCAAAAAACTAATCGGCAGAGATGAAATAATTGTCAATGGAATAGAGTAAAGTAAATACCCATAAATTAAATAATACTTTAAAGAGGACATAAATAGTCATGTTAATACTCATTACCATTTCTTAATTTTATAGAAACAATAATGCAAAATTATTTTGTAGCCTAGAAGAGATAAATAACATGTATTTCCACATAATTAGTATACAAACAGAGTAATTGCATATTTATTTCTACCCTGTAAACAAAGCCATAAACTTGATAGTTTCCCTCCTGCATGACTGCAGAGGTAATTTTGTAATAGAAAATAATCTTCTTTACTAAAGTTCTCAGAAAATCAGATTGTCTATGGCTAAGGGAGCTTTATTCTTTATAACCATTTCATTGAGCGAGTGGCAAATATATTTTTAATATGTTGAACTATGTGAAATTAAAGTGCTGAAGATGTATATTCCTTCAGCTTTCATGCTTCCCCCCATCTCACAGTTTCAGACTAACCACAAGCTTTTGTGATTTGAATAAAATAGAATGTCATGCCTTTAAAGCTGCAGGATTTCTTCTCATAGACCAATTCAATCTAGTTTTGCTCTGAACATATAATAGTGTGTACTGCTATTTATGGTTTCTGTTTGTTTTGTTTTTAAGAAAACCTACAGCCCTTTAGAAAAGTACAGTGGTGACACTTATCTTCCTGACCTCTGCAACATTGCACACCATGTTGTGTTCGCCTTTGGCAACTGGAAGTGATAGTATGTACTTGCCTGACACAGTACAATACACACTTCACCAATACTTATAAATGTTTACCTTAGAAAACATGCTGCATTACATTTCAAAACATTATGTATGTTCTTGTCTGGAAAGTGTATTTGAAATGCTTAGCAAGTAGAAGTGGTCCTAGCTCTTGCAGAGAAGTTCCTTTTGTGTGAAATTCACTCTACACCCATAAAGTAAATATTTAGGCTCTGTTCCAATGGCATATACTGCAAATGGGAAGGTGAAATCCACCCTTCCCCAACAATGAAGGGTGAGTGGGCTGAGCTGCTGCCTCTGGATTAGAATAGAGGCCATTGCCCCACAGCTACTATGCATTGTTCCCGCAGGTTTCCTGCATCCACTGGATCAAATCTCAAACCAGTGCTTTCCACGTGTCCCTCCATTTATGTCTTCTAAGGACCATATAACTGTTGAATCATGACAGAGATTTCAGCAAAAATACCCACTAGCTGATAGCCGTTCATGCTCTCATCTTATATAAATCCAGATTAAACTGGATTCATTAAGAGTAGATAAATGTCAGACAATATTCAGAGAATACTTGAAATCATCCATAATCATCTTATCGGATGTGGAGCTGGTTTAGAGACCTTTTCCACAACACTCTGGGGGTGTGAAGGCACCCCATGCGGCCTCTGAGCCAACAGAGCCCCTACATGGTCCTTGTAGTGTTCAGGAATCACTCTGAGCCCAAGTAGCTTAAAAGAAATGCTTTTCATTCAGTGGCACAGTTCCCCATCTGCTCCTGCGTAACCAAACATGGGCTTCTGCAGTGCCCTTCCCCCAGACTTGGATCACTTAAAGGTACAGTTCTCGATACCACATCTTCCTTAGCCTAACACCACTACTACTTAATAAACAAAACTGATTTAACACACAATTCTAAATGCTTATAACCAACCTACTACTTAAATTCAGTAACAATGTTAAATTAATCTCTGAGATGCTTTGTACAGTCACTTAGACTTCAGGGTTTCCCTGGTACTATCATTGTCAAAAGGTGGTAAGTCCATTTGTTCTAGCAATCTTATACCTCGGGGCTTGATTGTCTTATCCCCTTGTGGTTGTTGCCTGAGACCTTCTCAGGCAAAATGGCAAACTCAGTATCTGTTATCTACCTTCCTTTTGGGAGCCTAAGGTGTTGCTTATTCCTCGTCAGTGTATGTCTGTCTGGAGTGACAACCTCAGAAGACTGCACAATGCAACCCATGTAACACCACTGTTGTTTGCAACCATTGATTCCCATTATAGATATGCACTGTGTCATGTTCACTAAGTGGTGACAGCTCCTGGGAACCCAAATCATATTGTTTTTTTTGTTTAGCTTTATCTGCCTCTCTATACATCTTCAAATTCCCAGTGACACTTACATCAGCTTCTCTCATTACAGACATTCTCGTCTTCTGTTTTCAGTTAAATAAAATATCCACAGCTGACATTTCACTGGTGCTGTCCTGTAATTTAACAGTGCTAAGTATGGATCAAGTCTGACTTCACAGCCGTTTTCAGTAGCCACCTTATATTTTAAACATCATTTTCCACCAACCCATTGGATTGCAGATAATGGGAATTAATGGTTACATATCTAAACCTGTGTTTCACTGCAAACTTCTTAAAGCTATGCCCACTAAACTATAGCCAATTGTCAGATTATTACATCAGGTATACCATGTCTAGCAAAAGCAGATTTGACATGCACAATCACTTGTTTAGCTGTAGTAGCTTCTGGTAAGACTCTCTCAGGAAAGTCTTGAAGAATAATAGTCTTGAATGAGTACACATTTTTTTTTCCAGTCAACATAAACAAATCTATTCCTATTTTGCTCCAGGAGGCCAATTTTTCCTGTTCCACCAGCATAGGCTCTTTTGCTTGACTTTGCCTGTATTTTTGGCGAATGTGACAAGACTTAACAACTTCCTAATGTTGCTGCTCATTTGAAGCCAGTATAAAACCTCTCTAGTCCTCCTCTTACATATTTCAGTCCCTAAATGGTCTGTTAATATATATTTCTTTCATAACATTTTAGGGATCTCTACCCCAGCATCTTTAAACAAAATCCCATTTAGGGCTGAATTGGTGATAGGGAATGGGAACATGCTGTCCCTGTGCAACTGCATAATCAATTCCTGCAAGGTCTAATCCCAGTCTGTTGCTCTGGCAATCACAGTCTACATTCATCTGAGACCAGAAAGATTTTGTTTTATCAAACTGACATGTACAATGTCTAGCTCTGGACTGTGTTCCACTGCACTTTTGTCAAATGTTCCAGAGTGTGTGTCTGCAACCACCAAATCCCTCCCACCTTTGTATGACATTTACAAAGCATACATTTATAAGTGAAAAAATAATCTTTGTATTCTCAGGGGCCATTTGCCAGGCTCCTTTTGGCAATGGCAATAAGTAGTTTGTGGTCAATTTCAGCTATCACAGGCCTCCCATGAAAACATGAAACATTTTACACCCCTGGACTAGGGCCAAAGCTTCCTTCTCTATTTGAGTCTACTGACAGTTAGTTTTTATTAGAGCCCATGACGCACAAGCCACTGGTCTCCAGTTTGGAACATACTATTGTAACAGGACTGTGACACTACACTCCTTTGAAGCACTTAGTTTTGCACTTGCTGTTATAGTATCTTAAGACTGGGGCCTCTTTAATTAACTCCATCATTTTCTCAAGCTCTTCATTAAGATTCACCTCCTATGTCATTGGACAGCATTGCATAGTAATGCTCTTAGGTTGCTGGTTGGAGTAGACAGATTAGGCATACATTTTCCCTACACATTTCACCATTCCAAGGAATCTTTGTACCCCTTTCTTGTCTGTTGGAGCAGGCATGTTGTTCATGGCTTCAACCTTGCTGTGATCTATCTGTACAGCTTGCTGTGTTAACTTTTCCCCCAGGCATGTTATTTCTGTTACACAGAATTTATATTTTTGTTTAGCTTTAGCCCAGCAGCTCTGGTGCTTTCCAAAGCTGCTTGGAGCCTCTGGTCATGCTCTTCTATTGTTCTTCCCCAGATCAAAACATCATCTATGTAAATCTTAGTACTCTTCATACATTAACAATTTGTAGTACTGTTTGAATTTCTTTCAGTTGTCTTCTATGTTTCCAGAGATTTTCAGTTCTGGTACAGCTTTTAGCTGCTCCATTCTTCCACTCAGGTTATTTTCTATTCACTCCTGGCATCTTGTGCTTTCAATAATCACTCTGGACCCAAGATGCTTGGAAAAGATCCTCTTTATTTGGTGATACAGGTCCCCAGTTGTCACTGCATAGCAAAATATGGATTTCTGTAGCTTCCCATCTTGCAGACTTCCTGTCTTGGAAGCTAGCTAATCATCTAAGACTAGATCTACACTCTTAACTAGGGGTGTGATTCTCTGCCTCCTGTACTCATACTTCTGCTAGCTGTCATTGAGCTAGCACGAATACAAATACTAGTGTAACCACGGTAACATGGGTAGTGCAGCGGAGACACTGCTGAACCATGCTGGATACATACCCACTGCTTTCAGGCAGGTTTATATTCAGTACAGCTCAGCCATGACACTTTTGCTACCCATGCTACTGTGTCTACGCTTCTACGTATACTCATGCTAGCTTGATGAGAGCTAACACGAGTGTGTGCACCCAAGCAGGGGAATCACACCCTTAGCTTCTAGTGTAGACGTAACTTAAGAAGTACAGGTTCCTGATACCACGGCACTCATGTTTAACTGATGTAGAGGGCTTTGTGGGCTTTCAGCCCATTGGTGTGAATTTCACCACCATAGAGGACGGGGATGAAACCAGTAAGTGTGTATAGAAAATATATCTAAATGCCTATAGAATTTAAGAGCAAATAGTAATATTTCTGAAGAATTCTGAGTCCAAACTATAAGATGTAATGAAATTAGATTGATACTGCGCAACCTCATAGTGCATCTAGATTTCCTCCCACAGGAATGTTCCATGAGGGTTGTCAACACATCGGGCCAGACTCCTACCTCTGTTATACCAAAATAACTCCACTGACTTCAATAATTTTTTTCCAGATTTGGGCCTTCAGAGTAATCTGATCAGAATCTGACCCATACAACATTTTCTTCTGGAAATGCCTCTCTAGCTCTCCATCTAACAAATCCTGTTATCCCAAATGGAGTTTCCCCAAACATTTCAATCCAAACACACTGGTTTAGTTAAAACAACAAAACACATTTATTAACTACAGAGAAATAAATTTGAAGTGATTATAAGTAATGAGGCTAACAAGACAGAGTTGGTTACAAGAAAATGAAAATAAAAATGCAACTAATACCTAATTTAGCAAGTTAAGTGAATTCAAAGCAAAGATCTCTCTCACAAGGGACGTGCACAAGAGAGGGTGAGCAAGGGCAGGCCCTTCCAATCGTTGTCGGGGGCACAGAATTCCTCTGGCTGTGGGGCAGGGGAGGAGGGAAGAGCCAGCTCCTGTCATCCCAAGGTGGGGGGGGGGGAGGGAAGAGTGAGTTCCTTCTGGGGCTAGGGAGGGAGACAGAAAGAGAGCAATTCAGTGAGGGGGCACAGAATGTGCCCCTCCGAAAGGGGTCAACTTTAAATTTCTGCGCATCACATGTTTTAGCAGTCCTTTGTTCTTCAGCTGTCGTGGATGCCATGGGGAGGGAAGGAGAGAGAGAAAGGAGGAAAAACTTGGGGTGTCTGTTCCCAGTTCTTATACCTTTTCCTCTTCTTTGAGAATCATCTTCAGCTGGGGTTCAGTAGCCAGCAAGTCTCTGTGGTTAGGAACCCCTAGCTGTTTTTTTGCCAAAGTGTAAATTTCTTGCTCAGATCTTTTTTTCCTGCTAAAGAAGGGCCACTTCACCAGGTCCATTTCATTTTGACGACACTTGGCTGAGGTGTCAGTTTGCCTTTTGTCTCGGAGGAACTGGTTTGTGCCTGATTTTCTAAACTTGGAATATGTCTTAGTAATGTCATAGAGTAGAATTTTGTAATTTTACATACAATGCTTATTTTACCATATTTTACCAGGACAATGATGATCAGTAAATTACAAGTTTTCAAATGATACCTCACAAGGCATACTTTGTACAAAATTTATCATAGTCTTGAAAAAGGGGTGAACATAGGTATAACAGACTGTCACAATAGTTTCATTGATTTCAATGGGACTTCTGACATACTTAAAATTATACAGTAGGATAGCCACATTGAAGTTGTCTTTGCACTGCAATACCAAGTGCTTTTTGTCTGCTTAAGATCTAACTCATTGTCTTTCTGGGTGGTATGTCATGAAGTAACACTATTGCTCTGAAAACTCAGGGACCCACTGGAGATATAAAGCTGGAGAATTCATAGCGTGCCATGTGAATTGGATGGGTAGATGTGTTTCCTATCTATCTTTAATTGCAAGTTCACTGATTTTTCTCAACCAATTTTGAACACATTTTGGACGGTATTTACTCACTGCCACATCCCCTGCCACATTCAGAGCTGAAAATGACAAGATTTTATATTATTTAGGAGGGAAAATTATATTATTTAAAAGGGAAAATTGTCACTGGAGAAATGCTTATTTTGAAAACAGTTTTACTATTGTTTTTGGATGAATAATTACTAAAATTTTCAGGCCCAAACACTGGACCCAGTAAAGTCAATGGCAAAACTCCCACTGACTATAATGGGACCATGTTTTGGTGCCTAAAGAACACTGGCCTCTTTCTCGATAAGAAACATGCCATTCATTACAAGAAATTCATATTGTGTGGGTAACACAATGCCTACTCTCTGCAACCCTCTATTACACATACATTTTAACTTACAATCATGCTGGAACACCATTCTCACATAGTAAAATTTCCTGGGATGAAGCTATAGCATCAGGAAATTAGCCACCCCCTCTTCCCCTTTTTAAAAAAAGAAAAAGAAAAAAAAAACAATGCCAGGTAATTTTTTCCATGTGACAATGTGGTAAAGAACTATAGAAAGAATTCCCTTCTTTCAAACACTGAACAAGGAATTTTGTTAGAATACAGAAACCAATATTACTCCTAAAACCACTCAATCTGTCCCTTAGTTTTGTTGTACAGCTACTGCCCAAACTCTTCTCAAGCCTCCTCATGCTTAGCTTTCTGCTATAAATTGGAAGTGTGTTTACATATATCCTCACAAGCTATTGGACCCTTCAAGACAATCCATACTTTCAGAAGTGAGAGAGTACTGAAGAATGGTACAGGTAGTTAATTGCTAATCTTACCTTCAGGTCACTGGGTACAGCAATGACCTAGGTGAGGGACCGCTGTGTTCTAGTGGAATAAATTTTTTGTCAAATGACCTGTATTTTACTGCTTCTCGCTCTGGGGAAATAATTTTCTCTCTCTATCCCTCAGAGACCCAATCTGTATATTAGGTGTTATAAAGCATACCCACCTTTGTAAAGTGTTTTGAGATCTTACTATGAAAAATGCTATAAAAGTATAAGGGATTATAGTATTTTATTACTTCTCATGTCCCTAGGTCATATTCAAAATCTAACTACTTATAGCACACAATAGCTCTTGATTTACATTCACTGAATGTGGGGGAAAGATTGACTAGCATAATAGAGATTAATAGATATCAGAGAGAATACACACAATATATATGCAATCTATTAATGGAGATTCTCTATATCCTTGTAAGGAGGAAAGGATGGAAGACAATAAAATATCTGTAGGATCTGATGAGAAATAGTCAGATGAAAAAGAGTCCCATTCAACTACATCACATAATGGCAGACAGCTAAAAAGTGACCATTTTAAGTGCTTATATACAAATGCTAGAAGTCTAAATACTAAGATGGGTGAACCTGAGTGTCTCGTATTAAATGATAAATTAAATTGATATAACAGGCAACACAGAAACTTGGTAGAATGAGGATAATCAGGGGGACTCAGTAATACCAGGATACAAAATATATTGGAAGGACAGAATAGGTCGTACTGTGGAGGGTGTGGCACTATATGTGAAAGAAAGCATAGAGTCAAATGAAATAAAAATCTTAAATGAACCAAACTGTGACATAGAATCTCTATAGATAGTAATTCCATGCTTGAATAATAAGCATATGGCAGTAGGGATATACTACTGACCACCTGACTAGGATGGTGATAGTGACTGTGAAATGGTCAGGGAGGCAATAAAAATAAAAAAACTCAATAATAATCGGGCATTTCAACTTATCCCCATATTGACTGGGTACATGTCATCTCAGGACAGGATGCAGAGATAAAGTTTCTTGACACCTTAAATGACTGCTTCTTGGAGCAGCTAGTCCTGGAATCCACAAGAGGAGTGACAATTCTTGATTTAGTTCTAAGTGGAGCTAAGGATCTGGTCAAAGAGGTGAATATAGCTGAACCACTTGGTAATAATGATCATAACATAATAAAATTTAACATCCCTGTGGGGCGAGGGGGGAGACACCAAAGCAGCCGTCCATGGTAGCATTTAATTTCAGAAAGGAGAACTACAGAAAAATGAGGAAGCTAGTTACACGGTAATTAAAAGGTACAGTACCAAAAGTGAAATCCCTGCATGCTGCATGGAAACTTTTTAAAGACCCGATAATAGAGGCTCTAGTTAAATGTACTGTTTATCCCAAATTAAAAAAACATAGTAAGAGGACCAAAAGAAGTGCTAAGGTAGTTAAACAACAAAGCAGTTAGAGGCAAAAAGGCATGCTTTAAAAAGTGGAAGTTAAATCCTATTGAGGAAAATAGAAAGGAGCATAAACTCTGGCAAGTGTAATGTAAAAATATAATTAGGCAGGTCAAAAAAAGAATTTGAAGAACAGCTAATAAAAGATTGAAAAAGTAACAACAAAAAATGTTTTTGTACATTAGAAGCAGGAAGCCTGCTCAACAACCAGTGGGCCACTGGACGATCGAGATTCTAATGGTGCAGTCAAGGAAGATAAGGCTATTGCAGAGAAACAATGAATTTTTCACATTGGTCTTCACTACTGAGGATGTGAGGGAGATTTCCAAACTTTAGCCATTCTTTTTAGGTGAGAAATTTGAGGAACTGTCCCAGATTGAGGTGTCATTAGAGGAGGTTATGGAACAAATTGATAAATTAAACAGTAATAAGTCACCAGGACCAGATGGTATCCATTCAAGGGTTCTGAAGGAACTCAAGTGTGAAATTGAAGAACTATTAACTGCGGTATGCAACCTATCATTTAAATCAAGTTCTGTACCAGATGCGATCCTGGAAACTACAGGTTGATAAGCCTAACTTCAGTACCAGGAAAATTGATTGAAACTATAGTAAAGAACAGAATGATCAGACACGTAGATTAATACAATTTGTTAAGTAAGAGTCAACATGGTTTTTGTAAAGGGAAATCATGCCTCACCAATCTACTAGAATTCGGTGAGGGGGGTCAACAAGCATGTGGACAAGGGTGACACAGTGGATATAGTGTACTTAGATTTTCAGAAAATCTTTGACAAGGTCCCTCACCAAAGGCTCTTAAGCAAAGTAAGCAGCCATGGGATAGGAGGGAAGGTCCTCTCCTGGATCAGTAACTGGTTAAAAGATAGGAAACAAAGGGTAGGAATAAAATAGTCAGTTTTCATTATGGAGAGAAGTAAATAGTGGTGCCCCCAGGGGTCTGTATGGGGACGAGTACTGTTCAACATATTCGTAAATGACCTGGAAAAAGGGGTAACCAGTGAGGTGGCAAAATTTGCAGATGATACAAAACTACTCAAGATAGTTAAGTCCAAAGCAAACTGAAGAATTACAAAGGGATCTCACAAAACTGGATGACTGGGCAACAAAATGGCAGATGAAATTCAATGTTGGTAAATGCCAAGTAATGTACATTGGAAAACATAATTCCAACTATATATATAAAACGATGGTGTCTAAATTAGCTGTTATCACTGAAAAAAGAGATCTTGGAATTATTGTGGATAGTTCTCTGAAAAAAATCCACTCAATGTGCAGCGGCAGCCAGAAAAACTAAACAGAATGTTAGGAATCATTAGGCAAGGGATAGATAGTAAGACAGAAAATATCGTATTACTTTTGTATAAATCTATGGTATGCCCACATCTTGAATACTACACGCAGATCTGGTTGCCCCATCTCAAAAAGACATATTGGAATTGGACAAGGTACAGAAAAGGGCAACTAAAATGATTAAGGGTATGAAAAGCTTCCATATGAGGAGAGATTAATAAGAGTGGGACTTTTCAGCTTGGAAAAGAGACAACTAAGGGAAGATATGATAGAGGTCTATAAAATCATGACTGGTGTGGAGAAAGTAAATAAGGGAGTGTTATTTACTCCTCATAACACAAGAACTAGGGATCACCAAATTAATTTAATAGGCAGCAGGTTTAAAACAAACAAAAGGAAGTATTTCTTTACACAAGGCATAGTCAACCTGTGGAACTATGCCTGAGGATGTTGTGAAGGCCAAGACTATAACAGGGTTCAAAAAAGAACTAGGTAAGATCATGGAGGATAGGTCCATCAATGGCTATTAACCAGGATAGGCAGAGATTGCTGTTTGCCAGAGGCTGGGAATGGCTGACAGGATAGATCACTTGATTATTACCTGTTCTATTCATTCCCTCTGAAGCATCTGGCATTGACCACTGTCAGAAGACAAGATACTGGGCAAGTTAGACCATTGGTCTAACCCATTATGGCCATTCTTAGTTTTTCACAGTCATAACAACATATCTTCCGAAGAACAATGAGAATTTTGTGGCACCTTAAAGACTAACACGTTTATTTGGGCATAAGCTTTCGTAGGCAGAAACCCACTTTGTCAGATGCACTTCATCTGACGAAGTGTGTTTCTGCCCACGAAAGCTTATGTCCAAATAAACGTGTTAGTTTTTAAGGTGCCACAGAATTCTCATTGTTTTGCTGAAAACAGACTAACACGACTACCCCTCAGGAACTTATCTTTTGAAGGATTCCCAAAATACACCAGACATGCATTGGATGTAGGAAGAGCTTTATGGGAAAGGAATATCTGCAAGAAAACCATAGAATCCACACAGGAGACAAACCATCCACACACACTGAATGTGGGGAAAGTTTTACTATTACAGGAGACTCATACTGTAGAAAGACCATGTACATGACTTAATTGTGCATAAACCTTTACAGCTAAAGGAGTAGTTCAATTACACCAAGGAATCAAACACTGGAGGGATTGCTATTCACAAGGGATTCACTGAGTGCAAGAAAAGTTTTACTGAGAAGGAAATTGTCAGTCCACACAACAGAGAGACCTTTCCCTGCCCTGAGTGTTAGAAGAGCTGTACTCAAGGAGATCTCTACAGACACCAGAGATACCACAGCAAACAGTAGCCTATCTCCAGAGCTCCATTTTTTTCATTTTCCTTTAATCAAATATATAAAATCAACATTAATGCAATATGAAGAGAGAGGTGAAGAAGGCAGAGTTCAGGAAGGTTCAAGGGTAGAGGATCCTGCAAAAACATTGACTCAGCTACATTGCAAAGCACATTCTGTATATTTTATTACATGCTTTTAGCAGTATAAACATTTGCAGTTCTTATATAACAAGAAAAGCAAGTATGCATTGTTACTGTAGCCATGTTGGTCTCAGAGATACTAGAGAGACAAGGTGGTATGGTAATATCTTTTACTGGACCTTTTACTGGATTGGGTCTTTTTTTTACATGAAGAAGCACTCTGTGTAAGCTTGAACACTTGCCTCTCTCACCAAAAGAAGTTGGCCAAACAAAAGGTATTATCTCACCAATTTGTCTCTCTAAGAAAAGCAAGAACAGAGAAAAGTGTGTAGGTACAATGTGACCAGGATAACGCTACTGGCAGGAACTGTGGTTGATAGGTTTCCTGAGTTGAACCTTCTTAATTTCTTATTCTTAATGTTACAACCAAGTTGTGGATGTAGCTAGCCTATGGAACCAGGTTTTCTTCTTGCTGTTACTCTCCTTTCCTGCTTCCCGCTCACTGTTTGAGAGACTAACTCGATGAGATCTTATATTAGATTGTTAACTATTTGTAACAGGGACTATCTTCTTTTGTGTTTTTATGGCAACTTCATGCAGCAGGGCCCAAATATGACTGAAGTCTTAGGCATTACAGCAATACAAACTAATAAAATAAATAGGAGGAGGAGGAGTTTATTTTTAAAAATTGAGATCAGGCAACAGATCCTAAATGACTTTAAAATTTAGAGTATTAGCAGTTTTGAGGAGCTTTAATACATCCATTATTTTCCAGCTATGACTATCTTGTCCTTAATCTTGTTAAGATGGGGTAAAGAAATAGCATCCTATAACCATCCTAAGTGATTTTTTTTTGGTAGTTATTTTTTAAGACAAATACAGAAGCACTCTGCTATAATCAATATATCTCTAGGAGTGTAGAAGTTAAACAAAAAAATGACTAAGAGCATTATTGTTATTTGGTATAGTGTAGTGTTGTGACATTCCCCTGGTGCAATCTGGACAGGTATATTGCTGTGTCAACCCCAAACCCTCATTTTTGGAGTCCACTCACAGCCACCAGCAAGCAAATTGATCTTAATTGAATGAGTGCTTCAAGCCAGCCACCCTTTGGATTATAAAACAGAATGACCCCAGCCACCACTCCCAAATCCCAGTTGCAACCCTAGGAACCTCTGTTTTCCAATGTTCAGTGATGCCCACTGAACAGTGGGCTCATATGAATTCGTCAATTTAACAAAGAAATTGATATGACTAGCCTTGTTATTCCCAATGAAGTCTCCCACACACTTCAATCCAAATGCTCTGATTTAGATAAAAACAAATTTATTAACTACAAAGGATTTTAAGTGATTATAAATCAAAGGATAATAAATCAGATTTGATCAAGAGAAAACAAAAGCAAAACACATTCTAAACTAAGCTTAATAATTTCAGCAACCTTACAAACTTGGGTGTTTCTCACAACTGACTGGCTGCTAGGTTCCTCTTCTGCCAGGTTTACCCCTTTAGTCAGCACTTCAGTTGCTTGGTGGTGTTTGTAGATGGAGGTGGAAGACAGAGAGCAAATGTCTCCCTTTTTTTGTATAATGTTCTTTCTCCTCTCTGGGCTTTGCTCCTACCCCCAGCCCCTCGAGTCGGGCGATAAACAACGTCCTTACATGGATTCATCCATGTCCAGAATCAGTGAGCATTACCTCCCCATAATTCCAAGCTGCCCCAGGGAAAGAGGTGGCTCACTTGAGACGATCCCCCATGGATGCCCAGGCCAGTTCTTTGTTCTTGGAATGCTGAGCTGGGTTTGTTCTATAGACACCTTAATGAGGTGCAAACTCCCCTCTTCTCCTGGGGAGTTTTGCCTAGATCTGTTTCAAGTCATGAGGACACATCTTTGGGAATATTACATAGTGGAGTCTCATAACCATACACCTGACATTGCAACAAACATATTACTATAACAATAATGCTCAGTGCATTATGAGCATTCCAAAAACATCTTATATGACACATTTTGCATTAAGAAATACACAATTACACTATAAGGGTGAACATGGGAGCACAGAGTGTCACAAGTGTACATTCAACTTTGGTTACCCTACAGCATCCCAAAGAGGCTGTTTCCGTAGGTCTGCAAGATATCAAGATGCATACTGACCATACTCCTGTCATTAGTTCCTATTTTAAGTTGAATGGAATGCTCTGAAATTAAATCAATCAGTGGGACTGGCTGAGGTATAGGGAATTAATTCTCTAGAAATGTCCTGTACATACCAATTGAAACTACAGCTCCCAATAAAATACATCCATATATCAATATGCCAATGATATGATTTTTTGTTGGTTTGTTTTCAACTTCAGCATGTAAGAACAGCAGCCACCTTGAAACGGAACATATTCTAGGGATTGATGTCTGGCTAAGATTAATGGCCTAAGGTATAGCCTGTGGCCATCAGATCCTCCCAGATATTTCTCACTTCCCAGAAAATGCCTTGTGTCCTGATCATTGTTTAATTATATCAGAAATTTAAATTGGGAAATGCAATACCTATCTAGAGCTGGATGAGATGTAGCAGAGAAGCAAACTACCAGTTCACAGTGCCTGTTTTTATGGTTTGGTAGTGCACATAATTAAAAATACCTTCCCCAATATCATTTTTGTAATGGACTCATAGAAAACATTTGTAAAATGGTGACGGTGTTAACAATAAGTTCTGCTCCAAAACACTGCATCTGGGCACATGGCCATATTCCTTGTGGTAATGATCAGTACACAAATATGAGGGAATGCAATAGCTGATTTCCCAAGGTATAGAATGTGGGGAAGTGTGCTCTCATATCAAAGAGCAGGATCAGGTACTAAAAATAAATGATTATAGGTAGTATACAGATTTTGTGTACAAGTGTACAGCTTCCAGGAGTCTTTTGTCATACTTAACAGCAGTGTCCATCTGGAAAGTTTTATTTCCCTGCCAAATCAGTTTTGGTAAGCTATCTAAGCCATGTTCAGACACTAAAACTATCTTTGTAGTCTATTTGCACGTTGAGACCTCTATTGTCCTTTCAGTGAATAGGAATTCTTGTGCATAAATTCAGTCAGTAATAATAGAAGATTGTTGCACACTGATCTTTATGCAGGAGGAGGGCAAATACACCTTCAGCATGCAAATCTAGTATTATACTGAACTGATATGATATTGATAATATGCCAGTGCTGGATGATGCTGGAGTAATACTGTTAAAAAAAAAAGTCCTATGGATTCATTAGGACACTGTGTAATACCACAGCCCTTAATGAGTTAATTTGCCATTCCCAGGCATATCATACTGATTTGTAGGACACCTTAGTACTTGTTAAGTATAAATATGTGCAAATTTTTAATGACAACGTAACTGATCTCTGAAAATTGCAAATACGACTGCCTAAATTAGCAATACAGTATCCCCTAAAAGAGAGGGTGAGAATGCACATAGAGAGAAGACAGAACTATTACATTAAAAACCATTGACATGGATAAGCAAATGCAAATATGAATGGTTAAATTCTCTCATAACTGTCACCTCCCTTCTCCCAGCCTTTGCAAGGAAGGCCCAGAAAAAGCATGCAGGTGAGTGGGTTAGGGATCAGTGACAATCTCCTCCCTTCAGAGAATAAGCAGCCATAGGGTTTACTGCAGAACCAGCCATAGAATAGCTCCACTGCAGTTATGCAAGCTGAGAATGGAGAATTCCTTCATCCTGGAAACTTGTGAAGCCTTGCTGGGTGCAGCCTATGTACTATGGAAGTGCTCAAGGAAAAAGAAAGATTTGCATCCCACCATTATGTGGCAGGACCTCTGTGTAGTTAGTAGAGTACTTCCTTTGAAGTACAGTGAAACACTACCTTTCAGTAGTGTGATTAAACCATTGCTGTTCACTTGGTGTCAAAGTAAATGGTTCCTGAGTGTCAGGACATCTTTCAGACACACAAGTTATCTTGTATTAAACCAGTTAATGTGTATCCCTAACGCAAAAAGAGCATCAAATATGATGGAAGAAAAATGCATTCATGTCCATCAAACTATATGATATGAGAAATCCAGACAACTTCGGTCCAGAAATATCAAATAACTGACACTGTCATTCATTGATGCTGTGTGCCAAGTTTTCAAACCAGCCTCTGAAACTGCAATCTCAAGCCATCTCACACATTCATTTCCTTCCTGCTTAATCCCAACACTGCTTATGATGTTATGAAATTGGAAAGCAAGAGAAAGTAGTCCTCCAGGGGGAGAAAAGTATTTATTTTGCTTATTAAGGAATTATTGTATGTTGTGGTTTATTTTCTTTTTCCATAAACAATTTTGTAAAAAAAAAAAAAAAAAAAAAAAAAAAAAAAAAAAAAAGGAATAATGTCCATGGCAATCATTTACACATACTGTAAATGATTTGTGTGCCATTAGCTAAAGCCTCAACTTCACTATGGTGCTTAATCACCCATACAAGCCATTTATTGTTTGAAAAAGGTCGCTGCCAAGAACTTTAACCCTTAACTATCTGCAGACAAACTTGGGAGGAAAAGCCCTGTTAAAATATTTGTGTTTTATCCATAACTGTTATTGAATGATTTACAGTTATGCAAGGTGTGATATTCATCCACACACAGTACATCTTTGGATGGCACTGTCACAGGAGGAATGACATTTCAACACCTTTGATTTCCTGTCTGTCTATTTAGGTTTATAAAGCCATTCCGTCGTCATCTTATCTAGACACCTTACAAAGTCATATTAACCCTAATAAGTGGGCAGACAACATACACAAGTTTTCTCTTCTGACCTTCTTCCAATAGCAGGATGATTTTTCATGACCTTTCCTCACTGAGGGGCAGATTGTGATTGTCCATTGCATAGGCATGCTGAGAGTAGAAATTCTAATAATGCTGCAATGGGAACGGACACAACATACCCTTTAAGAGAGTCAAAGATCACCCTAAATATCAAACTCCATATGTTCTTGAGTGTGCTCACTCGCCTGTATATGTGGCCAGGGACCTCATCTTGCATTGACATCTTTAGAAAATACTGGGTGTACCAAAAGTCAGACTGCCAGGGTTGTCAGTTATGTTCTGTGCAATAGCTTAAAAACTGTTGTATGCTGCTATACTATCTACTCAAATTTTCACCCTCTCAACTCTCTATTAGATATTTCCATATTCCAAGAGCAGGCAGCTGTTCTTAAGTAGTCTGCATTTTTCCCCCACTATATTTTATATAAGAATTAAACCTCTTCTTTTCTTTTTAGGATAATCAAGAACTCTAGTCCATTAGTTATTTCTAATATTTTAACAGGAAAATACCATTACAAAAGAGCCTAGTCTAGCCACTGGATCACTTAAGAGATTGTTAAAGAAATATAGACAATGATCCTGTATCATTTAAGTTAATAATTGTTCTTCACTTGTAATTTGATGGTTCCAGCCAATGATGGTGGTGTCCAAAACTTGTTACCATCAGGTAATTTCTCAGAGCTTGTAAACAAAGAGGACAAATATCAGCATTAGATATTAAAAAATCACTTTCACTCTGACCTTCTTGTTAGCAAACCCAGAAGGAAAAGCTAAGAATTGAATGTCTAAATAGGTCTGAACTAGTGTCTCAGACTTGGAGATAGCCCTTTTAGGATTCTAAGTGACAGTTTTCAGGGCTGCCATTTTAGCACTTTTCACAAACACTGAAGTCACTTAAATATATTTAATAGAGACCACTTAAGTCACTAAATTCTGCTCCTCAGGTGCATTTATTATCAGATATAGAACACAGTTATTGCCATTTTCTATAAATTTTCACAACTATGCACATAATTTAAAATTAAAGAAGGAGGTTTTACTGTTATGAGAGTTAAAGAAATTTAAAAAATGAAAAGAAATAGATTACAGATTTCAGAATAAAAGTTTCCTTGCTACTCCACAAAGGAAAAAATATCTTTCTTGCTGTATGTAAATCCTCTCTGTAAAGCATTTAAATGTTGTTGACTCTCTGAACACAAGCAGATAAATTCTTGGTGCCCCAGCAAGGTCACCAAACTGTAACTGCTCTACAGCTAATGGTCTGTTTTAATAGTCTGTTTTATGACCTGGATATATCAGACAACAAATGGTGTTTTTGAGAAATGTTTGGTAGGGGGAAAATGGCAGCAGGAACAAAGTTTAGAGCTTGAAAAAATTTGTCAAGGAAGCCTGGTTCAAAAATGTACATTGAAGTTAATTATACATAACAGTATCTCTGGAATGGCCAAGACATAGTAGTGGTTTCATGGAGTTCAACGCATTCCCACTTTCTTTTTCTCAGTCTCAACCATAGTTGGTATATTTGAAAAATACTCATATACTGATTGTTCTCTGTTCTTTTTTCTGTAGGTGCAATTCTGTTTCCCCCAACCACATGTATATCTCCTGTTACTACTGCTGTTGATAGTTCTAGTGTCTCTAGTTGTTCAAAATATACCTTTTGACTTGAGCAGCTAGATTCTATCGTACTGTGTTAAAGGGTCAGGTTCTGATACCCATAAATTGGGACCGATCCAAATCCCATTAAATCAGTGGGATTGGATCAGACCCACTGAGCAGTACCTTTACTCTGTGATTACTCCCATTTCAGTCAATGTGAATATTAATGTGAGTAAGGGTAATGGACTCTGGCATGATTTGGGAACACATTCTCCAATGGCCACATGCTAATGTCCGTAGCTTTTGCTAGAGGAAAGAAAGAGGGGATAATTTCATTTTGGACAATATAAAAGTTTGTCACGTTGCCTGTGTTTTTCATCTATCCAAACTGCATATATGCTGAAACTCTATTTTTTCAGGGACACTAATATTAGCTACACAGATAAATTAGTGCTTTTCTTCCTTGATGAATGCTTGTCCAAATCTGAAATTTCCAAATTTGGTCTGGGAGTCTGAGTTTTTAATCTGCATTTTGACTCAGCTCCAGTATCTACACAGTCTTTAGCAAATTCCCTCAGAAGTAAACAGAAGTATGCTTGAGTAAGGATCTCAGGATTAGACCCAATAAATCTGACAGAGTGGGGAGTCAACCAGGTATGCCCGTTGAAAGGACTTACAACACAGAATTAAACTGGTGAACAGTTCATTTCAGTTCTACTAGTAATCTTGGACTGGGGTATTCATTCCCTAATTATGAGCAAATGTAGTATGTTTGTAACTATTTCCTTGAAGTGTGGTACTATTCTGAAAACAGAAATCTGTGACAGATTACTTTAAATTGGTATAAGTCTATATCACTCTGCAAACTCCATTTTATTTTGTGAATGCCATTTTGATTGCAATTTGTACCATGATTTCACTTTTGCCTTTTAACCTTCATATTGTATTGTGATATCCAGAGACTCTATGAGCCCACTAGCAGTGTGCTAACAGTGGACAGCAAACAAGAGTCATTAACCTGAATGGTTTTCCATTCAAATGAAAGCACCTTAGGACAATGAGGTGGCTGCAGCTTTAGGGAACCAGTTTTGCTAGTCTGGACCCTAGGTGGGTTCTAACCAACCAATTAATCATCTGACAGGGCATTTGAGGTCAGCTGACAGAGGGGACTGGAACTTTGTTAAAGGGAGTTCTCTTACCAGCCTTTTTAGAAGAGGCAAGAACCAGAAGACAAGACTAGAAAGAGAGAATGGCCTTCGCACTCTGAAAAAATTGACTAAAACCCAAAAAGTTCTCAGACTGGTGAGCACTCTGGAGGGAGGGTTTTGCGTACTGGTGTTTGTTGTTTTTCCACAACTCTGAATAGCTCTTGCGTTTTGTCTGAGTAAAATGTCATTGGTTTAGAAAGTCCTTTGCAAAGTTTGGATGTCTCTTGTAGTAACTGTCATGTAGTCTCTGAAGGGTGAAACAGTAATCCAGAGGGTACAAAGCTTTTGTGGAACTCTGGGGAGTATGCAGTTCCTACTAGGGAGTCTTGGGAGGGTCAGCACTAGTTTCAGGGCCTAAGCAGTTGAACTGCAGAGTCGCATATCTCATGAAGGGATGCTAGTTAGAGGATCTGAACTCCAAGGGTGTGCCTTCAAGTCCAGAGATAGAGATTCTGCGTCTGGACAGAATAAAGCACATGGTATCAAAGGTTTGCATCTAGGACAGCAGCCTAGTGAGTGTCCACACATGACAATTGGTGAGTGGCCCTATATGACAACTTCTCACTCAATAGATTTCCTTCCTGTCTGTATTCAGAGTCATATCTTCTGACTGTAATGATGAAAAAATAATTTTTTACTGCTTGTTACTCATGTTACCTCTTCAGAGCCAACACAACTAAGGGAGAGGGATCTGAATTTTATTATTTCGTGGGCAACATCATCAGAATTGTTTACTAACTTCCACTTAGATACAGCTCTAAAACCGCACCCGACAATTCAGCCTGTAGAACCTTTCATACTGATGATGCTACAGAAAAAGGAAAGAACCCAACTTAACTCTCATAGCCCAGGCTGAATTTTCAGGCTTGAGATTTAGAAAAAAAATACTTGTTAACACGGAGTACATTTGATATGGAGTAACAGACACAATAAACCTGGGGTCCAATGACGTCATTTCTAAAGGTCAGTGTACAGAATGGAACCTTACTTTGAAGTATTATCAAAAGTGAGATTCACTTGATTAAGCAGAACGAATTAGTATGCAAAAGTCCTAAAGGTGACAAAGAGTATGAACATGAAGCCTGACAACACATTTCACAGATTACACCATAAAACCCTTGAGGACTAGACACTATTAAACCATCAACTAGCACTGTCATTCCACCTAGAAAGGCTCTTTGCAAAAGACAGCAGAGTTACATTATAAAAATTTCACTGTCCATTGGAATCATTTTGATATTCCTATACCATTCCCTCTGATGTTATACACTTCATATTGTACCCACTCAAGATTGTCTTGCTCATTTTGTCCCAATACTCATTTACCAAAAATGTCAAGCTAACAATAATATTAGAATTCAAATTTAGACAATGCATATGATCAGGAAAAAAACACTTATTCAATTCTTTCTTCTGGTGTGAACTCATTACTGTGTATTTACATAATGTTGTTTTGAAAGTCAGTGAAATGACATTTAGTCATTAGTTGAACCTCAATGGTTTTCCTACTTAGGATCCAGCTATCACCCTAACCAGGTAAATGAAATAACCAACATGAGAGACAGTCCGGCCAAATGAAAATATAATATTAAACTTTGAGTACTTCCATGACAGCCTTTTAGGAATGGATTCCTGTGTTTTGTTGCTGTTTGTTGTGATAGTTCTTTTGGGCGGTGCAAGGCTCATGTGCTAAATCCATTTAAGATTTTTTTAATATGTAAGACAATGAGTTTTCACTGTGATTTTAAAGCTGTTAAGCTTCCCATTATTCAGACACCATGTCACACTTCTTTGCTCCTCTAGAACCCATAGCATCAAGTGCAGATATAAATCTTATTTTGTTTGTTTTGTATAACAAGCTCCCCCTCCCCAGGAATGAATAAAATGCATGGTTATTTTTAGTCTATACTCCAACACCGGCTGCAGAATGGAAATGTCATTTTAGTGCAGTCACCTGAGTGTAATTCATTTTCATGAATTTAACAATTTTTTAAATAAAATCTGATCGACTAAAATCTCTTGTTCCAAAAGAACCTCATATTGCTTTATTTATAGAGCTTTTCTGGTCTGAATAGATGTTGGATGTTAATCAAGCTCTCTACATGACTCCTAAATAAAGGTTGTATCATGGTCATGCAGGTATATAAAGAGACCTCCCTTAATTTCTGCTGCAGGTTCAGAAGCCTAAGTGGGGACTGCGTGCCCAGTGCTTCCCCCAATGTTCCATTCATGAGGATAGCGAGCAGACAAAGTGGCAAGGATGAAAAGGGTAATCTGCTATCAGTAAGGAAGGCCCTATATTCAAATGATACCTAGAGAAGACATCACCATAAGTATATGAAGCAATCATGAATATATTCACAGATCAGGCCATCCCCTAGTGTCCCTCATCGAGGTAACATGCATTCTTTTTATAATGCAGAAAGGCACACTATTTCAAATTGGTCAAATGTCTTCCAAGATGCAATCAGGGGAAATATGCCACTTAAAAATATACCTAATCAAAGGCTCAATATTTATTTTTCTCAGATTCCAATGCAGAGAGGTTATACTCCAATCACAATTCTCAAGAGTCAAAAGATTTGAAAGAGATTTCATTCTTGCATTTTTGAACAATGCTGGAAATAGAACCTGTAGTCTCAGGGATTCATAACCCACATGTTATATGAACCACACTGTCAGTCTAAGTGAAATGATTAAAAAAAGAGCATGTATAGTCATTTTAAAAATTGATTTCACTGTTATATTATCCTTAGCTTCACATCACAGGCACCTATGCATAATTAAATTGTTTGGCAATACTGTACATATATTTCTGGTTTCATTCAGATTAGAAAAAAATTTCTAATCATACAATAAAATTAGCTCTTTCAGTCAGAGAAAAGGGATCTATTTTCAGGTTCTTTGTCTATATAGAATATTATTAAACACTAATTTGGAACATAATATCTAGTTTATTATAACTAGATAAGTCCATCTGAGATGAACTTTCCTAGAAATCAAGATTAATTCTCTCCTGCTCCCATTCCTACTTTTTATTTCCTTCTGTGATAAAATATAAATTTAAGACTTAGTAGCTAAATCAAAGTCCTGGGAAAATAAAATTGTTTTACTGTTAGCTTGGGATTGCATGTGATATGTGAATTTGGATGCCAGAGTGTTTTCAGGAGCAGGGCCCAATCATAATTTTTTCGGGCCCATTACAAACTTGTAACACGAGCCCCCTCCCACACACAGATGCCCATGGAGGGTTGCAGCCTAGTCCGGGTAAAGTGTACCCTTTCTCCCCCCACCCATGTGAGGGCCCTGTTCATAAGAGAGAAGGGATGAGACTCTATCCAGGCAAGAGTGCTGAACAGCCCCATATCCCAAAGGCAGGAAGCCTCTCCTTATCCCAGAGCTAGTACCCCTTTTCTTAGTCACCTCCCTAAAAGCAACCAATAACAATTTGCAATAAACCGGAAAATGATCAATGTTCTAAGCATAGTAACAATTACCACTGATTTACCTTTCTATGGCTTTGAAACCAACCACACACAAAAAACCCAATAATTAACAACAGGATTTAAAAAAACCAATCTCTCTAGTTTTTTAGTCCATAGAAAAAAATGGCTACTTGTTTAATACATCACAAGGTGACTGTTTAAGAAAGAAAATGTTATATGCTTACCCCAAACAATATAGGGGAGCCAGTGGGGGGAGGTGTGGGGGGAGGAGGAGAAAGAGAAAGAGAGGGAGAGATCCAGTAATTGAAATGGGTCTTTGGGCAAACCATTTCTGGACATATATCATTGAAAAAAATAAAATTAGATTGTCATTCTGATTTCTCATCGCTTTGCTTGTATCTTAAGCACTTTATATCTGAGAGTCAAGACATTTTTCCAGTCCACTTGCATAGACTAAGACTGTAACAAAGATCTCAAAACATAAAACAGAATAAGTTAAAATGTAAAATCATATAAGGAAAGTGTGCCATCACCCCTGGGGGATCATTATGAGAGCTGGTGTCTAGACCATCATTTCATTGACTTCACTGGGCACTGGATCAGGTCCTTGTTAAATGGCACTCAGTTACTATAATGATGGTGGCTCTATATATACACAGACCTAATAGCTTAAACTGGATGAGTGGAAAAAACCAAACCAAAAAAATTCAGTGGTTTCACTCAGTGGTAGCCTTCTAGAGGGGAATGATGGTTTTGTGGTTAAGGCACTACCCTTATCCCCATGAGGTCTGGGTTCAGTTCCTCACTCTGATCATGCCCACTTTATCACTCTGTGCCTTATTCCCACATCTATAAAATGGAGGTAATAATGCTACTTTAATCTCTTTTGTCTTTAGATTGTAAGTTATTCAAGGCAGAGACTGCATTTTACTATGTGTTTGTATAATGGAGCCCAATCTTGATTGAAGTGTTTAGATACTACTATAATAAAATAATAAATAATGAAATTCAATGCAAGCTCTTGGACAGGATCAGGCTTTATCACATACTTAAGTCCTATTGACTACAGGACAATGCAGGCGCTTAAAGTTAATCATATGCTTAAGTGATTGACTGAGTTGTGGCCTCAATTAACCTTGCTTCCCCATTCTCATCTCTGTGTCTCTTTCAGAGATTTTAATCATTCCAGACTGGGACTTTCCTTACAAAAACATACGAAACCTCTCTCGTTCATGTTATACATATGAAAGATACACATGCATGCTCACGCACATTATACATTGATACACACACACAAATATTGTTTTTCAGCATCTGGCTCCTGCTTCCACACTTGGAAATATTTTGAATGTTCTATTGACTTAATCTGATGTTTTCAAGTACTCTTCATGTGATACTTATCAAATTTACTCACCAACTTCACAAGTGCAGATTCATTTTGCTGTAGAATTAATTATTACTACTGTAGCCATGAAAAGGGGGTAAGAAAATAATATTTTAAATGTCAAAAATAAAGTAATTTAATGTGAAAGGTGAAAATTAACACCCCTTAACAATATAGCTGCCTCTCACCATGTATAGTGTATGCTGATAAACAACGGCTACTATAACATGTACAGACTGTTAGAGAAAGTTACTAACTTTTAAATATTCATATAGCAGTAGCGTGATAAGCTACCAAAATTAAATTATATTTAATATAATGTTTAACTGGAGGAAAATAATTAGTCTTGCATTTAACATGATTACAGGGAACTTGAATTACTTTGCTGATGAGGCCAAGTTTTTTGAAAGCTTTTTCAATCAGTTTTCTAACTAAAAAAAAGAATACACACCTGTGCATTTAAGATAATGATAATTGTTTCTAAATAATTCTATTTATTCAGTGCTGTCCATTTCAGAGCAGATCTATTTTTTAAAATCACTTCTAAAATAATCTCATCCTTCATTATGGAGTTCAGTAACTGACTCACATAATATCTCATTTGATTGCTTATTGACTCATAGCTATTGATTTTATTGGTTCCCATTTATTGATCCATTGATAAATGTGTTTGTAATCATGTCCATCTGCCACTCACACATGGGTCTCCCCACACCCTTTTCTGCACTGTAATTTCTGCCCTCTCCCTCCCCCCCCCCTCACTCCACTGGCTCCATTTCCCTTTCTTTGTTAACCTCATCCAGTCACAATTCCCATCAGCTCACCCTACTCTCTTCCCCTCTTCATCCCAATCCCCACCTCTTCCCACCAATAGGTCCCTACATCCACATCCTCTTCTTCACTTCTGGTGACATCTGCCCCACCTGGCCCTCCCTAAACTATCACCCTATCCACCTTGCTCACTGATCCTTACCAACACCTCCATCCCTGTGGTGCCACCATTTTTAACCTCATGCCATCCTTCCCTTCCCCTCTCCCACCTACCCTTCTTCTGCTGTTTCTGGAATGCCCACTCAATCAAAAAATCCACAGCCTCTTCATATCTAGCTTCTTCCAGCTCCTGGTTCTCAAAGAGACCTGGATCTTTTCATCTGACATTGCCTCTTCAACTGTCCTCTCTTATTAGAGGTCTCCTTCTCAAAACACAGCCAAACCTGGATCAGGCCATGCTCCTTCCATTCCATTTCTACCATTTTCAGCCCCTTTCTTCTCCCCCTTCCTATTAGTTTCTCTCTTTTGAACAGCACTGTGTCCAACCCTCCTCCTACCTCCATGATACCTCCTACCTCCATCTACCCAACTCCTCCCCATCAGTCTTCTTCTCTGGCTGACTTCTGGTTCTCTATCTTCCTCATCTGAATCCAAGAGCTTTCTTCATGCCTTGTGGCTGCTGTTCCCTCAGGCTGGTTGCGTCAGATGCAGCATCATCTTCTTTAGATTCAGTATCTCTCCTCAGAGTACTGCAAAGGATATACATCCTGTTTTCAGCATCAACTATCAGGTGGAAGATGCTTATGTACAATGTTACAAATCTGACCATGAAGTCACTGAGTGACATTCGCTGGGAGAGCTGCATTGACAGCGAAAGGCCTGTGAGGTACCAAGTGACCGAGGTTTACGATGCCCTGATAGAACTGCCGGTCAAGTGAAGCCAAAGCTGGAATCCTACACAAGGCGCAAAGCCTGGCAAACCAGATCACCGATTTCAAATTTCTGATGTCAGTTGTGGTTTGGCAATTGTGGTCTGAGTTGTGGTTACCTGTTCCAAGTAAATATTGTAAGCAAGGCATTACAAACTCAGTCGATGGATATCACGATCACTATTACTTTGATGAGAAACTGCCTTGATTTCATTGTGGTCTACAGAGACAATGGATTTGAAGATGCCATCACTGCTCCCAAAGAAATGGTGGAAAACTTCAGAGTTGAGCCTGTCTTCAAGGAAACATGTATTCAACAGAAGAGGAGACAGTTTGGTTATGAGGGCAGAGATGAGGTGATGGAAAGCTCAGAAGAAAAATCCAAGAGAGAAGTATTTTTGCTTGCTTGTTGACACTGCTCGAGTGTCCACTGAAGAAAGCTTCAGACAAATGAAGCACCACGAAAAGACCTGGGGGTTATTGTATGACTTTAGTAAGCTGCCGGCGGACAGGAAAATACTCGAGTAATTGTTTGGACCTTTACCAGATGCTGACACATGGGGAACGTTTGGATGTCAATGATAAAAACCTTTATGTTGAACTGGACAACGTGCATCACATTTTGCTACATGGGAAGCACTCTCCATTCCAAGTTCTCCCATTCATTCATGATGCACAGCTGAAGGACACTTTTCCTAATGGGTGGACAGCTTTGAGGATTCTGCTTACACTTCCGGTCACAGTCGCAAGTGGTGAATACAGCTTTTTGAAGCTCAGGCTCATTAAAATGTATCTTGGTTTGATGATGGCCAATGAGAGACTCAAATCACTTACTATTTTATTGCTTGAAAATGCCTTTGGCCAGTCTTTGGATCTCTCTGACACTGTACTTCAGTTCATGAGTGCAAAAGTCAGAAAAGTGATCTTTTGAACTAAAAGACTAGGGTTAACATTCCAAGGCTGTCATCTACTGTTACACTATTTAATACTGGTCCACCCAATGTTGGTGCATAGTTTAATTTCTTGATGTTATTACATATTAATTCTTAAAATAAAAAAGTTCCTATAAGCTTAGAGGAAATGAATTTGTTTTATTTGCTTATATATGGCATGATTAAATACAGATTTACAGATCCTAGAGTGCAAATGTATTGTCTTATATGACAGGGATAAATCATGCATGCAAATTGTGCATCAAAGTTATGAAATGAGCTACAAATGCAATAAAAGGTATTCAAAAGTTTAACAAATGGAGGGGAAGAGTGCAAAGACGCTTCTTGCTTGGGGTGCTATTATGACCCTGTTAAGGTCATAAACTGACGTAGATCCCTAATAATGTGTGACTAACATGGACAGTTACTGTCCATAACAATGTGACATCAGTGACTATCTCAAAATCTGCTTTTTTTAATTACTTTCCATGAAAAAAATGGAATGCACTTGAGAGGAAAAATATTGGGACTACTGTTTGAGCTTTAATGGACAGGGCCACTTAAAGATCATCAATAAACTACAAGCTTCATTAGCAACTCATCTATGACAAGATGAGAGTTACCAATAGCAATGCAGCCAACACTATTTTGTGTTCCAGACTCACCCGCAGTCACCTTAATGCTCTTCTGTATTTCAGCTGGGTCTCATTGATATGCAAGTAACAGTTTCTAAAAACATGTCAGCTCAAGCACTCCTCTCATCATTATAAATTTGTTTCAGAAACATCTGAGATGCACAGCTGGATGTCAGGGGTGATCCATCTAGTCTGATCTTTAAACATTTTGCAGCCCATATATCAATTAGAAAGCACTTTTTCCTTGAAAGTCTAGCATTATTGAAAGTCTAGTATTAAGTGTAATATCAATAACAAGTTACCAACATAAACAATAAGCTGAAGCGTGTATTAATTTAACAATCTATGTTTTATTAAATTAACAAGTTTTTTCAGAGAATGTGAAGGTAAGGAACACTGTTTTTAAAGTAAGAGAGAATTGATATGAAATGTGATGTGAAAATTTGCTCTGTTTTTCATCACAAAATGCAGCTCCCACAAAAGTATACTTAAGAGAACAACTTTAGATGATTTGCTCTGTCCAGCATTAAATGTAACAACGTAATGTCTTCTCTACTGATCTGAATTAAGATTAACTTCTTAGAGTGATACATGGGTTTTGAAAAGTGAACGGTGGCAAAAAATATGATGGACTAAAACTTCATAATCTATTCAAGTTCATGTGAATAGTCCCATTTAAGATTCCCATCACAAGTTGCCTCTCTCTAATTCATAGTTTTGACAGACAATTGGAGTAGTTTCCATACAGTTACAATTATGATCTAGAGGATAGAGTACTGGACTGGAAGTCAGGAGACAACAGTTCTATTCCTGGCTCTGATTCTGCCACTGTTGAGTGACCTTGAGGAATTTGCTTTACCCACTTTGTGCTTCTCTTCTCCCTCACTATTTATCAGTCTTGTCCTTTAGAATGTAAGCTCTTCAGGGCAGAGACTGTTTCTTACAATATGTATGTACAACATCTAGTGCAATCGGACCTCAAGTTTGGTTAAGGATTCCACATGCTACTGTAATAATAATAATGACCCTTGGTATAATAATCTATTTAGCAAAAGGTCTTGTCTACATTTTGACAATTATCAAATCAAATAATGACAATTGTCAGATAAAGGATGTTAGCAAGGGATGCACCTGAACATGATATAATGGCAAACATAACCAAAGTTAAAAAAAATGCTCAGCACTGTTTCAAAAACTATTATTAAAAGCTTCTCTGACAAGAATGGATAATTTTTGCAGTGTAGATAAGGCTAATCTATTCAACAGCATTATCCTTTCATACACTAAATTTTCTATCAGGTGATTGTACAATGAAGATGTTAATTCTTTCACCACTTACTTAGATACCTCTGATTTACCTTGAGCTCAGATTTTAATTAGCATCTTAACCTGGATGACACCTCCTCCACACACACTATCAGGATGTTCTGTCAACTTTACATTGTAGAGGATGTTACAGATGCCAACATTCTATTATTTTGTTGTACCACAAAATACTCTCCTTGGAAAATTGGAAAACTATATCTGATTTCTCCTGTTAGGTAAAAAAATTGTCATATACAAACTGATTTACATTTCAGATCTTAGTTTCAGACAATATTTTTGGAATTAAAGGAGTGTCTGATGATAGCATGCATGCACGTACACACGCACCCACGTGCTCCCCAATCTTCTACCTCTCCTTTTGTATTGTGCCTAGATATTCTGGAGCTTAAGAATGCTTTCTTTCAAATCTTTCATATTTCAATATCTCTCTGTATTATACAGACCATCTTTTTTTAATCAAAGACAAATTAAGAGATTTCTTGTGCTGTAAAAAGAGCTTCATGGCCACTGGACCATAACACTAGTTCCCTTTCACTTGGTATAATACATCACCCCACATTGAACCAGTGTTAGTGCCACATTTTAACTCTCTCTTTCTGTTGATCTCTACAAGATTTCATATTGGATCAATCTACCCAGGCTACTGTTAATACATAACATAATATCAGGTAGATATGTTAGCTTGCAACATGTTGACCAGTAGTAATAGCTTTATTAATGAATATCACTACTATACATGGCTCAATGGTTTACAGATGTTTTAATTTAGCAAGCTGGTTTTAGATTTGGCCTAAATCATCAATTTGGTTGGATGAGATGGTCTCTGGACACTATGGCCTATGATTTGAATCTAACCCATATTTTGTTGCACTGTATTATGTTAATGGCATGAGTCATGTAGTCTCATGCTTATAATAAAATATGGGAAGCCAGAGGAATCCCCATTCTCCTCACAGCTAAACTTCTGACTCATTGTGGGTGAGACAGGCCAAGCTGATTTGGTTGTAAAACAGGAAAAGTCAGCTGATTTTATGGTTTAAATTACAAAAGCCTGAAACAAACCAACCAACGATTGTCTTCTGAGGATAGATTTAGGGCTGGAATAGTAAGGGCAACATGGGGTAGAGGATGAAGTTCAATAGAGAGATGTGTGAGAAATCTACTACAGCTTTTGCCTAGACCAAGTCTAGCACTAACCAGGGTTACTGATCTCTCAGTTCCATTTCGATCTTTCCCCATGGCTTTCATTCTGTTCCTTTGTCCACATTTTAATATATTAAACTAGTTTTTAAAATCCCCAAGAGGAACTAATAAGGTGTGTGTGTAACAAGCGCATATCAGGATCTCTCACTGTTGTTACTCTATCTCCATTACCTCTTAAGCCCCTCCTTGTAACCATATACCCCCCCCCCCACCACCACCACCACCACCACCACACACACACACCCACACATTTTGTTTTTGTCTTTTCAAACTGTGCTAACTCACATTTAGGACCAGCTTCTGACAATCAGTTTTGCAGATGCATGAGGAGGAGGAGAAAACAGGGACCACATAAAGCACCTTCTTCCTCTTGTGAACCTTGAACTATGGTCAGAGCTCAGGGACTACTCTATCAAACACCCCCAAGGGATGTACATTGTCCCAAAATTGGCTGGAAAGGAAGTGACCCTGACTGCTCTGGACTGACCTGACCCCAGCACACCAGGGAAGCACAATGCATCCCTTATAAGGAGCTATAGCAATGAGCATGCTATCAATGCAGCATTTTACTTCCATGAGGCAAAAAACAGTTCCCAGAGCTCAGCTCAAGGAGAGGTGGCTTACATGGGCCTTTAGACTCTAAGCACCTCAGGGCAGAGACTTGTCATTTTTATTGCTCGTATGTGCACACCCATCCTATGGTCCTGTATAATAAAAAAATCATTCATAAAGCACGGCTTATCCCAACATCTCAGAGATAACTAACATGAATCCCCTGATACAACTCATTGTAACGATTGGGTCTGCTTTCTCATATCTCACTTGTATTATTCAGTAAGTTTCCCTGTGCCTTTCAAGGGAAAGTCGAGAAAAGTCCTTCATCTCAAGGAAAATTTGATTGATCGCCCTTGTGTGACTGCAGTATTTTGATGATGCGCTGTTTTGACCTTGTTTATATGGCATATTAAATTGAAACTTTCAAAAGCGGAAAATGTTCAAATATATTAGACATTCATGAATCCATTTTCATGGGATTCTTTCATAGGTTTTCCTTACTATTAGCCCAATTGTTAAGTTCTTACTCTGAGCCCAATTTAGTCATCCTTATCCCATTGAGTGAAACCTGGTGGACTTGGGGGAAAATTTTCAGCTGCAATATTTCAACCAAACATGTAGTCAGCAATGCCAAAACAGTTTGCAAATTTACATTGTTTTCCCCAAAATTATTCATCTTTGGGAAATAAAAATTAAAAAGAAATCAATTGAAAAAGTCAATACATTTGACATTTTCCGAATGAAACCTTTTGATTCTGAATGACTGTTTCAATATTTCCTTCAATTTTATTGAATTTTTTTTATCATTATGATGATCAAAATCATAACGATTTTTTTAAATGGCCAGTGAACCTTACTTCAGAGTCAAAGGTCAATACAGTGCCCCAGTTAAAAGGTTGAAATGGGATTTAAATGATAGATTGAAGTCAAGCTCTTCGCCCCTATCCCAACCCTGCCCAGTTCTTGTGCATGACCCATGGGCCACATGGCTATTTTTTTTGAGGGCCAGGTGGCAGATCAGAGGTGACATGGAAGCATTTCACCTAACCACTTTCCCTGTCTGAAGAATCCCAATATGGCTTTCTGCATTGATATGCTCCCTTCTGCACCATACAATGGTGTGAACATCGGTGGTAAAGTCCCAGAACATGCATCTAATAATAATACTGAAGCTAGCTTCTATACTTCTTTAGGTTTAATCCAATATCTTAAACAAGCACATAGCTTTCATGTGATCTCTTTCCTTTCCCTTCTGGTTCAATCTTATTTGGGTGAAAGATGTACATAGTTATATAGATACATTTTCTATAATACTTTTTTCTACAATTTCTATATTTTCTATAATATATTTTTATTTCTATAATATATTTCTATAATAATTTGTAAGGGAAATGAAAAGATGCAGGAGAGAATAATTTTGCAAAATTGTATCAGTGTACGACTTGTAAAAACATACAGATGCAGATAGATACAGATGTGTATCTATTTATCCATCCATATCCTTACCCAGGAGGTTTCTATACTGAGAATGTTTTCAGGTGACTCTACCATGCCTACATTTTATACTTTCCCTTTAGCAGAGGTCACACTTCAAGTTGGAAACATTCCTAAAGGTTTTTGATGTTTAGGTTTAGAATCCACATTGATCAAATGGTCTAAAAAATACAGAGATTCTCTCAATTTCAGCAAATCAGAATAATAATTTCCCATATGAAATTAAAATGCCTATTCAGATTCAGACAATGAAAGCCACTGGTGTGTTTGATGCCTCTGAACAGCTTAAATCATTGTTTCAATTACTGGAGTCTCTGTACGTCATTAAATAGATGACTTACTTTTACTCATAAAAACATGCCTTTCTATATCAGCCATATAAATTATTACAGGTTAAAGAAAATGTACCATACAATCATATAAATAGTCTCTGTTATTTAAAATCATTCCTTTAGAATCTCTATAGGATATAATTTGATCTTTGAGACAGATCAAGGGATCAGGAAGGGGGTCAACAGGGAAAATTCAAATATGGTAAAAATGATACCATTTTTACAAAGATTCTTTCTAACGGTACAGGGTCCTGACAAGAAATAATACTAATCTGTCAACTTTGCAGCTAAATTCCTTCTCTGTTTCAGATATGGTTCTAGTTGTGACCTGTCCATTTAAAACATAGATGGTCCAAATTGTGATGTTTGGTTTTCTAAAATCTGGTTGGTCCATCTCTTGCTTTACAAAACCAAACTCTGGAGCCATTCAAAGTATTGGTCCTCCTTTATCTGATGTCACAAGACATGGGGATAGTTCACATAAATGGTTGTGATCTCAGTCTCTCTCTGTTACAGGACCAATCACAGAAAGGGAACTGGTTCTAACTATCAGCTATATCCCTGTAGAATACAGAGATCTAGACTCTTATGAAGGCTGAACCTGCCATTTGTGTTTTTCACCATCAATTTTTCATCCAATTTGATGGCTGGAGTTAAGCTACTTTATTATGCTGCTTCTTAAACATTGTTCTGCAGAAAGGTTGCTCTTTGGCTTCACGACCTCAGAGAAGCTGAGGTCATCATGATTCCAGTTTCGATGGATTTTTCTATTTCTGTTGTCAGGCTGTTAAATTACATAAAATATATAAGTTGACAGCTCTCTGTGACATTCTGAACCCATTATGCTGTAAATATATATGAATATGGCTGGCAACAAAAAATAGTTATTCCCATACTATGGTCAGTGATCAGTATCATGCAATTATCTTATATTATGACTTAAGTTACAGATTCTGAATGTAAAGAAATTCCACCTTGCTTTCAGCTGGATCACTTTACTCTCACACATCATGCTTCTATAAATCTTGTCTTTACTGGAGGCAACCCTCACTGTATGGGCATAAATATGCAATGGCAGCATACCTCTAGCACAAGAGGCGTCCTTCTGTAGCAAGGTGAGACAGGTGGCAGAAGACTGTAATAATATTCAGTTAAGTTCTGTTCACTGCTTGCTCTCCTTTGTGCATATGCAGATTGCTATTGCTAGCATGTTCTGTTGCAGGTAGCAATTTATTCTCACCCATTTAGAAACTAGTTGCCTTAACAGGGAAGGTAGAAACTTGCCTAGCACTGGGGAATTCCTGGGTGGTGTAACGGTGGCTTTATGGCACTCACCTTCATTGGAGAAGGAGAATGCTGGGTGGTCCAAGGGTCTGGACTGGAGAAGAGGGTGCAGAGCCAGGTCACATTATACCAGTTGGAGAAGGAATCCACTCTACCCAGCATAACCTAGAGCAGTCCTTTCTAAGATTTGCTGAGGGCTGGTTCAGTCCCTATACAGACCAAGGATCAGGGGAACAGAAAAGTAGCTTAGAGCAACCGTCACTCATGCTCCTCCCTGAAGGCCATTCTGAGTGCAGCTTGGCCAGAATGGGAATCTGTCCCATTGCATACGACATCCTCACATGTCATTTCTCCAGCTGGCACACTAACATGAAAAAAGCACCCCTCAGTTGTTTAGAAGATTGTTCAGCTGCCTTAATGTATGTGTGCAAGAGCTGACATGTAGAAGAATACTGAAGTGAAACTGGAAATCAAACAACTGACATCCACCTAGCTTTTTTGTTTAAACAATGAATGATACCTAAATGGTGAATATTAATATTCTTGCTTCTGCAAGATTAAGAATACAGGCAAAAAACTAAATTGGAAGGTAGAGATTGGTGAGCACATGCTAACTCAAGGTTGTGTTGACTTTTGTGTTTTTAATCAACTTGTGTCATTAACTTAAGGCAGAATTATGGTTTTATCAGCAGTACAACCAGATGGGTGGTTGGGGATTCAGGCAGCTGCCCAGGGAGTTGCAGCTGCCCAGGTCAGGCAGGCTGGCTGGCTTTTGAAATTTTCAGTGGAATTGACAAATTATCACTGAACATTTTGATTCTATCAAATCAGCATTTTATGATGGAAAAACTGTTCTGTTGGAAAATTTTCAACCAGCTTTATCAAGCACTGAAATAGGGCTAATGGGCAAATAAACAGTGATATGAAATTTAACATGACAGGAGCAATCCGTTGAGGAAGAAGTGAATAGTGGTGATGGACAAATCCAAGCCATTCTATACTGAACTGTGTGAATGCCTTTCCTAATTAGGGCTGGTTGAATTGCTTCAGATGAAATAAGAACAACTCTTCTTCCTTTCTCCCCAGGACTAATTTTTTGTTTTTTCTTTTGAGGTTGAGAAAAGTTCTGTTATCTCTCTCTCCCAACATTATCCTTCATTTGTATCCTGTGTCTGCATATCCAAGTTGCAGCCAGCACTGGAAGCTGAAGTGCACCACGTTTTTCTTATGAGATTTCCATGCCAGCCAGAAGCAGGAAGGAGGATGCCTGATACTATGAGATTACTTACCACCCTCATTTCACTAATCAAAGAAATTCAGAGAGTTTGGCTAAACTTCAGTTTATGCATCCAAACAAACCTTCAAACCTTTTGGAGAGGCAGCATTATATAGTCATTAAAGCACCACCTGAGAACCAAGCACTTCTGGGGACAAGTCCTCAAAGCCGGTGCAAATTGTTACAGCTCCATTTGGAGCTGATTGCTAATCCTCCCTCAACCACTATCTCTGCTCTGTAGTGTGGGTCTCCTTGGACAGCTCACTTTGCCTCTCAGTTCCTTCTGTATGTTTACTTACAGGCTTGTAGTAAGGATTTAATATTTGTTAAGTACATTGAAGCTGTTAAGTACCACATATTATCATTTCCAGGTTTGTCATCATGACTTTCCACTTTGACCCCACAGGTAATTGCTTGGTTAGCCTTGATTAGGGAGGTCTGGTAGTAGATTATACTCTAGGGTGCTATCTATAGACTTGGTCTATCAACAGCATAGCTAGGAAAGATGTTGGAAAATGTTGATGCATGTATGGGTGATCTGAGGAATATTTTATTCTAGAGTTGTCTCCAATATAGTCCTAGGTAACTTTAAAAATCAATTAAACACGGGTAGCAAAGATCATATGGCGCCCAAATTTTTCAAGGCACTTTAAATTATTATTTGTATTAGCATGCCACCTAGGAGCCCTAGCCATATATTAGCATAGCAATGATTTCTATTAGCATATCACCTAGGAGCCCTGTACAAGCAGAACAAAAACAGCACCTGCCCCAAGAAGCTTACAAACAGGGAGTTGATTAGGAGAGAGATGAAGGTAGCAGGGATGGGGCTAGTGGGGGGAAGAGGAAGATGGATGCTCTGATGCAGAAGAGGCATTTGGTGAGAGCCACGAGACAGTGGCAGATGGACTGGAAAAAAACTGGAAAATGTTGTGAAGAGAACTCTTTCACAGCTGCCCTCAGGTACTTGAGGATTTCTGAGCTAGTGAGGAAAGAGTAATATTCTATAAAGAATAAGTGCCAACTAGTGAAGGATCAATAGACTCTTAAATTTGTGGGCATGAATGCAAGTGTACTGATGTGAAGTGTTCAGCACTAATAAAGGAAGAGGAAGGAAGAAAAAAACAAAAGATTTACTGAGCATCAGACTTATTTAATTATGCTACACAATCAGTATGTGACAGGAATGATAATGTAACCAGTTGTTTTAATTCTACTGGACTGTCTTCATCAGTTGCTTCCTTGTTATTGCCCCCATCCCTTCTTCGCAGTCTCACGCTCACTATCTCTTTCTACTCATTTATAGTCTTTTCGATGAACATGCATTGAGTTGTCAAATGTCCCCAAATTAATGAAAGGTGATTCCTAAGGAGTTTTGAGTTCAGGTCTGGAGAAGTGCCCAAAAGTCAGTTTATCTGAAGGTTTTAGTTGAACTAGCTGAGTCTCTTGCATCTGCAAAGGTGGCCTGCAAATCTCAGGGTTTATCACAAAATTTCTAGCAATTTTCCATTCAGTCACACTTGGAAATATTGCAGGGACTCAAAGCAGTGTGAAATAAAAGAGTCAAGCCAAACAATTCTGCAGAAATTCAGCTATTTCTAAATGTGAAGGATCAAAGTCTTACCAGCTGAACTTCTGGAATATGACCAACAATGAACTTTGCCCAAAATATTTTACTACTCACTCTCCTCCATCACTCTCTTTTCAAGCAGTGGCATTGCCAAAGTTCACCCAGGAGCACTGTTCCCTTCTGTAAAAATCATGGCAGCATGTCTGGAAATGCTGATTTGAACATTTTCCAGAATGATGAAATAGTTTGGCTGTATGTTGTATATCCACTTGCATGTGAATTGATATGGGCCCCCCAGGGATTAGAAGACAGACAGTAAGTAGACAGAAAGCAAAAGATAGAAAAGTGTTTCATTTCAGGTCTATATCACTGAAAAAACTGTGCAACAACTTTGAGTTTGTTCTCAAGCAATGCAACAAGAAAATTCTTTCCCCACTCATTTTACATTTTTGCCTTCAGGGTGAAATAGGTTGCAATATAGTGAAGTGTATGTGCCAACATGGCATACAGTCATCTTCAGCAGTTTATTCTAGTGCTGACAGCATGAAAAAAAACATAGCTTTTGTTGCTGCCAAATCGCTATTCTGTGCTAAATATGACCTCCATGTCTGCTTCGTAGTGTTACAAAATATAGGTCCAATTATGTGCAAATCCTTCAATAAATTTTAAGAAGAACAGTAAACCTTTATGAGTCTCTTCATTAGAGATAGACCCAAGGTACAAAGAGTCCTGACTCAGATCCAAATCCAGCTTTCCCAACGTCTGGATCCAGGTCCTTTACTACTGTTGATGAAGTAGTGCTATTTGGCTATATAGGAGTTTCATAGAGAACTGAGGACTGGTAAAAACACTGCAAGGAAAAACCAAAGGAGATGACACTCAAAATGGTTTCAGTACCAGTACCAGCTTCTCACCCTACACTAGAAAAAGGACTTCATACTGCACTTCTAACCCTAACTAGTTTGGTTTCAAGGAGATGAAATAATCAACATCTATCTCTGTATACTTTGCCTTTCCCCTAATTGCCCTGGCACATCAGGAATTAAGATCCAGACTGTCCGTACTTCAGCTTTTTCTCACAAGAGACACTGCACTACAATATTTAGGAGGCTTTTCTATAAGTTCATCACCTGAATGTTTCTATTATTGAAATCATTAGCAAAAGAGGTATACATTTTCTAGTCAATTATATTGCATATGGATTATTTCCTGAGTTAGTTACTTTAAAGAGTACATATTTATGCTCCAGGTGTGAAAACGTTAATAAAGTTAAATTTATAACCAACCAACCAAAACAAGATGTTATAAAATCCTCCTTACAATGAGGAATAGATATAGAAGTGTCAGATTTAGTTTTCCAATTTACTGTCTTCGACTCGCATGGAAGAGACCAACAGCCCTCCAGTTGCCTATCTAAAATTCTTGTTAGTTTAAGAAAGATCAATAATTCCTTAGCCTCTAGTTAAGAAAAAAAAATCTTTTCATTTTTGTATCTTACTTGCCAGTTTATTTGTCATAGGTTAGAGTGAGTATGCGTTTGAGTTTGCTCGGCTCATAAATAAATCACAACATGACTATAGCAGTACATTGGGAATTGCTAAAAAGTGCTAGATTTTTATACCTGCTATATGGGAATCATTATTATAGGGAACAACATGCACAGTTTCCTTGATTTCTATGCCCAAAATACCTTATGGCCCCCAACTAACTTCAAATGGGAGCTGGTAAAGGCTATGTGTATCTGTTGTCTCCCCTGGACATAGACTTAGGGCATGTCTACACTACAGACTAAGTCGAACTATGTTGGGTCAACTTACAACCACCGCAGTAGTTGATGTCCACACTACCCTCCTTTTGTTGGTTGCGCGTATCACGACCAGGAGTGCTTCCACCAACTGAAGAGGGACAGTGGGGTGTGCGGCTAAGAGCCAGGGCTCTAAACTCCATGCAGCTCTCTGCTGGGAGCCAGGGTGGAGAGGGGGAAACAGCTGCTTGGGCTTCTCGCCTCCCTGCTGGGAGCTGAGGGGGGGGGACAGATGCCCGGGCTTCTCACCTCCCCATTCCCCACCAGAAGCAGGAGGCAGCCAGGCTTTAAGTGCCTGGCTTTCTTGTCAATGTAACAGCTCCAGCATGGAGCCCTGAAATTCACAAGACATCTAACAACCAAAGTAAGTAACACTGTCTACACAGACACTGCATCACCCTAACTACACCAACATAAGCCCTATACCTCTTGTGGAGGTGGAGTTATTATGTCAATGTTATAGGGCATTTACATCAGCAGGAGAAAGGATATAGTGTGAACACTGACATAAGTAGGTCGACGTAAGCTGCATAGTGTAGACCAGGCCTAAGTTAAACCATGCAACTTCACCATTTGATGCATTTTAGCAGGGCTAATTATTTTGCTTACTATTTTGAACAGGAATATGTTCAAATAGGATAATGTACCAAATTTGGTCAAGTGCTCATTCCTGAAGCAGTTTTATCACCAGTTCTTTGCTGAAATAAAACAGCTGTGTATTTCCCCATAGGTACTGATATGGGTAATATACAGCTTTATTTTTATCACATCTTTCATATTAATTAATTCTGCACGGCATTTTTATACATAAAAATCTTTAAAGTGATCCAGACAGTGATCAGCAACCTATATAAATAACCATTGAGAGACAAGGTGGGCGAGGTAGTATCTTTTATTGGATTAACTTCTGTTTGAAAGCTTCTCTCTGTCACCAACAGAAGTTGGTCCAATAAAAGATATCACTCATCTCGTCTTTCTAATATCCTGGGACCAACATAGCTACAACATTGCAGTTATTTAAAAGGAAAGGTAAAAACAAAGAAAGCACTTATAAAACGAATGACTAGGGTAGAAGACAAAAAACAAGAGGCACAGTCAAAAGAGGAAAGAAAGGTGTGCATTTGAAGGAGAAATCTGAAAAAAGATTGAAAGTGGACGAAGCTTAGAGATACAAAAAGGCTGCTGGAAATGTGATGGTGTATGAACCCTTATGAGATTGAAGTTAGGCTTTCTATGTGCCACGCCTTCCCTGAAGTAATTAAGCTATGGCTGTAAGTCTTTTAACAAAACTCTGCTTAATAAATAAATGTTCTAATTGCATATTACTGCAATTTATCTGAATCATCATGCAAACACAGACTAGAGAAATGACTGCTGATAGAAAAAGGGAGATGAGTTCTATGTTGGCTAATGATTCAAATGCACTTTGGAGTGGAGAGAAACATCAAGAAAACACCAGAAACCAATGTCTAAAACATACACCTCTCAAAGATTCTAGTTAAGAAATATATTAAGATGATCTATTCTGCATTACATGTCTTGGGCTCAATCCAGCTAAATAGTTTGGCAGCCCTCTGAATCGCACAACCCCTGGGAAGTTGTGGAGTCTGCTTCTGTGGGTGATATATCTGTTTTGGATGTTCCCACAACACATAACACACACACACACACACACAAATCCCCTGGTCCGTTATAGAATTGCAGCTTGTGAAGCCACCAAGGAAAAAGGTTTTTCCAGATGAGCTCAGTTATTCCCTTGCTTCACAGTTTCTAATCTTAGCTTTTGTTAAGCCCACACCACTCACTACAGTGCTGAAAACAGGAGTTATTGTAAACTCAAGCAATTCTCCAGGATAATTGTGAATAGAGAAATTAGATGGGTTCAGTGATCCATTTCTTAGGGTTTATTACATCAAAGGAAAAATAATGATTCTTGGTGGATAGTGCATTCTGCTTGGTGGATAGTGCATTCGGCTTGTTAGGATGCATAAAAATGGAGTGGAGAATAATACAGAAAATATCATGATGCCATTGTATCAGTTCACCTGAAATACTACATTCAGTTCTGGTCACCCTATCTAAAAAAGGATATTGCAGAAATACAAGGGGTACAGCTATAGATGACAAGAAAGATCAGAAAGAGAGATTGAAACAGTCTGTCTTTTTAAGAGATGAGCAAGAGGAGGGTAAAGGTACACTGATTGCTGCTATTCACCCTTTCCTATAACACAAGAAAAAGAAAATTTAATTTAATTGAAAGGGAGCAAATTTAAAACCGATAAAAAGAAATACTTTTCCCACACAATCAAACTGCGGAACTCATTGCCACATAATATCACAGAGACCAAGAACTCAAAAAAGGATTTAAAAAGATTGGGTATTTATATGGATGAGAATATTCAGTGTTGTGACAGTAAATATATTTAAAAAACCAAGGGTTCGGGAAGGGATATAAAGTCTCACGCTACAGGACATAAGGCAACCTCTAACTAATGAAGGGTAGAAAGAAACTGCCTCTTGCAGCAGAGTCTCTCATAACTTCCCCTTGCAGGGCAATGTGCTTCCTCTGAAGCAACAGGTACTGGCAACTGTCAGACACAAGGTTGCAGACTTGAAGAACCAGTATAACAATCACTATTCCCTGCAGTGTGGCTAGGCAGGAGAAGGAACAGCTTGGCTCCTCGTGTCATCAGGACTCTTATGCTCCACAGTCTGTATTGTATTTATCAAAAATAAAGGTTCTGTTGAGTGGGACCAGTACCACACGTGTGGATCCGGAAACTGACTGAGGCATAGGGGCATCATTTTCATGGCATTTCAATGGGCAGTTTTATCCCAGCGATGCCCATTTTGTCTCTGGAACCCCCATTTTACAGATGGGGAACAAAGGCACAGAAAGACTAAGCAGTCAGATAGGAAGTCTGTGGAGGAGCAAGGAATTGAACCTCCCTGTCCCAGGCCAGTGTCCCAACCACTGGATCATCCTTCCTCCCCCAGTACTGGATGAGACAATATCAGATGCAGTCTACTTGTAAAATTGAAATGATCATTATAGAAGCATAACATGATTTTAAAATCGGAATGCTCAGTTTACATTTACTTTATGTATGTGCATGTATTAGACCATTAAAATCCCATCCCATCCTCAGCTCCCCCTCATGCTGCAGGAAGAACAAAAGCCTCTTTGGGGCAGGGATGGTCTTTTTGTTCTGTGTTTGTACAGCGCTTCGCACAACGGGATTCACTCCATGAACGGGGCTCCTAGGCACAACACTAATACAAATAAATAGCAATGGAATGCACACTGCTGAGCAGGTAAAATAGTAGGACTCCAAGACAGTCTGCACTTCTGAACAGATCTGACATGTTTATTACTATTACTAAACCAATGGCTGTGGGATGACCCTTTTGTCTTGGAATCTATGAATCAGGAGCCCAGGATTTAACTGTCTTGATATACAAGCACTTTCAGTACAGAACAAAGAGAGTACAAACCATAGATTTAAACCAGCCTTAATGAGATTAGGAATTACAGAGGATGTGGAGCTCTGTTTTACAACCCACCTGGTTTCAAATCTGGCTTAGGTCAACAGTCAAAGTAAACAGCAGTTCCTGGGGGCAGCATATCACACCTATGCTCCATGATCTGTACTCACTGCTTTCCAGACGGAATTTCCAGCATTGGTGTTTTACTCAATAAATCCACAGGACGGCCGGAATCTTCCTGCTGGGGAGAGATTGCCTCACTTCTTGTGACACAGTGTTCAGTTGCAACAGCAGAGGTGGATCTCCCATGGTTTAAAGAGAGAAGGCTAGGAGTAAAGCATTATCCAGAAGCAGCCCTCAGCTCTGGAACAAGCTCCCCAGCCAGTCTCTTCACCTTCAGGACACAGCAGGAGCATCAGTTTGTGTGGCGAGTGGGTAGAACTGTGGGAAGTTGAGGTGGTTTATGTTCTGCTGACCATTTAATTTTATTTGGGTTAGTAATTTGAGGCAGGTACACCATCACCCAGAGCCTTGGATAGGTGCTCCTTTCTACTGCTGTTCAAATCTAAATAAATAAACGGCACAAGTGGTTGTGATCTAATTAAGGCTACCATTTGGAACCATTACACAATTCACTATTTCTGAGGTTAGTATGGTTATCTCTGGGGTGATTCCTGTCTGGTTACACCTAAGAGCACATTGTCAGGGCTGCTTGGGAAAGTGAGCACATCTGCCTAGTCATATCAGTTACTCAATTCTCACTATCCTTAGCACTAACATTCAACTTACATTTGAAGGAAATCCGAGATTGTATAAGGCCCGAAGCAGTAAAACCTGAACTCCATATCTACCTGAAATTCTTTTTATAAAGAAAAAAGCAAGTCCTACTGGTAGAAAGATTAGCAAGTGGATCACCTCACTACAGCTGGAGATCACAGGAGCATAGATAACAGGAGATACTGCACTATATAATAGTACCTCCTGTGCACTCAATGTACCTACTAGCTCCCAAAGTTCTATTGATATCAATTGTGTGTCCATTTAAAACACTCTACAGAAGAGGGTGCAGCAGCAATAAAGTGGTTAAACAACTATGTCTCTCACACTACACAGCAGATGCACAGGGTAACACATTTATCTCAGTGCGTAAGTAATTTAAATGGGCTCTTCAAATGAATGGTAATTTTTTCTCTACCTTTTATTAAACCTTAGAAATATGAGGAATGTCTAGTCTGGTCCCTTGTTTTTCTGGAAGGCACCTGATGGAAAAGAGACTTTCACTAATCTTTGTTGTTATATCTCACACACTCTAATGAAGGAAAAAGGATAATGGATCTTTAACAAAGGGGTCCTTTCTCTAAAAATGTATATTTGTTATTGATGATAATTGGAAGTTAACAAAAAACAAAGATTTTTAAACAGACTGAGTAAAAATCTCCTTTTCTCTGATGCTCAAATCTCATCATCTTCACTAATTAAATCACCATTCCCTTAGTTTTCCAGTCATCACATAGTGTTTCAGAGTAAGCAAGAACTGTGTCTCTAATGTGAAAGAACAATTGGAAATAAAAATAAAAATCCAGGCCTTCTTAACACATCACAAAACAGCAAAAAATGAGCACAAGTCCTTTCTTCTCTGTTGTTGGACAGCTTTAAATGTATAATTCCCCACCCACCAAAATGAAATCATCTCTCATTAACAACCCTGAGTTTTAAGAAGAACAAAGATTTCATATACCTTGTCTGAAAATAGTTGCAGACTACCCTAAGTGTGATTTTAGGCACAACCACATAGTGTGGGATTTATTCTACATGAGTGAGTCCACTTAATTGTTTAGCCTTTTACAGTGATTTATGGAGGAAAATGCATCCCTAATGAAAATGTTCTTTCTAGCATCAAAACCTCTTTTATAACTTGAAATAAAAGAGATTTTGTCTGTTTCACCTGTGTACCTCGTGTATTCAGTTATAGGATTTCTAACAACTGGTTTTTGAAAACAAGAAAGCTTAAGGGAATTAGCTGAGAAACAGCCACCTGCAAATGCATAAGAAAAATCTCAAAGGACATCAGGTGAGTTATGCTAGAGAGACTCTTATGTCACCAAATGGTCATAAAAGAAAACGGATTTTTTTTTTTTTTTCAGAGGAGGATGAATTACAGTTGAAAATGAATGTTTGAGAAACAAGGGAATTAGTTTACATGTGAATGTGAAATAAACACAGGTAAGTCAATGAGAGAATGCAAAGACCCTGACACCTCTGCTCAGGGGCGTGCCCAGCTGCCTTGCTCAGGAATGTGAAAAAGTCACACTGCTGACCAATGTAGTTAAGATGACCTAGCCATACTTCTACAAAAAAAACTTCAAAAACAGACTGCAGAGAGAAACTGAAGAGCTGGAACTCATCTGCAAACTTGACACAATCAAACTGGGTCTGAATAGGGACTTGGAATGGTTATCTTATTACAAGAAGTAACTGTCACTGTTCACACATTCTCACCCTCTAATCAATGGTTGTGAATAGGCCTCATCTACTCTAACTGAATGGACTTTGCTAACACCTACCCTCCCCATTGTCGCTCCTTACACTTGGAAGTATATATATACACCCCCTATATGATTTCTATTCCTTACATCTGATGAAGTGGGTTACAGCCCACCAAAGCTTATGCCTGCAGAAATTAAATGTGTTAGTCTTTAAAATGCTACAGGACTCTCGTTGTTTTTGCTGTATTGAGACTAACATGGCTACCCCTCTGGAACTAGCCACCAGAGGGGACATGTTTAGGCTGATGGAAGACCTAGCTACCACCTGTCAGGGAGATGGATTAACTACATTGATGGGAGAACCTTTCCCATTGCTGTAGTGCATGTGTAAACTGAAGCACTATAATGGTGCAGCTGCAGCGCTGCAGCAGTGCCACTGTAGCATTTCAAGTGTAGACAAGTCCTTAGAGTTGTCATTTGGGCTAGTGAGTGTTTGAACACATCACCTCATTGCTCTGCCAGAAAGACATTGGAAGGATTTTCAGAAGTGATCTATCTGTCTCAGGTTTTTATAATGGGGTGCACTCCATCCGCATCCTCTGATGCCCCAGAAACCTCTGAGGCTGTCAGTAAGTGTTAACTTCATGTGAATTTATTTACATCCTATCACCAATCCCAGTACAGTCTTATGCGGCGAAGTATTTACAGAGGGGTAGTCATGTTAGTCTGTTTTTAGCAAAACAGCGAGAGTCCTGTAGCACCTTAAAGACTAACACATTTATTTGGGCATAAGCTTTCGTGGGCAGAAACCCACTTCTGTGTGGCTTGTGAAGCCACCAAGGAAAAAGGTTTTTCCAGATGAGCTCAGTTATTCCCATTCTTCACAGTGTTTCTGGCCCTTTAGCCTTTTCCACAGGGCTAGAGATGAACAGACGTCTCCCTTCCTAGAGATCTCCAAGTATACTGAGCTCACCTAGCCCAGGTCCAGATCCTCACTTCCTGCCCATACTCTCAGCTGATGGCTAGTTGGTTCATCAGCCTTTGGCATTCTGTGCCTCAAGATACCCTGCGGCACTCTATGCCTCAAAGGAACCCCATATTCACCACTGTCATATAAGTGTGATATGTTTTGTACAAAGTATGCCTTGCAAGGTATTTTAAAAGGCTTGATCTGTTGAACATTAATATTCTGTTGGATTATATGTGCTATCACTGTATGGGAAGTTATGAAGTTTTGCTATGTATGTGCTACTGAAATATGTTGAGTGGTTGGGAACATCCATAATCAGCCTTTCAAGTACAATAACGGCATAGCTAGACAGTGTTAATAGCTCACTAACTCCCATCAAGGAAAGAATCCACTATCTCAGTAACTGTATACACTGGAGCCTTCATAGAGATTTAGCTGAGGTTAGTCCTGCTTTGAGCAGGGAGTTGGACTAGATGACGTCCTGAGGTCCCTATGATTCATAGAGAGAGCACATAGGCAATGGACAATACTTGACCAATGGGGGCACACACAGCCCCACCCCCCACACATCATAGCATAGATCTTTCCAGCAAGCTGAAAGAAGCTATAAGAGAGGAGAAGTGACATCACCACTTGGTTTCACTCCCCAACAACTCAACACTTGGAAGAAACGTCTGGAGGACAAAGACTTCTGAACTGGGGACGGGTTCCTGGGCTTAAAGAGAGTTCCAGCCTGTGTATTGAGGAACAGAAACCTGTTTGTACCATCTGTTAGGGTGAGACACTGCTTGATTTAAATCCTGTTTATTCTGTAGAACTTAGAATGTGAATTTAGTTTTGTTTCTTAAGTAACCAATTCTGATCTTTTATGCCTACCTTTTATGCCTACCTCTGATCTTTTATGCCTATAATCATGTAAAACCTACCTTTCTGTAGTTAATAAATCTGTTTTATATTTTACCTAAAACAGTCTGTTTTGGTTGAAGAGATTGGGAAATCTGCTCAGGTTACAAAGGCTGGTACATGTTCACTTTCCTTTGAAGAAGTGGCGAAGTGAATAATGAACTGGCCAGGCTTCTGACCAGTGCAAGACAGCACAGTTCTGGGATGTAAGACTGAGGAGCTGAGGGAAATTAGCTGGTGCCTCTCTATTCATTGAGTGGCAGGGGAAAGCATTCATGTAACTCAGTTGGGTGTGTCCTTGCCTGTGGGTGTCTGTGTAAGTGCATACCTGCTAGAGCTTTGTTGCTTGCTAATAGCATCACGATGTGAGAGGCACACAGGTAAACATTCATGCAATCTAGCTGGATGAGGGGTTCCACATGCTGTTGTGCTAGGTGATAAGTGTCTGGAGAGGTTTGCTGCTTGTCACTAGCAAGGTATTGTGAGAGACAGCCCATCCTGGAAAAGTAAGTCTGTGGAGTGGAGACAGACTGGCTAGATGAGGAAAACAAGACCGGGATGAGGAGACAAAAGGTGGGGAAGGAACAGATTAAAAAGGACAGAACAGGAGAAGTCAGATTTGATGGGAATGGACAGAAGAGTCTATACTCATGAGCTCTCATATAATTGAGAACCTGGAATGGAACACAAGATCTTTGAGTCTCACCATTCCTCCAACGGGACCAAATATCTTTGAAATCCATTAGCAGTGTGCCCCATTTCCTTTTAGTGCTGGTCCACATAGAGAATAACAATCTACTTCTAATACCAGTTACTCATTAGCTTAAGTGGCAGAGGATTGTGTGGCAATCTGATGGTTCCAACCCTGCTGATGATCCACATGTGTGTCAATATGATGGCACATGCTGGAATTTGTTTTTCAGTTTGCTTTTTCAAAAACCTAGGAAATTGCACACCAAAAACCCGTTAAAAGAGCATCAGTCAAAGCACTCAAAAGTTAGAAAATGTTAATATTATTAATATAATTGTTCTCTGTACAACCTTAATTTGGCCCCATTGTGCAGATGCATTATGGTGTGGTCTTTAATGACACAATCACATAGTATTTTTTCCACAGGATCCTGCCTTATTTAGTGCACAGGATGGATCTGCTCTGGGAATACATCAAGGCTGTATAGTGAAAGAGACTGCGTTCTGTAGGACCCCTGCTTCTGTTGCAAAAGTTGGAAGGTGTGCAGTGAATGAGGAAGGGGACTGCAGAAGAGAAAGAATGGTCTCATGACTAAGGCAGTTGAATGATGCTCTGGAAAACTGGATTCTATCCCTGCATCTATCACAGATTTCCTATGTAATGCTAGGCAAATCTCTGAAACTAAACCTTTCACAGATGGTCACTAAAAATTATGTTTTCCTCATTTTCTCACTTTGATATGCTTGGGTCTGATTAGCAGAAGTGCTGAGCACTCTTAGCTGCAACTGAAGAAACTGGGAACTGTGCTTTGAACATATTAAGTTCTATATAATGCTAAATACGCTAAAAAAGCAGGTTTTAGGAGTCTCAGATTGAGTATCCAAGATGAATAGATCATTTTGACCTTACTCTCTTTATGCCTCAATTCCCCGTTTATAGAAGGGGGATAATAATACCCACTTATCTCACCAGGGTGTTTTGAAAATTCATTAGTATTTGTGAAGTACTCAGATATACTGATGACCCTCTGAGAATAGCCCATGAGGAAATTAATAATTATGGATTTAGAGCAGGGATTGAAGAGTGTGCAGAAAATCAGGTTTACAGACACACATTGAACAACAGAGAGAAAATAAAAAACACTGAATAGCTATTTGTTAACTGTGCACTGCCCATCCTGTGCACTTAGCAAGGTTGGAATCCAATGAAAAAAATAGTATGTGATTATGTAATGAAAGATCATATCAGAATGCATATGCCAAAGGGGCAAAATTACAGTTGCAATTTTCTAACTTTTCTAACTTTTCAGTGCTTGATTTTGCAGCCTTAATGTCTTTTACTACTTTTGTATATGTTTATGTGATATTTATAGAAGCTGAATATGCACTTAACTGTTGTGAGATACAGTTAAGACTGTGTTGCATTGCAAATTAAAATGAAATGCCTAATTTAAATGTTTCAAAGTTTTATTTTGTGTACTAAAACTGATCACACTGATATTGAAAAAAGTTCACCTAAAGATATGAAACAGTTCCTGAAAAATAATTCATTTACAGACATGAATCACCTAGAGCTATTATATTAACAAAATCAACATTTGCAATCCCAAATGGCATGCACATAACTAAATTACATAGTTAACTGACATGTAGTTAACCAGAGATAATGCACATGCATAGGAAGCTCAAACTTATACATAATATATAGCCTTAGTGGAATTATATGCACTTTAAGTAGAGTGGTCTGAACTCGTCTTTCATTTCTATCAAGCCAAAAGATCACAGCAAAATAGAAAGGAATAGTGATTGATCTGAAAATAAATATAATGTGTTTCAGCTGCATTGGTCTCATCCATCAGATACATTAACCCCAGCATTTAAAAAGATTTGACAATTCCAGGTAGAAAGTAAAATAGAGGTATTATTCAATTAGGTTTCAATCTACTTTATTGTATAATTTTGTAATAGAGTTGAATCTGAAAAAGCCATAAACATAAAAGTGGCCTCTGAGAAAAAGGAGCATACCCAGCTGTCTAAGATTCACTGCCAGGGAGTTCATTTACCCGAGAGAACTCAACTTGAAACTCAACATGTGGGTAGTGTTTTATGGCTGTGATTCACATTTTGGATTAATCACAAGATGCATGCCATTACCTCTCAAATTACTCCTTCCTACTAACAAAAACTTACAGTATTAGTGCATTCAAGATGTCTCATTAGATATTTCACCACATATACATCACGTTGCCATTACCAAAAGAACAATCTGGAGAAAGCTAAAGTTAAAATAGACAGGAAATGAAAACATTTGGACAGAATAAAAAATATATATGTTTACAACTCTGACTCTTTGTTTTACCTTGCTACTGTTTCATGTTGATCATGGTATGATGCATTATTGCTATTAGTTAAACTAGAGACATAGTTGTATGGCACTGTACAAATAGAAAACAAACATTTTTTCTCTGTCTATATTTAAGTAGGATTTCTTTACTTAATTTCTGAGGGAGAAAATAACTGTCTGCTGAGGAAAAAAAGAGGATGGAAGAATGGGGAGGCTACAACTACTGTTGACTTGAATGCAAAGGGAAATGATCTCAGAATATGTTGGTCTTAGCAATAAGAAATTAAAAAAATTTACTTTGCAGAAAAGAAAATCTAACATTCTTATTCAATGCTAGTAAAGATAGCATAGAAAATATGCTGACAAGATGGTTTAAATATGTTTTGATGTGGTACGGTGAACTACCATGAACAGGACAAATCATTCCTAAAACAGAACTTAACATGCAATCTTAATAAGACAGAGTGAATTCCTGACCCCATTGAAATCAGGGGGAGTTTCCCATGAACTCCTTGAAGCCAGGATTTCACCTGTAGGTGTACCAATATTCCATGGATGTTTGATATGCTTTGAACCTTTCAAGCTTGGATGGCATGCAATTTGTAATACTTTGAATGGAATCACAATGAAATACTCTGTAGATCTTGAACAGTTTGTCCATCTATGAAGCAGTACTTTTTTTAAAATTCCTCTCTTCCATATTATACAAGTGTCATGAAATAGAATATTGAACAGAAGTTTTATTTGAAAAAACAACCACCACCACATATGATGGGAGTTCTACTTGAATAAGGACTGTAAGATTGGGCCCAATTATCAAGATTTTCGAAAACTGCTGCCTAATTTTAGACCTTTTACATCTATATATAAGCACCTAAGTAAATGGCCTGTTTTTTTAAGACTGCTGGGCACCCAGCAGCTCCCAATTACTTCTGAAGAAGAGAGATGATACTGTATTTAAGGCACTGGACTAGGTCTCAAAATCTGGTGTTCAGTGCCCCTACTTCTCTCACAGACTTCCTGGACAAGTCACAATCTCTTTGTGTTTCAATTCCCCAGCTATAAAAAGGGAATATCACTTCTGTTCTCCCACCCTTTTTCCTGCCAGACTATGGTCAAAGTCCATCTCTTAATGTGTAGGCACAGCACCTAACACAATGAGGCTAAGACCTTCCTTTAAAGGTTTCTGTAACACAAACTATAGGAATTAACAAGGAATGAACAAATTCTCACCACATCCAAAATGTGAATTGCTTTTACAAATAAAGGGTCAACTTTTCCATCAGAATTTGCTATTGATTTTATTATGGAGCTCTGCTTTAATACATGAATACAAAAACAATGGTACAATTTGGTCCAATGTTTTAAAAGTGAACATGTCAATTCTAAGCCATCTGACCGTAAATGGTATTTTGATGGAACAATTGCAATTGGATGTGTCATGGGCTTTCGAATACTAAACAGGACACTGAGACACCATGTGTGACAACAAGGTTGTCCAAATGATAGACCATGAACTAGATTTTCATGTAGATAGTATTTGATCCAACACTCACTGAAGTCAATGGAGATACTCCCAACGGCTTCAGTGGGCATTGGATCTATCCCATAATGTGTTTTGCATTACTCTTTAAATTATACAGAGAATATATATATTTGCTCAGTGAAAGGAACCAAAAGTAAAAAAAAATCCATGAGAATTAAAAAAAAAAAGAGAGAGAAAAAAGTATCCATAAAGCACTCCTTGTAATGACAATCCATTAAGACTACAGATCATCATGATGAATATGTTTAAGGAATGAGACAGCATGAATTAAATGGGGGAGGGAAAATAGTTTCCACTAAATATATCAGAAAGTATCATTCAGATAACCACAGTGAGTAATAAAGTTGCACTCTTTTCAACACTTGCAATTCTTCACCTGTTTCTATTGCACAAAAGAGGGACATGAAAGATAATTAACAAAGCAGAGGACATTCTTATTAGTAAATTGATGTCTCAGTAGCATCTCCAAACTAATCAATATTTGAGTTGCTTTATGAGTTCTTAAAAGACATAGCATCAACATTATAGTACATTTATTTTATCCTCATATATTGTTTCACACTTTGTATTGCAAGGTAAATAAAAGATACATGTAAAGTCTAGTTTATCTTCCAGAGACTAATTCCAACACATTGGCCTGGTCTACACTGCCAGAGAGAGATAGGCAAGCTACATAATGTAGCTTGCGTATCTCCCATCAACTTACTAGCTTTGACTTACTGCGGTGTTACCGACAGGTAAAGGGATCCCCTGATTACCAAGCACCACACTGAGAAAACAGTTTCTTAACTATTTACAAGTTTATTTGAGGCCAAGGAGATGTGGGGTTTTACGAGGGTAAAAAGAACAATACATATAACAGAACTATCTACTTTCCTTAACAGGGGGATTTAAGCCGATTAGAAGAACAATAGACACACAGTACACTAAATAACGATTTTATGAATTTCAAAATTATAATCAACTTAATATTACTAACACCTGAAAACTATAACAAGAGTACTATTTAAAATCTTACCACCATGAGGAACAGGGTCATGATGCCTGACCAATGGGGGACACGAGAAAAGCTCGGGTTCAAAACTCGGACCAGTTACACTTGACTCGACTCTCGCCCAGCAGAGGACTCGGGGACGGGAAGAGGTAGCAGCTCCAGGTGATCAGTCTGGCAGGCCAACAGCTCTTCTGCCAGACCTGCCGAAATGCAGCAGTATTATACACTTGGGCTATGCTTTGTTCATGAGAGGTGTGCAGTATTCGGAACGGCCGATGGCTGCCCCTGTTCGCGAGAGATGTGCAGTATTCGGAACGGCCGATGGCTGCCCTTGGCTTTTAGCAACATCCCATTGTTTGCCGTTTCAGACGTGCTATCTTAGGTGTGTCAGTAAAGGTCCCGATAAGGTCAGGCCTCGGGTTTACTGTAATTGCCGAGCGGGAGGGGGAAGGGGCAAGCGGGGGTGAGTGCTGGTCACTAGATGTTATACTGTTGCCACATGCGGCATCTCCACTGCGCTGCACCAACGGAAGATGCCGTCCGGTCAACACAGCCTTATGTTTTTCACAGTGGTGGATTTATGTTGTCAACCTTAGAGCACTTCTGGGATTGATTGATCGGGTCTCCACTGCCTGCTCAATCAATCCCACAGAATCGATCCAGCAGCACTGATTGAGCCGCCAGCAGTGTAGACATACCCATTATTTACCTTTGTGTAACATCACACATTGCACATGACCCTTCAAGTGAAGGATTACAATATTATCTTTTCTGCATAATGCATTTTGAAGGAAAAAAATTCAAAATGAACTTTAACTCTGGTTTGACAAATAGATGAAGGCCTAGCTGTCTATCCAGCATTTTGATCTGATGGAAATCAGTTCACTGGGAGTTGTGAATATGAAGAAAAACTTAGGGAGTGTTTAACTTTAAACATAGTTATTGTTTGGGATTGGCAAATTTGAGGGTTTGAGAACCTATCTATCTTTGGGCTTTGTAAAACTACTGTAGTTTGAGCTCACAATCCCTTTTTCTTCTTATAATTTAAAGTTATGCGTTTTTTTCCCCCCAAACTAAAAAACGACTCCTCCCCGCCCCCAGCTGCAGTGAAATCTATGCTATCTGTTAAAGACAGAATGTTTCCTGAAAAATAGGTTGTCACAAAAGGAGGTTACAAATGCAAATTCAGTGCATGAGCTCAGTAAAGTGCTAGGCCCCGAGAGAGGGGCAAAACAAGGGGTCTCCATTTCCTGTACAGAGGTATTTCCATAAAGAAAATGCAGTTTAAAAAACAAAACGCATTTAGAAGCGAATCTTAATTATTAGGTAAGTAGGAAATGTCAGAGAAACAGAGTTTGAAGTTATTTTCTTCTAAATCTGTTTCTAAACTATCTCCAGAAGAGGAAATTTTAATAAAACAAGTCTGATTTTTGCTAATGGAATGCTAACTTTAAAAGATGATAATTGATGACATTCAATCAAGAGGGCTGATTGACAGAGATTAACAGGCACTGCAATGATTGTGTCATTTACATTGACAAAGCTAACTGTCAAACTTCTGAACGCTACCTCATCTCTTTCTTCTGTCAAAGCCACAAAACAGGGTGTTGAGTGACAAATCTTATCAGGGTTAATATAGAACATATCATATATTTAGGCTTGAAAGGATTAAATTTTTATCAGCAAATGTCAATTTTACCACACACACAAACCAATGAAAAAATATTTCTACTGATGATCAACTAAATGCACATATAGGCAAACTAAGAAAAATGCTGCTTAAGAACTTATTAGAGTTTGATTTAAGGATATTTAGTTTGTATCGTTCGACATATGATGTTGACAATTTGTGTTTTAACACTTACAAAGCTTTACATTTTTTAATTTCAATGCCTACTGTCATTAAATTATTGTCTGAATCCCCTCATGAGTTCCTACAACTGTGAACATTTAAATAAAAAGAATGCTTAAAAATAAAAATGAGTATGTCAAAACTATAAAAAAATAAAAATTAAATTATGTTAATACTATATATAGTCTAATAAAGCAGAACAGACAGTTCCAAAGACAGACTGATACAAGTGTGGGAGTCCATAATCCTTTGCATACTTCTGCATAAACATCCATAGTCATTATTAGGCATGCATGCCATGTGAAATCAATGGGCAGTAATGTAAAAGCCTGAACATCAGTAAACAGAAGCAAACAGTTCCAAATATAAACTTAATTCTAGAGACAGACTCCTAACAGCTTCCACAAACAATTCAGATATTTAGTAAATGTCTAAAAAATAAATTGTAATGTCCCCAAATCAGATAGATCACTAGACAATCAACACAGCCAGTGCCCAGAATACTGCAATTGATGTAAAGTGCCTTCAAATATTCTCCAATACTGAGCCAATCATTCTGCTGTTGCTGGCAAATTCATTTAAGTGTTTCAGCATTGGAGCACAGAAGACAAGATTTGCAACCATTCATGCCTCTCTCTGAAGCAGTAACAGTGAGGTGCCAGAGCTCTAGAGCCACCAGCAATGACAGCCTAACTGCAGTTGTAAGCACCATGCACACAGCATTAGCTGACATTGCAAGTCTCCCAGTGGGCTCAAGCACTCAGACTGTCAAATATCTCCAGCTTTCAGCTCAACAGTTGAGGCTCAATCTCCACAATATCTCCATTTCTCCCACAAGCAACCAATGTATTTGCAGATGTTCCTGGAAGATAGCTTTTAAGAAACAGGATATGTCAAGGAGAATAACAACATGTCCCAGACTTAAAATTCCATCACACACAAAATGGAACCATTTTTTAATTCTATTTGTACATTTTTGGGTTTCCTTCCATTGCTTTGAAGCCCTTCCATTCATGCCCATGCAAAAGCCTCCCAGAATTGTTTTCAAACCCACCACAACTTCAGAACAAAATTTTGAAGACTTTCTTGATTGTTTTCCTCCACAGTACTATGAAGACAATACAGGCTATTCTAGAATAAAGATAAACTGAAACTGCTGCCAGCAATGCTAGAAAGTAATGACATTTCCATATTATCTATACAATAACAATCTGACCAGTTGCAGCAGATACAGTATATAACATGTGCACTGTAAAATAAACTTTCTATGTTCACAGATATACAGATTCTTCAGAATTAAGTATACACTACTCTTGTATACACTAGTATTTTTCCTGGAACTCTTGGACCATTGCAATGCTACCAATACAGTTCCACAACTGGTTGCTCTTAAGAGCTATGCAATCCAGAAGACACTTGCAGTATAGAGTAATAACTTTATTGGTTCTATGCAATGTTGCAGCAGCTGTGTTGGTCCTAGGATACTTGAGAGACAAGGTGGGTGAGGTGATATCTTTTATTGAACCAACTTCTCTTGGTGAAAGAGACGCTGTCATGCTACACAGAGCTCTTCTTCAGGTCAGCCTCAGACACCTTGTCTCTTCACTGGTTCTACTATCAACAATGTCACATATCCTTATGTGCTAGTAGATGGCACTTTTTATATTAACTGTCTAAATATACTCCAAAATATACAGCATATTTTTCTATGTAACTCCTGTAATGGCAGCAGTAGTAAGAGAACTAATGTAGACAGGCACTGATGTGTTTATCATTGAATTGTCTAGCCTTGCTTACTGTTTACACTGGTAAAAGTGTTTGACTGATCTAATGTAGGTTAGGGTTAAGGTTAACCTCAATTTTCTCAGCATCCAGAAGCTTGTAAAGTCTTAAAACTATTTCCAACCCACTGTATCCTTTCCAGGCTTACTGGTGATTTACAAATCAGATTAAGTACATACCAAATGCAGGAGAAGCGAGGGTAAACGTCTAATGCCTTTTCTAAATTGGGGTTCTAGCCACTAAATACAGTTTATGCTGGCATTGCCTGACTTGCATTGATGCAAATTATCTCTATGTTGGGTATTTACACAAGTCAGCTCCACTGGTGCTTAGAACCCCAGCATACTCAAGGCCTCTCTCATCCAAAGAAAATGATTAGGCTAATAATAAGAATAAGAATAATAAAAAGCACTAAATGTTTCAACAAAAAAGACAAGAGCCTCATTTTAAAAAGACATCTGCTGCTATAACATAGCTTAGATTTACTATTTTAGATTTCCACAGATACCATCTTATGTCATTCTTTAATGACTGCAATACTAAAAAATTATTTATGGTAAGATGAAGCACTCATATTCCATAATTAATACACTATGCATTGCAATATGGGATTATAAAAAAGGAGAACTACTGATATTTATGTGATGTTTCTTCCAAGGTGTAAGTTTAAGACAGTCAATGATGTCTCTCTCGGAGTACGATTTAATTTGACATAATCAAATCCTTTTTAGTCAGCAGCCCTTAAAATGCATGGCCATAAAGGCAGGATGTCAGGAAGTTTTCCTAATAACCAAGAAAGTCAATTACCAACAAAAACCAGAGGAAGGCTGTTTCAGGTCCTGATTCACTACTCATCTCTATTCATCACAGCACTTAAGTATGTGCTTAATTTAAGCAGTATTGTGAACCACTAAGCATTCAAAAAATCACTAGTCAGGCCTCCCAAAATTATAAGTGGCTTAAAAATAATGACATTTCTAAAATAATACATGTTGGGTTCTTTTTCTTTGGCTTTGGAATCCTTAGTGTGCACTTGGGTCACATGTTGCAGCTTTTCTCTGAAAACAAGGCGGCTAGAAATTCACTATTTTTAAAATAAAAGTGAGATTTTTCACCTAATCATACGAGGCCAGGGGCCAACCTTTAAGAACAGTGCATGCCATAAGACTCATAATAAAATCCCAAGAATTGGCAACAGTGCGACATGCTGAAATCCTACTGAAATCAACTAGATGTGTTGCCATCAACAGGACATTAATCCATACCTAAATTTATGTATGTCCTTAAGTGCTTTCCGCACATGCTTTGCTGAATTGGGGCATCACAGAAGAGAAGCCCCCCTTTACTAAGTGGTAGGATTTTAGCTCTCTTTCACCTCTTTTAAGAATTTTGCTATTGTCAGTGTAGAACCAGGGGACTTCTGGTGGGGAGGAGAGGGGGGGGAACAAAATGCAGAAATCCTGCACTGAGAAAACTGGGGGGGGTTAAGGAGAAGGGAAACTGTGACTGGAGGAAGGCAGGATTCTATTCACCTCTGGGATGGCACCTTCACCTAGCTGCTCTGTGGAATAACTTGTGGGGCCAATACCTGTTCTCACAGTTTCATGCCATCCTTCTACCTCTGTCTCTTTGTCTACAGCCCGTCTCACCCTAGGAGCTGCTGCGGCTTCTTCATGACTCCGCCCTCTGGCCAGTCACTAAGTGGACTCCCCTTCTGGGGCAGTCTTTCAAAGCCTCTTCTGTCCACACTGCGTCAGGCTGTCCTCATGCCCACTGCCATGACCCTGTCACACCACCAGGGACTCAGGAAGTTTTCCTGTTCACTACTTTTAAATAGAACCCCCCTCCATAGTGATTGCTAAGGGAATCCAGACCTGTTCTGTACTCTCGGTTCCAGTCCAGGGCCCTCTAGTGAACAGTTAAGTTGTGCATCTCTAACACCTTACTGCTCTCACCCCTGGACTCCTCCCTACTGGGCTCCTTCGCTCTTACCTCATGGAGCAGGCTGCAGGTTTCCTCATTGCTGCCTTCCATACTATTACTAGTCTCCTTGGTTTGTAGAAGCCCCCCGCCTGTCCCCTCACAGGTGAGCCTTCATCTAATTAGCTTCCTCCAGCTTACCTCTTCCCTGTTTGCAGCATAATTGGCTGATTGTCCCACTTAGCCTAATTTGCCCTCCTCTCAGGGCCAGTGTGGGGAATATGCCCCATCACAGAGACAAAAAGATTATAATTAAAATCAGGATCACTAAAAGGATCAGCAACAAAAATAATAAACTAGTGAAGAACTGTGGTACCATATCAGGTGGATGCTGAAATCCAGCTGAGGTTATTCTCTTTCTTTATACAAGTGAAAAAATAAATAAGGAAGTCTCTTGTCTGTCTGATATTGCCAGACAGCACATTTCACCTCTGCACATCTCACACATCCCACACTATATTTCAGTGTTGCTTTCAAGTGCATCTGTTTAAGGTTTGATTTTTTTTTAATTATTAGTATTATTATTTTACTTTTTCAAAATAGACCTAAATTTAGTAGTATAATGAAATATCCCAAAGTATTTTTAAACTATGTATATTAATAATTTTATTTTATAGCAAAGATGTGCTAAGGATTAATACATAATTACTTTGAACATGTAAGATGGCAAAAATGCTGAAATATGATGTGTAGCAGTGTCTGCTGCAGATATTAATTAATACCATCTCTGACAGGCTGTAGATACTATCTTTTATCCAAAAATATCAGCGACATAAGCTCTTTGTTTAAAACTGGAAAAGGTGACAGAATGGGGACATAAAAACAAACCTATAAAGAACAGATACAGTAATGCCATAAACATCTTCATATTTCTCTATGTTTAAAACATATAATTGAAATTAGTTTTTAAATCTCTATTTTTCACATTTTTATTTTTGCAAAGTGCTTTATGGAATTTAGAAGAATGATAACTGGATTTATCTTTAATACAAGAAGAAATAAACCACCAAATGTTTCCAGTTATGGTGATGTTTTATCTTGCAAGTTAGGAAACTATTTATCATCTATCAGAAGGATTGTTATAGTCAATTACTAAAACTCTTAAAGAAACTCTGTACATTGTATAAATCCAACGTCTCCATTTTCTGTGACTGTTACTTTTTCAAATTCATCCAGTATGTACACAGTTGAATGCATTGCCTATTATAGCTCTGTGAAAAAAGATAATCAAAGAAAGGAAAACTAGTGCCCATTCACTTGCCTGGGGGAATGGTTTAGCACCTGTTATTGCCTCAAACTCAGCACACCTGGTATCAAGCATGGAGTGTCTGGGATGAAAAGTGAATAATGGTGCTGAGAGGAGTTTGAGCTGATCATCCTACCATTCCAACGGCAACTCTAAAAGCCAAGATCAGCTTGGTGGCAACCAGTGAAAGGTTCCATCTGAATTTTCATGGCATACATGAAGCAGCAACAATGGGGAAACTGTTTTTATTATTGAAGTTTTATTATTTACCATTTACTGTACTTTGTTACTGTGTTTGCCACTGTAAGATGCAGTCCATTCTCTAAGCAGATTGTACTGAGCACATTTTAAGAGGGGGCCAGGAGTAATGTCAAAAACATCACATTGTAACATCTGCCTAATAATTAGGAAATGGAAAGACATGTACAATGATAGCTATTAGAGATGGCCTTAAACCAAGAGCCTAGATCTGACTACCATCAAACTTTGGATTTCAATGCAGATCTGAAATGTATGGCTCTGCTAAACGGACAAACAAGCCCCTTTAAACATTTACAAAGAGAGTTTCATGATGTGTCTTTGGTTTCTACTGAGTATTTATATTTTTTAACTTTGGGGAGGGTTTTTTATTATTTTTATTCAGACATTCATTCTGCTCTAAGGTCAGTACTGTAGAATCACGTTTAGAAAAACGATCACAATAGGATGTTTCTTTGAGTGATGGCAAGGAGGTTGGGAGAATGAGGAGAGGAATGGGGAAGTAGAGGAGAGAGAAGGAGAAGAGGATGGTGTAATCCCATCCAGAGGAGGTAAAGAACGTGAATCTCACAACATCCATTATAATTCCCAGGAGTGGAAAAACAATAGCTTACTGAAATGTCCAGCTGTCATAGAAACTCACTGAAATAGATAACTTCAGTGGAAGAACAATATGCAGAAAAGTAAGATACATTAAGAGAAACAAAAACAAAAACAAATGTCATAGCCTGATTCTAATTTACACATTTCCACCACTTTTCACCACTCTGGCAGGACAAAGGTGCCATTAAGTGGGTGGAAATATAAAACAAAGTTAAAGATAATTTTGAAGGTTAAACATAACTCTATCCTAGAAATTCAAATATCCTGTTTCTATTATATTCTTTTCTGCCTAGATACTGCAGGTATTAGCAGAAACTTTGTAATATAAAATCATTATACTCTCTGTGTTCTCCTTATCTGACACGTGTTCCTCCCTGCCCTTTGTCACAGTCTAACCCCAACTGGTGTAAAAACTCTCTTTTGCGGCTCCTGTAGCTTGAACATCAATCTCCTTTCAGATCTCGTATGAAAACTTGTCATCTCCCTGTTGCCTATTATTGGGGTATGTACACTGTATAGAATATAGTTTCTGCCCTTCCCATCTGCCCCCAAGGAATTTTGATACTAGCTCAGAGTTTGTTTGTGCATGTAATAAAAAGTTGATGCAACCACAACCAAGATCCCTTAGAGTCTTAAATAAATTATTCAGTTTATGGGCTAAGCATTTATTTTAAACAAAGACACTGTTTATTATTTCACATCAACAGAGAGTCTCTCTTTCCCTCTCAATTATTGTCCTTTATTCCTATCGAATGCTTTTTAAATAGACATAGATGTATTCTTTTTAAAAAGATGTTTCTCTTTTTCAGATTTTCAGTCCCCTTTTCTGCAGTTAGGCAAGAATCTAAGTCATGAAAGGTTAGTCTTTGGGTTCACGGTATAATTAATTAAAGCAATTTAGTGGAGGATGCACCAGTCGCTAATTATGGAGGAGCTTTACAAAAGTTAACTGCGACAATGCAAAATGTTTTTCTTGAATTATATGTCAGTGTTTAAACATTCATCAAAGCACTTCCAGATAGACTCTAGCTTTTAACACATAATTAGTCTCAATATAACTATACCTTCATGGCCATTTTTCACTTCTAAATGCTACAAATAGAGATGAGCCCAAAGTCTGAGCAAAAAAAAAGTCCTTGGACTCTGAGGGTTGTTAAAAATCTAACCTGGATCCAGATCTGAATTTTGAAAATAGCTCCCAGTATTACAATAGGACTAATTTCATCCACAGATCCAAATATCCACATCCTCAAATCTGTGTCTGAATTTTGTGGTTTCAGCCAATCCATATCTGTTCACCTTTTTTTTTTTTTGTCATGCCTTTAAGTGAAACCATTAACCTGCACAAGAAAAAGAAACAGTGACTTTATTTATGTTATTTCTGCAACATTATCTATCAACAAAGTCCCAAGCAGTATCGTCTTTAAAACTAAGCCTGCACCAAACAAAGTACTGTAGTGAAAAGTGTATCACATTATGCAATACAGAAGTCCTATGTCCACATATCAGTATAATGTAAAACTTGCATTTGCCTTGTCAATCAGATGCATAATATGCAATTCAACTCACACAGAAATCTCTAGAGTGAAATCATACCATCTGTGAACGTGTTTATTGTTTTGTAGTTCAAGCACAAAGCATTTATCAGTTGTTTTGCATGTTTGCTAAGTTAATTGACAGCAAGAATCTATTTCAAAGTATTTCCTATCTTTACATTAGAGAGAACCCCAATCTCAAGGATTAGGATGCCAGCTTTTTCTAGTCCTTTCTCTAAGAAAGAGAAATAATCAACTCGTCATTCTAGCTATCTACAACCCTTTGTGAAACATCTGCTCCACCAGTTTCCTGAAAAGCCCTGTCTGGCATACTATCTTGCATACTATATCTGGCATACTATACTCTCCCCATTGCCTCTTCCATGGAGTGTCCACTGTTTAGCAAACTATTGGGTGGCCTCATTCAAGATGCGTGTTAACTGGTTTCATTATTGTTACTTAATGCAAAATGAGTGGCTCAAAGCAAGTAATTAGCACACACTTCTCAGATTCGAATTCCCATTAACTTCATTAGGGCCAGGATTTCCCCTTAGGTGCCTTTTTGCTATCTAATCTTAAAGCAAGGTGGATGATTTGCACATTCGATCTCCACAGGAAACTGCATTGGTTTCAATGTGTGTATGATCCATGTTCTGCAAAAGGTTGAGTCCCATGTAAATTACATGAAAATATTTGCAACACAACACATCTGTCTGATTTACATTCAAACTGGCATGCATCAATATGGATTGTACAGTACACAGACTTGAAACAGTGGAGCGAGGGAGGGGGGAGAATGAGAGAAGAGAAGTAAAGAGTGAAATATACATTGATTTCATTGAGGCATGGAAGCAGAGGCGGCGTGTGGGTGGGGGGCTCCAGATTTCTGCTTTCTGCCTTCCATTTCCCACAGCACCTAGAGACAAGCAGGGGACTGAGTGGGCTCAATCCCGCTTGACTCCTAAAAACTCAGCGCCTTCCCTCTCTGCATTCCTGACCAGGGCATGAAGCAGCCAGTCTAATGTGACCACAGTCCACGCTAAGCTCCTGTACTTCTTCCCTTGTTCCCCAGGTCAGGCTCTCTTCCACCCCCATTTTCAGCTCACATCAACAGGCAAAGCAGCTACCGACCACAGCCTTCTGCTTCCCCAAGCAGCCTGCTAGCCGGGCACCCCACAGGACAGGGCCTCTCACCCTGAACAGCTCTGCTCTGACTGGCAGCAAAAGTCCGGCCAGAGTCATGGGGAAAGTTGAAACTTGCCTGCTGTTTCCACTCACCCCACGCCCAGAGACAACATGTGGGGCAGTCACGTGCCTCCCCAGGGTTAAATTGTGCACTTCCACTATCAGGAGTTGTGTGTTGTCACTGCATGGAAGCATATAAAATTAACAAAGTCAAATGTGTTGGCTAAACCTCAATCATCTTCATCTTACATATATGACACCCCTTTTTTTTTGTCCCTCACCAGAATATCATATACAACAGGATTATATATACTACTACATAGTGATAGTAAGATAGGCCCAGAGTCTGAAAATTAATCCTTTAGGCTTTTGTGTTGGATAACAATGCGAAGTTCTATTTTCTAAGTTCATTTATTCAGGGAGGGTGATGCAAACTAGTTCAGAAAAGCTGTGTTCCTTCAACTAGAACAGCAACCACACAGGACCATGGTTAGGCACTATGTTTCCCCTTCAGTGACTTGTTCCTACTGGCATTGGGAAAAGCTGTGTGAGAACTACTGGAGCAATATGTTCCATAAGGCAGTTTTGCCCCATACACACCTTTGTAGTATTGTATTGATATAATACAGGTGCTCAGTGGGCCTGGATAGAACTTTCAAATAGATCCCCATCCTCATCAACTATATTTTTCTTGCTTAGATTCTTGCTTAGATACTTTAGTTACAGGCTTATGTGACTTTTGCTGTCAAAGAGGCTTGTGAAGTTAAGGGGCAACAGAAAAAATACATTCCATGTCCAATGTCTTTATGTTCCAAGATGACAATAAAATAATATGCTTCTCTTAGTCGCCATTTCCCTAAAAAAGATTCGCCCTGACTAGATGGAATGGCTGCAGCACGCTCTGAATGTTGATGTATAAAGTGAGAAATGTCTGCTTCGTGAATAGAGGGACTAGAGAGCTCAGTGATACCATTACTGTGCTAAGCTATTCACTGTGTGAAACACACAAAAAAGTTATGCGACTTTCCTGCAGTGATTTAAATCAATAGTTCCCATTTTAAATAATGCTGTCTGTTTCTATCAGAGCTAGTATTTTTCCTTTTTCCCCAGGCAGCCCTTAAAGCAAGCTCAATGCTGAAGAACCTACTCTGTCAAAATAGGAGTTCTGCTTCAATAAGGTCTTTAGAATTCAGCCCTTCAGAACGAAAGATATCTTTGTAGCCACAATGCACAGTAATTATATGGAACATGTACTTTAGCATTCTAAACTGTTACGGATCTACTATCTGAATAGGGCTGTAGGATTGGGCCCTAAGTACTTATTTTCCCACATTTATCCATTTCTACAAATTTCTATGACACTAGTATATGGTCTTCCAATAAAAATATTTTTTTTTAAATGCCCAAAGCAGATTAAAACAAATTTGGCACTAAAAAATTGTTCCCAGATTGAATTCTTGTTTAACTAGTTTTAGCCTACAGCAAATTTTTACAGCCAAGCTATAAACCCCTTTATAATGGGGTTCCTGATGGGAAATGCTGACAGACCCTTAGCTATATAGCAGTTTTAGTGGTGCTTATTATAACATATTGAGATAGTACATTCTTTAAGAACCTATATTCTTAGTTTCTAAGAACACCTAACATCTTGACCAATTCATGTGTCACTGATAGCGTAAGTTCCATATGACCTTTTCCTCTATGGCATGATTTAATTAATTACATAACTGTCTGCACAAAGAATGACTCTCAGAGTGAGAATTAATGAATTGTTCATTAGTGTGAATGTCCTTTGTACTTGATAAAAGTCTTAATGTTAACCAACTTTATATTAAGAATTCACTTTGGCAGGCATCTTTTATTGAAGTCTAATAGAGTGAATTTAAAGGATGCAATTTTTGCTGGATATATGTCATCATTTAAATTTTGATACACAAATAAGGCCTTGGTATTGCAATCCTTATTTATACGAGTTGCTCTTAGTCAAGGACATGACATGAGTGACCTCAGGACTCCTTGAACCAGTAAATGTTGCAGGTCCAGACACTTAGGCCCTGATCCGGCAATACGCAATGCACAAGCAGACAGCTATGCTCTACAGTGGGCTTCTCAGGGGCAAAGCGATCCATACACACATTGTAAATTGCAAGATCGTGGCATTGTGTAGCATGTAACTGGGGGCCTGATCCAAAGCCCACTGAAGTAAAGTCATAGAGGCAGGAGAACTATTTAAATTCAAACAATATCAGAGAGAAAAGGAAACAAGATACGAACAATTATATGAACAAAAATATATCTTGGTTAAATCATAGAATAAACTGAGTTTACAACTATGAATAATTACTACAGTTGTATTAATATTAATTGAAATGTAACAAATTAATATATTTTTATTAACACCTATTATAATGTCTCCAATGATTTCTGAAAAACTTTTTGAATGTTTAAAATGGTCTGTAAATCAGTTGGTTGCCAGGAAAAAAGACTGATTCCACTGTCATGCCATCCATCTACTGACTTGTACTGGACCTGCAATGGGACTGGCCGTTGGAGACAGGATATTGTTTGCTGCATGCTTAATGCAGTGGCAGCGAAACAATCCTGCTTTGATAGGAGACCTTGGGTTAAGTTACTGGTTTGCAGAATGCCATTTCTTAATGGAACATTATTGAAATATTACCGGGCCTACTGTTGTCAGCCGCTGATAAGCCAGTCACAAATATGTCTTCTCCAGCCACTGAGTTAATGGCCCAGCCAGATTTAATCAAAAATAGAGTCCCTGTTTCTGCTTGTGTGTGTGCGCACACACATGCACAAGGGATTCCCCCAGAAACCTTTGCATCCCAGCTCTGAAGCACCACTGCAAGGAATTCTCAGATGATCTGACCCAGGGACCTCTTGATTAGCAGGGACTATCAGGGATTCATTAGGGTTACAGAGATCCCCTAGGTCTGGTATTTACATTCTAGTTCACTAAAGAGTGTCATATAAGGTCTCCCATGAAAGCTTGTGTTATACAGATCCTTATAATCATTTAGAGATGTATGTATGGGTGATATTTAAAGACTTATGTGTCTGTATAATATATATGTTCTTAAAGCATGTAAGGTGACATGCCTCAGAATGATTCCGACAGGTAAGAAACATTTCTCTCTCTGGCTACATGTAAATGAAGTAGTGTAGGCTTTATAGTAGAGGCCTATTTACATACTGAGTCAAATGCTAATGGCAGGATGTGAAATCAACATGAAAGAAGCACACACAGGTAAAAACAACCCCTGTGTGTTGTGAGGGAAGGGGCAGGGGTGACGGGGGTGGGAAGGAGGTAAGGAAGAGTTATCCTGTTTGCAAACTAAAACAATGGTTTGGGGGACTCTTTCTAGGAGGTGCAGATGAGCCCCCAGTTATTCCTTCCGTTTGTGAGGAAAAGCTGCCAGCAGGCTTGAGCTTATGAAAAGGGTTCTCAACCAAATTGGTTGAAAATGCCATAGAAAGAACTTCAGGAAAGCTATCTTGTAGGAGACAGGGGAATGCCTTGTTAGTTTAAGTTTAGTCTCTAGAAACTGTGTTCTGCTTTGTTTTATATGTAACCATGTGTTTCCAATATTCTTATTCACTTTCACTTGAATCTCTCTTCTTTGATAATAAACTTTTCTTGTTTTTGCTACCTGTATATATATATATATCTAAGTGCTGTGTGGTAAGCAAAGCTGTGCTCCTGAGGTTACTCTTGCAAGCTGGAGTATACTATTCTTTTGGGAATAATGGATTTAAGAGTTCTGGGACAGTTCGGTGGAACAGGGGTTGAGTGCTTTAGAGGAACAGTTGGGGGACTTGGAGGTTGGTGCCTTTCGCTAACCTGTTCAGAGGCCGTGAGGCATGAGAGGGCCCGGAAGGAGGTGCTTGTATTGCCAGAGGCTAGTGGTTTCAGAGAACTGATCCACAGCAGGCACAGACATGGCTTCCTCACACTAAGGGCAGGTGGTAGTAAGGTGCCTTACACCCCTGGGTACTCCTGAGAAGCATCACAGCATGAAAGAACCAACAATGGCCTGCTCCACACAAATAAGCTGAAACTGGTACATCCTTTTGGAACAACAAATTACATCGACAGGGGAAAAGACAGGTTGATGGAAGAAATGGAGGAGTGAATGAGCAATTTGGGCTCTGCTAGAACTCCATCTTTGCCCAGGTCATCCACGTAAAGGCACAGCTCTACCTGTAGCTAGCATTTTAAAAAAACAAACAAAATATGTATTTCAATATATTTGCCATATAAGCTGGCCAAATTCTTTTGTTTCTTTGTGACTTATTTTTATATTCCAATGATGGAAAATGTATGGCCTACAATTTGGGTTTAGAAAAAAACAAAATTAAACAAACCATGGTTGGTCTTTAAGGTACAACAAATGACAGGAAGATGAGTGACTTTTTGCAATGGCAGAAATACACCTATCATATGAATCATTCAGTAGGGTCAACAATTAAGAGCAATTGCTCAGTTTTGCTTTTTAGTTCATCAAACGAATTTCAAATCAGCAAACGAGAATGCTGCAGCTATTCCATTTCCCGTTAATACAGCACTGTTTTATCTGACCCAGTGTTTCAAAGCATTAGGTAATAAACCATACTAATAGTACAAAATCCCTTTATGGGTCTAGTAAAAAAGGAGTTGTAATTTAGTATTGCCTTAGGGATGGATGGTACTTCAGTGCAGCAAATAAAAGACACTTTGGTATAATTAGCTGAACAAGTTTTCAAGTTTCCTTAGAGTCTTCCTGGATTGGACCTTCCCCCACACACCAGCACAGACATTTGATTGAGATTTTGAGAAAAACATACAACAGAAAATTGCAGATACAACTATAAAATCCAGACATCAAAGACTACATTTGCAATGTGGAAAAATGAAGAAAAACAGAGGCTACAGCCTATTAGTATTGGAGTTTGTGGCACAGCGTTTAAGGCCAGAAGGGACTACTAAAGCATCTAGTCTGACCTTCTGTCTATTACAGGTCATCAACCCCATCTAGCAACTGCACACTAAACCCAACAACCAAAATTAGACCAAAGCATTACAGTCCACAGGAGACTAGACTATTATGTGCCACAGGCAGAGAACAAGAGAGACTGAGGTACACCAATGCTCCAGGCCCTAGCAATGGCAGGGAAATGATTAAGTGAGATATAGCCAGATAATCCTTTCAAATGACCTGCACCCACATGTTGCAGAGGAAGAAGAAAACCCCTAAGTGTCACCGCCAATCTGACCTAGTGGAAAATTCCTTCCTTTCCCCACATATGACAATCCATTTGAACATAATCTTAAGTTCCATTTTTTCCCAAAAAATAAATTTCTAGGTCTCTTGGTTGCAGAGATAATCTTCCAAACATGAGTGAAGAGTCACTAAAGCAATGACAACGGCTTGAGTCTGCAGACAAACAATGACGAAGAAATGTGAACTCCCCTGTCCACTACACATTGTGGAGGGAGTGTCTAGTCCAGATTTGAAACCTAGCCCAAGGACCACAAATAAACATAGAATTTGGCCCTCTCATCTGCAAGTTCCTGGCTATTATGGCCTCACAGTATAATATGACTTGTATAAAAGAACTCTCACAAGAAGAGAGATTTTACTGGTATTAGGGCTGATAACCATGGTGAGGAGATTACTATTAGCACTAGCAGGTATTTTCTGTATCTCTGTTCCCTTGATCTTACTTCTAAGCAGTATTTCATGAAAATGTTCTTTCTATTCCTGCTATTTATTTCCCCAATTGAAGTCACAGGGAATCCAAAACAGCAGCTTGGAGCAAGTGTCTGCAGCTGCTCTGGAAGCTTTCAAAGGTTTATTTCCCGGAAATCTCTCTGCTTTAGAATCATTTCAGAATTAAAATGAAGATTTCAGATGCTCAAAACATTCCCTTAAGGGTCTTGCTCCTCAGCAGAGTGACTTCAAAAAGTTGCCACGAGAAATCTATGTGGAAACTTGTGGGCCCCAAGATTCCAGAACTCTCAGGACAGACCAGTGCACTCTAATTTTAAAGTGATAGCACTGTAAGATCTGTTTGTTAGTTCAGTAGAATGCTTTGAAAAGCATCAGCTGTTTTTGTTTAGGAAGTCTTTAATCAGTGCCCCAATATCCTTTCTATGTTTTTCAAATGAGAATCTTTCCCTTATGAAAATCTAAATGTCAGCTATACCACATTTCAAAATAGATGGGAGAGGTCATTTGAACTGTCTAAAATTCAAAATGCTTGTTTCAACCCTCTACATTGGAATTCTCTTAACAGTATGGCTATATTTTAGTTTATTTTTGAATTTGTTTTATGAGATATTTCTATATAAATAATACACAGGCATATAGTTTCTATGGATATCTAAGTTCAGATGTAGACATCCTTCATGACAATGTTTGGATTGCATGTTATCATATATAATGTTTACCCAATCCTGTCTTTGTGAAAGTATGTCTCTGGTTTTAAGAAATAAGTACTAATTTAGTTCTTCATTCTATAGCCATGTTTCTATTCTAAAAGAAGTGGACACTCAGTTATACTATGTTAGTTTACCTGTGCTACTGAATGAAAGCTTCTTGAAGGCAAGAAACAAGAAGCTTTTATGTGATATTAAAGATGACAAAATTACCTAAGAAATAAGAAAAAATTATTTTTAAGTGGGAATAATTATTTCAAATTATTCACATTTTAAATGATTATTGATTATTTTGTAAATTCTTGCTTATAAAAAAACCTCTAGCTATTTACTAATTAAGAAAGTACAGAGATGCTTAGTCTTATGTGTCCAAAGAGCTTAATTGCACAAATTTTGCTCTCTTTGTACAAACCAATGTTCTTGTACAGTCTTGTTATCACAGGACCATGTCCTGCAATTCTTATTCAAGAAAAATTCAAAATGAGATTTTTGCTTGAGTAAGGGCTGATTAAAGATTGCAGGCTTAATACCTAAAGGTTGAGATTTTCAAAGCAGAGCAGAGAATTTAGCCACTAATCTTCCATTAATTTTAATCAATGCACTACTTTAAAAGGCTCAGTCCAACTGTCTATTAAAAGATTAAAAAATCCCCAGTTATGTCACCATTCCATTTGTGGAACTTCAGACTTCAACAGCAGCAACAGAATTGATCCAAAGGATGGATGTGATGCTAGGCCCGAAAAAGCCAAGTAACTTTACAAATTGCATGCCCCAAATCTGACCTTTAAAGATATATTATAGGAAAGTACAATGATAGTGACGGTCATTCCTCATAAGTGGACTAGAACTTTGATATGCAAGTGTATTGTTGGTAGTTATTTTATGTTATTTACATATCTCTTCTTAGAGGTTAGCAGTGTAGATAAACTGCTTTCCTATCTATCACTGTTCTATTGATTAAGAGTTCAAAAGGAACATATGAACATTTTGATGGAACTTTGAATATAACAATACTATTGTTTGCATTTCTCTTTGACGTTTAAGTAGTAAATACCTGTAAATGGTTGTAAATGGCCAATTATCTTGTGCCAATGTAACTAGTTACCTGTGTGCACAGGACATAGGAGATGGTACTTTAGAGTCCCAAGTAATCATCTATTAATTATTCAAGGAGACAGACACCTGCTGTCAAGAAAATATCAGTCAGCCTGCATGGATCTATAAAAGACTCTAGTGGACTGATCCTTTTTATCTCAAATCTGTCCAAGCTCGTCAGGGAAAGTTTGGATCACCAAAGTGACATATCAGCACCAGCCTGGAAGCACCCTGCTAATTCTCATGGGAGAATTGAACAAACTCTGAATATGGACTATTTAGTCTTCATTTCTCTAGACTGGATATCTAACAAAGAAGCTCTAAAAAGGACTGATGACCTCCAAGCTGTTTGGGTAATTTCAGAGACTTTGCAATTTAAGAATTTTGCAATTCTGTTACCATCTCTACTTTGAAACTGACCTAAGAGCTTTATTTTCATCTGTGTATGTGTACTGACCTTTTTTAACCATTACTCTTTCCCTTTTTTAAAAAAAAAAGTGTTAGTTTAGTTAAAAAGCATTGGCTTTAAGATCTGAACTATTCATTGACCTTTTTGGTAATGTGTCCAATCCTTTGGGATTGGTAGAACTTTTTTACATATGATGGATAAAGATTTTCAGTAATCCCCATCAGATTTGACTTGGCTGTCTGGGTGCTAGCCAAAGGGCTGGATAGTTTTAAGGGAACTGTATTTTGTCTACTGAATGACCAGTGAGATCAACAGAACCTGTTTGTTGCTGGCTTGGTATATTTTATGGAAGAAAAACCACTACTATTTAGGGCTTTCCCTGCCCCATTCTTTGCAGTTTGCCCTTTTTAAACTATATCAGCATGGCTTCCCTGGAGGTCAATGTCACAATGGGACTTTCTTAAGTGCTTAGCATTGGCCTAACAGCGCCCCACTGAAGTTTTGGGTAAAAGTCCCATTGCCATCGGTGGAGCAGAGTTAAAAAAAACTCATCACTTTTGATAATCCACCCAAGCTGTCCCGGGAATCCCTGGCATGATACATACTCTAAAATACTGTTTAAACCTATTTCTTTTCTGATTTAACATCAGTTTGTAGATTCATACAACATATGGAATAAGATATCTAATACTTATAGATTACATTGGCTTTAGTAATAACACAACAGAAAAAGTAGAGTCCATAGTTAGTTATCCTCTTTTAAAGAGTTTTCTGGTATGCTTAAAAACTACGGATTGAATCTTAGTCCTGGACTATGAGGAGATGAACACTCTATTAAAGTTTGGCATTACCAATCTGCTGCTGAGTTTGGTGGGAGCAATTTCTATTGTTCCATATCCCCAGCTAGATCTCTGAACTCTAACAAGGCTTCCTGTTGCCATGTTAGGTCCTTGGAAAACCCTCAGAGTGTCATATTCTTGACTCAAATCTATTTAATTTATTCTCTGACCTGCCTACAAAATAATAAGAGGAATTACTCTAAGATTTTAACTCAAAACATTAAATTGGAACCAACAATACTTTCCATTTCATTCTGTCAGAGCTATTACTAGTGGCTAAATCTTTTACCATATTGCTTTACAGGAATTTTACTTCCCCATTCTTCAGATTCACCCAGGTTAATTAAAGAAAACTCTCAGTCACCTTCTACATAACTCAAGAAAATTCCTTAGCCCAATCCTCTCTTAGAAAAAAAAAACCTATCATGTTAAAACACTTTTCTGCTACAGGAATTCCCTTAATCTTCAAACCCAAGCCCTCACCATTATCTTGAAACCTTGCAAAACCTTTACCCCAGGCAGAAATGAAGTACACTCAAATGTTCCTTCCTGGTTCCAATTCTGGCCTTACTGAGAGGAAAAACCTCCCTTTACCCACAGTTCAAAGGTAGAGAATTACCTGATAACAGCCTTCAAATATGTTAAGGTCTGTTATTAAGAGGATGGTAATAAATTGTTCTCCATGTTCACTGAAGGTAGGACAAGTAATAAAAAGATTAATCTGCAGCAAGGGAGATTAAGGTTAGATATAAGGAAAAGCTTTCTAACTAAATAGGGTAATTAAGTATTTGAATATTCTTCCAAGGGAATCCCCGTCATTGGAGATTTTTAAGACAAACGCTTGTTGGACAAACACTTGTCAAAGATGGTCAAGGTTTATTTGGTCCTGCCTCAGTGCAGGGGGCTGGGCTTGATGACCTCTCAAGGTCCCTTCCAGCTCTATATTTCTATGATTCTATTATTCTACATTATTTACTGATGTTTCAAATGGATACGCTAATCCTCTTGACAACCAGCACTCAACCAGCTTCCGGTGTTGTGTACTTCTGCTGTGTGTTCTTAAAAGGGTGCCATGAAGTGATCCCTGTGCTCTCTTTACGTACCCCACAGTGGTGCTGTTGTGATTAATATTTGGTAAAGTAGTTTTGAGATCTTCAGATGAAAAGGCACTACAGAAGTGCATATATTATTTTTATGAAACTCATTTGTTTGCATGCTTCATGTTTCGTTTTGCAATTTGTACATGACATTTAAAAATTATACATTGCTTCCATTGTTGTGTCAAAATTATTGAAAACGTGCCTTTTCGGAAATCTGAAAAGCAGTTAGTTTGCCCTTAAGAAAGAGCATCTTCATGCTCCTTGTCTGCATGAATAGGATTTTCCAAATACATTTTAAGACCATTTCAGTTATAGGTCACTGATCATTGACTTTCTTGTAAGAAATGTACTAAACGTTCAAAGAATAATTTGGGGAGGGGGTTTTTAAAATGAAGTTGTTTGAAAGTAAAGAAGTGGCCAGTGATTAGAGTGAGAATTGTTTGCTAATCACAAACTGCACCAATGACAACTGTCTCAAATGTAATATGGTGGCAGATCACTTTTAAGTGTATCTGTGATATTAAAGAATAAAATCTAAAGAAACAATAAAGGAAACTATTCTGCATAATTAAATTTGTCTATGCTTTGTCCACACAACCCACATGGCAAAATGACCATGATGTGCTGAACTTGAAACGAATCTACAAGTATGGACTCTTACTTGAGTGCTGTGTTCCACCTACATTAATTATCCTTTGCACAACCCCAGCCATACTGTAGTTTGCAATATTTAGGGGTAGAATTCATGACAGAATAGTATGTAACTCACAGTTGCTCCTTTTTCACAATCATGAACAGAAAATGGGTGAAGAAAAAAAGTTAGCATTTTTATGCATGTTCCTAAGCCTCTTTTGGGCTCTATTTGGAGAAAGATATCTGTCATTTTGTTCTTGTGCAGTATTTTCTCTCCTAGTGGATGTCAAGTAAGGCTTTGTCAATTACAAATGAATTACCTTGCTGAAAAGGATATCTCCGCAACATATCTAGACTTTGTGGAAAAAGTTCAAGTCCCAACAGCGCCAATTCAGCATTTAATCCTTCTGAATTAGAAAACCACAGTACCATTCAGCTCTGAGATGGGTTAGTTCAGATGATAAATAATAAGTAAATAAATTTTGGTTATGTAATTGGTAGTATACTGGGCTCAGACAGAAAAATGGAGGAGATGGCATCCCTCTCTGAGCAATTTGCATTTGAAAGACCCTGTCTGCACAGAGTGGACATTAAAGCCATCATGGCACATCTCACAAAAATAGGATTTTGCACTGGTGAGATTGTCCAATGATTCCCCTATTCCCAACAATGTGCTCAGTGCCCATGTGTTCATAGTGTTTGTCTGTGATGAAAGGGACCATGTAAACTGCCTCTCTCCTACCCCTGCCTCCAAATATTCTACAACGCAGCTTCCTATGCATGACATACTCTTTCCTTCAAATTCACAAGCCACCAGTCTCTCTTCACTTGAGTACCTCTTTAAAAAAAACAACAACAAAAAAAAAACACTTCTTCTGTGAAACTTATGTGAAGTGAATTTGCAATTAAAAAACTATCAGCAAACACATACTGAGTCCTCTTTGCTTCTGTACTGCTAACTTCCTAAATCAATGAAGCCAGAGCACAGCAACTGCCTGCAAAGTGTGCTGTGATTTTGATCAGAACACCCCCGGTTACTGCTAGTGATGTTCTAATTTCATACGGTGATGAATTCAAAATGCCACTGTCTATATTCTGTTGAAGCCAGGCCTGTAAAGTGATGAGCCAAACTTTAGCAATTACCTTTATCCTTAAAGAATGCAATATCTCCTAAAACAAAACCCTGTCATGGTAGTGCCTTTGTACAGCCAACATAAAGAAAAAATAGAAAAAAGGTAAAATACTAATGAGCATAAAAATCAGTATTTTACATATAAGAAAAAGCTGAAGGTGGGGTTCCCTCTATGACATAGGTTTGATACTGCTTCTATTTCCTGCAACAGTATTTGACTCCCCGCTCCCCTCTCCCCCCCCCCCAAAAAAAAAAATCTGTTTTGTAAATAGGTATTTAATAAAGAGCTGCCCAAGCCACAACATTTCAGTTTGGATTACCAACACTCCAAAAGTTCAAAGGTGATCAGATTCTGCATTTTGGTTTGTCCTTTATAAAAATATGGACTATTTCAAACACCTGGATTTCAAACATCTTCCCTCTCCTGACTAAATTTGGTCTTGTTTAGATGTAAACTTTGGATTAGATTGATCTCTAGTACGAAACTTTTTAAAGAAACACTGTTTACCTGATTTTAATTGAATCATTTAAAAAAAATCAATTTTCTCATACAGAACCCTTTAAGTACTATGGAAAAAATGTATAAGGATTTCTCTGCACCTCTGCTTTATAAGGAATTATGAGGGGTTTGGGGAAATGCCAAAACACCACCAACAAGCATTTGTAGCCCCAAATGCCCCCCAAGCTTTCTCTGCACTCACATACCTGTGTGGTGCTTCTTCAGTGTCAGAGTCCGGTGAAGAGTGTGCAGGTGAGTCCTCTCCAGAGAATTGCACTAGAGAGGTGCAACTGACCTACAGACCCAGGAAAAGGAGTCTACAAAAAGTGCTTATAATTGTACCAACGCAGAAAACTGAAAACATAGGAGACTATATTTCCTCCAAAGTTGTTCTTACTGATCTTAGTAACAATAGTAAGTACAACATTTCTCAGATTGAAATGTGATTTTCATGTTTATGTTGTCCCTTTAAAAATCTTTCTACATGCTGGCTGATTTTCATAATTTATGTAATTTCAGTAGATGGCCAGTGACAACAAGTGGCATCATAATGTAAACTCTCAGAAAGTCGGAGTGCATTGACTCAATGACGTGCATGTCTTGAAACTACACTCTGAATCAAATTTCTAAGCCTAACACACTTTTAAGTGCTGTGAACAGGCATGGTCTAGTGAACCAAGTACAGCATTTTAAAACAAAAACTCCTGGAAGTAATTCGCTAAACAAGTAATTTGTATCTTCATGGGGGGCTTTTAAGCTATGCTCTCTGATTGGTACATCAACTCCAAATCAAGATTACAAATCCTGAATAACTTATGTTTAATTCTACATGAGGGTCTTTCCACTGACTTGAATGGGTTTTGGATCAGGCACTCCATGTGCAGAAGTACTCAAAGGCCCAGCCCCTGCATTGTGGCTGAGGAGCTTTCAAAGCATCTCAGGATGGGGCATTAAAGTTGGGGCTGTCAGGGCACTATTCCAGCAGCAGGTCATAAAGGCACACTGGCCATGTCTCAGATACTGGCAGCTAGGTGTCAGGATGGCAGGGAGCTTTACGCTACTTGGTATTTCCCTACCCAGCGGCTAGCTAAGGTGGGTTTTTTTTTGCAGTTTTAAGTTGTTGAATTAGTGCAAAGCTTCCCCAGCTCTCTGGAGAATAAGGCCTAAAGTATGAAGAATGTTTTCAAAACAACTTCACTTGTAAATATTCCAGGGATAAGTGTAACTACAAAAAATGTACAGTTTCTCAGTCTGTCAGCAGCTCTTTGTTTATTATTCCCCTTGAGTAGAAACTTTAATTTCATTCAAATACACATTTGCTTGAAAGCTTTTAAAACTGAACTAAATGGTTCAGCATTTAAGTTCTAAACTACATTTCTTTCAGCCTTAGTGGTGAATAATTTTAAACCACATACTTCTGCATATTTCATCCAATTCAATTAAACCACACTACATGTCTGTTTTTGTGTACTGTCTCTGTCCTTTTTATTGAGGAACTTTCTCAACAGCTGGTTTTACTGCATACATCCATTAACGCTAGGCTACTCCCCCACTCTCTTTCTCCCAATTCCCATTAACTGCACTATCATTGGAATGGAAGGGCTGCAGCTTTGCTTACAAAACAAAATTTATATAAACACACAAGCATGAATCATGCATATTGCACTGGGCTCAGTGGGAACAAAGAAAACAAATCTCTTTACATGTGGGAATAACAATCCACTGGTAACGAAGGCAACAAAGTGTACTCCTACACTCTTGGGGAAAGGATTCCACTCCTGCTCCATCCACACCTATATAGCACTTCATTCTACATGGTGCTGAGCAACATCAAATCCCATGGAAGTCATTGAAAGTTGAAGACACTAAACACTATCTAAGATTGGGAACTTAGTCTCTCACCAACTTAATGAGACCTCCCCTCCCCCTCCCTACAATCTCCCTTCATCATATCTATCAATCCATCCACACACACGCTGGAGCTCCATCTGCTTCATTCACACAAAAGGTAGGGTGGAGGGTAAGTGGGGCCATCCACTCTCAACACCCTCTACTCAGAGTCCTGCTCCTCAGAGAGCAGCAAGATCAAACAGTCCCTGTGCTCTCCTGAATATAGGAAATCCAAAGGCTACTCATGGTGAGGAAGCACTTTGTTTCCCCTGTATAACCAAGCAGAGACTGCTCACAATCTGGGCTCAAATGTGTGGATAGTGTGAATAAAGTAGAGTCCTCTCAATCTCCAGTAATATATTTTCTTCTAAATTAGCACAGCTTTGGACAGCATCCTTGAATCTTTTGTTGGAGACCTGCATCCATGCCTTGTTGCAGCCCACTTGGATTAATGCACTGCACTCAACATGGGCTTACACTTGAAGATCCCATGGAAGCTACAGGTAGTACAGAAGACAGCTGTGTAGGAGTGTTAACTGTAGGGAATAGATTAGACTTGTCGTCTGTAAACTGCACTGGTGTTCTATTTGCTTCTGGGTGCAATTCAAGGCATTTCCTGTGATCAATTAAATCTATTTCACTACATTGGTTCTGGCTACCTAAGAGTCTGCCTATTCCCCCATGAGCCACCACTACAGATGAGGTCAGTTGAAATTCTTGTGTTACTCTCTGCACCCAAAAGGCTGGTAGCTAAACAGACCTTGCCCACTGGGTTGACAGAATAAATTTGATAATTTTTAGACCACGGTACAAAATCTAGATATTTTCTCAGGCTTCTGCTTGAGTGTGCAGGGGGGATGGGGTGCCTGTATTTACATTGGAAGATGCCTTTTTATTGTTCAATTCATGGGAGTTTTATGATATAAAATGCATGCAGCCTGCTGTGCAGAACTAAATGCAGTTTGGAAAGCTAGCAATGGACAATAAACTAAATTTAACTCTCCCCACTTTGAAGTCCAGAAATGGCCCTTCATTTGTTATTTTACTTAAGCAATCCCCACGTGTAGAAACACTTTTGTCAGATTCATTGTTTTGTTCCCTGTGTAATAACAGCAACCATTCTAGACACTAGAATCACTCTCAATTGTGGTCATTTGCAATCAGCTCAGAAAACACTCACCAAACACAAAGACCTTCCCTAATGAATATTTCTGCAGCAATCTAGGCATTTGTGCTTATGTCTCTGACTTTCCTGTTACAAATGGATGTCCCCGACCATCTCCTGGACATCTGCAGCACACACAAAATAGTTGGTAAAGGGGATTTTTAGAAAGTTTGTAGAACGGGGCAGGCAAGACAGCAGACTGTCTATGATCAATGTCTGACAAATTTGATTGGAGCTCTGCTTCTTACTCTTGGACTTTCTGAGGCTCCTATTGCTCTTCAATGTACAAGAGAGGGCTTCCACGTAGCTATGCTCATATGGGCCATGACCCAATGCTAGCCAAATTCAGCTAAAAGATTTCCATTGACTTCAATGGGCATTGGATCAGGCCCATGGGAAGGTAGTCTAAGGAACTCAGAGAGCTACAGCTGCACCTGCTTGCCAATTACATTCCTCTTCAGCAGAAGTGAATTGTCTTTGAGCTGGTCAGGGTCTTGGCAACATGGTGTATGTGCATGTAGGAGATGCAAGAGGGCTAGCAAGTAAAACTTCTATTTTTCATCTCTGATTCTAAGGCCTTGTCTGCATGGTGCTTTAGTGTGCAGCTGAGGAGTACAAATTCTAGTCCACACTAGGGTGTTGCACACTAACTGTCCCCTGTGGACCCTGCTGGCACACACTATAAGTTTCCTAGTGCATGTTAATATAGTGCCGTTTAAACCAGGGCTACATTAATGTGCATTAGGGAACTTTAAACGCATGCCAGCAGGGTGCATATAGGCCAGTTAGTGTGTGATATGCTCATATGGACTAAAATTTGCACTCCTCTGGTGCGGACTAAAGCACCGTGTAGACAAGTCCTAAAAGAATTGATGTTTCTAACTCCTATGCACTTTACTTTTACTACATTTTGGGCTGTATCCTATAAGGTGCTGAAGATCTCCAAGAGGTCTTGAACATCAAAAAACCCCACTGCAACCAGTGAGAACACTTAGTGAAGTGTCTCCAGCACTGGGGTTCCGGGAGACTAAGAATCTGGGGAAGAATCCAAGGTGACACTCTTTTTAATGTTTAACTCTCCCATTGGTCTTTGAGGATTCTGACAGAAGTGGCTTTTAATCAAAACTCTGTGCACTTTACCCTTTCTGGTACAGAAAGGCTTCTTTATGCTGCAAGGCCTCAGTTATGACATAAGTGCAACAAGAAGAGAACTGTAAGAATAGGGGAGTTTCATGTCAGTGGTAAAAAGAAAAAGAAAAACTTGTTGCTCAGCTGGCTATACTCCTAAACATACCAGGAAAGGCTTGTACACAAAAGATAGCTGGGTCCAATTTTCAAATTTTAAGGAGAATGCTGATACATAGCAGAAAACTATCCGCCACCTGTTTGTTAAATCCAGAGACCAACAGGAAACATCATTTTGCTAAAGTACATGGCCTGACCAAAGCACTATTTCATTAAACATTATATACTTAATTTCCTGGACCAATAACATCATTCCTAGATCAACTGGCTCTAAACTTGTACCTTGAAAGTAATCTAAAGAATACTAATGCCATCTCTACAACTCAACGGACAAATCTGTATCTGACAAAAGTTTTTGAGAGCCACAAATCACATAAAGGATAATGACTGATTAGGTGCTATGGGTTTTCTATTGGGTGTCAAAACAACTGATGTTGGTGTATTTTAAAATGTTTCCATGATACCTAACAATTTCTCACTGGAATCTAATTTACTTGATTGTGTAATAATTGATTTAGTTAATCTTAAAGCTGATCAAACCTGTAACTGACATAATGAGTAGTGCATCAAGTAACAGTATCAGATTTTATATTACTAACAATGCTACCTGCATGTTGAAGGATTGTGCTTAACTTCACCCACTATCTAGACTTGACACCAAATCCAAAGGGACACTTCACTGTGCATAAGAGTTAAGCACGTGCCTACGACTTTGTAGGATCAAGGCCTAAAACTGTAAGGAAAAAAGCAGTCCCTCCCCTTTACTTTCACATCACAAAAACTCACTGTACATGTTTCAGTAGCAAAAAAAAATCACATTGGGAAAATAATATCCACCAGGCTTCACAGGCACAGCGATTTATTAAAAATGTAAATTAAAATTTGACTCCCCACGGAACCTCCCACCACAACATCTGTTAAACTTACCTGCCTGATACAATAATGTAAATGCTTGGTTCTTATTTAGTGGGTGACTGACTAGCAGTACATACACATTCATTCATTATAATTGTAGGTATTGTGAAAGCCTCTTGTTTTATTTATCAATGCAGCAGAAGTGTCTGCCACACTGCATTAGAGAACAAACTCTGTAAAAGGAATGCTTGCAGGAGCTTACCAATTTTAATTTATTGACTACATTATAGCTCCACAGGATAACCAAATAAACGAAATACAAAATGTTCCTCACATTCAACTCTGTGTCAGGAACCCACCATATGCCAATAGAAATTTCAAGGTTCAGATTCACATTTGAATCGAATATTAAACATCAGGTGACTCAGGATCTTTATAGTAAAGGTAACCTGGCTCTGTTGGAGTTTCTTCCCTTAGTGATAAAATGCAAATGCAAGAAAGAAAATACATTGCAAACTCTTTGACAAGCATATTTCAGCTTCGGGTTACAATGTTGTGTGATGTAAATCATGTAATGTTCTCTGCAGACATTGCCAGAGTAACATGAGCTTTTGCATTTGTTTTGATACTTTCTGGCTAATTAATTCAGATCAGATGTTATAAAGCAAGAAACGTTTATTTTAACTATGCATTTGATCTTATAAGGCACTTTCTTATTAGCCTCAGAGGAAAATCAGATTGTTCCGCTGACATGATCAAAAGTCATGATGTTAAATTTGTTGGCAATGTTACGTTATTTTATTACTGGTTCTAAGTGTTAGTTCTTCAGTGTTTTGAACAAAGGTAAAGTGCAGTAGCAGGAAATGTTATAATGCTATACCGTGGAATGAATATCACATGATCTTGAAACTTAGTAATGGTGTTAAGATGCTGAGAAGGTGATAATGCATGTAGAAAAGAAAATAGGCCATAATTTCATTAAATTAGCAATGGACTACTGGGGTCCTGAAGAGAACGCTGAGGCGCTGTTTGCAACCACAAAGTGGGACTTCTCTCCACTTTGTTCCAAAAGACATGAGAGATGGTGTGGTTTAAATTTAAGGTCTGGGAATTAGGAAATCTTGAGTGCTAATCCAAGTTCTGATACTGACTTCCCACATAGCCCTTCACCTCTTTCTCTCTCTCTGTTTCCTTACCTGTACAATGGGGATAATAATAATAATACTACCACCACCACCTTACTGAGAGGAGTATTGTGAGGATTAGTTTGTAAAGTGTCTTAAACACGCAGATATAGAGCATTATTATAACACCTGGAAGATAGGGAGTCCTGTTCCCAGCAACTATATACACACACCAAACAAGGGCCACTACAATCTAGTGGGGTACAATAAGGACTGTCAGCTAATTGGGTAGAGGGGGATGAATGGGCTGGTCTTTCTTTTTTGCATCTTAGATTAATTAAATCAATCTAATTTTAAGAAGAATTCAGGATCCATCCTGCATGGGATAGAACTTGAAACACTACCTATATGTATTTGGATCCCTGTAGGTGACTATCAAGTTATTGGGGGGAAAAACACTGAGAAATTTGAGACAATAGACTCAGAGTCAACTTCTCCTCTTCAATGCATGTGTGCAATTGCCACTGAAGTTAATGGGGGCAGAAGACTTATTCAGAGGCAGATACATGGACTGTAAAGTATTTGGGCAGAGACTGGCTTTTTGTCATATGTACGCACAGTGCCCAGCACAGTGATACCATTATTCTTGACAGATGACCTCTAGGTACCACCACAATACATAGAGTAATAAATGATGATCTATCAAACATTTTAAAAGGTGCATTATGTAGAATACACATACATATTCAATATCACAGGCCTTGTCTACAGAGTGCATTAATCCTCACCAGAGAGCTGTAAATCTTGTGAGCAGCAGCATGTCACACATACACTAAGTGGACTCTGCTGGCTTGCACTAAAAGCTCCCTAGTTCATATTAACATAGTCCCATTTCAAAAAGTACAATGTTAACATGCAGTAGGGAACTTTTAATGCATGCCAGCAGGGTCCACACAGGCCAGTCAGTATGATTGCGTACTAGAATTTACAGTTCTCTAACACAGACTATTGTATCATGTAGACAAACCCACAGATTGTCCAAAGTGCAGGCCACTGTCCCTAGTATATAGAAGACTAAAATTATTGCTTATCCTTCTAAAAAACAGGGCATTGTGAACCATTATAGCTCTAGGATATCAAAGAAAAGAGGCTAAGTAACAGTTTTGCTATATTTAAATAAAGGTACAAAAATACAGATTCAAAGATTCTGGTAACAATACATTAAGAATATTGCTTGAAATTTATAAAAATGGCAGAATTATAACATTAGTGCTTTTTCCTGAGTTGATCATTTTAAGATACTAATATCCCCATTATTCCCTTATGCATGTAGCACTTTATAATTCAATGAGCAAACTGTTTTCACCACTGGGTAAGTGATTAGAATTTGAACACTATTTACAATATGGATGAAGCAGCCAAGGATAATTTCAAAGAAGCTTTGATTTTTTGCCCCTTATTCAGAGAAATAACTCTGAGTCTTTAAATAGTAGCACAATTGTATCTCCTATATATAAAGGTTATGCTGGTGGTCACAGGCCAGAGGCAGCTTTGATACACACTGGCCTTCAGATGTTCCCTTTAAAAGTATTGAAAACACATTGTTACTTCCAGGTGGCTTGAGGAAAAAATAAGATTTCAGTAGGTATACCCTGCTTCAGTTGCTTATTAACAAAAATAGTTATGTCCTTCTTATCAAATATTTTGGAAAAGTTGCTGAAAAAAATAAGGAAAAATACAGGCTTTCCAATAACTTTTCTCAACATCCATGACTTCAGTGGGCTTTTCCTCCAGAGATTTTTAAGTGACAGTGCACACCAATGTCCAGAGAGTTTGGATTATTTACTCATTGGCATTTCTATTGTGTTTATCATTGAAGCATCTTAGTGATATATTTAAAATCCACTTTCCAAGTGATCTTTCTTGGAAAAGATCAAGAACAAACTTTTCTACATTCTCTTTTTAGACGGTTACTTGTTTAAACAGCTCTATATGAAGAGTGCTGTAGAGATAGTGAAATTTCAGCTTAGCTGATCTTCTGTGTGTTCACACTGGGAAAATGCATCATATTAGAAAATGATACATTTTTGCAGTGTAGACATGGCCAAAGAGTGTCCCATGTGAATTAGGCCATTATGAGATGGAAAGTAATTTTATAGACTCCCTAGATGCCTCTTGGAAAAAATTTGTAAAGCATTGTATTTAGAAATCACTTTGCCAACATATGCTCATTTCTTAGTTTTTTCCTTGCCATATTCATAATTAAGAACAAAGAATAATTTGGAAATAACTTTCCTGGGATTCCCAGGGCTTTTTGTGGAGATGAGGGGCAACTTTTGGCAGACAATAAGATATTAGATGTGGGCATATGAACTGTGGCTTTACCAGCTGTGTAAAAATGCTCAGTCATTGTTTCCAAACTTTCACAAGAGGATCTGCAAAATATAAATCCTCAAAACCCAAGCGTCAGTTCACTCTGAATATTTCTCACAGCTCTATTGTCAATGCCAGATTAAAGCGGCTCAGAACTGTAGAAAGAAAACAAGGGTAAAGGCATTTAGTATTTCTGGAAGAATTCAGGTTATAAACCCATCCACAATTTACTCACAGCAAAGAGAGACTCAAAGGGTAAAACTTGAATAAAGCAGTGGACCCTGAGGTATCCAGAAACAATTATAAGAAACTGGATAAAATTTTCCCACTGCAGGAAAATCACCCGGGAATTTAACATCTTACTTTTGCTTCTATTAAACTGTTTCAGTGCTCATGTCCTGTGTTTGATGTCACAGTGCTTTGTACCAAATATAAGAGATAGCTCATTTTATTAGTAGCTGTAGTAATAGTGGTAATAGTAGTAGTGTTGTGGTAGCACCTAGGAGCCCTAGTTGTAGACCAAGATCCCATTGTGCTAGGCATTGTACAAACACAAAAGACAGTTCCTGCCCCAAAATTCTATTGGCAGGATTATTAAGATGCTAGTGCCACATGACAAGTAGCTAATTAATCTGCTAATACATTCAGTAACATTAAGGGACAAAATAAATAATGAATTATGCCTTATACTACAGCAGATATAAACATTAGGTGTATACACATGCTATTTTAGGTACCTTCAAAAACTATACAGTCCATAAAGAGAGTTGTGCATATGTATAGAAATGATGTACATCCTAGACTCCACAGAACTTTTGTTAAAGGTGAATGAATTTTCTTCCTTCTTGTTTGTATTCCCCTCACAGAACCTCTTTAATATAGAGAGCATTGGTACTGATGGTGGTGGTGGAGAATAAATACATTCTTTGCCCTTTGTAGCACCAGAGGATGTTTTAAGGTGGATAGGTATTATCCATATTTTACAGATAAGGAAAGTGAAATACAGAGAGATTAAATTATTTCCCATGATCAGATGGGGAATCAGAGGCTGAGGCAAGAATATGAACCCAAGTCACTTAATAAAGGGACCCCAGTCCACTCCCCCATCTAGCTGTTTATATAGACATCTAGCTATCTGAACTATCCATCTAACTATTTCTATAGCTCCCATCATTGTATCATCTGATCTCTCATTGATCTCTCTCTTCATCCACGTGAAAAAAGCTGGATAGTTTATTTTCTCTGTGTGTATGTGTGTGTTTTGCACACATGTAAAACTCACTCAGGGAAAAGATGAGCAGGTTTAACAGAGAAAATTTAGCAGTGGAGAAATACCACAATGACAACATAGGGCTTTGTGCTGCACCTATGTAAAAGATACTTGGAAATTGCAATGTGGGCCAGATTTTAAAACCCTTTTTCTTTAAGTGCCTAAACTTTTGATGATACAAGAATGGCAGGATCCATTCCATTCGAAGAAGGGGATCTCCTCCCTTCCTTTCCGATACACAAATGTGTATGCGGTTGCAGAGAGAAACTCTGACCTAGCAGCTGAGTCTTTTTGCACAGGGTATCATTGACTACGACTGGCACAGTTGGGGACCTCACAGAGGTAGAACTATAATAAAGTGCTTAATCAGTTAATTTTCTTTAGGCTGGTTTTAGCCCTGTCTTGTGCTTCCCAGGACCTTCAGTGGCACTGGGGATTTTTACCTAGACACAGATTAATTGATTGATTGATAGATGGGTTAACTGACTTTGGACAGTTCAGTAATAGCATCTTCACTCATTGGCATGGGGAAAGCTGAGAGCTGGGGATAGATCAGACTGACAGCCCCATGCAGGCAAGGACTGCATATTAATGAGGGCATAAGTGCTTGCAGCAAGCTCGCCTTTGGTGGGGTTGGAAGACTTTAGCCCCAGTAGATTGGGATGTTATACACAGGAAGAGGTTTGAAGAGGGAGTTATATATCAAAGTGTCTGACATGGTAATGTTTTGATATCGAGGGAGGTCCAGGTGCTTCTAAATATTTAACCTGATTATCTGGTGGTGTTGTAAATAAAGCTCCACTCTTCAATAAGCAGTCTGATTGATCTACTGGTACGGGGGGAAGGAAAGGTGTGACAGGCTGTCAATGTTAATGAAGTGTTTGTGCGTGTTTCACTGTATTACACTGACACAAATGAAACTTTCGCCTTTCCCAGCCATTACATTTTCTATTAGCTAATCCCATCTATGCATTTTATTACATTCTGCAGTCTGGCTATAATGATGAGAGAATTCCTAAAGAAAGGGAGAGGAGAAAAAATAATACACATAATGCTGACCTTTAATGTGACAGCTAATTCTTATGTCTGTGACAGTCCTATTTTTTTTAAACTTTTACTATCTTAACCCACTGGCTATAAAGCACTCCACGTACTGTACGGTGTTAAATCAAATGATGTGCTAAAGTGGTTTCTTTGCTGCCATGTGATTGGTTATAATGGAAAGCACTGTAAAGGGCATGTATTGTGGTACAGCAGTGAAGCTAATCTGGAGAGAGAGAAGAGGCGGAGAGGCAGGTTCCTGTACGGTATGAACACTAATACTCACTCATCGTAATGATCTATATTTATTTTTTAAAAGTGTCGGTGCCGTAAGCAGATTTCACTCCCACTCCCAGCCTTGAAACTTTTTAGTGCCGCTCATTTGTTCTTTTCCCAGTTTGGTTAAATATTCAGAGCAGGTAGTCCTAAAGCAAAGAACAAAAATTGCGTAATTTGAACTTTAACTCATACTTCACAGGCCGGTGCCTCAGTCAGTCTGTGAGGAAAAGCAATTATTGCACTTGAGCTAGCACCAGGAACAGTATTATAAAGAAGGGTCAATGACACACCATTTCAATGGAGAAAAGATTTGTGGTACAAAAAAATCAATTTTGTTAAAAGCACTGTAATTTCACCTTCCTGACTGTAGAACCTTTCAAAAGCAAAAAGGAACATTGGCATGACATTAACTGCTTGAAACCCTACCCCTACGTAGCTTTGGAATACAGTTATAACAAATGATAAAGAACTATTTTTTGTCCTAAATAGCCCCCTTCTTCCTCAAAGCCATTAACTAAATACTTTCTTAACTAAGATGTAAATAGCGCTCACTTCAAAACAAATGAGAAAAGAAAAGTGATCTGTGCTTGACCAACATTGATTTAAAATGATCCTTGATACCTTTTTGTAGCTTCTGTTTTAGCGTGGCTGCTCCCAATCTTTAAAACAATTGCAGCTTCCTTTGGAATGGGTAAATTGCTGCCGTGAGTCACAAGTTAGTCCTCTTGCTGTGAGACTGGAAGCTGTTCCTTCAATCAAAAGTGAGCTAGTTGGAAATAACTGATTTTATGCTTCACTGAGTTTGGTCTTGCCTGGGCACATTATCTTACTGCTTGCCATGGATAAGAAAGGTCCCTGTGTGACTGATGCATAAAGTGCTCTGCCAGAGCTAGTGCCTGCTGTGTAGTGGGAGGAAGGGGTTAGTTAGGAGAAAGGTCTTTTCAGCAGCTACGATGTAATGTGGGGGCACTGGCTGGCTTAAAAGAATTCCTCTGACATACCCAAAAATGTTTTAAACAGCACCTCTTCACTCCTCTATCATGTTTCTACTACAAAACCCTTCAATTCCAACATGTGTTGGAAGGTTTCTCTGGGCTGACTGAATGGTTTAATGCAGTGTAAAACTTTTAAAGGAAAACTCAACATCAAATAGCACCCTGTCTAGTCTGTATTTCTCATTCTCCACCAGATGGTCAGTCTGCGAGGACAGAAACATTGAATTAAAGACCTCTTTAAGTGCTGAATTGCTGACGTGGCGCTCATCTGCCCCTGCCCCACTCACCCATGATGCAGTATGAAGATGTATCTTGTGCCAGGTTAATTATAGTCTCCAAACATGCACTGTGTTCAGCTTCTAAACTGAAGCAAGGCAGGCTGGACAGAGAGTCATCTGAGAAACATTCTCAGCTAATGGAAAAGTAGCTGGGGTAATTCTTATACAAATCCATCCCCTGTGGGAAAAGAGAAGCTTAAGACAGTGAATGCAGTATCAGACAGTGCCTGACCTCTGAAACTGTGTGTCAGCTTTGGTGGGAAAACAAACATTCTATTCACCATTAATGTGCATCCGTTCTATTGGGGAACATGCGAGACAACAGACTTTTGTAGTAGGGAAAAAACCATGTCTCCAAAATCTTATATTAATCCCATTTCTCACTCAGAAAAGAAATCAATGTTGTTCCCTTGAACAGCATCTCAAGTTTCAACTTCTAGGTTCCATAGTTGTCTAAGAGTATTTATTTTTCAGACAGAAAGAATGATAAATACATGGCTATAAAAATACAATAGTAAAATTGGAAGTGACCTGTATGCTTCCCTAACCCATATTCTGGAACCTATTAACAACTTTGGGGGGTGAAAAATGTGACCAAATCCTTTTTTTTGTTTTCAATGGAAAAATAATTAAACCTTGCAAAAAAAAAAAAAAATCGAACCTCTTAACAAGAATTGCCTCGCTCTCCTCCATGAAGAAAAAGAGACTACAGGGAAAGCATGTCTCTTCAACTAGTATTACATTCCATTAAATGTCAATAGGAATTTTAATACTTGTTTTGGAAATTAAATTTAAAAATGTGCGCAGGGCAATATTTCAAGCTGCAATAGCACAACTGTAAAATTGTGTCAATCCATCCTTAATATACAAAACCTACCAAAGCACATTTAGGCACTTAATGGATCTTGCTCTTTTTAAAATACATCATAACATTGTACTTGTGTCATTTAGGAAAGCTGATCAAATGGCATAGTTAAGCTATAATTCTTAAATAAAAATGTTTTAGCATTCATCATGATAACTAAAACTTAAAAATCTAAACAAATGCTTCTTAAAAACCAGTTAATCTGTTATTATTTTAATATTGTATATAAAGTATTCTATATTTCTGAAATGGAACACACAATATAAATTTCCCAATTAAGTTGCTGTGTATATGCACAGAGGGTCATTTAATTGTATTAGCTTAAATGTCAGTTTATGTGTATCCACTGGAGGAACTGCATTAAAAAAAGATTGGTTAATAAGTAAAAGTGGCACCCCAGCCCATAATATTACCTCACTTTTCATGCTTGCAACCAGTTCAATTTGTACTGCTTTGTACAATAAGGTGAATAATCAAGACAACATAAAGTGATGTAAGCGGCTATAGAATCTTCCAGCTTTGTTTAGCCAGGTCATGATGCATTCACATATCCACTATCTCCACAACTAACTGATTGCAGAGGTCCACTCCAAGGTATGTCAACAGAGCTGGCCGAAAGTCTCAATTTCCAGTTCATGGGAAATTCAAAATTTGGACATTTTGTCCCTGTCTACTCCTCCCATAGGTCTGGCTCTTGTCCCCTCTTTATTCAACTCAGGAAGCTTCTTCTCCAGCCTTCATGGGCCCAGCAGCATAGGTCACAGTGCACAGCAGAGGCAGGCTCCCTGCTCACAGTTCTGATTCCCAGATCCTGATCTGGCATGGCCCACAGTGGCAATTGCAGGAAAAGTACTGCTCATCCCCTGGCCTAAGCATGTTCTGTCTGGGCAAAACCTGTGGTGAATTTAAGAAGCCTGTAATGCACATGTTCAAACTGCAATTTTTCAAAGGCTTATAACTTGGCCAGATTTGGGCAGGTTTTCCCTGGGATGGCAAAAGGCCCACCCCTGACACAAAGGCCCCTCTGTTTTTGAACAGCAGCTTTGCAGAACTGGGCCCTTGGGTAACCCAACAATACTGCAAGCTGAGATGAGAGTTTATGATCTAAACTAGTTTTACGCTGTTTCCCTGCAAGTCAGTAATATGACAGAATGACTGTCCTCTCTGAAACTGGCTAAGACAAGTTCCTATTAAGACTTTTACATGAGTATCCCACAAAACAGTCTATTTAGCAAGCTTTCATACCTGCAAAATGTCAACCTTTTCTCCATTCACTAATCTATTTATATTATCCCACAATACCATAAAATCAATACCTGACCACCTAGCATGCAAGCATAGCAATAAACAAAATTTAGAGCTATTTTAAATTACTGGCATCCCTAACACTGCACACTTACCTATATTTCTTATTAAGCTACTGACTCAAGCAAAACTAGATGCTTTAAATGAAATAGTGTGGAACAATGCTGTACAGAATTAGTTGCCTTAGTTTATATCCACTAGTAAGAAGAAACTTATAGCACAATTTGAAGTGCTCAGATCCTGCAAAGTACCAAGACTGCAACCTTCAATAGCAGTGATCATAGAATTCCTTAGTGTCCAATTTTTAAAAGATATAATCAAACCAAGGGCCAAATTTTCACCTATTGTAAACCCAAATTTGCATGTACCCATCTGCATTTGCACAGGCAAATGCTGGTTATCAGTCACTTTATTACTGGATCTGAGTGTAAATGCTTACTTGTCTAGTCAGATGCGGTAACTGTGTGAGCAAACAGATGTATCTGTAATTTAGCACATAAAAAATTAGAGACCGCTTTCTGAAAATTTCTTGCATATTGACTATTTTTTTCAATTCATAGAGGAAACGATTCATTCTTGGGCCATAAGTCTTCAGCTTCAAAAGACAGTGGGTTAGGTGTTTTCATTCTCTCCTCCTTACCCCTTGCCATAATTAGACTTAACTCCAGTCAAAGTTGTTTCTGAATAAATTCAGCTTCAGATTCTCTATTATGCATTCATCAAAATAATTTGCAATCAAAACTTTCTGGTATGAATGAACCCTTTGAAATAAGAGTGGATAGATTAAACATGTGTGGGAGGAAATAATGTGAATCCTCCTTTTAAAATGATTGCATTAAAACACAGGATTTGCTTCTTAAATTACCAATTTTTTTTTTTAAAAGATGTTCCGCTTGCTTCAAATACTTCAGGTTCATATCAGATTTACTTTGAATCCTTTTGATACATAAAAATAACTAGAAAATTCATTATTTTATTCGGTCTGAAAATAATGATTCATTTAAATGGAAAGAAAAAGGCAAACACGGCTAAGTGTCTGTTTTGCATAGTCAAACAGAGCAAGTGTCAGGCATGCTATTTCCTCCCTTATGCTGCAGAGATGATGCAAACATTCATTTCTCAGATCAATATTCCCCATGGATGAAAGAAGAGCAATATTGTAGCCAGTACTTCTGAGATTTCATTCATGTCTTGGTTTACAAATGAATTACTTTTCTCATTTGAAGCATCTTCTAGTTAAGCATCTCCAACCAGGGTGGTCCTTCGGGGAAGCCTCACTGAACCAACTACATCAAGGCTACTGAAGCTCCACTTTATACTTTTACAACAAAATATGAAGTATAATACACTGATTTAAAAATGTTATTCCCATCTCAGATCATCCTGTCCTTTCATAACTGAGATCTCAACGAAGTTTTTAAGCACATGGTTCAATCCATGCCCCTTCAGCAAAGCACTTCTGCATATGCTTAAGTCCCATTCAAGTCAATGGGACTTTAGCACATCCCTAAAGTTAAGCATGTGCTTAAGCGCTTTGCTGAATACAGATGGGCCGCTGAAGACCTAAAAAAAAATAGCAGTTTTTGTCTCATAATTTACTTGGTACTACATTTAAATCAATGATGTAGTAATGATGCTACATTTCTTTTAGTATTTTTAATTTTTTGCTTTTATTCCCACCTCCTATATTTTTATGGTGAATAAACAGTAAAAAACAAAATTAAAGTGGAGACATTTGTGGCGATCATCAGTGCAACCTTCACTAGCTCTCACTGAGCTAACCCTAGAAACCCAGCGTTTCCTCACAAAGACAAAAACAAAACAGCCAGTGTTTTCACACCCTATTCTCCTCCAGGAAGTTTTACTAGCAGAAAGCTCTAGTGAGGTCTCATATTACTACACTGGACTTCATTCTCTCCTTCAAAGATCAGCTTGGCATGAGGGGGAAGGAGGAGAAATATCAGGGAACCAGAATATCTTCCTGATTTTCAAGGCCAGCCAAGCCTTGATGAGTTACAGCCACTTCCAGGTAGCTCTAACTGATGCCACTGATGTAGAAACCATTACACGAGCAAAAGAGTGTGTGACAAAAAGATGCTGTATCACGCCCACTCCCATCATTCCCACATCCAAAGTCGAGGGGACACGGCATTTGTAAAACGTGGAGACAGCACAACTGCTCCAACAGGGCAAGTCTCTGCTGGCCACCTGTGGCCATTTTCTTATCCCTTTGTCCCTTGAGTGGTACCATGAGCCAGACTGGAATAAAGAATTCAGCCCTCTGTCCGCATTACTTTTTCAAATCATACATTATAATAGTGTATTATGAAGCTGTATAAATAATGTGAACTAAATGACACTGGTCAAGAGAAATGAAAGTACATCATGTGAAGCAGTCTGTTTTTTGAACCTTGATCTTTTAAAATTCTTGATTCCTTTATTTAAAGTCATATTTGTACATATACTCACTAACATGAAAAGTTTTGTAATCTCTAATGGGAGGTATTCATCCCAGTGCAGAGGCCCAACTCCAGGCACCACTTAATTTCCATTTAAGCTCCCAAAATAGAGTGTAGGAGGCATTTAGGCCTTGTATTGGCTCGCTGAACCAGGATGAATTTCACATTAGCCAAGAGAATTAGTGATGTTCTACTGTATTTCTTCTCTGAGTACTGAAATATTCCTCCTCTCCCACACCACTTATTCCATGAAATCTTTTGAAAATGACCCTACTAAATCATTCCACAACCTCAATCTTATGCCAGCACACCACAGATGCTATTGTCATCTGATCTGTTTTGTCTCTACCTGAACTAGATTCCAACATCCTTAGAGCAGGAGTTATGTATATACATAAATATAAAAGCGTCAAGCAACTTGTTGATACTCTATAAATAATACTTGGGCAAATCCTCAGCTGGTATAAATAAGCACAACTCCACTTACTTAAATGGAGCTATGCAGATTTACACTTGCTGCCACTTTGACACACCCTTTCTTTTGAGATGTGAGAAAATGTATGATTGTTTCGACTCAGCTGCATGAAATTTAGAAGTTTGGGAAACACTTCACAAGTTTGTGTGTCATCCTTGTGCAGGGGCCATGCTGATCTTCTCTATATCATTCCAACATTAGTATATTTACGTGCTCAGTTTGTAAGAACAAATCTCTTTGTGCTTTGGTTTGCTGGATTTTGCATGCCCTGAGCTTCAGATTTGAAGGAATCTCAAAAAATTAAAAGTGAAACTCAGACTAGAGAACCCCTAAGTTCCATGTGGTTCTGTGCCAAAAACTATACAGAGTTTGAAGTTTAACATGGGATCAACATAAAACTCAACCACAGGTTTTACTCATTTCACTCAACACTGGGTCCTGCTTAGCTAAAAAGAAATTTTCAGCAAAACCTTCGGATAAACCTGGTCTGAGTCCTGAGCTCGTGATAAGATGTGAGATCAGGTGAGTTTCATAAAGATTTGAATTTTTTGAAAAAAGTTTCACACAACTCCAATAGTCACATCTGCAAGAACCTCTTGTGATATAGCAAGAGCAGAGGGCAGTAGGAGAGTGCTTGAAAGGAGCATGTAAGCCCCAGAATGCTCAGGGCTCTGTTCCCTGCAGACTAGCCAGAAGTCATTAGAGGACAATTAGGAGCAGTTGAGGTCAATTAAGACCCAGCCAGGTGCTTGATAAAAACCCTCAGCTGCAAACAGATAGCATGTGAGCTGGAGGAGTAGGGGTGGAGCGGAGAAGAGAAGAGAAGTCAAGTCAAGTCAAGTCAAGTCCAAAGTTGTGTGGAGGAGCAGAAAGGAGTGCTGAGAAAGATACAGGGCCAAGGAGGAGGAAACCTGCCCCTGGCAGGACTGAGATACTCTTCCAGGCACAGGGGCCTGGGTAAGGAAGCCCAGTCCAGGCAGCAAGGAAGCAGGGCCCAAGAAGCCAGAAGGACAGAGGGGGGAAATTAACCCAGGGGAAAAGACTGCAGCTGTGAGTATGGTGCCAGCAGCACATAGCTGCTACTCATAGGGCCCCTAGGCTGGGACCCAGAGGAGCAGGTGGGCCTGGGTCCCTACCCCCTCCCTGTGGAGATGGGGTAACTGGTGATGCCCTGGCCCACTACGAGAGACCCACTAGGGTTAAGCCGGCCATTTGCCACACTCTTTACATTTGGAGAGTCATTGTATGGGCACAAACCAGTATATTATGCATTTGTCTCTCTCTCATAATAGCATGAAATAATAAGCAGTTAAAACCTAGAATAAAATAAAGGGTAGCTAAAATGCTTTTGAAATCGAGTAGCATATTGGTGTTTCTGTCAAACGCCTATGAGGGCTTTCAGAATGAACAAGCACAGATAAAAATCTCTGTAATTAAATGCAGATGCTTTATGACAAACTGCATAACCACCAGTGGCTCATTTATACTTAGCTCATAAGTAACAGGAGTTGAGAATCTTAAACATGGCTATATTATTGTGAGTGGATATTTAAAGGCTCGGTTTACAGATTTTGCTGTAATTCAAAAGCAGAAATTTAACACGAGGCATCAGTGTTAAAGTTAGGAATGATATCTACAGTAATTAGCTGCTCTGAATCTCCCACCTACTAAGAAAAGAGTAAGAAATGTAAAGGAAATAGGAATACATTTGCAGGTGATATCCTGGCCTCAGTGAAGAATATGAGAAAATTCTGCAGGGCTTAGCTGGTAACAACATTGACTAATGGACACTGCTGGCAGAGCCCTCAGGCAATATTGCTACCCTCTCTTCCCCCTCTTTCTTCTCACTAATCTGACAATATAGAACAGATCCTAAATGTATTAAGAAAGGAGCTATAGTATCTGGGCCAACACAAAATCTTAAGTATAGAGATTGAAATTTACTCCCACCCTGAGATCAAATAAGGGTCTATAAACCAAAGGGCCAATTACACCCTCAAAATAGTACTTAAATGGCACATAAAACTTGTGCTGGGCCTTTGCATTCAGGGAATTTCACCCACAATGTCTAGAGCAGTTAAAACCTAGAACCTAGTGGTTGGGTCAAGTGATTATCATGGATTCAACAAATTCCTCTATGAAACAAAAGTAAAACAAAAATCATTCATAGGTTGGAGACACTATGGTTTTTGTTGTTTTCTTATTTTCCTGGGCATAAATTTGAATCAAGTCACAATATCAGGAAGAAACTGAAGTCACACTTAAGACATATTTTAATAGTGGTCAATAGGGTTGACTACTACTGATTGATTCCAGGGTATGATTTCTGCCTCTGTGTGTTGATTCCTCCTTTGATGCAGGTGTGCAAATGCCATCAAGGAGCCCAGACCCCGGCCTTAGTGTTGACCAAGTCAGTCCATAGCCTCGAAGAGCACGTCTTGACACATACTTACACTTCAGAAAATGAGCACTTGTGCCTACCCATCTGCACTTCTGACTTCTCCACGTGCAGCAAATACACACGTCAATTGTGCCAGCAATGTTGTTGCTTACATGTACCTTCCCCGTGTGTTCAATAAAAGCAAATGGAGGAGTGCAGGAAAGGGACATACTGCAGAGAGGGAACAGAAAAGGAACAGTGAAAAACTAAGGAAGCAATAAGAAAAAAAACTCCACAGGTACATAAACAATACAATCAGATGGACAGAAACCTTGTTGGATTTAAAATGTGGGGCATAAAATGTAATAGACTCCACTGAAGTCAATTTACACCAGCTGAGGAGATGCCCTTGTATTTGTCTCATCCCTCTCCCCCACCTTTTCCTCCTTCTGACTCCCACTCCTTTTCATATAGCTCTATGGGATGTGGCATTCATGTGTCTATGAATTTTAGTCTTGGTCAGAGAATGACAGATAAAAATTAAACAATATATAGGCAGGAGAGGAGTTGAAAGATGAATGGTGTGAAACAAAACATGCTTTTCCGTTGTGTTGTGGGTGCTCTCTTCACCGGATCTTCTTCCCAATGTGGGATGATTCAGGCAGTTGGACATAGCATACCACATTCTGCAGATATGGATATGCAGTGAAGTATTTCTGGAACAACAATGCATGATTCTGAAGTGGCTTGCTTGCCAGACAGCAACCAATTTTAGGAGAAAATCAAATGGGAAGGGGTGGCAAAAACAGAATAATTTATCATCTGTTCATTTATTCATCCTCATTCTTCCCTGCTTGTCAACCTCATCCTGTGAGGTATAAATTAAAGGGGCAGATGTATAAACTGTTTTATTTTTTATATATTTATGGAGTTTATTTCAAATAAGGTCCTCAATTATGGCTGAATTAAGCAGGGTCCTTTATCTACTAGCTGCACTCTACAGATAGACTCTTAGCTGGTGTACATTGTCATAGGTCCATTGAAGTCACTGGAGCTGTGACAACTGACAGCTGAGGATTTGCCCAGAGATATGTGCTAAGATATAGAGTGTCTGTATCTATTGTTAGCTTTTCCTATTTTTTTTAATATAAGGTTTGTTGCCTAAAATATATTGGGTGTTTTCAATTTCCTATTTTCAGGATATTTAAAATACACAGTAAGACAATATGTTTTTCATCACACAAAATATATTGAGTAAAATTCTTCTCTCAAGCTGGAAGTCAGTGGAATTGCACAGACAGAGCAGAATTTGACTCGGCATGTACTACTGAATAGTTTATATATGAGATTTTGTCCTTTTCATATTTCAATATGTTTTGAACATACGTATGATATGTAACAAATAACCAATATATGAAAAATATATTAGTTTTTCATAAAGGCTACTCATGTCTCTTAATTCACTCTAGTATGTCACTGAATAACTCAAACCAAAAGAATAGAGATGTTCCCCACTTCTCCAGTCAAATCAGTGATTTGATTAAATAATTCCATATCATGCAATCTTCTGTACTTCACTGTGTCCCTATGTTGCTGCCATCTCACACAAGGTTGTATGGACCAATGAAGCTATACTGATGTTACAAAAATCATACAGTGTTAAGTGCACTTCAAGAGTTACACAATTAAATGCAATATAAACTGTGTTGGACGCAGACAATCCCTGTCCTTACTGTCTTCTAGTAAAATATATTGCTCATTTTGGGACAGAGGCAAGGAATCCTCATGCCCTTTTTACAGCTATTGGACATCTAGATTATATGCATTCATCATTACAAAGACATCTTAGTATATCTATCACCAGCACAATCAGGGGAATATCTTATTTAGGAGGGATTAGCTCTGTTTCCACACACTACTGTATTTCTGATCTTTCAAGACTTACATTTTACCATTGCAATTCATTTCACAGGCTGTCTTTTTCAACAGCTGTCATGACAACCAGTGAGCATAATTTGCTATTAAATTCTCAGGGTGTGACCCAGGTCTTATTATTTCTGCTGTGATCTCCTCATGCCCAGCTAAACTGTTTTTTAAATCATGTTAAATAATGGTTCTTAAGTACAGTTTAAAGTTGATTGCTGTCAAACCAGTTTCTAACATGGTTTGGCAGGTCTATGTGGGCGGGAATAAACCTTCTTCTAGAGCAGTTCCCTAACATGTCGAATTAAACTTTAGCTTTTAACAAATGGAGAGTGCACACTTGCAGAGCAGTTTCTTACTAATGATAGTGCCAAAATACATTTCTGCTCTTAAACTCTAGCTGTGAACCTGTCCACTATAGCTGAAGATTTCTACCTAGATATGAACACGTGGGTTTTTAAAAAAACATCTTGTTCTAAAATGAACTGGCTCTATTCGTGTTGGCTGATTAAATTGTGTTAGAAACCAGTTTGTCCTCAAACAAGCTAAAATATGTTTCAGCAGAATTATAGCTTAAACCCCATCTACAAAGGATACCAAGTACAGACAGCTCTATCTGTCTACCTATCTATGATTTGTGGTGATCCAATGTATAGTATTAACCATGTACTGACCTAGAAACACTAGCATCATTTATATAAATGATTTTTAGACCTAGAAATGAAAAGCTAACTATTCCTATGAAGAAAAATCGACTCTCCCCTAGCAATAATGCACTACATTTCCTTCTGTTACTTTTGATATTTGGAGAATTAATTGATAGGAGGTCAAAGAACTAACTGAAAACAGACTCTACTCATTGATTTATGGTATCTCTCAAGCATGAGTAATGTTTGGACAAAGAGAAATGGTGCAATAGGAAAGACACCTGCAAGATAGTTCTGTCCCAGTTTAGAAGATAATTGTGGCATATACTTTTTGTCATCCCTGAGTGCATCTTTTCCCTCTTTTTCTGTCAAAGAGCTTCTCAGGCCTTGCACAGTCTTCTCTAGCAAAATGCCAAAAAACACGCCAAACTACCAAATACACAATAGGTGATCTTACTTACTAGGTGTACCAGCTACTTAAACACACAATGAAATTACGGTATGTTTGATGTCAGGAAATGCGATACCTCTAGAATCCAGAAGCACAAACAAAGGAGGCACAGTTCCTTAACCTCAACCTTCATTTCTTTCAGCACTTCTTTCCACAAGCAATCTCTTTATGGACACTTTCCGCAGCAACTCCTGAACCTTACCGAAGACAGATAGCAATTGTATTTTAAAAATTATATGCTTAAAGGATCTGGGCCCAAAACAAAGAAAACACTGCTCCCTCAAAAGGTTCACTCCATTTCCTTTGTTTTGTCCCCTCACTTTTTCCTTACCTCCCCTCTCTGCCAGTTTAGTTTGATGCAATGTCTAACTCATATACGTGAGCTCCTTTGTGCAGGGATCTTGTCTTCTAATAGGATGTGCATGGCATTTTACAGACTTATCACGCCATGTGAATAGGAAAGAGTACTAATACAAAATTTGCCTTTAACTTAACGTGTTTGCTGCTAAAGAGGGACTAATTCTGCCTACAGTTACATACGTGCAGCGCCCATTTACTTCAATAAAACTGACACCCATGTATCTTAAGGCAGAGCAGGGCCCAGTAATTCATGAAGCAGCAACTTAAAAATATAATGGGTGAATTAAGAACCAATTTGCACCCCAAGTAACTTCTTGTACTTCACTGTGGAAGCACAAATTGTTAATCGCCACAGAATTCTGTCCACTGTAATAGGAATATGTCCTGAAGTCTGTGAGATCATCGTTGGACCAGCAATCAGAGATAGTAAACAAAGGAAGTGGTCTGGCTATATTTAATAATGAAATAATAATGCATTCATACTGCACTTCACATCTTCAAAGGGCTGAACAAATACAAATCAATGTTAACAATTTCCCAAGGAAAATCTTTAAGTCTTCAACAGGATGATCACATTCACTAAACCCATTTCTGTTCCTTCAGTGAACAGTTCATCACATTTCCTGGAAAAAAGGATGCACATAAAAGGATAAGTTTTTAAAAGGACTGAGGCTCAGCCTCTCTTTCTGCAACTGGAACTGAAAGGGCAAATCAGAGCATTTGCATACATAACCAATTAGTCCAACAAGCAAATGCCTAGATTTAAGATCTGGAAAATCTACCTTCCAGTCTGATACTGAAGAAGATCAACCTATTTAATGTATCAAAGAAAAGGTTAAGAAGTGCTTTGATCACAGTCAAGTACCTACGTAGGCAGGGCTGGCTCTAGGGGTGGGTGAGCAGGGCAGGCACCTTAGGTACCAATTTCCAGAAGGTGCCAAACTTCTGTTCTTCATTTTGTTCGTACCATTGAGCAGATAGGTGGCCAATCAGTTTTAAAGAAAAGATCCTAACTACAGCCAGCCAATTTGTTTTGGGTTTTTTTTGCTCAGCCAACAGGGAGGGTGGGAGGGCTAGGGGATGAGTGAACATGTTTTCCACCCTAGAAATAGATTTTTGATAGTCAGGGCTCTTTAATCTAGGTAAAAGGCAATGAGTTGAAGCTGAAGCTAGACAAATTCAGACTAGGAATAAGGTTTCAATTTTTTAACAGTGAAGGTGGTTAACCACTGGAACAATTTACCTAGGGTAATGCTGGATTCTTTAAATAAAGATAAGCTCTTTCTAAAAGATATGCTCTCATTCATTCCAGAAGTTACAGGCTTCATTCAGGAATCAGTTAGTAAAAATGTATAGCATGTGTAATTCAAAAGGTCAGATTAGATGATCATAATGGTCCATTCTGACTTTAAAAATTGCTCAATCTATGAAATTTAAATTCACTATTAAACCAGGGACATAAAATTGCAAGCACAATTTTTGTATGTGGAAATTGACCCTATAAAGGGAAGATCCATCCTTTGGAAAATTTGGTCACAAATATTTTTTATTGTTGGACAACTAAAAACATCACTTGCTAAAATGTCTCCTAATTTGTAAAGAATACAGCATTCAAATAGTGTCTAGCTAAATTTTTAAAGATCCTGGATTTTCCTTTTTTGCTATCTTTTCTTCTTTGTTAAAAAAAGTTGGAAAATTCAATGAAATGTTCTTAGCAAAACACTGAAGTTATACTGTTAAGACCTCAAAACTAGGAACTTGAACTATCTACATCAGAATATAATTGCATGATCACATATTGTTTCTCCAATAATACCGTAAAATATCCTACAGTATTTCTGAAACTTCCTAAGGTACCCAGTGAATGAGATTGGAGCCTCATTCATGTATTCAAGTAAGACAATAGTGATGTGAAAAATTCACTAATGATGACCTTATCTCTTACCCACCAGCCATCCTTATGAATTTTCTATCAGTATATATTATATATATCACTAATTACACTTTAACAGTAACCAAGGTATATCAGTAATATACATTTGCTGAAAGAGTATGATATATAGGCAGAGTTAAGGTTGTTTTTATAAAATATAAGGTAAATATCAAATCAGTCAGTGTTATCATTAATCAAGTGAATGGACTAAGGGTAATAGAATAGATATGTACATTGTTTTAATTGGTGATTTCTTTTCTACAGTGCCTAGGGTTTATTATATCGTGCTGTAAGTGTGCAAATAGATTACATTAATTACATCAGGAACTGTAACTCTAAGTTATCAGTGTTTTTTGTATAGGATAATACTGCACTACTATTTCAGTGAGATACTACATTATTCCCCGCAAAGCTATCTTTAATCCTAACACTTTCTCAGGTTGCCTACAGTAGTAAATCCAATTTGAGATTTGTATATACAAACCAGAGTATTTCATAAAGCAGCAGAGCCCTCTTAAATTCCTGTTTAAAATTATAGGCCAAGTAAAACATCATTGTACCAAAAAGTATCAACACCACTTTATACAGAACTGACCTTAGAGCCTTAAGGAATCTTATAAAGCAGAAGGGAGATGGGTACACATACCAACTTTCTCTACCCTCTCTTTATGAGGAGATCCTCAAATCTTTTCCTATACATTCATGAAGCCTCTCAAGCTACTGTAATGTCAGGATGATTAAACTATACACTATATCCTGTGACCGGTACCCCCTCTTCGGCATGCATTAGCTTTCCTGTTATACCTTGTACAATACTGAAAATGCAACTTACAATGAGCACAATCAGCAGTGCAGTATTATTTCCCTTCCTCCCCCGCCACCCCAACCACATGCAGCTGAGATGCCAGCATTTGAATTTCTTCACCTTTCTGTCTTTAAATGGTAATGGGGTGACCTGATCACCTTTGCTGCACAGGAACAAAGTATATGCATTTCACTAGTTTTCATTAAAATAATGCAAAAGTTTCCCCTGACCTTAGACTGGAAGCTATTCAGGGAAAGGACATTTCTTTATGTAGTCTCATAGACCCATATTCATTTAGGGCACCATTTAAATTAATAATTATCTTCCAGCATTATATGTAGGTTTGATAAAGTGGGCATTTTTGTAATATTTTTTTATGAATCCCACGTGTGCCTCTCTTTCCCCTATAATTTGCATGGCTACCACAGGATGGGGGGGAGAGGGCGGAGCAGGATTAAGTATGCCCTCAGAGTAGACCAAGAAACATAGGTGTGTGTGTGTGTCACTTAGCTGTCTGAGTGGATTGAATGGGTCATTAAAAAGGACTGGCTGAGGCCGACCCATATCAATGGAAAATCCGAGAAGAAAATGGAAAGCCCAATCACCTAGCAACCAAAGGCCCAGAGGGATGATGATTTCCCCACCTCCTTGCATGGAAGTGGAGCAGAAACCCCAGCTTGAGAACAAAGGATGAAAGGGGAGTGGATAAAAGTTGGCTTCTAGAAGAAGCTAGGCTAGGGGTCTTATTATCATAATGGTCAAGATGATCATAATGGTACCTTCTGACCTTAAAGTCTATGGGTCTGTCACATAGGAACTGACTAAGGAAGGAAGTCAGAGAGAGAGAGACAGAGAAAGCTTGAAAATGGAGTTCACTACAGCATGGCTGGTGGATTGCTCTAGAATGACGAGAATGGACTATGCTTTAACCTTCATTTCTCTCTGTCAACCTACAGACTCCTAATGCTCTGTTCCAGTTGACTAATAAACCCTATTGTTCTGAAAATGCTGCTTGTGTGTCAGTGGAAATACTGAGAGAGGTGCATCAATCCTTGAAGAGTGTACAAGTCTCTACCAGGAATCTGTCTCAGTTGGGCTCACTGAATGGAGCTCATGGCGTGAAGCAGAACTGCTGAAGCCCAACAGGCTCAGGCTCAGGAGGTGGTGAGGCCACATGGCCTACCCTGAAGGAAGAATGAGACCCATTGGGGGTCTGGCACATAAGAGGATCCTCCAAGAGACTCTTCCACTGATGCTGTGGATCCATGACAGCAGGTAACACCAGTATACACATACCTCAAACCAGTGGTATTTACTCAGCACGGGTCAGCAGTGCCTCCTGAGTCGCTACCAGCACTAACACAACTACATTGTTATTTACACTCATGATAGCTTGATGAGAGCTAGCACAAGTATGCATACTCAAGCAGGGGATTCACAACCCTAGCTTGCAGTGTAAGCAATAGCCTTGAAGTGATTGCTTTTGCCAGCATCCTGATGAACTGAGGGATAGAGTGTGGAGCCAGACCTCCTCTCATTTCCATGCTGTAACTACCATTAAATTCAATGGAAATTTGGTATGTGAAAAGACTGTGGGACCTAAGAAAATTTAATTTTATAAAGCCAGACTAATAAGGAAACTGGATAACACTTTCTGACATATTTGGCAATGGCTATTTTCATGGTTGTTTCACAGTTCATCTGCACTACTGTACATGTACAAATACTCTACTGGGATCAGATTTTGAAGGGGGGGAATGGAAAGGCATATTTTAAGTAAGTGAATTTGCTGAAAGTATATATTTCCAGCTAAAATAATAGGGAAGGCACTTTTCTTCCTTTTAAAAAAAAGATGACCACACAAAGGGTCAAATTAATTTCTTACATAATTATTTCAACCAATATGATCATATTTGGCCCAAAATGTTTTAAAATGCCCTAAAATGAAACAATGTTAATGGAAAACACCACTGGAAAGAACAACATGGAAAAAAATTAAGATCCAAAGATGGCTTCTCTAGAGTATTCCTTCAGAAGAGAACACTGCTCTTTCTCACAAATGGAAGTTTCTATGTAAGCTTTTCCCCCGCAGTGAAAATTAATGCATCATAAGGCAAAGGAAAGCAGAAAAGGTCTTAACAGTACATGACCAAATTTCAGAAATAGCTCAATGTGCCACTGATTAGGAAACTGTTTCTAGACAGAGAAATAAAATCAAGTTGTTTCCAAAACTATTGCTAGATACAATGTTATAAAAAACACTAGTCCTTCTATCATTCAGAGTTGGTCAATTTCTTTTTTTGACAGAACAGTTTTCCAATAGAAAATTCCATTTAATCTAAATCAAAACGTTCCTGGGGAACCCTAACCCCCATGACTGGACAGATGTTAATGAACATAAGAACAGTTATACTGAATCAAACCAACAGTCCATCTACCTAGTATGCTGTCTTCTGATAGGGGTCAGTGCCAGGTGCTTCAGATTGAATGAACAGAACAGGCAATCATTGAGTTATCCATCCCGTTGTCCACTCCCAGCTTCTGACAATCAGAAGTTAGGGCTGCCCGGAGCACGGGGTTGCATTGCTGACCATCTTGGCTAATAGACATTCATGGACCTATTCTTCATGAACTTATCTAATTCTGTTTTGAATCCAGTTATGCTTTCAGCCTTCACAACATCCCCCAGCAATGACTTCCACATGTTTAGTGTGCGTTGTATGAAGTAGTACTTTCTTTTGTTTGTTTTAAACCTGCTGCCTATTATTTTTATTGGGTAACCCCTGGTTCTCGTGTTATGTGAAGGAATAATAACACATCCTTATTCACTTTCTCCACACCAGTCATGATTTTATAGACCTCTGTTATATCCCCTCTTAGTCATTTATTTTCCAATCTGAAAAGTCCCAGTCTTTTTAATCTCTCCTCAGACGGAAGCAGTTCCATACACCTAATCATTTTTGTTGCCCTTGTCTGTACCTTTTCCAATTCTAATATATTTTGTTTTGGAAATAGGGTGACCAGAATTGCATGCAGTATTCAAGATGTGGGAGTACCATCGATTTTTACAGTGGAATTGTCATATTTTCTGTCTTATTATCTGTCCCTTTCCTAATGGTTCCTAAAACTGTTAGCTTTTTTGACTGCTGCTGCATGTTAAGCCAATGTTTTCTCAAGAATGAAACAGAATGACTCCAAGAACTCTTTCTTGAGAGGAAACAGCTAATTTAGACCCGATCATTTTATACTCATAGTTGGGATTATGTTTTCCAATATGCATTACTTTGCATTTATCAACATTGAATTTCATCTGCCATTTTGTTGCCCAGTCACCCAGTTTTGTAAGATCCCTTTGTAACGCTTCACAGTCTGCTTTGAACTGAACTATCTTGAGTAATTTTGTCCTGTCTGCAAATTTGGCCACCTCACTGTTTACCCCTTTTTCCAGATCATTTATGATTATGTTGAACAGCACTATTTTCAGTACAGATCCCTGGAGGAACACTACTATTTACCTCACTCTATTCTGACCATTTATTCCTCCCCATTGTTTCTCATTTTTTTAACCAGTTACTGATCCATGAGAGGACCTTCCCTCGTATCCTGTGACTGCTTAGTTTGCTTAGAGCCTTGTCAAAGGCTTTCTGAAAGTCCAAGGACACAATATCCAAGGACACTGGATCACCCTTGTTCATATGTTTGTTGACACCCTCAAAGAATTCTAATAGATTGGCAAGGCATGATTTCCCTTCACCAAAGCCACCATTGACTCTTCCCCAACAAATCATATTAATCTATTTGTATGATAATTCTGTTCTTTACTATAGTTTCAACCAGTTTGCCTGATACTGAAGTTAGGTTTACTGGCATGTAATTGCCACGATTGCCTATGGAACCTTTTTTAAAAATCACTTTAGCTATACTCCAACCATATGGTACAGAAGCTGATGATATCACCGTTAATAGTTCTGCAATTTCATATTTGAGCTCCTTCAGAACTTTTGAGTGAATACCATCAGGTCCTGGTGACTTATATTTTAATTTATCAATTTGTTTCAAAACCTTCTTTGTTGACACCTCAATCTGGGACAGTTCCTCAGATTTGTCACCTAAAAAGAATGGCTCACATGTGGGAATCTCCCTTAAATCCTCTGCAGTGAACACAGATTGAAATAATTCATTTATATTTTCCACAAAAGTTTTATCTTCTTTGAGTGCTCCTTTAGCACCTCAATCCTTTAGCACCATTGGCCCACTGACTGTTTGGCCGGCTTCCTATTTCTGATGTACTTAACAAAAAATTTTGTTGTTAGTTTTTGAGTCTTTGGTTAGTTGCTCTTCACATTCTTTTTTGGCCTGCCTAATTATACTTTTACACTTGACTTGTCAGCTTTTATACTCCTCTCTAATTTCCTTGGTAGGATTTAACTTCCAGTTTTTACAGGATGCCTTTTTGCCTCTAACCACTTTTTTAACTTTGTTGTATAGCCATGGTGGCTCTTTTTTGATTCTTACTACATTTTTTAATTTGGGGTATACATTTAACTTGAGACTCTGTTATGATGTTTTTAAAAAGTGTCCATGCAGCTTGCTGGCATTTCACTTTTGTAACTGTATCTTTGAATTAATGGGTCACTACACCTTGAATGGTCCCTTAAAATATGTGTTAAATACTTATACTAAACCATGTATTTAACTGTGACACACTGAGTACATTTCTACTCATTGCAGCATTTAATCCTATTTGGGGCCAGGGGAAGATCTGCCACCAGAAAACCTTCACCACAAACTAGTCATCTGTGGGACTTCAACTAACACTTGAGAGCCCCCAGTAGGCACTTGCTAGCTGATTGCCTTAATGATTCAGCCACCAGTACAAGAGTGCTGTCAGCCCCTAAAGCCTCCATGTAAGCTCAAAAGCTTGTCTCTCACCAACAGAAGTTAATCCAATAAAAGACATTAACTCACCCACATTGATATATTCCCTCAAGAGTCAATTTCAATAAAAATTCTGATGGAATTTTTTTTAATTTAATCAGCATTGAGATGAAATATTTCATTTTGACATTCTTATTTTGTTTAAACTTTTATATTATATTTACTATTTCATATTATAATATTTCAATATTAACAAAATTAAGTATTTCAACATTATTGAAACAAAATGTTTCAGTAAGATTGTTTTGATGTTTCCATTCCACAAAAAGATTTTAAATTTTTGACTTTTTGTCCCAATTTGGGACATTTTTTTTTGAAGTGTTGGAACTTTCCATGGATGGGTGTTCCTTTTTCTGAATGGTTCTGTTTTCATTGTACTTCCTTGTAGGCTAGATCATAACTTTACAGTGTGCAAGAGATCAGGAAGGGAATTGTGTAATTCATAAAGTCTCAGATTTTAAGGCCAGAAGAGACCATTATGATCATCTAGTCCGAGTCCTTCAACCCCGAATCATAGAATATCACCCAGTGATTCCTGTATCAAACCCACAACTTCTAGCTGAACCAGAGCATATTTTGTAGGGAGACATCCAATCTTGAATTCAAGGTAATGGTTTTGAGCTATAAAGTTCCAGCTGGTTTCAGACCTGCTTACTTTATGGGTGACCACCTTCTCTGTGCAGCACTGGGTCAAATAAAATCAGTGAAGGCATTTTTTTATGCAGGTTAAATGGTCCCATGCATTTTAGTCAAGCATATGCTTTTGCCTGATTGTCTATAATTGCCAGCTGATTTATGTTTGCCTGGGTCAGCTTCAAGGAGGTGAGCGGCATGTGCTGCCCACTGTGGGCAGTTTAACATAATGGGTTGCGGTATTTAATCTATGTCAGGAACCCAAATGTCAAAGCAAAGGTGCTTTGGCGGCAGGGCTGTGTGTGTGAAATCAATCATTCAATTAATAACGTTTCATACAGGCAAAGATTTCACAAAATATATTAGATCTGTCACAAAAAGTGAAAACCATAAGCTTCCCACAAGCCTATTCCATACCTGTTCAATCAGGTTTCAGTCATATGAAAACAATACACCATCTCAGAGGTTTATTTTCCTCTCATTGCACATGACTTCTATGAAATAGATTCAGAGAAAATACACCTCATATCTGCCTTTTAAAGCTTTAGTTAGTTATTGGCTTCTTCCCCATTCTGTTAAAATTGATGAAACATCTAGAGTTAATTCCACTATCTTTTATCCGCATCAAATCAATAAGACATTTAAAATCTAAAGGTAATAATTTAAAAGGTCATGGCATCTTTCCCCCTCATGAAAGAATGATTGGGAGTAGTTGTGAAGTAGCTCCCCTGGGTAAAAACCTTCATCAATGACAACAATTCTTTAATTTCTTGCTTTCATTGTCTTGGCCCATTGAAAAAAAATGTATGAGATTTTTCCCAAATATATTCAGGCATTGTGCTGGTATTTTCTTTAAAGCTTTGAAAGTGCTAATAGAAGAAGAAAAGAGAGGAAAAAAGGCAATTAGTAATAATGATCCTGCAATGTACTGTTGCATTACTGGTCAATATGCCATGGTTAGACGCATAAACCCATTTCCTCCCTCTGATTGCATGACACAAACGCTCAACGATGTGGCAATTTTATACATTTACTGTAGAAAAATAAAAGCACCTGTTATTCTCTCCCTCTGTGACAGATCTGCATCAATACGCCCAGACATCAGAGTCTAAGACACAACAAAACTAGAGTGCATGCCAGTTATATTGGACATATCCAGAGTCCATGACGTCTTGAGGCAGTAAAGCAAGTGTGACAGCAGAGAGAGAAAGTGCATGCACATAAGCAAAAGACTCTAACTGAAGGATAATCTGTTGCTGAAGCTGAAGTCTACTAAAAATTCTGACTTGCAATCTTGCTTCTTCAGTCTATTTTCTTTGAAGTTAAGGAGCACTAATGCTTTTGGAATAAAATGTGTGGGAATTTACTTTTAAAATGTGGGGGAAATACCTGCTCTTAAAACTAAAGTTTCTGTCAATGATACCTGGATAAATGTAAAGTGAACTAATGTGTTTGTTCTGGGAAATCTGTTATAAGTGGAACGCACTTTAATGTAACTGTTGGGCTGCTGCTTCAATGGGTTATTCTTTATATTGTGAAAAAGGCAAATGTATTTCAGCTTGGCTTCAAACTCCTCTTCTTATCCGAGCAGCAACTAAACATGGAAGTGTAAGTCAGGGAATTCCTTTATTTTTATAGATTAGTTTTGGGTGAGCCTCCAAAGATTTGGCGCACAGTGGATCAAAGTCTTGAGAATAAATTTATGAAAAAGTCATAGAAAATAATAAAATGGTAATTTTTTTTACAATTTTTGATCCATCCTATTGAATTTCATAGAGAATATTTATATAGAATTCTATAAGTTGGTTCCAAAAAACAATGCAAGCTATTCAATTTCACAGACTTTTAAGGATCTTCTACAGTACCCTATGAGTTTCATCCCAATTCAATTCTATACATTTTTTCATAAAGGATCAGATTATTTAAATCCTCTTTTCTTTTTGCAAATAAAACAATTTTTGCATGTGTTATCTATTTATACTCACGAAGTTCAACCTATGTAGTGTTTAAAAACTGCACATTTGACTATTTGCTTTTCAGTGTTCATGGTATATGACTGGTCATCTATATCACATGCTATTGTTTCTTCTTCCTGACTGGATGGCAAAGTTTTTAAACAGGAGAATTAGACTGTAGATCATCTGTGTGCGCATAGTGCCTAGTACAACAGGAATCTGATCTTGATTGAGACTGCGGAGTGCTCCCACACTATGTATAAACAAACAATAATGATAAATAGAAAACAACAAATTACACATGGAGTATGTATATTAGGATGAGTGTGAAACTCTTGGAGTTAAACCAGCCTTTCTCCAAGTATTTGCAGACAATGAATAAGATGACTCCACTGGCAGCAGTGTAGGGTGCTGTCTCAGGGTGACACTGGCCCTGTAAGAGGGCAATGTGACTCATTAGCGTACCCCAAAAGTGCTTAAAAGAGGGCACCTTGGCCCTAGAGGGAAGAGAGACTGAGCCAGTGGAGGATCAGGCAGGAAAAGGGCAGATAAGAATGCTTGGGAAGGAGAATCTGCAGGTGAGAGCTGCCAGAGACCAGGGGACTGTAGAAGATCCCTGAAGGAAACTATAGGTGGTTCCTGGGGGAAAGCTGAAGACAGGAGAGCAGCAAGAGAGTTTTACTGGGTGAGCTCCCTGAGTTGCAGAGCCAGGGCCAGAAGGCTGGGGAGGGCTGAAGGCCGGAGAGCAGAAGAGGGAGTTGCCTGCTGACTGCTAAACTGGAGAGCTGAAGTTGAGCCAGGGGAACAGTGGAAGTATCTCCCTGTCCAAAGGTTAACAGACCATGGAGAATGAGGGATGCTGTCCTAATGAAGATGAATTCCCAGCAGAGAAGCTATAGAGATTCCTGCTGGCAAGGACAGTGTTGCTCTCTGCCTGGAAAGGCTGGGCTGGCTATCCAGGTAAAAGGATTATGGTATGTGGGGCAGCTAGGGATAAGATGCTTTGGGATTTTAAGGATTATGAACACTAGGTGTGAGAAACAGACAGGGTTATTGTAATAAGCTAGCCCCCAAAAGGGGTATTATTAGGCAAGAAAATTGTTGGGAAGTTACTGGGGATGCTGAAGAAGGGAAAATGAGGCAGGTGTGCTTGTTTTGCCACAGCTTGCCACGGAAGAGCACTCCAGGCCAGCTGCCCTATGACAGTTCCTTGCCACACTTAGCAACAAAAATACGTGAGGAATCACTTTTGTGCTATTCAGTTGGCTTTAAATTGGAGTTTAGGTTCAACTGGGATTCTTACCCAATTACTTCACTGAACAACTGCCACTTTACTGACCCTCTCAAGCCCCAAAAATGTGATTAGATGTCTTCTAAAAACAGGTTTCCTATGACATTTCCAATTCTTGTTGTTCTAAGTTGGGCAAAAAATACTACGAGAAGTTGAACTGCCTTTTTCTTAGTGTATTTCTGTGTGGGCCTTGCTGGAGCACACTGATGTACACAAGTCAAAACTACTAGAGAAAAAAAATTAGAGAAGAACCTAACCAAGAGACAGGACGCCAAAACACTTCCAAACGTGAAGGGTAGAGGTATCTAGAATCCAAACTCAGAGCAACTATTGTCCCCTACTTTATCTCTGTAACAGGTTGAACCAACTGCTTGGATTGGAACACCAAACTATAGGGTGTTTGAAATCTGGATTCAAATTCCATAGCTTAGACCCAACTCTGTACTTTCAAAAAACTGGATGTGGGTTTAATGCTAGAGACAGGCCAAGGTTTATGGTCTTTTTTATTCTTGGCAATTGTTTGTTCTGAGAGTCAATTTATCTTTAATGTCATATTCCCAGATGCAGATGGGAGAACTCTTGATTTCACAGGGTTTTTTTTTTCTGTATTCTCTTGGTGGTCTAAAGGTTTGTATGGAAAAGAATTTGTTTTAAAAGAAGGACCCTTTCTTCCTCACTGTGTGATCTCTTTTTTAAAAAGAGGTGATATCCAATTAGAACTTTCAATCCCCCAAAATTTTGAAAACAGCATGAGACCTGTAAAGATAAGACACTACAGATTGAAGAGCACTGATTAACTGGCAGTAGCTCAGTGAGTCATAATATCACTCCTTACTGCTCTTTCTATAAAATCTTAAATCAGCATTACACTTCCCCCAGAAGCACCCAGAAGTTTTCCAGCTAAGCTTTATGAGCTTGGAGGGTACATATTAATTGGTGCTTGCAACTCAGAGCATACTGCATCTTTAGCTCACCTGAAGCTCACACTTGCCATCTTATACTATTAGACCCCTTAATTAGGTTTCATGCTTAGAAAATTCAGTATAAAAATTACAATAATACTTTCGCCCTCTTAAGACAAACAAATGTTAATATTTTAGGTGTATCCCTCTGCAGGTCCTAGGTTCTTCCATGCAGCACTTTCTACTGGTTTCTACTAGTGTTCTAACTATAATTATTAAAATCACTTTGTCTTACGTGGTGGTTGCCTGGACAATGCTCTCATTTGGAGCTCTTTTTCTTTTTGAATTGAATTTAACTAGCATGTTCAATGTTGATATAAATAATGTTCCAGAGAATGTGCACCTTGTTATATTTCTCAAGCTTTTGCCACTGTGTGACTTTCTTCCATTTGAAGGGACCTAATGAAAGAGCTAGAGTATAATATTTTCTAATTAGTGACCAAATCTTTTCAGGATCATGACATAGTACTTGCTTTGTAGTGTAAGTTTTGTGAGAGTATAAAGGATAAAGCTGTAACCATCAGCCAGGTTACATCTAAATTGCTCATTAGCTTCATAAACTTATTTATTTTCACTAATGACTTCAACTTTAGAAGATTCCAAGCACGGCAACATTTACATTAATCTTTTATCCAGGAGTGGCAGAGTGTTTAGTAGTTAGTACATGGACTGATATTTAGGACTCTCTGGTTTTATTGCCAATTTTGCCCTTTGGTGACTTAAGGTAAACAGTATCTGGCTTGTAACTTCCTTCTGCCCCAGTTTACCCATCTGGAAATGTATATACTACTATCTACTTCAAAAAGTCATTATGATACTTACTTCATGTTTACAAAGAAATCTGAGATCAAAATTACTCCAGATAGTAATTTTGAGGCATCGGTATTAAAAATAGCATTGCCTGCCAACTACTTGGCAGATAAATTGTCCTAGGATATTTAATATCTATGGTCTCTTTCTTCTTTTGATAGTGAACATCATTCTGTTTTCTGCCAGTTTCTTGGGATCTTCCTTGTACTATCAACTTCATTAGCTTTCATAATTATATAACACTTTGGGATTGTTTCTTTACAACTCTAAGCCACCCTAAAATTGTTTCCTTACCACCTCACATATAGTTGCTCTTTTCTTTTGGAAACCTTAACATCCCCCATAATCCCCAAATCTAATTTAATAATCATCTCCCTTCACTTAAGTACTTCCATAGCTGTTTTTCTCCCCCTTTTCTCCTCAATTTCCCCAAAAGTCTTTCCTTTTCATTTTCTGTATGTAGGCAGGACTGGTAAAGCAAGCAGTCTAGCACCCAGCCCGTAGGCAGGGCTGGTCAGGCAACAAACAGTCTAGCGCCTGGCCCGTAGGCAGGACTGGTAAAGCAAGCAGTCTAGCGTCTGGGATGGTAAGGAGGGTAAGGTTCTCCCGGGGTGGCTCGGGAAGGGGGGAGGGGGACGCAGGCCCACCTGTCTCCACTGCGTCCCAGCCCAGGGCCCTAGCAGTGGCAGGGGTGCCTGCCACTGCATTGGCGGGGCTCCGGCCGCAACACGCCAACCAGGTTGCCCCATACTCAGCCTCTGTTCAGGGCTGCCCCTGGGCTCCTTCCTCCCTGTACCAACAGGTATCTGATTCCTCCGGGTCGCCGGGATGTGGTAGTCCCATCAGGCCCTCCTCATCCACCGGTGGCAGCTCCAGCAACTCCATGGGCTCCTCCTCGGAGGGGAGCTCCTCCAGGTCCTCCGGCCCCCAGGCCGCTGGTAGGGCCGGTAGGTTCTCCGGGTCCCAGGCTCGGTACTGCTCGGGTCTATCCTCCTCTGGTTCCCTGGCAGCGGGTAGCCTGGGCGGGCCCTCCTCTGGCTCCTGGGCAGTGGGCAACTCAGGTGGGCTCCCCTCCAACTCCCAGGCAATGGGGGACTCAGGTAAGTTCTCCATCAGTCCCCAGTCTGGGGTCAAGACGGGCCTTTCCCCTTCAGCGTGGGCCTCAGGCCTGGTTCTAGCATGGAGCCTCCAGGGAGAGGCATCCTTCTCCCTCAGCCGTCCCCACCTGACTGAGCCCGCAGGCTGGGGTTTTAAAGGCCTGGCCCCGCCTCCCTGCTTCCGGTCAGGTGGTGTCCGCCCGGCTTCTAAAGGCTTGGCCCCGCCTTCCTGCTTCCAGTCAGGTGATCTTCTTCTGGGCTCTAGCAGCCAGGGTGGGTTTGGTTCTCTCTCTGGGTCCCTCTCAGAGGGGAACCATCCCTCCCAGCTACACTGCAGCTTTCTTCAATCTCTTCTCCGGGCATTTGAGTCCTCTAGTTTAAAGCCAGCAAATTCCTTTTTTCATCTGTTGGGTATAAACGGTCACTGCATCTCCCTACACTTATGTTATATACAGTAGTTGTGTAAAGATTAATCCTCTCTTCAGTACCAGCTAAAGATGCTGATTTCAAGGTAGTTTCTGTCTTCTACAGGCATGGAAATAAGCAACAGAGAATAAAAGGAGCATAAGTGATGGCTCTATGGCTTCTTCCACTTCCTTTTCTGGGTGACCTCTGTCAGGCATTTTCCAGTTCTAACTTTGGATTCTATTAGAGAACCCCCATCCATGACCCTGTCAAAGTGGATTGTCCATAACTTTTTTTTCTATTACTATGACCAGTTTACTTTTTAAATGATCTTCCACAGCAACTAAGCATTTTTCTGCAGCTTGTTTCTCAGGGGAGCAGTTATGTCACGTGCTATCATCTCAACTGAAAACAATGGGTGTTAAAGCAGCCAGGAGCTAATGTTATTCAGGCTCAGCCAGGCTAGAATCTCATGAGATGTTGGCACAAAATGATGAAAATCTTGCAAGATCATTTGATCTTTTGAGACACAGAAAATTATTGCTGTTCTGTTTTCTGTAGCTTTTCAGGCTCCTACCAAGCATGGTTCTTTTTATCATCACAAGGTGGATGTACAGAAAAATGTCAACTGTCATAGGCCTAATATCTATTATCATTTCTATACAAAGAACTCAACCCTACACTTTTTTTAAAAGCAACAGTAGAAGGAAGAAGCCTGCTCATTCTGGGAGGAATTATAGCTCTGAGAAATCAATAAATTGGCTCTCTGTATTGTCATACTGCTGTTGCTGAGCTCTCAGTCTTTTAGTCTCAGGTGTTCAACTTGGCAGCTCTCAAGATTCACATTGAAAATGGTTCTCCCATTTACCACAATAACTCTGTGCAAAAATAATAAATAGACTTAAAAAAAATACAAGAAAATCAGATTCCTTGACAGCAGTGACAAAAATGCAGCCACCATAATCCACAGTCCTGTAATAATGTAATAGCACACATTAGAGAAAGCCATGAAGCATGCATCAGAAAGAAAAGAGAGATGAAATATACATTGAGAACTACTGTATGTAATGCTTTTTATACACACTGCCAACATCTAGCAGGGATTGAGGAGTAAAACTAGCTTTGATGCCAGATATGGGAAGATGACTTTAAAAAGGTAGTATCTTTGGGCATTTACCAACAACTATGCTGGGTGGCTGAACATCAGGCACAGCTGCACAGAACGTAGGCTTACAAACATACTATTCAGATTTAAATGATTTTTTTCAGATGAGAAATAGACATAATGGCAAAAGAATGACAAGAAGCCCAAATTATAATTGAAGTTCGCAACTCTGCCACTCTCCCTCATGTTGCATATTGCACCTTATTACAGTAGTGGCCTGGCTCATTTCAATAGAACTGCTCATGGACTAAGGTACAATCTAACATGAATGAGGGTAGTGGAACCGGGGTCTAAAGAAATACCCATGCCTTCCATAGGCAACAGTAGATATCCCAAAATGCTGAAGAATGAGAGGAACACCAGATGTATAGCAGAAAAGAGAAATGACCAATCACTGTCATGAGAATATAACATCAGCACACAAACATTTAAAATTAAACGTTGTGCTTTAATAAATGTCACAGCTACCACAGTGCCTTCGTGACAGCCAGCTTGCAGAGAAGCTCGGCTTTCAAAAAGTATCCCTTTTGTTCTTTAAAGGGAACTATCAACACCAACCAGTAGGAAGGATAGCCACAAATTACATTGGAAACCCAATTTGAAAAAACAGCCTTTAAAAAAAAAGCGCCATTCTAAGGTATCCATAGGAAACAGTTAATAATTAACAAGTCAAACATATACATGGAACTCTATGTTTAAGCATGCATTTCCCTTCCTCTCATAAAAAACTTTTAAAAGCGAATTTAGTACTTGTGAAAGATATCGAACTTATGCCCTGGAGGATGGAGTTCTCCCTCCATCCACAGGACAAGCACAGCTCAGGTAGTGGCAGTTCAAGCTTCCTTATACAACCATGCCAGCATGCCTCATGACCTCCATTGCTAGCCACCCAAGTACCACTTTTCTGCAAAGTGGTCCACAATCATTTAAATACCTTGGAGCTATCAGCAGAAAACATTACATATATAATAGTCCATGAATTCAAATTAGAATTCACATCTATGCCATTTAAATTACTGAAACTTTAATAGAGAATCCAATTGCTGAGCCTTGTTATCTTTATTAGTTTGTAAAGCTTCAGTCTGATATTCTAAACTATTGTTCTCAAAATTCTGACAACGTATCAAAGTTTGAATTTAACAGCTTGAGTCTTACACCCTAAATTGCTGATTCAATACATTATTTTGCATTCATTCAAAGTGTGGATCTATTTCTAACTTCCTGTATTGGTCAGTTAATGTGACTTGTGCAAACCTTTCTAATACTGACTGAAGGCAAAACAGTTACCATACCAAGGCTGCTTAGCTAAAAATAGATTCAGGAGGAGAATATGTATAGTGCAATTACTTTTTGCACACATGAAAGCACCTAGATGGCATATGCAGTAACAGTTTTGTGCCTTGCATTTTTACAATGAATTGTCCCTGCTCTGATCAAGTACATACAGATAAGTAGTAGAACAATAAAGGGAAAGACATGGTGTGAAATTAATGAGTGTAATTAGTGTGTCCACATACAGAACAGTCTCTCATTTTTCTTCCCTGAGATTTGCTGGTCTTTTTTATCACACATGCATGCCCACAGCAAAAAATTACAGTAGAAGCAGTAGAAAAAACAATATTCTATTTCAAAAGGGGTTTCAAAGTGCGGGGACAACTAAAAGCTACTCCAGGTTTACACAAAGTGCCTGTGCAGTTCTTAGGGAACTGGAAAGAATGAACAACTGCTGGCTTTTCACATTGTGCTTGAGCCATCTGGTAGTCATTTATTAGGCCACACTTATTTTCACCACAACAGATTCACAAACCAAAAGAGATGAGGTGTTTAGATCACCCAAGAGCTGTTACAAGATCAGGAGCTTATTCTTTAATGGCTATTTCATCACTCACCTTAGAGCTAGCCCATGATGTTTATGTGAAAATATAAGCACACATATTTTTACTTTAATTTCCTCGTCAGAAGATCTCTTTTTTGGCAGCAGGTATGAATGGATTAAGCCAATTAGATGAAAAGGGAAAAAATTGGCCTGATCACTAGTGTTACCTAATTTGTAAATAAACACACTGTTTCTTGTATAAAAGAGGAGACCTCTAAGAGAATGTCATGCTAAATGCAAGATATTGTCAGCTAAATGGCATTGTAATTGCTAATTTGGCAGACATATAGTTTTAATGAAGCCAGAAGAAAAATTCTTATCCACTGGTGTAGCTGAGAAACAAATAATTATGTAATCTGAAATGAGATTTGTTAAACAAATCTGTATAACATGGTCATTTTTTTAACCATTTCTATACCCTTTCTTAGTCTCCTAAATTGGCTTTCCTAGTGATCCCTAGCAATGGCTGTATTGCAATGTCACTGTAACTATCAAAAGTGGAATCCTTACAAAGCCATGCTTCCTAGTATACCATTGATTTTAGTTTTAATTTTCCCCTTTTGTGTTTCCTTTTCTCAAGATCAACAGTTGCTCTGCAAAATGACACCTTTGCCTGCCCTGTCAAATTTCAGAATATGCTGTTAATTACAGCATTCATCATGATAGGAAGTGTATTTGCAGCATTCTGCGTGCAGCAGGGGGAAAAAAAAACCCCAACATTAGCACCCCCAGGTATTCAGGCAGTCCAGAACATAGAAGAAGGTTCTACTGGAAATGGGAGCCACCCAAACTGCATCCTACGAGGACCCCCTAATTAGAATACAGCTCCAGGATCTACACTGATTCAAATAGCTTCTGCTGTCTCTCTTTGATCCACACATTTGAACAAACCCAGCAGCACATCACCCAGGTGAAAATGAAAGCTGTGCAGACAATGGCACATTACCCGCTCTCTACTGCTTACCCACCAGGGGTACTGAAAATGGTGCTGTTTCTAATTACCCCTGAACATGAGATTCAGAGATTTTCTACCTGCTTTAACTGCACAATATCTGATTATCATAAGGTTAACAAAATGGGATATTCTGGTAGAATACAAATGTTAAGTCTTAAACTTTAAATTCCCTAAATGTTTGACTTAATTGTCTCCTGCTATTCTATTCAGTATAATGATATTTATTCATGGGGGGGGTGGGGGGGGGAGGGTTAAAGCCATTGAGGCAATGGTTCAAGGGTGTTTAGGAAGTTAATAGGACATTTGGATATAAATTTGGAGGTCAGGTGAATGTTCTCCAAGTGATCCTTTTTTTCCTTCTAGGATAAGATATTGCATTCAAATTCCACAGTAAACTTATAATTAACCTCTCTCTTTTTCATACACACACTGATGTATATAAAGATATGCTAATAGAGAAAAAGTATAAAAATATTAGACAGACTACTTCTTGTATCAGTTTTCTTTTGGCATAACCACAGAATGCAGCAGCACTTTAAGGAATGCCAACATACCAAGTAGCAGAGGCTGTACACAACACTTTTCATATTAAAAAAACCCTACAAAAATATTATCCCAGCAATAAAAGGGTTTATGCTTTTGTTACTAACTGCAGTTTTCTCTTATGACCATCCAGGACAACAATAATCATCTGGGGCTCAAGAGGGAGACCAGAGTTCTAGGCCTGACCTCTTCGTAGTGAGGCAAATGCTAAGGGACAAAGACTAAAACAGTTACAGCACATTAGCTCCCCAGAAGTTCAACATGGATGATATGAGAAAAGAAGAAGACAGCTGGTGGCTGCAGGGACAACTGTATAATCACAGGCACACGTGCTGGGAAGTTCCTGGTTACAATGAGTGCTGGAGTAGGGTGACCAGATAAACAAGTGTAAAAAATTGGGACAGGGGGCTGGAGGGTAATAGGTGCCTGTAAGACAAAGCCCCAAATGTCAGGACTGTCCCAATTTTTTAGGGACAGTTCCATCTGGTCACCCTAGGCTGGAGTAGCAGATCAATATTAGCTAGGAAGAAGGTTACCTTCAGAGAAAAGCATTCTGAAATGTGGCTATGAGCTGGTCTACATTTGAACCCTGAGAAAAGGAAATTCTAATGGATTGAGTTTAATTGAGTTTAATCTCTTGTGCCAAGAGAGAATCCATGTACATAAGCTATTGTGTTCTGATGAGGAGGAGAAGGTAGTGGTTTTGAAGAAGATGGCACAAAGAGATCAAAGCCTGAACCACAGGATAGCTTTCTTTGCTCAGAGCCCAAGACTGGAGCTCTCAGTAGTGGGAAGGTGAGACAGACAGGGAGGAGCTATGATTCTGTTATACCATACTTCATTACAACAAGAGCTCTAAAATATTCTATTTCCCAGGATGGAGGGAGGCTAATGAAAGATTTGCTTCATCCTTACAAAATATTTTGCCATCACCCTCCTCTAACTTTGCCAAGCACTGATCATCATGAAATATCAGACATGATTTAATGCCAGGATTGATATTTTTTAGAAAGCTGAAGCAAATTGAACAAGTCTTATTTTATAAGAAAGGAATGTGCTAATTGTTTCCTGCAGGAAGCACTCCTCAGTGTGCATCCTTGACATTGCTATCTCAATGAAGTCAAATTCAAAAGAAATCAATTCCCATACCATTACATCTGCACCGAGGAGCCTCAAAATGTGGCTTTTTGGAAAGAATATAATGGGACAACAGCAGCTTTTGCGATGGACCCCCTAGTGTGTTCTAATCCTCCAAACAACATAGATCCACCCATTTCAGCTGTGAAGTTGGAAGAGATAAGAAATGGATCTAGTTTCACAAAGAGAGGATATTATAACTGGCACTGTGTTTACCCTTAATGCAACACTCAGCCAGTAGAGGGCTCTATCATCCTCCAGCACAGGAAAAAGGAAGTACTGCCAGAAGTAAAGTTGCTACCTCTGAGGGTCATAAAATTGGGACCTCCAATTTCCTGAGCCCATAAAACTAGACAGCTGGCAGTGTATACTGTTAGGGCTCCTCCGCCCTGTCCTTTCTCAGTTCCCAGACACAGTTCGCCGGAAAGTAATGGTCCAGAGTCCAATCTGCAGACGCTCCACGAAGGATTTATTAAGGGTTACAATGACAATCTTAAAACCATAACTGTACCTCCAAGCCCTTCACAGCAGTAGGGCTTATTTCTCTATACACTGATGGTTTCCTTCCTCCCCCAATCCCAGTTCTATATGCCCATAGAACTCCCTCTTTCCCTGACCATAGTTTAGCACCCTGACAAAACCCTTTCCTCCTTCTTAATAGCCTTAATTATAGCTATACCTCCCTCCCGGTACCAACCCTTCCAATATATGGTCATATTTTGTTTTGGGGGGTCTGGATCTGGAGGCTTTGATACAATCCCTTTTGTACTCCATGGAAGGGGCAGCGCGTGGGGTCACAACTTGGCCATGGTCAGTTTATGGCCCTATGTTTGTTTCTTTTGAACACCTCCCTTCACCTCCCTCACTTTTCCTAGCCGGTTGCTTGGCCTTGCTCTGGCGTCTGTCTTGAAGAGGAGTCAGAGCTTTCCCTCATTTGCGCATTCATATATTATACCTTCACTATGCCTTAAAACATTTTAACTGTATCCCTTATCTTTTCACAGTAATAAAAAAAACCCATCTAATTGCAAACAGGCAAAAGAAACACACTATATTTGTTCTTTGCTCAAAGACTGTGTAGCTCAAAGACTTTAAATTTCAGGCAGGCCCACAATCCCATCTCAGGCAAATACACAGGCCTAAATACTTATATAAACGTAACTTATATACTTATACCCTAACGTATACCAAGCATCCTGCAGATTTCCCAGGACAGCTACCTCAAAAAAGGGATGATCCTGTGAAAACCTCAGCCAGAAGTCAGAGAGGACATGGGTCAAAAGAGAGCGAGAGCATTAAGCCAGAAGTAGCAGCATGGAATCTGGCTCTGAAGAGAAAGCTGGTATGGAGGCACTGAGAGCCAAACTGGGAAGCAGCCTGTTGCTGGAAGTAGCCACAACTGATGGATAGCCAAGAATGGCCTACAAACAAGGGAGACATGTGGACAAGCTCGGATGAGGCTAGAGGTGCAGGACAAAAGGACCAGACTCTGCCTGTAGGATCTGATTGCTGGAGCACATCTGTAATTCCCTCTGGGAGAGGGCTGGCTTAAAGTGAGTATCCCTCACTGGCACCAGTCCTGTGGAACCCCAGATTCATACCCCTAACCTGTACTGCCTTTAGGGGCTGGCATTGGACCTATTTGGGGTTTGGTTGCTATCTTTTGTTTGTAACATAAACAATCCTTTGTTATTCATTAGACTCTGAGTATTATGGGAACGCAGGTAGAGCATGAGGGCCCAGTACAGGGAGAACCTACAGGACTTGGCTCCAAACATGTATACACCCAGATACCACCAGTCACCTCTGGAACTGGAGTACCACAGCAACTCCCTGAAGAGGTGTCAGTTACCATATAAGGGACTGCATCTAGAGGGGAAATTCTCCTCCAAGCTGGTCTTTAAAACAATATTATTTCAATATGAAGCCTTGAAATCCTAAGTGTCCCCTGTAAGTATCCATATTAATACCAACAAAAAAGGTTAAAACTTTAAGACCTTTAATGGCATTTGCTCCTTATTAATCAAAGCACCCTCAAACTGCAACATATAACATCTGTCCTTCCTACTCTATCCTCACAAATGTTCATTACCATCTTACATTGCATAACATCTTAACACAGGGATAGTTCCTACACACATGACCAGTCTCAATCAGTTCAATTTACACTCAAATCTGTCAATGCAGAAGTAAACAAGTTGTCTCACTGAAGTCAATTTACAATATTAGCCCCTGGAACTACTTATTTGATACTCAGAGCTTCCTCATATGAACAAGATGTTCTTGGGTCAAATACTTAGAACTTACTCATGGTATTTTATTTGTTTGTGAAATACACAATTATTGTGCAGTATAAACAAACAATATTTGGAGGATAAGTTAGTGTCAGGTTGCCAACCTTAAGTGGAATAACTTATGCTCTAATATCTGCAGCTATGCACTGTAGTTTCTAGGAAGATGTTTGACTACATGTGTTTTTTTAAGACATCACTCAGCTAAATGAGAAATCCATATAAGGCAAAATGATTCATTCAAGAATGTTGTGTGATTTGCAGCTCTCCTTGAGGAGATTTCAAGACAAATCCTGTTCCCACTGAAGTCAATGTGAGCTTTGCCACTCAGTGGGACCAGGATTAAATCCCTCTTAGTTCACATAACAAATCATATAACGAGACAAATGTAAGTCCAATATTTTCATTGGTAACAGATTTAGGGAAAATTCTCGGCATTTGCTACAATTAGTTGTCTCTCTCATCCAGGCCATTTAGAAGCTGGTGAACAAGACAGAGGAGATGGCAAAAAGACAGCAATAGGAAAGAGAAGAACATTTTCACAAAAAATAGCAAGAACATACAAAAACAAAACCACCTTAAATTAGTTTAGCATGTTTTTATTATTCTGTTTTAAATCTCAGTGCTTGGTGGGTATTTCTGGCTAACACTGTGCTGAATATTATAATAAATAGCTTAGCACAACAGTGATTGCCAAGCCCTGTCTGTATCCTCATTGTGTGCCCAGTGGGCAGAAGATGAGGAATCAGATTTTTTTAAATACATAATATAAAAACCTGCTGCACTGAATCCATAATGTTAATACATATTAGTGATGGACAAATTGGAAAAGGCTCAGAATTTGGATTCAAACATGGACCCAAAAACTTGGCTACTTAAGAGATGTTTCCCTAAGCTAACAGAAACCTTATGGACCTGTAAAGTTGGACTGGAAATTCTGGCCCTGACCCTGGCCCAACATCCATTGAAGTAAATGGAAAGACCCCTGTTTAGTTCAAGGTGAGTTAGATGAGGTGTTTGTTGGTACAAGTTCTCTCACATTTCCATTCCTTCCTATCTCCAGTGAGGCCAGAAATATTCCAACAATGGGCTATCACAAAATCTTTGAACTGGATAAATATTATACATTGACCAAGTCATTCAATACATTTTGCAATATTTTCAACAATTATTTTTGTAATAGTTGAGGGCCTGATCCAAAACCCACAGACATCAGTGGAAAGATTCCCATGGACTTCAATGAGCTTTGGATCAGACCCTTAGATTGCTGGGTCAGCAATTCATGAACAATCACCAATATACACTACATTCACCAGTTATTTGCTTTGAGACTTTGCCTATCAAGAGTGAGTGCTCCCACTTCTGGGCATGACTGGAACACACAGTGCAGAAGCACAAGAAACTGAAAACCACTGAGGGAGAAAAAGAATGACATTTTATCTAATTTCAAAAGAGGACTTGGTTCAACTTTTGAAGGCTGCTCTACATTAAAACTGGTGTCCAGGCCGGACCCAGAATTTGGGAGTCACAAATACAGCCTAAAGCATCTTTCCTAACTCCTGAACCGCTTGTGCTGAAAATGAAGCCTGACTGTTCCCACATTTGCTGTCTCAACCTGCCTGCTCTGTCTGTTCATGTTCTCTCTTCTTTATTAATTTGCCATTTCTGGATGTATGTCAGTTATGTTTTTGCATCTAAAACATTCCTTAATGGAGGGATATACAGATACCTAAAATGACAGAGAAAGCATTCCTGTTCCAGTAAAACCACACAAGTGCTGCAAGTCTGGATGGAAAATGTATTTATCACCCTCTTCATTGCATGAGCACACAAGGCAATGTGACAGGAGGTTTTTATTTTATCTGACTTATCTTGCCTGTATCTAGCATATACCCTTAATATAGTCTTTGTTGATTTTTTTTTAAGCATTGTAATTCCTGTTACAGGCAGTTGTCAGATGGGCTATACCTGCAATACTTCTGGCTTACCAGAAAGCAGGAACTATCTGAAATCTTACAAGAAGGCCCTGAGCACTTTAAGAAAAACTTTTTCTTTTGAACTCTTCTGTTTGCCATTAAACTGGAGTTCCAAGAATTTATAATCCCTATTAGCACAGTATGTGGCACATGCCTGTCTGTTGGCTGGTCCACTAGAGCAGGAGTGTCAAACGCATTTGCTATGGCGGGCCAGGTTTGAATTAAATGTCCTTCAAGTGGGCCATACATACTATAAATCAAAATACTAGGCACTTTTGGAGCGCTGTGTCTCGTGCCGTGACACCGCCAGAGAGTACAATGCCATGAGATGTCATGGCAGCGCGCGCTGCTGCCAGGGGCCAGACCAAAAAGGTTGGGCGGGTGTATCAGGCCCACGGACCGGATGTTTGACACCCCTGCACTAAAGATTAACAGCCTACTACAACTACCAGGTAATAGAGTTACTCCTTTAGTTCATGCAGTAGGTATCTGTGCTGCAGTGCTAAAGGTCTCAGGCCTGCTCTACACTACACAGTTAGGTTGACGTCAGCTGCATTGCATTGACCTAGCTGTGAAAGTGTTTTCTCTTAAATTTGGCTCCCACTGACTTAAGTGCCTCTCTACCCTCATTTAGTAATACCACCTCCCCAAGTGGCATAGAGTCACGGTCAATGTAACCAGGTCGATGCAGGGCCAGTGTAGTCACTGCGTTGTTTGCATTGACTGTTACTGGCTTTCAGGAGCCATCCCACAACACCACACACTCACAATACAATTAATACAAGCTGTCCTGGTGAGGATACGCACCGCTGACACAAGGAGCCAAGTCTGAGCACACACTAGTGATTTAATAACTGCAATGGCCAGCATTACTTAGGTCAACATAATTTTGTAGTGTAGACATGGCCTCAGGTTCTGATGTACCCCCTTCTAATGTACCAAGTGTGGGGGTGGATGTAGCAATTCTGACAGCTCCTCCTTTCACAACTCCAGAGGATAGTTCCAGAAGAACAAAGAAAAGACACAACACATTTTAAAATAACTTGCTTTAAAACTCTCACTCTGTCCTAGGCCTATGGCCATTCATTTCATTTTAATGACACTGCAGCAACAGCAAAGTTGTGTTAAAAGAACAAACAATGCTTTTTTTCTTTTAATTTCACTCATGTCTATGAAAAAGGGCACTTATTTCACACAATGCTCCAACATCACAAGTAGCTACGGCTGCCATGTTACATCCCCGTAGCATGAGCTGAAGAAACCTGCATATTTTTTGTACTTAGAAACTTACTTATTATTTACACTGCTTTCATGTTTACATTTGCACACTTCATTTGACAACAACTCAGAACCCTGCCTCAGCTAAGTTATCAACAACCTGCTGTAGCTGCACAAACCTTCCTAGTTTCAACATCTGACATTTTTGCTTTTGTGTGTTCCCCAAATCACTGAAGACTTATCCCTGCAGGACCTTCTTTTTGGCTTTGAGTTTGCAACAAATTTAAGTCTCACGAATAACAAACATAATGGAAAAGAGCAATAAAAAGAGCAACAGCTACTCCTGTGTGTCCTGCTCCATCAAGTTCTGAAAGTTTGTCATGGTAATTGAACCAAACCACCTTTGGGAAGCAGAAATGTTGTATCATTTCTGATGCAACAGTTGTGCTGTCCATCAAAGTAACATTTCCTGATGAAAAACAATGTAACTTCTGTCTGCAAACTGAGCTAAACAATTCTACTTGCCTAACACCAACCAGCCACTACCATCTAACCCTTTTTCCTCCCTTGCTAAAGAATTGTGTTCAAGATAAGAATTTAAGGTGTTACCCAAATAGAGTAGAGTATAAAAGGAATAAGCAGCTCCCATATATGTGAGCTTGTAGGCCCTGGAATTACCTTCAAATGTGTCTTATTTAAGTTGGCCTTTTGAGTGGCTATTTTCAATGTGGGAAAAAAAAAAGTCATCTGTATATATCTGACCTTTATTTTTTCCTAACTTGACTTTTTGCACAAATGCACTTCTTTGTTGTCATAAGAAAATGAATCATGTAGAAGTACTTTTATTCATTCATTCATGCCACAATGTGGGAAATCTGGATGCTAAACACAGCAGGCAAGATTCTGAGCAAACCTAAAAAGGCAGAGTAAACAAAAATCAAGCTTATAAAGTTTTGCTACCTAACCAGAGAGTGAAAAAAGAGAAAAAACATCCTCATTTGGGGATATACAGTTTTTTTAAAAAACTACCATACATAACCAAAGGTCTGAACAAATGGGTTCTCAAATATGGGAGCATCTGAAGACCCTAGAAATAATAAAGTTCCTATATTTGGACTTGTCATGGAATATTCCTAATATGTCACAGTTTAATCTTCTACAGAGCATATTGATCATAGTATGTATATGATTTAACTATAGTATACTCTGTAACAAATCATTTTTATGGTAGTTACAGCATGCTACTTAATTTGGTTGTATGATAACTTCTCTTCTATGGAAAACGGCAGCACCCAAAGAACTCAAACAAAGCTAGGAGCTGTGATGGGGTGAACGCCCCACACAAGGTCTGAAGAGGTTAAGGTGGATAGCTGGGCCAATTAACTGTGCGGGCTGCACCTGGAGGAGGAGCCATGGAGCAGATTCATTAGATAAAGTTCAGCTGGATGGGAACAGGAGGGCCCTGTATATAGCCCGGGAGCTGAAAGCAGAAAAGGGGGCTGCAGAGAAATAGTCTGCAGTCACTTCCTGGATGGAAAGAAGATGTGTTTGGGACTATGGAATTTAGTCTGCAGTTATTCCCTGGGATGAGGAGGGTATTTGGCCTGGTAAACCCAGAGACAGGGGTGTAGGAAAGGCTCAGGGGAAAGGCAGCAAGGTTTAGGATGGTGCAACCTTGACTGCTGATTAGAGGGTCACTGATCTGGAACCAGGAGTAGAGGGTAGGCCCAGGCTCCCCTACCAGCCACTGGGGAAGTAGCACAGACCAGACAGCAGAGAGCAGACTGCCTGGGGCAGTTTGCTCTGAAGGGCTTTGATACCTCAGAAGGGGAGGACCATAGGGTCCTGGCCAGATGGCCAAGTCATAAAAAGGAAGCTGCCACACCCGGAGCAAGAGGGGACAGCAGGGTGAGAGAGGAAGACTGGTGGAGAGACAGCCAGAGGAGACAGCACTCAGAGTGGCCAGGAGGAGGTGCCCCTAGCAGTGGCTGGACCCATTACAGGGCCGTTATTCTACCTTTTAATAATTTTTTTTAATAAAGAACAAAACTGACCAATGCTCTGATTCTGCAATGAGCTCTGCACAATGGATCCCTGAACCCACATGGAGCCCCACTGATTCCAGCAGGGGCCTACACAGTCACGAGGCTTGTGTGATGCTCATCTCAGGATAGAGGCCCAACACATTATTCTTTCTCCTCACTATCCATCAACATATACACACCATACAAAAAAAAAAAAAAAAGAAGAAGAAGAAGAAGAAGAAGAAAAATTAGTCTCAGGCGAGGGTAGAAAAGAAAGCTAATTAAAAGCCCTTTACCCACTCCCCTGGTACCACTTTTGTTGTGAAACAAAGGCCAACTTCTGGACCGATACTGAAATGTCCCCAAACTGATGTATATGTGCATCTAATGTGTGCTTGAACTCTGCCTTGTAGTAGCTACACATGCACAGCTCCACTCCAATATTATTTTTAGCAGGAATACAAATAATCTGTACCACGGCTGAGTCTAAAGGCCATTACTAGATATGGGATCATTCGTGCATAGATATATGGGTGTGCACCACAAGTCTTTACACCATGGCCTGCAATACCTCCGCTTCCTAAAGTGTAGAGTTTACTCGGCAATCTCTGCAAATCTTGATAAAGGCAGAATTCCATCCCCTACTGCCCCTGCTGGCCACAGCTGTTGTCTGCATGTACCTAAGCACACTGCCAACCAGAATTCAGCTTCCCTGATAAGCAATACCAAAATGAGCCAATTGGAACAGTTCTCACTGCAAAGCTGTTCATAGAAATATTGTTTTATGAAGGGTTGTACTTCTGAAATTGATGCATAAACATGAATAAACATGAACACTTCGCCCTACTAGCAGTATCTTGGAACAACCTTATGCCTGTTAATCTGTGCTCAGTGCATAATCTAGGAGAACGGGGAATGTAGCTTTGTGGTCTCAGGGTCACTAGGGCTACTGGGTGTGGTGTTGGTTCCTGGCCTGAGTTAGAGCAGTGTCAGGGCTGTTATGGCCCCCAAAGGGACAATACCTTGGCCAAGATTGCTGTAGGGCAGTGGAATTGCTTATTCTTCCCCATCATATTTGACCTTTAGAAACTAGAGTCCTGGAGACTTTAAAATTCCCCCTGTCCGTCAGCAAGGGATTGTCTACGAACTCCATGCTATTCAATGGTATTCAGCCTACAGAGCAGGGAATCTTCCACAAGAATAGAATTTTAAGGCTAGCCTGTACAAAGGCCCATCCTGTTGTCCTCACACAGGCAAACTCCCAGTGAAACTTACCTGCATGTGAGCAGCAAAACTTGGTCTTGAATATAGAGATCACTCTCCTAAAATCGCTAACATAAACATGTACTAGAGCAATAAACTGACTAGAATAAATGGGAAGAAATTTAAAGTTGCCCTAAAAATAGGTTTACTTGAAGGAACTGAAAATTATAGGCACCCAGTGTGTAAAACAAACTTCAAAATACTACTCTAATGTACACAACTACTAATGACTATTGAATGGTTCCAGATCCTTAATAATTTTTGTTTAATATCACAGAAATTACTGAACTGAACAGCAAAAAATTAAACTAAAAATTAAGTTCATCCATCACTTTTTATGAGCCATGAAAATAAACCTACACAGAGAATAAATCTTTCTATGAAAGTCTATTTATGTTACAAATGATTCACACTTGAATTGAATTAATACCTGAAAACTTATAACCTGTCTTGTATATTCCCTTGCTTTGTTTGTTGTGTTGATTAACGCTATGGTATTGCTGTATATAACATAAAGTGATATATTGCTGCTGCGCCTCAAAAGGTACATAGCATGGTGGAAATTGACTAGGATTCTAATGTGAAAAGAACCTAGAAGCATTACAGCTGTCACGTAGACTTGAATCTTATACAATATCAGGAGAAGTAAAGAACTGTTACATGTTCATTTAGCAGTTTTAAATAACAGTAGCTAGCAGTCATAGCACTTTTCAGTTTCAAAGTGCTGTACAAACCTCCAGTGGGAGATTTTCAAAGGCACAAAAGGTAGTTGAGCCTAATTCTCCTTTATGTCTTTATGAATATTCCCCTAAATGATTAATTTCCACAATGCCCATGAATCAGATAAATACCCTCATTTCACAGATGGGCAAATTGCACCAGAGAAGTTGACATGAGTTGCCCAGTGCCACAGATCGAGTCAATGAAAAAGCTAGGCTTAGAATTCAGGATTCCTGTTTCCCACTCCCCTTTTTAAGACCCCAGCTCAACTTCTTCTACTCTTGCTAAAACATCTTGTTTCTTTTACTGCCAGTTTGCAATGACGTGCAACTCAGGACTTTTAACAGTTTGGATAGCAGGTATAAAGCTGACGTGGCTGAGAGAGAAACAATCACTCATGGATCCTTATCTGCATTACAGTACATGGAAACAACAGTTGACTCTATACCCAGTTAAAAGTTTCGTGTTTTAAAACATCAATAATTCGTGCTTGGGTGGAATAGCTGTCCCAAAGCTATTTGGCAAAGGATTTATTTATTTCTCCTAAACAGTTATCAGAATAGAAAAACAAACTTCTTAATAAGAACAAGTCAAAGATCCTTTCAGGAGAGCAATTCACAACCCTCTTTGTTGGAGCTTCATTAGTATGCATTTTAGTACAGCTTCATCAATCACTTCGGTTTGGTGACTAAAAAGATAATTGTGGATTTAAATCTACACGGTGCTGAGCACCTTCAATTTTCACCAAAGTCATTTGGAGTTGAGAGAACTCAGCACCCTAAAGGGATTGTTCAGCACCTTGCAGGATTGGGGCCTGTGAGAAGAAGAGAATGTTACCATCTACAATTGCACGGAACCCGAGGTTGTTTGTGTGGAAGTCTTAGTCTGATGCCATCACTTCCATGGAAACACTAAAGTAAGGTTTTCTGAACTGAACCCCTGAAGTTAATGAGAGCTTTGGTCTTTCTGCAAACTAAAAACATCCTCTCAGTGACACTATTAATTTATTTCATTTCATTCAAACACAGAGCAAAAGACCTCCCCAAAAGATATATACAAATTCATTGAAACAGAGAAAATGATTGACTTTTTTCCAGAAGGATCCCTGGGAATAAATTGGTGCCTTTTTTAGTTATCAGAGAGGAATTGTGAGATATTCTTCTTCAATAGGTTTGTTTTGCATGGCCAGTCCAGGATGTCAAAACTGCCTTTAGCTGAAATTATTTAATTTTCTAAAAGTGTTTGGCTCCAATGAGTGCCTCACATACAAAATATAAGAAGCACCATTGCACTGCTACTGCTGGCTTGTCTGGAAAGGAGACTGGAAAAGAAAAAAAGGCACCATTATTTGGCTGACCACCCCCGACCTCTATCAAGATTTCACAAACTACAATACCATAGAGCCAGTCATGTGATAATTGCAGTTCAGGTGCTTTGTGTTAAGATCTTTTGAAATATACCATAGCAGAATGTAAACAGGTCAGATATTATCAATATGCCTTAAAGAAACCATTACTATTTTTATTCAGCAAAAGGATTTTACACTTCATGGATTCTAGATTGAGTAAAAATCTGTATTTTGATACATGGATGACAGTATATAGTAATAGTAATTTACACCTTGCCTTCCTCACGAAGGCTCATGCATACATAGTTCATTACAAAACTACGCATATGAATTGTTTCACCTACAAATTAAAGGAGCTCACCGCTGGAGTGAAACGTGGCAGCTATTATCAGGGGACAGAAAAAGCGCAGTGTACAAAAATTCAAGAGAGAAAAGAAGACGAAATACTATGCCCAACTGAAACTACAGTAGGGAATGTAGATAGATTATAATATTCCAAACTGGAATTTGGACACTGAGATTAAGAAAAATTATTCTTGCCAAAAAGTGCCATAAAACATTTAACAGCTAAAAAGTTTTGTATTTCAATTGTATCATCTACCAGAATGATACCGCATAGCATTAACCTAAATTATTGGTTCAACCATGCATGGACTCAGATGGAAAACCAATACCTACTGGATCACCAGAATCACTTCCTTCAGGACCCTACATTTTGAGCTGAATTCCTCCAGCAAAGTACTGACCCAGTCTAATATTGCTTAAATTATGGAACATGGAGGGTTTGCAACCCAAAGAAATATGGCTATAGGGATAGGCCTCTGCCAAGAGAAGTTTTTGTTCCAAGAGGGAGATTATAGCAATCAGTTACTTGAACTCTTAGCTATACAATACTCACTTTTCAAAGTCAATTAACTCAGGGTATTCATGGGTATTCAGATGCGGCACAATATTCATTTCCCCCCTCTATAGCAACTCTCTACCAATGATCTCTAAGCACTCAAATATTAACTTTCAGAACACTTCTCCTAGGACAGCAAGTGTTATCAAACATTTTTTCAGAGGGGCATATTGAGGGGTTAAGTAACTTGAAAAGCCAAAGTCACATAGGAACTCTGTAAAAGAAAAGGAAATATAGGGCCTGATCCCAAGGCCACTGAAGTCAATGGAAAGATTTGCATAGACCTCAATGAATTTTGAATCAGGCCTATAATCCATATTTGCCAACTGCTGGGCCTGTTTACACACCAAAATAAACACTCTCTCTTGGTCACAGCAGGCCAGACACTAACCCAAGATATGGTGTGCCTTCATGCTGCTGGAATGGCATAAAGCACGTCTGGGGGCATGTCACAGTTGCGCCTGGAGCACCACAGAAATTCCACTGCCCTACAGCAATCTTGGCCAAGGTATTGTCCCTTTGGGGGCCATAACAGCCCTGACACTGCTCTAACTCAGGCCAGGAACCAACACCACACCCAGTAGCCCTAGTGACCCTGAGACCACAAAGCTACATTCCCCGTTCTCCTAGATTATGCACTGAGCATAGATTAGCCAGACTCATGGACTACTGCCTTCAGCAGGGAATTTAAAATCACTTGAGTCTTCACTGTAGCTTTCTTAGACTCAAGGTCAGAAGGGACCACTGTGATCATCTAGTCTGACCTCCTGTATAACACAGGCCATTGAACTTCCCCCCAAATAATTCCTCAAGCAGATCCTTTAGAAAAACATCCAATCTTGATTTTAAATTGATCAGTGATGGAGAATCCACCACAGCCCTTGGTAAAATGGTTAATTACCCTCACTGCTGAAAATGAAGGCCTTATTTCCAGTCTGAATTTGGCTAGCTTCAACTTCCAGCCACTGGATCATTTTATACCTTTCTCTGACAGACTGAAGAGCCCATTATCAAATATTTTTCCTCATGTAGGAATTTATAGACTCTGATCAAGTGACTTTATCCTTCTCTTTGTTAAGCTAAATAGATTGAGCTTCTTCAGTGTATTGCTCCAGAGCATGTTTTCTAATCCTTAAATCATTCTTCTGGCTCTTCTCTGAACCTTCTCCAATTTATCAACTTCCTTCTTGAATTGTGGATCCCTGAACTGGACACAGAAGTGGTTGCATCAGCACCAAATACAGAGGTAAAATAACATCTCTGCTCCTACTCGAGATTCTCCAGTTTACGCACTACAGTGTCACACTGAGAGTTCATGGTCACCTGATTACCCACCAAGACTCCCCTAACCCTATCTTCAAAATAAATTTAAAGTAAACATAAAAGTAAAGTAAAGCATAAGATACCAATGTGCAAATTTCTTTATTATTTACTAATTCAGTGTTTTATGTACCGAGTGCTAAAAGTGTATAAGATGCTTACTTACTTTACTAGCCTGTGTGTATTTCCTTTCCTCTACTTGAGTTATTTACAAAGAAACAGCAAGTTTATCCAATGTCAACTAAAATGTCTGGCATGTGCACATTTTGGAAAAAAGTTTCAAACCCAAAAGGATGAAGAGAGAAATTGGCTTTTGGAAGATGCACTTACAACTCAGTGATCTTTTTAAAACAGAAAGAAATCTAATTCTAATGAATACATGCGTCTTGTCTCTGATTCCTCACTGATAAGAATGAGTCACGCACAAAACACCAAGCTAGCAGCTATGCCAGACAGCATGGGTTAGAAGTCACCTCTCATTGTTCTTAATCATCCAGTGAGAGTTCAAAGAAGGAATATAGCAGCATCTTTTTCTTCTTTCTTTCTTGATAAAAATCTGTCAGGTATTAACAATGCAAAGCCACCTGTCATATGAGGAAGAGACAATCATAAGCAGTGTCACCAAGTGTTGGTTCCAGAGTTGCTTCATGCAGCAGTTATAGGCAGTTTCAGTCAAAGTATTCTTTGGAGACAATGTTGAACTCTGACTTAATGTATACATTGGTGAATTAATGGCATCACTGCACTAAAAGAACAGAGAGCTGTCTTCAGTTGGAGACAGAGAATTCGGACTAGAAGCAGGGTCAGATCATCAGAGAATTTCTCTTCCTTCTCCCAACATGTAGCACTGTAGCATTATGATGGAGAATTGGTAATTTCCCCCTCTTCAAAAGCATCCAGCACCCAGGGCCCAAGCATAATTTTTTTGGGCCCAGTACAAACTTGTAACGTGGACCACCTCATCCCATACATACAATCCCATGAGCCATTAAAAAAGTTTGAATTCTGAAATTACTGTTACATATTCTACATTTCTGAAAAATGTACCCTCCCCCCCTTCCTATTTTTGTTTAACATAACACCCAGCCTGAGAGTCCTACATGTTTGCTGACTATTTTATAACATTTTGGTCATTACAAAGGTATTATATCCTTTCAATGTCTTGATTTTTTTTATTCTAATGGACCAATGTGACTGCAAACATTTTATAATTAGGCCAATTAACTTTAAAGCTTTATTTTTCTGGCCTTTTTCATTGCATGATCATGAATTAGGCTCCCAAAGTCAATTTCTCTTGCAAGTTCACACTCAATAGACAAGATAGTTAGGTGGCTTAACCATTCTTGCCCCATTGTAGCACGCCTGCAGTTTTTGATGAGTGCTACCACAGACACAGTCTCCATATTGAAATCATTTTCACCTTGATTTTGTTCATCTGCTTCCCTAGTTTATATATTGCCTGACTACAGAAAGGCATTGTCTGATTTGAAAAACTGGAGGATAGATTGGTGTCCTTTAGCTTCTTTTAGTTCCCTTTCTTTTACTTCCTTATGTTTCTGGCTGCCTGATTTGTATTATAGCCACTACCAGACATGGCAGTATGGGGTGTGCGTGTGACTGTGAGTGAATTAGACATTTACTCACATATATTTTGGGCCGGCAAATACTACCAGAAGAAACAGCAGCACTGAATCCCACTGTCTTATGGTGCTTTGCTTTGCCCCTCCCACCAGCGGACCCTCTCTCCTGCCTATGCACAAGGAACTCTGGGACTGGTAGTTCTTGATCTTGATATGATAGACCTTGTCACAGAGAGGAGCACAAATCTCTGTGTCTCAGTCTCAAAGTACAAATCCTAGTTTAACTGCGCAAGCACACACACTCTATTCTAGAGAAGGGCCTGGGCTGGGCCAGCAGGCCCAGCAACTCACTGTTCAGAATGTAGCTTGAGACTGCTCTAACACTGCTTCTATTGGCTCCAGCAAATCTCACAAGATCTGGACAATAGATACATAGATACAGGGAAATAAGTTTCTATAACTATCCTCAGGCATGATCTACAATTTAGCCTCAATTTTTTCCTCATGGTAATGGGGGTTGCAGCCTGGGCTGGGCCCTCCAGGGCCTCCGGGCTCTGGTAAAGTGTACCCTTTTCCTTCCCGCATGTGGGGGCCCTGCCCACACCTGCCAGAAACAACCTACTGGAACTGTTAAAACCAAACATAGCAAAAATTGCTCCTCAACATGTTTAGACTTTTCAAACATATTCCTGGGAAAAAAATTAAGTGGGAAATTATTGTAGACAAGTAGATACCTAATAAGTAGAGCTGGTCAGGAAATGGGAATTTTTTCACAGGAAAAAAATCAATTTTATGCTAGGAAAATTGAAATTATATATTTTATTGTCAGTTAGGTCAACGCAAATCAAAATATTTTTGGTTGTCAAACTGAATTGAAACAATTTGTTTCAGGTCAGTTGAATATTAAACTATGTCCTGCCTGTGTTGCCTCAAGGGAGGCGCAGTTTGAGTGCTTCATGACCCATTCTCCTCTATGAGCAAGTTCCCTGTATGGAATACAACTCCCAGAATGTACTACAGATTCCTCTCTTTCTGACCCATAACGATGCAGCATAGGAGTCACATGGTTGTGGTAGATCATGGGAGATGTAGATCGGCCTATAGAGGAGAATGAGGCACCTAAACTATAACTTCCACGAAGCATTGCAAAATGAAATGTTTTGACATTTCCAAATTGAAAGAATCAATTTTTATCCGTAAATCAGAATTTTTTCATTTTGTGTGTTCGGTTTTTCCATGAAAAGTTGATAATTCCTATTATAGAACACTTTCATAAGTGACTGTTCTTCAAACATTGCCCTCTGTTGGATGGAATGTTATCATCAGCCTCGCTTAACTCAATCATATTGCCTTTTAAACTGTAGTCCATGGACCATCTCTGAGCCCTAAGAAAGAGAAAGGGAAAGGAGAATAAGTGGAACTGGATAAAGAGAAGGACAACAAGGGGAGAGAAAGAAGAGAGAAAGGGGGGAAATCTTCCGCTGTCATAATTCTACTGATCCATGAATCTTTCAGAGGCACCAACCAATTACATTTGATTAATAATTGTCTATTAGTAATATACTTGTGTGTACACATAGAATTCATTTCCAGGACAGGGACTGTGCCTTTTGTCGTGCTTACTCAGTTTACACTATCTATCACTATATCCTGTTGGGATTTTCAAGTATTCATTTCTTATTTTCTTCAATATGGGCCTTTAATATTTGTAGTAGTAACAGTCTATTTCCATTTCAGTGATGATAAATGCAAAACCCATCTGATTCTTTTCATTTAATACAAGCTTGCTTTGTTCTTCTGCCACATCAGCCTCCATTATTAGAAGGACAGCTATACTAAAGGTCTAAAGTAATGGTAAATTATTTACATCAATGGAGAGTTTTGTCAAACAAGCCTTTGGAAGCTCATCACCCCTTGTGCTAATACTCGTTTTGAGCTCAAATTCAGCTGTTAAGACCTGTAACAAAAAGAGGGATTATAAATCCATGCAGCACCATATCACTAATGGACACACTTCCAACTGTTTAAACAAAAGTAGCACTCACAGGAGATAATTGTTTCATTCTGAACAGAGCTTATTTGGCTTTGTGTTTATTTGTAGGGCTCTGGCTTGGAGCTGGATTCTCATTTATGCTTGTGTTCTAATTGCACACAGCAAAGGAGTGGAGGTGCAGGAATCCAGTTTTGGCTCCCTGTACTACACGGCCCCAGTATAAGTTAGTGCTGCTGAAGAGCAGCCTTAATTTAGGCCACTGGTGTAATATCCTTCACTGACTATACAGGAAGACTGGGCATAGTGGAGTTCTGTTCCACCATGTCACCACCCTTCCCTGTCTCTCTACACTAAAGGTTGTTGCAGGAAACAGCTCCATTGCCTCTGCCAGCCTTTTGCCAGGGGAGTGTTTCCTTGTGCAAAGAGAATTGTGCTCTATTCAGCTATGACCAGAATCTATCCACTTTACACCCCCAAGTAGCAAAAAATAGATTTAGCAAACTGGAGAATCTGGCCCATGATTGCTAGAGATTTGAAGAAAAACAGGCAAACCCAGATATGGAATCATGGGAATCTGGAATGTATTGGGTCAAAATTTAGGAGAAAGGGGGGAAAAAATCACCACAGGAAAATGTGGAAGTGTCTTCTCCTATGGAAACCAAAGTTCAGGGCTCAAAAATATAACCTACAGATTTCCAATTTTCCCCTAGGTGGATACAATGCATCTCTTGGAGTTACATCACCACCACCATACTGGGTCAGACTAATGGCCCATCTAGCCCAGTATCCTGTCTCTGACAGGGGCCAGTGCCAGATGCTTCAGAGAGAATGAACAGAACATGGCAATTTTCAGTGATCCATCCTGTCATCCACTCCCAGATTCAGTAATTGAAGGCTTAAGGATAACCAGAGCATGCAGTTGTGCCCCTTAACATCTTGGCTAATAACCATTTATAGACCTATCTTCTAGGAACTTATTTAATTCTTTTTTTAATACAGTTATACTTTTGTTTTTCACAACATCCCATGGCAATGAGTTCCATGGGTTGACTGTACTTTGTGTGAAGTAGTTCTTCCTTATGTTTGTTTTAAACCTGCTGCCTATTAATTTCATTGGGTAATCATTTGTTCTTGTTTTATGTGAAAGGGTAACTTCCCCATTCACTTTCTCATACCATTCATGATTTTATAGACCATCATATCCCCCCCCTTAGTCGCCTCTTTTCCAAGCTGAACAGTCCCAGTTTTTTTAATCTCTCCTCATAAGAAAGCTGTTCCATATTCCCAATCGTTTTTGTTGTCCTTCTCTGCACCTCTCCCAATTCTCATACATCTTTTTGAAAATGGGATGAACAGAACTGCACACAGTATTCAAGATGTGGGAGAACCATTGATTTATATAGCAGCATTACGATATTTTTTGTTTTATTATCTATCCCTTTCCTAATGGTTTGTAACATTCTATTACCATTTTGACTGCCAGTGCACATTGAATGGATGTTTTCAGAATACTATCCACAATGACTCCAAGATCTCTTTCTTGAGTTTTAACAGCTAGTTTAGATCCCATCATTTTGTATGTATAGTTGTATGTAGAGTTTCTAATGTACATTACTTTGCACCACTGAATTTCCTCTGCCCAAACACCCAGTTTTGTGAGATTCTTTTGTAATTCTCCACAGACTGCTTTGGATTTAACTATTTTATGTAATTTTGTATCATCTACAAATTTTGCCATTTCACTATTCACTGTTCAGCCCTTTTTCCAGATCATTTATGAATATGTTGAACAGCACTGGTCCCAGTACACATCCTTGGGGATCCTTGCTATTTATTGCTTTCTATTGTGAAAACTGACCATTTATTCCTACCCTTTATTTCCTATCCTTCAGCCAGTTACTGATCCATAAGAGGACCTTTCCTCTTATCCCATGCTGTTACTGTGATTAAGAGCCTTTGGTGGAGATCTTGTCGCAGACTTTTTGAAAGTCTAAGTACACTATCAACTGGATCAGAACCCTAACTAGGCATTTTAGCACCTGGGGTGAGCAAGCCTATTTGTGCCTCCTATTGGATTTTTTCATCATTTTTCCGCCCTGCTTCATTTAGGATTTTTACTTTGACTCTATGCTTTCTTTCAAATATGCTCTCAGTCCCTCACCAGCACAACCTACTCTGTCATTCCTACATATTTTGTACTCTGATGTTATTATGTTCCATTGATTACCCTAATTCCACCAAGTTTCTGCGATGCCTATTATATCAATATCCTCATTTAATGCCACGCATTAAATCACGCATCTCAGAATTAAGACTTCTAGTCTTTGTGTATAAGCAATTATACATTTGGTCAATATTGAGTTGCTTGCTTTCATGTATTATATTTAAATGGGACACATTTACTGTTTCTCACGAGTTCTTACGAGGACTTTACCAACTTCTTTCCTATGCTCTTTATCAGGACATAGAGTTCCCTCTTTAATAGCTTCATCCTTAAGGGATGTCTCCTCCCAAACTATGTACTCCTCCACACCTCTCAGCTTTCCCCCAGCCCTTAGTTTAAAAAAATCTCTCACAACCTTTTTAATTTTACATGCCAGCAATCTGATTTTGTTTTAGTTTAGGTGAAGCAAATCCTTCCTATATAGGCTCCTCCTTTCGCAAAATGTTCCCCAGTTCCTAACAAATCTAAAAAACCTCCTCTCTATACAATCCCCATCCATGCATTGAGACCCTGCAGTTCTGCCCATCTTCCTGGCCCTGCATGTGGAACTGGAAGCATTTCAGAGAAGGCTACCATGGAGGTCCTAGACTTTAATCTCTTACAAGTAGCATAAATTTGTCCTCCAGCACCTTTCTCCTACCTTTTCCTATGTCAAAGGTACCTAGGAGTACCACGAATACTGGCTTCTCTCCAGCACTGCACATAAATCTGATATCTGGGGAGATCCACAACCTTTGCACCCAGCAGGCAATTTATCATGCAATTCTCCCCATCATGATAAACCCAACTATTTATATTTCTAATAATCGAATTTCCATTACTATTACCTATCTCTTCCTAGTAACTGGAGTTTCCTCCCCAGGAGTGGTACCCTCAGTGCAAGAAGATACCATGACATCATCTGGAAGGAGTGTCCTAACTATGGGATTATTTCCCTCCACTCCAGCTTGATGTTCTCCTTCCCCAAGACTTTCATCCTCCTTAACAACACAGAGACTGTCAGCCTGGCGGGTGAGTCCACTTTATTGTGTCCCTGAAAGTCTTGTCTATGTACCTCTCTGTCTCCCTTAGCTCCTCCAACTCAGCCACTCTGGCCTCAAGAGCTTGGACTGTGTCTCTGAGGGCCATAAGCTACTTGCACTGAATGCACACAAGGCAGATAATCATACATGCTACATTTCAGTGCAATAAACTGGAGAGCCCCAACTCTGCTACTGGACTTTTGCCTGCATTATTTTTACTCTTGCAGGGGAGTGTTTTTGGGTGAGGCAGGAGGAGGAGTCATTGACCTAAGTTCAGAGTATGTTTGTTAGGTGTATCTGCCTCTCACACTCCCTTGCAAAACTCCCATTGGCTGCTGCTGGTTGCTAGCCAGCTTCATGTTGCATTTAAAATCCACAGAGAAGAGCGGAACTAATTCTAAGTATCTATTTTTAATGATTGCCTTATACTGGGAGAACCAGGCTTCAGTTAGAAGACTCAGACAAGGATGGCATATGCTGATGGGGAGAACTCAAAAACCTGTGGAGCAGCTGAAGATAACTAAGGGGTGAGAACAAGAGCAAGAGGAGCAGACTAACCCAGCAGCCACAAGGCCTGTTTAACAGTATGTCTGCAGCAAAGAAATGAACAGAATAATCCATTGGGTATGTCTACACTGCAATTGCAGCATGTGTAGACATACCTGATCTTGCTTTAATCTAGCTATCATGAGTATCAATAATAGTGAAACCATATACCAATAGCATTGAAACCATAGCATGAGCTGAATAAGCCTCATCAGGATCCTAGATATTTACTCACTGCGGCTTCACTGCTATTGTTACTTGAGCTAGCTACATCAAAGCTAGGTTGGGTTTGCCTACAAGTGTTGCAATTGCACCTCAGATTGCAGTGTAGACATACCCAATGAATTTGTGTATTGGCTATTTCTGGTTGCATAAGACTGTGTGAAGCTGTGAACTGGAAACACCCCCACACAAGGGGCTGTAGTTTTCCCTCACTAGGAATGTGTTTATGTTTTTATAATGAGGTATTTGGTTTGGCCAGCATAGGCTAGGGGATGCATAGCACTTGTTGATCTTGAAGATGCGCATATGTTGTTGAGATTCAGTGGAGTGCCCAGGAGGGCACCTACTACAATTTATGGTTCACAACCTCAGAGAACAGAATACTGCGACACAGAGAAGAAAAAATTTTGCCAGGGCAGAAGAGAAACAACCACCGACCACAGGTTTTGTGGGCAGGACACTTGGCTAGGAGTCAGGAGATCAGAGTTCAATTTCTCGCTCTGCCACAGACTCACTGTGACTTTGGAGATCACTCTCCCTAGGCTTCAATTCCCCATCTGTAAAATTGGTGGAGATGATAGAATGCTTTCTTCCTTCCTCTTTGTCTTGTCTAATTGGATTATAAACTCTTCAAGGCTTCCACACACTCTCAAATTGCAGCCTGTTTTTTGCCTACACTTCAATTAAGGTATTAGGGCCTGATCCACAGCCAGTTGAGGTCAATGGGATGCTTTCCACTGACTTCACTGTGGTTTGAATCAGATATCTGTTCTTAGAAAACACAAACTATAACAAAGACAAGAGAGGAAACTAAACAAGCTCAAAAACAAGAGGGTAAAATTCTCACTCCCCATAAAATCCATATCACATCCAAGATATAGTGAGAAAAATCTCTGTAAACAACCCTAATTCTAAAAGAAGACTTTTGTATTATTGAAAATCCATGTTGGCACAAATGTGTCTGGATGAGAAATAGCAAAATTCAGAGTTGGGTTTTTGAGAATAAACAGTTTGATTATATATTTGACTGTAAACTGTGTTTTATTAAGAATGTGTATAATGGAGGCTTAGAGATTATTGACACTACAAAAAACAGATATTCTTACTAATTCTTCCAAGTGAAAGTTATTAGTTGCTATTGTATTGTTCAGAGCTGAACACACTAGCAATTTGTGCATCTCATGTTGTATTGACTAAAAATCTGAAATAGCTAACCCATTCTAGATAGAAAAATCTCCAAAAGACAACAACAGCTTTTTTCAACAAAGACTGGATAGTTTAGGGCTTTTGTAATCGTTCACCTACATAATTGACTTCATGTGCTGTTGTAACACAGCTGGGCAGTCTATTATCTAAGCACAGAAATAAATGCAAAAGATCTAGGACAGCATGTAATAGGGGTGCATAGGGAGGTAGATCACTAGAGCACAAAGAGAATGAAACTTCTGTCCCTTGAACTCAGGCCTTAGGCTGTTGGGTGTGGTTTGTTGATTTGTATTTGTTTTTCCACAATGTAATATTCATTTTTAATGTAATTACATTTTTTCATAAAAAATCTAAACCCACTAAGGGCACAATTTAAAATAGTCTTGCTGGATTCTCTTTCATATAAATCCCCACAGGCTGCCAAAGCCCTGAAAATTTTTGGTTCTGATGGCTTTGTGCTTTATTGGCTATATTTTTTGGCTGAATCAACCCCAAAAGGAAAAAGGCCAATTAGTTTTGTCTGAAAATTGTTAAATAAATTAGCATTGATAACAGATGGAAATATTTACAGCCCTGGAAATAATATTCTTTAAATTCTGTTTATATAAAAACACTGTATGAACATGTGTGCAAGTGTATGTGTCTATATATTATCCTCCGAAGACTACATTAAAAGAGCATTATTAAGGTAGCAAAGTCAAGCACTTAAAAGTTAAATTGCACAGGCAACCTTATTTCTGACATTTCCTATCTGTTACTCCATTAGCTCAAGTGTGGAGCTAAAGTTCCAATCCTGCTGATGAACTACATAGGTGTCTATATCATGCCACATGAAGGAATTTCTGTGTTTTAAACTTGCTTTTATAAAAACCTAGGCAATTACACACAAAAATCCTACATGTGATACAACCTTCATTCAGCCCTCTTCTGTGTATGTAATATGATACACACTTTAATTACACAATCACATACTATTTTTTTCCACAGGAACCCTTCCTCATTCAGTTCAAAGAATGGGCAGAGCTCACTTAGTGAACAGTTATTCAATATATTTTTTTCTCCTTATTCATAGGGTTATTTACTGCCCACTATTCAAACCCTGCTCTGAAGACAAAATTGTTCCTCGTGGGCTTTTCTGTGGTGTTCATCACTATCTTCTCTGAGTGCTTCACAAATATTAATTTCTTTTCACACAACAACCCTGTGAGTGAGGGGATGCTATCCCCCATTTTACAGCTCTTTGTGCCAGTCTCTTTGCCCAGATAATGCCAGGTTTCTACTATGCCCTGGCTCCTTATCAAATATTTCTTTCCTCTTCTCACTTCACTGGTCCTCAGTCCTAGTCTCCTTGCCCAGCCATTCTCAGTCTCCTCTGGCTCCTCATCTGATCCCAGTCTCCCTGTCCCAATAGTCTAGCCCAGTCAATCCCAGTCCCAGACAAAGTCTCCACCTCTGGCTTCCAGGCCTATTCCCTTTCTCCTTGCCCAGCCAGTCCATTCTCTGCTCCTCCCTCACCAGCCTCCAATTCCAACCTACTCCCCTCCACACAATCATCTTCATGTCCAGCTCTTGTCCTCTCTGCATTTTTAATCGGACTCAAGTAGCTTCCTCCTCCAAGCTGGACTAGGCCCAGCAAGAGAGGCTCCCTTCTCAGTTCATTTCAGTTCCCCAGACTCCTCACAATCCAGAGAAAGCCAGAGCTGCTATTACTGGGAAAGTCCTGCTAAGCCCCATGTTGGAGCATGTCCAGGGCAGATGGAACCTTCATGGAGTTTAGCTGCTCAAATCTAAGAAGTCTCTACTGCACAAATGTGAACTGCCATTTTTCTAAGGCTTATAACTTAGCCAACTTTGGACAAATTTTCATGGGGACAGCAAAAGTACATCCCTGACAAAAAGGCAACATCCCTGCCAAATATGAAGTCCCTGCTAGAAAGCATGGGGGTATTAAAGCTTTTCAGTGAAAAGATCGCCGGAATTTTTTAATATGAGCAAAATAACATTTTTGCTCTTTTATTCTCAGAAACAGCTACACCATTTGCGATGAAATTTTCCTGAACAATTCAGCCAGAGGCAGACACCTGACATGGAAAATTTCAGCCATTGGACTACAGTTTGGTAAAATTATCAGCAACTTAAAACACGGACTTATAAGGGGAAATGTTGGACAACTCCATTAATAGACAGTGCTACCAGCTCTGCCTATAACATACATATAAGTGTGTGTATATATATATATATATATACACACTATTTATACTCAATGATATATGACATACAAAACCTACATTATAAGAACGTTAAGGCCACACAGTTATGCACTAAAAAGTTAGGAAATGCCAATATAAGGCAGCCATGCAACCTTCATTCAGCACCCTGTTGTTAATGCGTTATGATAGAATCTTGACCACCACCGCATCAAAAACAAGCCTATCTCCAGGGGTCCAGCCCAGTGCCTGAAAAATAAGAAAACATTCTTGGGACAATATTTGTCCTTTCTCTTCTTGCAACCTCATTTACCATCCATCCTGTGCAATAAATATTGCAAGGATGCTGTAGAACTAAATGTATCACATAATTAAAGACTAACATCATGCATACACACACAAGGGCTGAATTAAGTTGCATGGGCAACCTTAATTGTGGCATTTTCTAATTTTGAATGTTTGACTTTGCAGCCTTAACATTGGGTTGCTTTATAAATTCATTGTTATACTTTACCTTTTCATCTTATCTACTAACAATGTAAGTTCCTGAGGGTGCAGACAGGGGAAATAATATGACTATTAGATCCATATTTCAGGAGTCTACTCTATGGCAGTTATCCCAACCATCAATTATAATAATTTGTTGATCTGATATAGTCTTTATTTCAGTGTCAGGATTTTATAATGTGAACCGCCCTTACTTATGCAAGTGTTCAGTGACATATAATCATAGAATATTAGGGTTGGAAGGGACCTCAGGAGGTCATCTAGTCCAACCCCCTGCTCAAAGCAGGACCAAGCCCCACTAAATCACGGCATAAGTAATTCCTTGAACTACAATTAGTAAATCAATTAGTAAAACAGGTCAGTAATGCCTCACCAGGATGGTAAGGTGTTCACATTTTGGTTCCAAATTAGACATCTTGACCTAAACCCACTTGAGTCTGGGCCTGTGATCTTTTTTAAGACCTAACTCCAATAGACTACAATGATAATTTTGCCTGTATAAGGACCACAAATATCAAACCTTGTTTGAAAACACTGCCCCCTTCTAGACTTCCATTTATCTAATGTGGAAGTGGTACAGCTCCTTTATACCATTTGGAGTAAGTACTATTTGGAGTATGGAAGCACAGAATAGGCCAATATTTCCACAATGTAGTCAAATTAATCCTTTGTTTAAGCCACTTATTTGAAATCTGCCTCTGGATCTCATGTGATTATTTAGTTTCTGATGCCCTTCTACTGTAATCACAATATTCTTTAAAATAAGTATATTTTTACCTATGAGATGCATTCCATTCCCTAGAGAAAGTATGCCTAAGGCAACATTTAAGTAAAAGAAAAGAAACATCAGGTACCCAATAAACCAGAACTGCTTCTTTAGTTAAATAACTGTTCATAATTTTTAAGGCACTTTAACATATCTATAACCCATAACGTACAGAGACTGGTAAGATAAATTATTGGCAACATTATAAAGAGGATCTCTCGAGATGCTAGTAATAGTTTATACCACATTGTTTCCAGCAGTTACCTAGTAATATTTTGTGATATTTCATGGGAAATTGGTGAATGATGCATGCCACCGCCACCACCACTGTAAGGACTATTAAACATGTAAGAAATATTAAACATGAATGTATTCAACCCCAATTAAAATTACAGCCTATGAGTTTGATATAGTTTCTTAATAAGGAAAAACTAATTTCTTTCTTTCTTCACAATTCGTACTGATTAGGCAGCAAAACCCGATAAATATAGTCGCGTTTCTCTTCCTTGGAGGACTGTTAAAAGGAGAGATTTCTATTGTTCCTTACAAAGCAAAGAAGGATTTATAATTTGATGATATGGGATATAACCAAAGACCAGCAAAGCAAGGTTATAACGAAGCAGGTTATCAGAGAAAAATGACGTACAAAGTTTGTAATGAAAAAATAATACATTTTTTTAAAAGAAACATTCGTCTGGTGCCTCACAAATCAAATAAAAGTTAAAAAGCTCTTTGAAGGCTAATTCAGAAGCAACTTTCCAGCAAGCATCATTGAGCAGTGTGGCTTTCAGCTGTGGGGCCAAACTGATTTTGGAGGGGTTGTGCAGAAGCAATCTAAAGCAGAATTTTACCCGTGTTGTTAACCTGTAAGTAACTTCAGTTTGTTCTTGGTGTCTTCAGTCTGGCTGTGGCATCTTATCTAAACCACAGTTTGTGTCTGTAATGTTCAAAATTAGCTGCAAGTTAGGCTGTATGAGTTTTCAGTGTAACATGTTTGCAGTGTAAATGGAATCTATTACTTTAGACAAACATGGTAAAATGTGGGGAATCTGTATTTCTGCCTCTGTCTTTGCATTACTTCTTGCCTTCAGTGGTACTGATTCCTCCGTTGGTTGCGGCAATGACAGCATTTTTGTTTAAAGTAGAAAACACATGAATAGATGCCTCAGTTCCCATTCTATTCTATATAGATTCCTATACTGCTCTCATCACAACTGTATCTGAGCACCTTCCATTAGTGCACTAAGCAATAGGACTACAGATCTATAACGCATGAATCACGCACTTACTCATTCTCTCCGGAGGGGGCTGACTGTAAGCACATGTAGATCTGATAGTTAGGGTAGAATTGAAGTCAGGGGGAGTTTTGCCATCGAGTTCAATAAGGCCAGGATTTTAACCACTGTATTTATTACAAGCTAAGGGAGACCCACACTCATGGCAGCCACTTACAAAAATCTGTCACAACAAAGACCACACAATACTGTCACCACATAGGCTAAATGAACTGTATCTTTGGATAATGGTAAAAATATTCAGACACCTCATTAAATATTCTTTGTTTTTGTGGATTGTTGAGTCAAATAGCTTCAAACTGGGGCAAAGATGTGCTTTGCTAACCTAACCTACCATATGTGGCTGCAGAGATTTTAGCTCCATCATACTTTCATATTGGACTGATTTTTCTTGCACCTGGCAAATTTATCAATAAATGCACTATTAAATATGCCTTCTTGTTTTGAACATACTAGTAACGGGAATGAGCATGGTGCTGGATGGCAAGAGAGGGACTTGATGTGAAAAAATGTATCTCATTCTCTCATTATTATGCATAAGTGAATGACAGGCACAAAAGACTGGGTCAATCACTAAAGAAGGATTATTAATAATAATACACAGCTCCCATAAGGATTTTTAATCAGTAGAGCTCAGAGAACTTTACAAAGGTCAGTATCATCATTCCCGTTTTGCAGTGGAGAAACTGAGGCACAGAGGTGTGAGGAGTCTTGTCAAATGCCACCCAGCAGGCCAGTGGCACAGCTGGGAATAGAACCAGGTTTCATTATTCCCAGTCTAGTGCTCTATCATTTGGCAACGTTGCCTCCCTTCTGAGTTAGGCACATGCTGAGTTAGTTTCCTGATTCATTATGGACTTGTTTTTAAAATTTCTCTATTTTATATAAGGTACTGGGGTGGAGGTAGCAAAACCACGGTTTATAGACCTCCTTGAAGAAGGGGACATTAAGCATCAGTCTAGTTTGGTGGCTTGAAGATCACAGAAGCAGTACAAGATGGGGCAGATGGTAAGGGAAGAAAACGATGATGGTGGTAAAGTGATGACTGGAGGGAGAGAATTCAGTGTGGGAGAGATAAGAGACAGCAGATAAAGACTAGGTCAAGGGAATGACCTTGCATTGTGTGTGGTGGAGTCAATCCAGAGTCAAATAGGAGGTAAGGAAGAGGAGCAGGAAGCAGTGGGGATGGACAAGTCCTCACCAAGGCGGTTTATGTCACCCAGGATACAAGGTGTGGAAGGTAGAGGAGAAAAAGAGGGACACCCAGGAGTCAAATTGAGAGAGGAAGATGGAAAAGGAATCCAGACGATGGAGAGAGATGGAAAAGAAGAGGAGGCAGAGAAGCGTACTTCAAAGGAAGTGAAGAAATGGGAGGGCAGAGGCCAGAAGTAGCAGGAGTGGAAAAGCATCAGACCAGTATTGCAAAGAGAAGATGATGACTGGGAGAGGGAGGTGACCATCATTTAGGAGAGGTCAATGGGAGAGGTGAAGAGTCAGGTTTCTATGAGGGGGTGGAAGAAAGAGATAGCACGCACTGTGATCAGTTGTTGGAGATCTGTCTATGGATTATGAGTTTCAGAGTGTGTGGGAGATGGGAAGGAGGGAGTAGGAAGAGATATGGGAAGTAATTGTTGCTGCTAAGGGGTGGAGGCATGTGCTACTAGAGGCAGGAGGGTAAAGGTACAGTAGTTGGAGTGGCGTCCAGAACATGGAAACAGAGTACAGAGTGAGAGTGGAGAAAGAGGGTGGAAAGAATAGAAGGGGAAATAATGAAATGGGAAGATGGAATTGGAAAGTGAAGGGGAATAGGTGGCCAGTGATCAAAAGCCAGCAGAGGAGAGATGGTAGCATGGTGGTAGAGATGGTTAAGATGCGATCACAATTAAGAGGGCAGTCAAGCAGGCCAACAAGCAGTCAATGAATGAAAGTCAATCAGATCACTGGAGGCAATACATCAGACAAAGCAAAGACACAGTGAAATGGGTGAACATAATGGTAGTTTGATTATATTGGTTGTGCCAAGCAGCTAGAGAGAAGATAAATCAATCCCCTAGAGCCACGATACAGAACGGCGAGCTCTTGAGGCTGCTACTCAGCTCACAAAGCTCCTGAAGGGGTCACGCCTCTTGGTGCAGATCTGATCTTCCTTGGGGGCAAGTGGAGTATGTTGGTAGGAAGCCTGGTTATTAGGATTATTTGGTGCAAAATTCCACTACTCCATTAGTTCCCCCATTTTCTTAATAAATGTTTGTTTTAAAAAGAACTAAGGTCTGTAATAGAAGTCTGCAACCTTGGCTGTACAACTGTAGTTATTTTCCAATCCTCAGTTTTGCAGGGGGCTAAAAAAAGTGCTTTAATTCTTCAGTACAGTTCCTCAGAGCAGGAGGGTGTGTAAACTCTATCCATTGTACTGCACTGGCTCACTAAAATATATTGGCACAATCTTCCCCCTGATCCCAAGAGATGGGCCATTTTAACATAAATATGGAACATTGCGTATATAGTTCCTTTGTTTCTTTGATTGTATTTACAAATAATTAATTAGTCATTCAGTTACACAAGCTTTAAAATGTTCCATCAAGCAGCAGAAACAATCAAGATGATCTCTTGTAGCCTTGTTTCTACTGCATTTCTAAATGTTTAATTAGGTTTTAAAAATTTCAATAGCTTTTTGATGTTCTCATTTTTAATTATGGTTATCCTCTTGATTTTTACTTCAACTAAATACAACTTTCAAACTAAAATAGGACATATTGAGCTGAATTAATCCTTGATATAACTCACTGAACTCCACTAGAATTCAACAGAGAATAATTTGGCCTCTCTCTTTTATTTACATAGTGAGATCCAATGACAAACCAAAGCAGGAATTGTTTTGTTTTTCCTTTAAGATGAATTTGGTGAAGAAAGCGGAGTAACTGTTTGGAAACATAAATGCCCAACAAGGGTAAAACAGTTATTTTTTTAAATCAGAGCAAGAGCAATGGAAATGTCTCTAAAGAGACATTAGATGTTTCCTATCATAAAGGCCTTATACCTCCTGCAATCCACACAGAGAATCCCTATTAGTATTAATGGAAGATCAGCACGTGGATCAAAGACATGACTCTTCCCTTGTTCAAAGGCTTAAATGGAGTGTCTGATGTTTTAGGTTTTTTCCCCTAGAGTTGGAAACCTGGATGTCTCCCCTTTTAAATCTATTTTCAAAGGAGTCTCATTGCAGTATTTAAAGGTCTAATTCTGCAAACCAGAACTAGTGTTTGTTACCATAAGCAATACATTTGGCTTCAGTGAAACTATTCATGATAGTAAATAGTGGACCATTAGTGAATGTTTGAAGGTTTGGGTCCTAAATTTGCAGCCATATTTTTAATGCACAGTTACGTGTATGCAAAAGAGAATTTGTACATGCAAACTGCATTTTCAGATAATAAATCAGGTAGTAGACACCACATGGATGCAAATGTGCACAAATGCTGCACAGCTGCATTTGCAAAACTGTGGAAAATGGTCAAAACACCTATCATATAGATACTAATTTTAACAAATTTTCAAATGAAAATTCACTTTATTTGACAGGGTTATAAAGAGCAATGGATGAACTGGCTTGGTTAAACTATGAAGTGACCTGAACCTCTGCTCTCACAGTAAATCCAAAGGATTTTAGAGACTGAAGAAAGTTTTGTTAAGTATTTTCCCCAACCATGTGGTTTTCTGGGAGTAACAGTACAAAAAAATATTGTACCAGCAGGGGCTGTCTGTTCTGTGTTTGTAAAGCACGCAGTATAATGGGCTTCTGGTCCATGACTAGGGCTCCTACGCTGCAATACAAATACTATTACTAATAAAATAAAATTTTAAAGCGGACCCATCCACAAATTCTACTGGAAGCTCTAATTCTAAAACGGTTCTGTCACAGTCAGAGTCCAGACACCCCAAGGGGAGAAAAGAAGGTTTAAACCTCCCAAATAAGTTAGTTAAATCAACTAATTGTGTACAGTATTATTATACTATAAAAACATATTGAGTAAGATCTTTCATGAAACCTTAATGTTCTGAACTTGGTCACTATCAGATATGTATGTAGACCACCGTTATGAATGTATGTGTATATATAGAAAATTGTAAACCATAACTGTGGTGGAACTTTACTATCACTTCACAACAGGCGTGTAAAGCAATTAGGTAAAGAGAGGATACCTCTCAAGCCAGTTTACATGAAACCAGCTTCAACTACTCATCCATTGTCCATTCCAGAAAAGGACAGTGGTGGATCACTTAATGGAAAGACATTGAGACAGTTAGGGATTTCTTCAATCTGAATAATCATGAGTAACCATAGTCTGGGAAGGAGGGGGACAAAAAACCTTTTAAAAGGGAGACTTGAAACCGAAGTTTTCGTTTAGAAACTGAGGGGCAGCCTTCAAGCAGGAAGTTGTCTGTGAAACACTGGATCTCCCCTACACTTAGTGGGTAGTGTGGAAAACTGTTCAAAGGCAATAGGTAACTAGTATTAGGCCTGGTTTCACTAGAGAGTTTTGTCGATAAAAGTCACCTTTTGTCAACAAAACAATCCTGGTGTACACACTGCAATGACCCTTTTGTCAACAAAACTTCCATCTTGTTAACAAAATAAAACCACCAGACGAGAGGCATAGAGATTTTTGCGACAAACTTTTAGCGACAAAGCGTCAGTGTAGACACTGATGAATGTTTTTGTCACAGTAAACGGCTTCCGTAAATGTCCCACAATGCCAATCCTGACCACTCCAGACAACCGTTTGCACTCCGCTGCTCTGCAGCCACCTGTCCCTCCCTCTTTACAGTCACAGGAAGTTTGAAATTTGTATTCCACTTCCTGGTTGGCGTGGAGAGCTTACATCTCATCTTCCCAGCTGACCATGCCAACTCCACGCAGCAAATGCTCTCCCGTTTGGAGCACACCGGAACTTCTGGACCTGATCAGCATTTGGGGGGAATCTGCTGTGCATTCCCAATCCACTCTAGCCGAAGAAATTTTGATACCCACAGCCAGATTTCTCATGTCATGGCGGAGAAGGGCTTTGAGCGGGACACGCTGCAATGCCGAGCTAAAAATCAAGGAGCTGCAGCAGACTTACCACAAGGCCAGGGAAGCAAACTGTCACTCTGATGTGGAGCCAATGAGCTACCGCTTCTACAAAGAGCTGGAATCCATCCTCAGCAATGACCCTGCATCCACCCCCAAGATGCCCATAGACACCTCCGCAGCCCTGGGGCCACCGGATACTCGACTGAACCCTGACGAAGAGTTCATCGACGAGGAAGTGGAGCTGGAGGATAACCCGGAGCCAGAGAACAGTTCAGTTGCTGAAGTTGGGAGTCAGGAGCTGTTCTCAACCCTAGAACTTTATAGCCAGTCCCAGCCCTTCTCAGGCACTCAGAATTCAGGAGAGAGGAGCTCTGGTAAGTGTTTGGAAGCTGATGCTGCTTGAATACTGGAGGCATGGGGGTCCTTAGCTTGGCTAAAAAATACAGGTGCTTGAAGGGATAGAAATGCACAGGAGTAGCTGTGTTTGCATGTGCTTTCTCATTCCCTTACACATCTAGGCAGTACAGCTGAGAAGCACGTTAATGCACGCTGAGATTTCATGGGTATCCTCTGGTGTGACCTCTGGGAAACTTTCTCAGAGGTACTCCCCGATTCTCTGCCTCAGATTCCTGTGTTTCTGCCCCCATTATAGGTCACTTTCCCATGCCAAATGGCAATCACTTGAGCGGGGACCAAAGCAGTACACAGTTGTGCAGCATAGCATAGTTTGAAGCTGCTTGCATGGAGGAGATGCGTCCTAGCATCCTTGCTGACTCTAAGGACCAAGATATCTGCTTCTATGGTTCCTGCCTGTGGAGAATGGTGGCACAATTTGACATTTGTTTTCCCTTTGTACCTGCATTTATGCTCCAAGTGAGCACCCACCCAGAACCTAGACCTACTTGAATGGTCTTGACCCCTCGGCCCCCAACTCACCATTCTCAGGCCGATCAAGGAGCTGTACTCTACGCAGGGGGACAGTGAGAATCGGGTGTGTTTCACAGTGATTCATGTGTTCTGTTAGGCCATTCACAACAATGGTTTTGTTCCTTGTTTCTTACATGCATGACCTTCGCAGCCAAGGCCCCTAGGCCGGCAGACTACCTACAACTGATAAGGAAGCGATCCCAAAGAAGCAAGGAGGAGATGTTCCAGGAACTCTTGTCCTCTAAGGCTTCCAAAAGAGAGAAAAGGGCATGGAGAAAATCAATGTCAGAATCTCAGAAGATGGACAGACAGGAATGGAAGGAAAACTAGGAGAGAACTTTAGCTGGCCATGAGCGCATGATCAAGGCCATGGAGGAGCAGACAGAGCTTCTAAAGACAATAGTGTCATTGCAGATGAAGTTCATGCAAACTCGAATCCCCTCCCTTCAGCCACAATAGAACTTCTTTCCCTACACTCCAATTCCCCCTACACATTCCTACCAAAGTCAAGGACCATCCACTACCCCCTTCATTCCACCCCCTCAGACACTATGAGAATGACAGCTGGACTTACATGCAGCTGACATAACTGACACTGCCCCTCACTACTTTCTCTCCTCTAGGATTTGTTTGTGTTGTGCGCTGTTTTGTATTTAATGATAAAAGTAAGCTATCAAAACAAGAAGCCTCTCTTTGAACATGAAATGTGCATCTACCACCGACAGCCATATAGCAGTCATAGAATGTCACAGTGCAGTTTCAAACAACACCTGATGGGTTTTCATTGTCAAAATGGGCCCTCAATGCCTCCCTTATGCATATGGCCCTCCCGTTGTGCCCCTCTAATACCTTTGGCATCTGGCTGCTCATATTCAGATGCAAGCTGATCTGCCTCTGCGGTCCACCCAGGGGCAGACTTCTCACCTTAGCTTCACATAAATTATGGAGCACACAGCAGGCAGCTATAACCACAGGAATATTATCCTCATTTAAGTCCAGCCTGCCATAAAGGTATCTCCAGCACACCTTTAACCTGCCAAACAAACATTCAACAGTCATTTGGCACCTGCTCAGCCTGTTATTGAAGCGCTCCTTGTTGCTGTCCAGGTTGCCTATGTAAGGATTCATGAGCCATGGCATTAGTGGGTAGGCTGGGTCTCCCAGGATCACTATGGGCATCTCAACATCCCCTATTGGAATCTTTTGGTCTGGAAAAATAGTCCCTACTTGTAGCTTCCGGTACAGACCAGTGCTCCTAAAGATATGAGCACCATGCACCTTTCCTGACCAACCCACAATACTGTCAGTGAAATACCCATGGTGATCCACAAGCACCTGGAGTACCATAGGGAAGTACCCCTTCCTATTGATGTACTCTGTTGCAAGATGGTCTGGTGCCAAAATTGGGATATGTGTGACATTTATTGCCCTGCCACAGGTAGGGAATCCCATTGCTGCGAATCCATCCACTATTTAACACCCATTGCCCAGAGTCACAGTCCTTCACAGCATGAAGCTCATGATGTACTGCGCAACCAACCGCGATGTGTTCAGAACACTGACAGCAACAATGAAGAGTAGTGCGGGATCTATCTTTTCAGATGGAGATGGCGGGCACACAGTTGAAAAAATTGCGCGAGTCGCTGCCAGCAATGCAATGAATGACGGCATGGAAGCGCAATGCACCATGGGACATTGATCCAGCACCCATGCTGCTCCGTGCTCCTCTTCCCTATCTCAGAATTCCTAGTGGCAGAGGCTGCTGAGTTGCACGGTGAGCTGCCCGCAATGTACTGCTCTCACTGTTGATACTACAGCAACAAGTGTGGACACGTTTTTGCGACAAAATAAGTGCTGTGTGGATGGGTGTGGGCACTGTAATAATAGCACTTGATCACCGAAAAAACTACTGTCAACAAAACTTTCTAGTGTAGACAAGGCCTTAGAAAAGGGACTGTATTCCATATAGAAGTGTAAAACCTGAGGTTGTGTCTTTGCATTTATTTTCTGTAAAACTTGTATCTATTTGCTTCTCTTACCATTTCATCTTCAAATCTGTGGTTTTTCTATTAAATAAACCTTTTGTTTGTTTTTACCCCAAGTAGGTCTCTGATGTGCAAATTGTGTGGAGAGTGTTTGTCAAAATGAGCTGATAACTGAAGGGGGAAGTGGTGTTTCACACATTTGAGTGTGTCAAACCAAAGGGAAACGATATAAGTGCCTGATCAATAAGAACTCAGGGGGGGATGGATTTGGGGATACTCAGGACTAGAAGGGCTGTTGATGTAACCCTGCAAGGAGTAACCCTGGTGGAAGCCCTGGTGAGACCTCATGCTTGTGGGCAGGCTATTGGTGTCAGGGATCTGAGCCATAGGCACACAGCATTAAGGCACCCTAAAGTTACAGGGCAAGTTGTGACAGAACCCTTTACTGGTTTGGGTGATCCCCAAAATTTCAAAGATCCCCTTTAATTAGATAACAGGTTTTGATGGGAGAAATAGTCTAAATGATGTTAGCTGAGATAGAAATGAGAGGAGCTTCAGGGATCTGTTTTTCCAGAATAGGTTACCAAAGGAGTTCTTGAAATCCCCATCACCAGAGGTTTTTGCAAACAGGTTAGAAAAACACCTGACAGGGATGGTCCAGGTATACTTGGTCCTGCATCAACATAGGGGAATGGACTAGATGATGTCTCTTCTAGACCAGCCCTACATTTCTATGATTCTGCGTTTAGCATGCTTAAGGATACGATTTAGTCATGGATTTTGTGACTTTTGAAAACCTCCATAACTCCTTGGACAGGGCTGGAATAGCTCATCAGCTGGGCAGGCCCAGGGCTCCTCCAAACAGCTGGTCGGCTGGCCAGTGTGGCTGGAGCAGCTTCAAGCCCAGGCAGATCTGTTTTCCCTCCTCCCCAGGCTATTTTTAGTAACAGTCAGGGACAGGTCACAGCTTCCCTGAATTTTTGTTTATTGCCCACAACCACTCCCTGCCTGTTACTAAAAATACTCGTGACACAATCTTAGCCTTAAGTATGATATATCTTTGTCCATAACTTTCCAATTCAATGTGTTGCCTCTTCTGTGCATATGTTTACTGACAATATGGTGCAAGTATTATACTAATTATGTATACCACACTAAGTGTAAACTGTGCTTTACAAAGAGTGTTAAATATGTTCTGTACATCTGAAAAGTTTACAGTCCAATACCTAAAACCTACACTCCTCACTCAGGGAGAACATACTGTGGTCACTGGTCATTGTTTGGCCCTAATAAGGGCTGAAGAATTTGGACCCATGACATTCCATGATGCCATCCTTTGCCCTGTATTATCATAGCTTGCAGTCTCACATTAATAAGCTGTATAGATGGATATTATCCTTGACCAATTTGGCAGCGTACAAGAAAGTATTTTACAAGCTTCAGGATAAGATGATCTATTTGGGAAGGCAGTATGGGGGGGCGGGGGAGGGAAGCGGCAATCTGCTACCTTTGAAGTTACTTCTGGAGGAAGAGAACATTTTGATTATTGTTATTCTTAATACAGTTTGGGGAGTTACTCAGCACTACAGTGATATATGTAAATATATGTAAATTTATAATTGAAACAGACTAGATAAATTAACTTATGATGAAGATAAATAAATGGATTTGTACGTGAAAACTTGATGACATTTTCCCTCATTAATTCCCTTTTTCTCTCTGAAATAGCCAAAAAAATTTAAATAATCTGGGAGGGAAGGTTCTTCTCCAGTGAGCTGCTTTTAAATTAAAAATGAAAAACATAATTTTAGGTTCATCTCAAAGATTACAGAAATAGGCTGTGTCATAAATCATTAAACAGTAGGTGTTTTTTAAAAGAAAAGAAATAGAACCAAATTAAAGGAAAGAACTAACTCAAGTCTAAAAGATTTACTTTTAGCAAACATGGACCGTTCTCTATCCATACATGGCTTGAGGTTATAGAAAGAAATAATATCTGAACTAAATTTAGAATCTTTCTGGATTTAGGCACCAGCCCAGGAAAGGAACATTGGGCTGGAAGTGACTTCTAGGTCATCAAGTTCAGACCCCTGATAGTGCAGGCCACCCCATCATATAATCCCATTAAATAAAAGCATCAAGTTCTAATTTTAAAATTAGTTGGGATGTTTGTACCCACTACTTCTATTGGAGGCTGTTCCAGAACCTCATTCCTCTGTTGATTAGAAACCTTATTTTCATTTCCAGCCTAAATTTATTAATAACCAGTTTATAACCATTTGTCATTGTGTCAACATTGTCCTTTAGTTTAAATAGCTCTTCACCCTCCCTGGTGCTTATAATCCCCATCCCCATGGATTTAGAGAGAGTAATAATATCACTTCTCAACCTTCATTTTGCTATGTTAAACAAGCTAAGTTCTTTTAGTCTCCTCTTGTAAGATAGGTTCTGCATTCCCTTCATCAGCCTAGCAGCAGAGATGAGTGAAGATTTTTGTACAAAACTATTTAAAAAAAAAATTAGGTTTGGCAACATAGAATGTTTCACAAATTTCCTTCAGTTTTGCCAAATGGTTTCAACTAAAAAAAAAAAAAAAAAGTCAGTCTCCAAAAATCAAAACGTTCTGTTCTGATTTTTTTAAACAAAATGTGTGATTTTTTTTGGTTCAAAATAACTTGGTTTCAACATTTTTAAATTTTATTTTAAAAAGATCAAAAATGTCTAAAATTTAAGTTTAGCACATGATTAGCTTTGCTGAATTGGGGACTTAGTCATGTTTGTCCAAGCAAGAGGACGAATACTGGTTTAGTGCACTGTGTTCATAACTTCCTACCAACATATCTATATTAACTTTTATCCAACATGGAATATAATGCAAAGGTGCCTCTCTCTGAACCCCGTATATTGTTAGCTGTGAAGTACCACATAATATAGGAGAATGTCAGACAGACGTACACACAGTTTTCCAGAATATGTATTTTCATCTAATTCACCCATGTGGACTAGTATAATTGACTACTGGAAAAAATATATCACACATTTGAATAGACTTTGAGTAACATTTTTTGATCATGTGACCTGATACTTGCCTAACTTTGAAGCCATTAAAAAGTAAATAGTCTACGGAGGAAAATTAGAGAGAGAGAGCACACACACGCATTCCAAAGTTACTTCAAAGAGAATGTAGGGTTGTAATGAAATTGGCACCCAAATGCCTTCCAATGACGAGTCTAACTTTCTTCAATAGTGGAGGCGGTTAACCCAAATGGTTACTGAATGCAGATATGCAAATGGAGAATTAATCTGATATTCTGTGGGTATCTCAAGTGATTAGTCAAAAATGTAAATGAGATGGCAATAATGTGTAGAAAGACAATGAACAGATACTGTTTGATACCCACATATGTAAGCAAACAGGAACAATATACCATTACACCCACAAGTACCCAAATACATCATTGGCATCTCTTTAGGTGAACTTGTTTAACAAGAGTAACAACTATATTCTTCTGATTAAAATGAAAAGAAAAGGAGACCATGGACAAAATGAACTGAGAAGCTGCAATAGGCATATTAGGAGACAAGTGCTAAATGCACATGAAGGTTCTAAGAATTACATCTAAAGCCAGCACAAAATGGCATTAACCTTTGCATGCTGTGCTAAGACAAAAAGCAGTAAGACAACAAGAAATCATTACAAGGTTTTTGCACACTCAAATGCAGTTATCATTTCTTGCATAGTAGAATCTACAGATGGGCGTACATAGCAAACACTCAGGTGCCTCAGATATTGATAAAAATGCCTTTTTAATTCATAATACAAATATTTTCCAAAGAGATTTCTTAGTAGGTGAAGCCTAATAGTCATAATATTAGTGAGCATTATGTTATGTAGCCTATGGCCAAAAGCAATTGTGTTAAATACCTACAGCATTCTTCTTTTGGCACCTGTGGTAATTCAGCTCCTTTTAAATCATGCACAGAATTCACAAGATGAGTAATTTAAAAAATAATTATCAGGTCCCTCTAATCTTGGATCTGCATCCTTTGCACTATTTATTACTTTTATTATATCATTTATTTCACCCATTACACAATGAATGTCTTCAAAGAGCAGAAAGTCTATGTTTGTTTACTCTGTCTTCCGAGAAGTTGGTAGTATAACTCCAGGGTGTTAACTTGATAATAATTACAATTAAATATTTACCAGATGCCTTATTGTAAATCATCAGCAATACAGTATGCTTAATTACAGTGTCAGCTTGAGCTAAAAATATGACTTTATCCATTTTTGTCTTTGTTTCACTTGGCTCTTCAGCTACAGAGCCCCTCAAATACGGTCTCTTCTTTATTCTCAGGCTGTGTTGCTCCCTACTTCTCTCCATTTTTAGATAAAAGGGGACTGGCTACATGAGAGCAGCAGTGGTGAGAATATATTTTATTAAAATGAATGAAAAAACTTTGTTGTCTCATGCTATTTTACTGACTTCTGGTTGTCCGCGCAGCAAGTGATCATATAGAATACAAGGCTTCTGGCTTCTGGATTTAAGCAAAAAAGCAGTCTCCCCCTTGAAGATGAGAAACAGCATTCAATATTCCAATTGGGAACCTCAAACTTTCTAAAGAGTTTCAGTAATTAATGTAATTATAAGTGAGTTTGCTCTTTGAATCCATCTTTTGTAGTGTCCTCTCTGTCTACAAAGACATTTCTCTATTTCTGTATTTACACCTGCTCTTCTAAACAAAAAGCCTCTCTCTACACTGGCCATACAGCCCTTGCAGACAGATTGCTTAATACCCAAATAAGGGCACCCAGGGGAAACATCACTTACTCAACCTTGGCCCACATTCAGTACATACTACTGCTTCAATTGCCTCACTGAAGATAGTAGCCTGTATGAGGAGTAATGGAGGCATAATACTCCAGGGCATTATTGCAGTGATCCAGCTACAAATGGTGCCAATGTTTTCTAACCCCGAGTGTCTGTTGCACTTATTCCTTGGTACGATAAGCTTATGGGAAGAAAACAAACATCTCAAGCTGCACTTCCAACACTATCTTCTATGACTGAATGACCCCCCCACTTTCAAGTGTCGTAATCTCTGCTACTTGAGGCTTAAATATACTACAGGTCTGTCTACAGGTATTTATATTATGCTCATTGTTATGCATGGCACATGGGCCTACCCATACTTGAAACATCTGGGGCCGGTAAAACCTGATTGGGATAAATAATTACATACCTATCTTTTTTTTTTCAAGTACAGATGAAAGCCTAAATGATGTGGATTAAAAGGCTGTGCCATTACTTTTGAGGCAGACTGTGGCCCATTTTGGTGGCAGTACAAGGAAGCAGAGGGATACGCTACATTTCCCTTTACTCTCTAGCACTGGCTAATTAGATGGCAGGTAGCTATGTGGGGAGGAGAGCAGTCTCTGAGAGGATGGCACATTCCACCCCCATGTGCAAGTGGGTAGACCCTTGGTTCCACCTTGCCAGTGCTCTGGCTAGGTTAGCTACTTGGAATATTGAAAACGAACTAGAAAATGTTTGGCAAAGCAGAAATGACCTAGTAAGTAAGAACTACAACTCTTCACCCTGTCCCTATTTAAAATGTACTTTCAAAATCCAGCAGTTTTTTCACATCTCATTCTAGTGAATATCCCCTCACTTTCCACAAACCTCTTTAACATACTTGTGTTAGGTGAGGCCAAATAGGCTGTAATGTTTAGCATATGAAGCTGATTCTGATACAGTTTGAAAACCAGGGTTTGGCACGGGTAAAACTACTCTGCTTTTGCAAAGGAAAGCCAATAAGACTACCTTCTCTATTTCAGTGGGCACAGTCTGAAAGCCAACCAAGTTTTCTTTTCTGTAAATGTAGTGACTGCACCTTTTCAGAATGATTAATCAAATTCCATACTACCTCTGCCATCTGATTTCACTGCACTTGACTGAACCATTAAATATTACTCACTTGCAAATAATGCATGAAAGTTTTTCTGAAGCTCTACATAGCATAAATGCTTCCCAAATGTTCAAATTTGAAAGGCTACATGATGATAGTCTAATGATCATTTTGATGGTGTCCCAATAATGGTTTCCAGGTTCAGTGAGCATAATTTTAAACAATGCTGAGTCTGGGTTCAGTCTGCATCATTTCCATTCATATTACAGTCTCTCACGAGAAGAAATTCAAGTTACGTACATTTTCTGTAGTTGACCCAAGAATGAGAACTTTAATCTCCCATACATCACAATAGGCACTTTGGCTTTTGCAAAGGTCAGTATTTATAATTTGGTCAGTTGGCCATTCCGTCTTTCCTATTTTCACATGCCTGGCAACCTAGGAGAACAAGATGTAAAGTTTCCTCAGGCAAAATATAGAATATGCAAAAGGTTAGACGAGGATAGCATTCTATTGCTTTTCACCCTGACTTTTCCAAGTTTGAAGCCTTATTCATGGATGACTGCATATTTCATGCAAAATGCCTTGCAAATAAAGCAAACCAAGCTGAATCACTGCCAAATGCATTCACAGTCAGAAGGGAGAGAACTTCAGAGAAGAAGGGATAGAGTTTGCATGGAGTTGTCAATGGGAGAAAACTTGAGAATTAATGACAAGACAGACTCAAAAAAATAAGGTGTATTTTATTCTTTCCTTGTTTGGTACTTGGAATGAAAATATGCAATTTTATTATTTTGATTGGAGGGAGCACGATCGGTAATTGGAACAGAGAAACAGGAAGTCAGGAACCTACCTTGGCTTACATTTGCTTGATAGGTACAATATTCATAAAATAAATCCAATAAACAACAACTTTTCTGACTAATCACCATGAAAATAAGGCATGGAAGATGAATGAGGAGAAATGCCTGTTGATAATACACCCAGCTTCATTAGTAATTAGCCCCCCAAATGTCAAAAGATAGTGCAGGAAATGAAGCCGTTTCAAACAATTCTGTTCTGGAGCTCTTAGAAGCACTGATAAAGACACGTTAAGGTTGTATGTGGAAAAGTCAAGACTACTTTCCTTTTTTTATTCTGCAAAAGTATTTATTCTGATTTTAAGGAAGAAATTGAAAGATGAGAAGGTCATCCAGTTTCCATAAGAAATTGAGTAGGATGAAATGAGAAGTATAGACATTTAAAAGCAGAAAGATATTTGCACAGAATTCTTCCTGTGGTATCTGGCCTTGGATAATCTAAGTTATGGGAGAAAATGGAAAATTACTTGGAAATATTTTACTTCCAGGACTACTTCCGGCCACACACAAGTCACTCTCTGATGTCATATGAATTTCCACCATCCCCAATTGATCATTGAGTTTAGTAACAGAAAAAACAATAAATGATTGACATTTTCCCATCAAATGGGCTCAAAAGCTGCAGTTTACTTTGGGAAAAACAGTAGTCTTGGTAGGACAATGTTGCCTTTGTTTTGTAGGCAGGAACAGAAGGAAAAACAGTCTTGGTAGAACTGCATAGCCTTTGTTTTGGAGGTAGAAGCAGGAGGAGGAGGAGGATAGTGCTGGATGAGTTTAACTCTGAATCTGACAACAGCAGTGTGTATGGCGGGCAGGGTGCGGGAGAAACATAGGAGGATGCTCTCTTCACCAGAACTAATTCAATTCACTACAAAAATGAAATAAAGTACATTTAAGTGTTACACAATCTCTCTTTGTCATCCCCCTTTCTGCAATGCTCACCACTGCTTACATAAGAAATGGGCAAGGCCTCAAAGGGTCTGAGTGTATGAACGTTTCCATTCAGTGGCAAGAATTTAATCCTAATCTGATTTAATCACACTTTCATAGTTTTACATTTCCAACCACCTGCAAATCCAGTCTCACTGCCAGCCACCTACCTGTGAATTTTCTACCCATGATCTTCATCCAATCTCTCACTTTTGCTGGCACCCAACCACCCATGACCATTTTGTAAACAAAAACTAAATCTGACCTAGCAATACTTCAACCATCCTTACATATAGCTTCCATAGCTGATGCATTTAACCGCATGTCCAAACACTGAAAACACTGATAATAAAGCAGTGTACTTATCCTAGGGGAAGAGGGAAGTACTCTGCATGGCCATTGGACACTAATGGATTCTTCCACTGGTCTTTATCCCTAAATCTATATGGTAGCTAACATCCCTCTCTAACTAAGGATTACTCCCCTCCAGAGACAATCAACAATGCACTTTAAAACTAGCAGGAGGAATCACTCAAGTGATGTAAGGCGCACACTTTCTCCGTTGTTTAGGTACATGAGTTGAAATCCTGGCCTCTTTGAAATCAAGTGGAGTTTTGTCACTGACTTCAATGAAGTCAGGATTTCATCCTTAGCCTCCACAGTAGTAGCACTAGTTGATTTTAATAAAAAAATCATGACCATGACTGAAAATGGACCCCTGCATTACTGTATGACAGTGCTCATTATGTTAGAAACAACAAAAGGAATCACCTTCTACTGCTTAGTGTATTTTAGGAAACACTATCCTAAGGTGCTGCCTTTTTGTTAATTTGACACATCACTTTTATGACCAAACAAAGAGGTGATTATTTAACTTTCCCTGTCCCCCACAAAGTTTGAGTACTGCTTTGGGCCCTCTATATCAGAAAGGTTTATAGGCCCCAACCTTGCAGCTGGCATGGCAGTGTCCCACTGCTTTCAATGGAATTTAGCACAGAGTTGCAGGAGTTGGGCCCTGATAGGGACTAAAGAGTGGGCTGTAAAACTTAAAATTTAGATAATACCCTTATGGAAAAGGTCTATAGAATGTAATAGACAATAATATGGTTCCCACAGGCATAGAATTTAATAGTGGATTTATCCCTGCTACAGCAGTTGATAAAATGGTTAAATAAACATATAGAAAGGAGATAATTCTCAGTTACATTTTAAAGGTGTTAAGGATCATTTGTACAGAACCCTATTGGTTTCATCTTTATTACATTCTAAAGGTTTTTTCCATATAGTTAAAACTAAATTAATTCTCAGCGCTAAAATATGCTGAGCAGACTTCCCCTTTTTATTTTGTGCAATCTAAATTCAAACTAGTTGAAGAGAATTTTTCAAATTTCTAAAGAAAAAATAAAAAGATGTTTTCGTCAGCGCTGAGACTGCACGGACCATCTTCAGGGCATATTCTTGCAGCCTGTTTACTTTGAGCAAGAGTATTAGTTTGGAACATGACAGCATCTACTGACAATCTTAACAGACTGAAAAGTGTCACTAATGAATATAAATGTCTACTTTCTCCCATTGTTTCAATCAGAATAGGAGCTCTGGAGATCAGGTAAAGCTAGCAGACCTGACAGTGAATGAGCCATCAGGAAAACCTCTGATACACTAGCATGCTAGTGCAAGCACATGCAAGCTATGGCTAACTTCAGTGTGTCAGATTATTGTACTCTCTGCTCGACTGTTCAAAACAGTTCCACTTTAATTCAAAGGTCATTTTTTCCTGATTAAAGGGGCTCACAATTTACAATTTTTCTGTAACATAAAAAGTCTAATTTCAAACACTGAGAGATTTACCAGGCTTTATGGATCAGGGACTAAAGGATGTCCATAAATCCCTACTATTGATACATCAAATAGAGCTGCCTAAATAATGCAAAAATGGTATTTGCAAATATTTAAATAAAAACTATGTCAGCAACAGTCAACCTTCTTTATTGGTTTTACATAAGCATTCATACTGGGTGTTTGTGTTGTTTGTTTGTTTGTTTGGCTGGTTGGTTGGTTGGTTGTTTTTCGCATCTCAAGAACTTCCGTAGCACACTAGACACAGCCATTAGATACTTCTGTGAATATCAGCCTATCACGTGCAGCTTTGCCTGTTCAGCTTGAAATCTCTGATTTCCTTCCTAATTATAAAAGTTTCAGTAATCCAATCAGCCTCCCTGCTTTTGTGTTTGCTAAAAAATCCTTGGGTTTTCTAGAGGAGTGAAGTTGGGTTTTTTGTCTGATTTGTTTTTGTTTTTTAATAAAACCTATTTAAAAACAAAGATATAAGAGAAAAATATTGTCCTTCCGAGAAATTTCCTTTGATCATTTTGGTCAACTTAGGCAGCTTATAAAAGATTCTGCTTGTTGGACAGTACTTCAGTGACAATTCTCCTTCCTTTCATTCTCTTCTCTATCCTTGTACCTGCTAAGTACAACTCTTGCCATATGATACACATACACAGATCAACCAACATCACATGGCACAGCCAATATCTAATAAGCTTTCTATGGTCTTCCAAGTCTCACTCCTTCAAGTGCAGTTTGTCTATTTCCTCTGCTTCAGCTGCTTTCCAAAAATGCTCAGATCAAAGAAGCAGCACCACCCCTTGGGTTTAGGAAGGTGGCCATTAAATTGAAAAATCCATCAAAATTAGCATTACAACACTACAGTATCCAAGTCCAGCCCAGGTGGATACTGGGATTATTACATACATTATCACAGCCATGGGTTCATAGATTTACAGATTTATAAAGCCAGAAGCGACCATTATAATCATCTAGTCTGACTTCCAGAATAACAGAAGCCATAGAATTTCACAGAGTACTTGCTGTTTGAACGATGACATATTCCTCCACACTGAAGATAAGGTTCTTTGTACCATAAGACTGCTCCATTTGGTAAGACCGTTTCTGTCCATCTCTCTCTCTCTCTCTCTCTCTCTGAGATTCATGGGAAGTTATTTTAATGTGTGTTAGTATTATGTGGAAAACTAGATACAATAAATGACATTAGTAGAGGATAATCAGTTGTGTGGTTAAGGCACTGGACTGGATCTATGTGGATCTGAATTCAATTCCGCTCTTCCATAAATTCCTGTGTGGTTTTGTGCATGATACATCTCTCTCTGGCTCCTACATGATCTGAGGATAAATTCGTTAATATTTGTGAGATGCTTTGATGCTACAGTCATCAGCATTATTGGAAAGCCTATAAATAAAGTTGTGAATGCTGTTACACTAATACCAACGGCATTTTGTAGCTAAAAAAATCCGTAGCATTGGCATTTATTGGTTGCAGGTTGTTCAAGACATTTGCTATTAGCTTCAATAAGTGACAACTCAAAGATGTGGGGATGTTAGTCCTCAAAAAAAAAATTCCAATATTTTAATATTACATGCTACACAAAACCCATCTCCAAGTTTGACTGGCATGATATGCTTAAGAATGACCAGCATAAGGCAGTAGCGTATGTTCTGGCAAACATATGTCAGTTGATGGGGAAATAATTAAGCTCATTGTCCACACAGCATGTACTTGGATTTCCTTCAACTGACAAAGCAAATCATTGCCAATCATCTGTCCCAACTAGCAGTTCAGCAGTGATTTCTCCATATGTTTGAACCATAGTGCCATGGTGTGAAGAGAGTTATTAAACTATATTAACCAAGTAAAGGACAGTGTAAGTGTGAAGTGCAGAACAAAAGATGCACAATAGACATTTCACCATGATGTTTTTGCACTACTGTATTTGTGCACTATGCTAGTGTGTCTACTGGATAAGAAACCAGAATGGGAATCAGGAGACCTTGGTTTATCCCCAGTTCTGTCACTAGCCTGCTGGGTGACCTTGGTCAAGTCACGATACCTCCTTGTGCCTCAGTTTCCCCATAAGTAAAATGAGGATAATGATATTGAACTCCTTAGTAAAGCGTGTTGAGGGCTACTTACGAAAAGCACTATATAAAGAGTTTGTTGTTGTTATATCCAGAAATAAGCCAAAGCCAGCTATTCTTTTGAGAGGAGGTAGAAGTTCTATTAGGTTCCAAACTAAGTGCCAGCTGGCCAGGAGCTTACAACATTTTAATTGTACAGACCTTGGGACCAAAATTCATTCCTTTATTGGCTCAAAATTAGATTCAAACAATGTGCTCTATATGGGGCTACACTATAAAACAGCCCAGTAACTGAAGCTAGTACGGACTGGAGCAACCTGCTTGGTAAGAAAGGTGCGGTGTGTCACCAACAGGATGACACCAGTGGTTTAAGATCAGCAGTGGAGCCCTGATCCAACAAAGTAATTAAGCATATATTTCTCTTCAGACTACTCTCATGCTTAAATAAATGCTTACATGGTTTCCTGAATCAGGGACTGGATGCCTATTGGCTTTCAGGTGGAATAATGTGTAGGTCTAACTCTATTATTCCTTAAGTGGCTTGTGACTGGTCTGTGTAAGAGGCTGCCTTTCATATTACTATAACTGAGATCAGTAGAAGTGTTTAAGCTGCAGACCACTTGTTATGAAAGAGTGGAAACTGCTAGCACTATTCCTTGGGAGGAACCCTCAGCTGTGAAATTCATGCCACACTTTAGCCTGAAACAACCTGAATCTGTTGACCTTCAGACCCCGAGCCAAGCACCATCTTTTTACCCATGCTTTTAGTGAGGTAGGGGCATACTAAGGGCTGGCATGTGTGGATGTGGTATAGTATTATTGATTATAGCTTTCTGGCTAGCTATTTTCTGGTTTTGCGTGAGCTACAGGTCTTGTAAATTATATTTTCTAAAAAAATAAATTGAAACGTGCCTAACGCCCAGGCTAAGAATTTTTTTCCTTGTCATCATTATACATTTATCTACCTATCTATTAAAATACTGGGAAGGAGAAAGCCCCTGGAGGAGCCATGAGGAAGTCAAAGCAAAATAAGAACCATTTGATATGACTGGGAAAGCTAGTCCGCAAAGCTAGTCATCTCAGAGGATAACTGAAAAAGCAGGCAGCATCATTTTTTTCAGGTCTTTTTACTTCTAGGTGATATAGTAAAAGCAACTCTCTCATTAACACATAATCCAGTGTTACTATGGCTTGTGCAGAGACACACACATATTCAGATCTCTGACAGCTGAGACAGAGGCAGATTTTCTTATAGAAGTATTTCTACTTGAAGTAGCCAATATTTCCAGTATTGTAAGATCAGACAAGACACACTCAGCATTAGCAAATCCAAGATTGCAAGACAGCATCTGACTAGCTGACTTGAGAATGAAGAATCTATTACATGACCAGCTAATTACAATTTCTTATTAAGACAACATTTCAAGAATACATTAATTTGGACAAAAATTGTATCTGACTATTTCTTATCAGCATACTTAAGGCACAGCATAATGTGATTTCCACCCTCACGTCACAGAAATGCTGAAGGGCAGGGAGCGTCTTAGCCTGTAACCCAAGCAAGGTCATGTGATGTTCAAATAAGATGGTTATCTATACATACTTTGAAGAATCAAAAGGACATTAACATGCTTTGCACTTTTGTAAGATTTGTTTGTATGCATTTATTAGGTAGCCAATGATCACCTTCATCACGACAAGTAACACACTGACATTCCATATGTCCTGCAACTGTACCTATTTTGCAGGTATGGTACCAAGAAAATAAATAAATGTGCTACTTAGACCATTTGCAGACAGTTTGGTACCTAAATTTTAAAATATGATTGCTAGGCCACATTTTTGGAGTGAGGAAAAGCATGACCCCAATTCTCATGCCTCTAGGGAAGTACTCATGCATTCCCAAAATATACCCTATATATTTCTCTCTCAAGACTGCACAGCTTTTGCCAACATGGTCTTCTCTCTTAGATGTCTATTACCTGGCTATCCTACCCTCTCCTCTTCTGTAGTTCAGGTGACCAGGTGGCGGGTGAAATTTAAAGTAAAATTTCATAGTAAAAGGCCATTATTAGGTAGGTTAAATACGGGTAACTGTCAGTATCAGATGGTTTTCCCATCTCACCATACCCTCTTAATCAAGCAGTAGGTTCCTTCATGGTACAGGAAAACACCTTATTTTCAGATAATCCAGCCCTCCAGTGCTGGAGAAATAACCCTAGTTAGGCAAAAGGAATTTAGTGAACTCCAGAACAACTGACTAATTGTGTTTGATTAATTTTCTACCTTTTATGGGTGAAGTCCAAGGAAAAATTATAAATAATAATCAACTTATTATTCATTTGGCCTCTATTTTAGCCAGGAACCAGTCACTGTGGGGGGGTTTCAATGAAACAGGGCAGGCCTCCACTAATTCCTCAAAATGCCAGTCTCATCCCTTGTTATTTCTATTGAGAGATGAAGATGTATTGGTTGAAAAGCTATGAAGTAAATCATTAATTGATGGGACACCATAAATACTTTGCATGCCCTTACCATAGGTAATTGTCACACCTGAATTTTTGACCATGCAAAAAAAAAAAAAATGTTTATTCTAATTAAAGGCAAAAAGTCCCTACATGTAAGTAACTTGGTCTAGTTTAAACAATCAAAAGCCAAAAATGTACATAAGATGGAAACTTGCCTTGTTGTGATTAAACTTGTAAGTCTCTGTAAAACACATCCTCAGCCAATGCCCAATCTCTGTACAATTCCATACCACACGTTGCAAGAATAATTCAAGGCAAAGTTGCAGCCTTAACTCTGAATTTGCTGGCTTTTGTCAATTATTTTAGATTCTCTACATTATTTGAAGGTTTGTTATTTTACTTTTGTATTTTTTAAAATAGACCAAGGAAGACACTCAGGCATGCATTATAGTTAAAGGAACAAAGCATTTGTCATGAATATAGTATCAGTCATATACAGAGAAGTAATTTGGGAATAGTCGGTATGTTCCATTTAAAATTATACACAGGCCGTATTTTGAAGCACTGCCTTCTACCCTCTGTTGCTTTGTTTATGTGTCTATATTTAAATTGTGAACCCCTTACGGCAGGGACCTACTTTTCTATTTGGAAACCACCAAAGCACTTTATGGAAGTTACTGGACACAATAAGTTGCATTTTTCTTCTTAGATGCTGAACCAGAGTTGCAGCTGTATGGTAAGTTCTTCTGTGCCCTGGCCTCAGCCCCATATTCAACTCACCCCAGAAGAAGGAAGGAGGTTGGTAAATTCAGAGAACAAGAAGAGAGTACAAGAGTTCCAACCTGTCTGTCCTCCCAGAGGTCAGGTGCCATCTATGACATGATACCTCCCCACTAAGGGACCACCTCCAAACCCTCCAATTCAGTAGCTCTCAAGGTATTTGGGGATTTAGTCAGGGCCCAGAGTCTTTATTCCTTACTAGTCAAAGGCCCATCATATGGGAGGTCAAATCAATAAATCATGTTGTGGTTATTGTGCATTATTTATTTTTATAGCTTAGTGTCTACACTGTGTGGGCTTTAGACAATGTATGTGTTGAGTTCTAATTATACAAATAAATGTATTTAGAAACTAGCAGGTAAGTCAGGTGAGACACTCAATCGAATGACATTAACATAAGTTGCTATTGCATGATAGAAGACAACAAAACTTTACTCCCATTCATGCCAGGCTCCATGTAATAGGGAGCTAAGTATAAAGCAGTCCCATAATACTATTTTCACCATGGATGTATTTTTGTTATTGTATCGGTCCAACCTTTACACAACAGTTTATCCCTTGTTATTCTGGACTCTCAATATTTAAGACAAATCAAATTCCATATATTTCTGCCAAAAGAAAGAAATACAAAGAAGGAATAAAGCACAGTACCATTTGCCACCACCTATGGCCTTTTGCTGAGAAAGTGGCTGTGAATTCTGTGAAGTAAAACTGCCTGCCCAGTAAAAGTCACATGACCCACTAGTTATGCCAGCTCATTTGACAAACATTGAAGACTCTTACTTTTCTTGAATTTCTGATTGATGTCAAGTCTCTGATGAGGATTCAGTTGGGGGGGGGAAAGATTTCTATTGGACATCTAGATAGATAAGAAATTTATTATAAAGATGCTTCTCTGAAAAGCACTAATTTACATATAGCACAGAAAGACAACTTCAAGGGCTTTAGGACTTGTAAAAGAATATCCTGAAGAGATCTGCGAGCAACAAAGTTATATTGGTTCCATAAGTTAAAATCCAAATGGCATGAAGCTCCACCTCTTTAGGGATGTTATAAAGCCAGCAGTAAATGCCCAGATTATCACATCTTCTATTTCAAAACCAAAGTTAAAATGAAAGAGAACACCTCCATGGGACTTAGTAACTGCTCTCATCTAAAATGAGAGCCTCACACACAACTATTTAGAGTGGAAAAATTCAGCATGAATAGAAATCACTGTTCAAGAAAGTTGAACATCCGTGGTATATTCCTACATGTAAGAACATAAGAATGGCCAGACTAGGTCAGACAAGTGGTCCATCTATGCCAATATCTTGTCTTCTGACAACAAGCAGTGCCAACTGCTTCAGAAGGAATTAACAGAACAGGGCAATTATTGAGTGATCCATCCCGTTGTCCAGTCCCAGCTTCTAGCAGTCAGACAAAAACCCAGAAGATGGGGTTGCATACCTGATCATCTGGGCTAATAGCCGTTGATGGACTTGTCCTCCATGAATTTATCTAATTGTTTTTTGAACCCAGTTATACTTATGATCTTCACAATATCCCCTGGCAACAAGTTCCACGCGTTGACTGTGCTTTCTGCGAGGAAGTACTTCCTTTTGTTTGTTTTAAACCTATTGCCTATTAATTTCATTGGGTGACGGGTTATGTGAAGGGATAAATAACACTTTCTTATACACTTTCTTCACATCTTCCATGATTTTACAGACTTCTATTGGACTCCTCCTTAATTGTCTCTTTTTCAAGCTGAACAGTCCCAGTCATTTTAAACTCTTCTCATATGGAAGTTGTTCCTTATCCCTAATCATTTTTGTTGCCCTTCTCTGCACCTTCGAAAATTCTCTCATATCTTTTTCAAGATGGGGCAACCAAAAATGCATGCAGTATTCAATGTATGGATATACCTGGATTTATATAGTGGAATTGTCTGTATTATTATCTATCCCTTTCCTAATGGTTCCTAACATTGTTCGCTCTTTTGACTGCTTCTGAACATTGAGGCCATGTTTTCAGAGAACTATTCACGATAAGTCCAAGATCTCTTTCTTGAGTGGTAACAGCTAATTTAGACCCATCATTTTATATGTACAGTTGGGATTATGTTTTTCAATGTGTATTACCTTGTATTTATCAACATTGAATTTCATCTGCCATTTTGTGAGATCCCTTTGTAATTCTTCACAGTCTGCTTTGGACTTAAGTATCTTGAGTAATTTTGTATTGTCTGCAAACTTTGCTATCTCACTATATACCCCTTTTTACAGGTCATTAATGAGTATGTTGAACAGCCCTGACTCCAGTACAGATCCTTGGAGGACCACATTATCTACTTCTCTCCACTGCAAAAACTGACTGTTTATCCCCACCCTTTCTTTCCTATCTTTAAACCAGTTCCTGATCCATGAAAGGACCTTCCTTGTTATCCCATGAGTGCTTAGTTTACTTAGGAGCTTTTGTGAGGGACCTTGTCAAAAACTTTCTGAATGTCCAAGTACACTGTATCCACTGGATCACCCTTGTCCATGTTTGTTGAACCCCTCAGATAATTATAATAGATTGGTGAAACATGATTTCCTTTTACAAAAGCCATCTTGATTCTTCTCCAACATAGCATGTTCATCTATGTGTCTGATATTCTGTTCTTTACTAGAGTTTAAACCAATTTGCCTGCTACTGAAAGTAGATTTATGAGCCTGTAATTGCCAGGATTGCCTGTGGAACCTTTCAAAAAATTGGAACCACATTAGCCTCCAGTCATCTGGTACAGAGGCTGATTTAAGTGATAGGTTACATACCACAGTTAGTAGTTCTGCAATTTCATATTTGAGTACTTTCAGAACTCTTGATTGAATACCATCTGGTCCTGGTGACTTATTATTGTTTAAATTTATAAGTTTGTTCCAAAGCCTCCTCTACTGACATCTCTGTCTGGGACAGTTCCTTAGATTTGTTACCTAAAATAATGTCTCAGGTGTAGGGATCTCCTCCATATCCTCAGCAGTGAAGACAGTTAGCTTCTCCACAACAGCCTTCTCTTCCTTGAATGCTCCTTTGGCACCTCCATCATCCAGTGGTCCCACTGATTGTTTCACAGTCTTCCTGCTTCTGGATGTATTTAATTATTTTACTGTTAGTATTTGTGTCTTTTGTTAGCCACTGTTCAAATTCTTTTTTGGTCTGCCTAATTATACTTTTTTTTGACTTGCCAGAGTTTACGTTCTTTTCTATTTTCTTCATTGGGATTTGACTTCCAATATTTATAGGAAGTTTTTTGCCTCTAATTGCCCCTTTTTACTTTTGTTTAGCCATGGTGCCAATTTTTGGTCCTCTTACTGGTTTTTTTATTATTATTATTTTATTTGGGGTATACATTTAATTTGCAGGCATTCCATTCTTGTGGCTATTCCTTTTAATTTCTATTTAAGTAGCTTCCTCATTTTTGTGTAGTTTCCCTTTCTGAAGTTAAATGCTACTGTGGAGAATCTCTTTGGTATTTCCCCTCCCTCCCCAAGGATGTTAAATTTAATTACATTATGATCACTCTTATCAAGCAGTTCATATTTACCTCTTGGACCAGATCCTGTGCACCACTTAGGACTAGATCTAGAATTGCCTCTCCGCTGTGTAAATATACATTTACTTTGTGCATTTTTTCCGAGAATTTTGAAATGAGCCTGTGGAATAAATTCAAATTGGCGTAAAACGAACATGTGTTAATTATAGCACTTATCATAAAATCCATAAATAGAGGTCTTAATTGTTTTATCTTTTGTTGTTTTAAAAAAGAGTTATGCCATATTTTTTACCACAAATCTCCAATGGAATATTTTCTCCCCCAGGATATTGTTGTTCTAATAAGACTAATAAATCAGTCACCTTACAAAATGACACCTGTAATAAATGTACTTTATGCAAAACTAATTCTATTGTGGGGCTCACAACTGTACAGAAATTTTTGCATTAGCCAGGTCACGAAAATTGATTAATGAAAGAAAATAAAACCCGAGACCAAGCTCTTTCTAGGAAAGAATAAAATCAAAAGCTATTTTAAAGAACATATGTACACTCCTGGAGCATTCTATTAAAGTTAAAATTCACAGCTGAATGACTATGAAAACAAGAGATGCCCTGACCAATGCAATTTACATTGTGATCAGTACACATACCTACTCACAATTTGATTACTGTAATATGGTCTACATGGGGCTTTGCAATGATACCATTCAAAATGCAGCAGCCCGTTAAATTTCATGCAGGGAGCACATTACACAACCATTCTTGGAACTGAATCGCCAACAGATTCCGAGGTGGAATTAGCCCTACACAGCTTGGGACCTGGTTAATTAGCACCTCTCTCTCCAAGACATGGGGCTGAAGTTGAGATCAGCAAAGCATTCAAACTGGAGGTGCCTTGATATAGGAGAGAGGAAGCTTCCAGCACAGCATTCTCTGTGATGGCTCCTTCACTTTGCAATTCATTCTCCCACACTATGGTCTACCAAACCCCACATTTGTTCAACCCTCTGCGCACAATGCATTGGCCATCTATTTTGCCAGGTTTTTGAGAAGTAGGTGGGCTTACAGGTTTGGATTCATTCTATTATCATCATCATTGTAGTCACAGGCAGAATCAACAATACTTTTCTGTACTGCAGGACTACTGGCACTGTGTATTTTAATATATGCAACAGGAACACAGGATAGGCATCTATAAGTATCTGCAAAGAGAACAGGCAATCTCCAGACATTTGTATGAACAAAAACCTATGTGAAAATAGCGAGTAATAAGGGGTACAAAGACTGTTGAACTCAAAAGCTACTCAACATTGGAACAAATGTTCATGAGCATGGTTTTTGCAGTATTTAACTTCCTAAGTGGAGCACAGAAAGATCAGCATGTTGAGACCTTCATAAACATATGTTGTTTTGTAGCATTCAAATTTTGTTAATTAGTTACATACTCTGTTTTGTTTGAAACCTTATGAAATAGAGACAAATATATTAAATGATGCCAGTCTTATTAATAACATTGCAGTTAAATGTGCCAGTCTTATTAGACACATAGCAGTTAAATGCTTGGTACAAGCCCCTTCTATAAATAAACATTTAGCTAAGACCCTATCTACTATACAGTACAATAGATCTAAATTATTCTGCAGGGCCTCATATATGCAAAAGAGGTGCACTGGATTCTGTATCTATTATGAAGCAATGTTAACTGATTGCAAACTCGTTCTGTAAGCTGGAGAACAGGAGACACACACTGTGGAAAAGCGGCAAATGTGCCATCTTAGTTGACAGCAGCTGTAGGATGTTTGCACAGAGTGAAGGCTGTTATCTGGAGTTCCTAAACCATGCAGTAATAGAGGTCCAGCTGATGTTCTCCTTTGCAAGCCCCCCATGCTTTCTCCAAGTGGTTTCAGTGTTCCTGCTCGTCAAGCTGCAGCAGTGGGTAGCCATGGCCCACTCGCTTTGAAAGCAGGCCCACAAAATTGGTTGTGGAAGTTCTGTTGCTGACACTCCGCTTAAGCTACCTTGGCAACTGGAGCCTTGGGCAGCTTAGTGATTCTCAGTTGGTCACTTCCCAAACTTCCTGCTTCCGGCCACATGACCAGAATGCCCAATGCTCTGCTTAAGCTACCTTGGCAACTGCTTCTGGTCACGTGACTGTAAGCTGGAAGTTTAGGAAGCACTTGTTTTTTGGCCAGCCCATCCGTGTCAACCACAGGCCCTGCCAAAAAATCACTTCTGGCTATGCCCCTGAGCTGTACTATATGCTTCTCATGCAGAACCACACTGCTCCCCCTTCCATGGAGCTCTGAAAATGGTCCATATGGAAGATGATGAGATTGAACATGACAAAAAACCTGCTATTTTTTATGTATGTGGAACAAACAGATTTATATGGACTCGATGAAAAATGTATGCAACACTACACTGACATTATACACTTGACGCTGAATACCCTCTATGCGTGGCATATCCAGTCTTCTAATTTATATCCTCAATTCCCTGGGTTTATCCTTCCAGTTTATCTATCCACATAATTTCTTCCACCCAAATAAAAACTATTATAAACAAATTAATAGGAATTATCCTCAAAGCTGTGCACATTGATAAAAAACGACAACCATATCTGCTTCTAGGTACTTTGAATTACCTAGCTCTCTCAAATGTCAAATAGATGCTTTATAAAACAACCAGGTTGGCTAATAAACAAACAGATATTAGCAAAAAGTAAAACTAGAAACATAGAAGTTGAACAAAAAAGAAAAAGAAAAAATGTATAATTTTCAAAAGTGCCTAAAGCAATATAGAAGCCAAAATCCATTCATTTTCATGACACTTAACTCCCAAGAGGCTAAATCACTTCTGAAAACAAGACAGATTCCTAAGTTTTTTAGGCACTTTTGAAAATTTTAGCAAACATCTTGAAGAAACATCTGCAATTTGACAGAGAATACATGTTTTTATACCATTTTTAGAAATAGGCCTGATTCAAACTTTGCAGCTAAGAAATTCTCTGTCTGATTTAATTTTACCCCTCCCTCAACTCTAGCCCCAAGTGAAAACATTTGGAAGCAAACAGCATAGTGTTGGGAAAGTGACTAACACAAGCAGAACCTTAAGAACCAGATTCAGCTACCATTGAAGTCAAAAGCTGTCTTTCCATTCAATAGGAATTGAATCATTTTCTAAGCATATTAAGGAAGGAAAGGAAGAGATACTCTGAGTTTTTGATGATGGCTAGTAGTTATCTTTTCTTCATGGGTATATCTGGAGCCTTTACTGCCTTCCTTAACCTGATTACCTTGCCTGCTTTTTCTTATAGAGTTTCATGAATCATACATGCAGCTTTAGCAGAAGCTATTTATGGAAGGTTTACAAAGAATAATACAAACCTCTTTCGTATGCTGGCATGTAGAGCTCAAGAGATATATTTAAACAGTATCTATTACAAATAAAATGAGACAAATTTAAAATTTACATCATCATGTTTCCTTTCTGGTTTTGTACATGGGTTATTCTTAAACCTATTCAGCATTCACTTGTGTATCTTATTTATTCAGTCGTTGATACTATTCTGCTTCAGCCTGAGATGGAAGCAGAAATAACCTTATCCACAGAGGATATCAGCATGAGAATTATCCTTGAGTGACAGCAGCTGATCTGTGCTTAGCAAGCCTGATTTTCTAAGGAGATGCAACTGGAATACCCAATCTTTTTAGAAATTAGAAGGTCAGCTATGAGAAAGGATATGTTAGGTTAGCTCTATATATCTAAAACAAATGGGAAAAGTGGCAGATAGGAGAGAGACCAAAAACTACTTACTTAAGGGCTCACCAACTTAAGTAGTGGTACACAGCCAGGGCCTTACTGACAAAGGCATATCACGTTTTACAGATGAGAAACAGACAAAAGATTAAATGACTGGCCATGTAGTGAGTCAGTGGCAGAGATGGGACCAGTTCACTACATCACATTCTCCCCCAATGTTCATTGTCATTCTGTCATATCATCTGATACAAGCTTTTATGTGAAGACCTATGAGGCTACTGAATCCATATTTTCTCACTGTGTTATAGTAATGTCATTCAGCAGGGTTGTTTCTGAAATTATCACGCATTTGGGAAATTCACATATTTTTCTCTTTCATGCTCATGTTTCTGTTGATCTGATGAGGTGGTAGTCTAAGTTCCACTGCACATTTGCTCTTACATGCCATAAAGCGCTAATGGCTTGTTCATTAGGGGGCATTGGTGTATAAGCACACACACCCTTCTGAAGGAGATTGGTTGGGTTAAGATACTCTGCTTTGTCTGGCAGTTGAAGCTCAAAGGTTCCTTTGTCCTGCAAAGCAGCTGCAGGAAAGGAGAATTGAGGCCCAGACTCACAATTGGGGCATGTTGTCCTAGAGGAGGAGTTCTGAGCTAGCAGGATTTCCCTGGTGTAAATCTCAGGGCCTAAGGACTGGTCCACACACAGTTTTGTATCAATGTAACTCCATTGGTTTAGAAGACAATATAGTTAAATAGGTGCAACCCCCAGTCTAGACACAGATGCACTAATATAGAGTGTTTATAATCAATATAGCTTAGCTCTGTGTAGGGAATGCCTTAGGCAGGGAGAGAAAACTGTTTGGTAAGCAATTTAGTTTTGTGAGAGACTCTAGAGAGAGATAGAGGCCCAAGATACTTGCCCTTAAGACAGGGTCCTGATGCCTTCCCTGAGGTTTCTGCAAAAAGGGAACTTAGTTAACTGTAAGCTGTTTGTTTGAGGATACAGGACATTTTGGGGAAAAAAACCCCCACAAATCACACTAAGAAAAAACATGTCATCCATTTCTACTCCAAAGGGGAAACTGACTATTAAGTCCCCCAAATCTGCTACCTCTCAGAAATGGGGGGAAAACTTTGTGGCGAGAGAGAGCATGTGTAAGTGTGCTGACTCTAGGTCTACCAAGGTTTTCTGTAGCCTCAACATATGTGGGAGTAGGGACAACGTTGTCTTGTTTTGTGAGGTGCCCAGCACATTCCTGGCCACTCAAAAATAAGAGTGAAGATGTGGAAGCTGACTGCAAGAAGTGAGATTATATCTTGCTAACCATAGTATGTTCATCAAGTCTTAGTTACAACAGATTTAGTGAATTTCTTCTAGAAGTGGGGAAAGATAAACAAGGAGGAGTGAGGTGGCACAACCAGGAGTACAAGGTGGTCTCACCAAGTCCAGGCAGTAAGGTACAAAAATGGATAAGTCCTTGTTTCAAAGACTTTCCATTTCTGCACATCTTCCACATCATCAAAAAAGACCTATGCCCACCAGACTAGCTTGCCTAATTGATTTTTCCAGATTCCTACTGTTCTGACATCTTCTGCACAGTATGAAAAAAACAGAGGATAATTATGTGCTTACTAGAACAACAAAGAAAATGGGCAATCTATGTCACTAGAAATGATTTTTGTTGACAATATTTTAATTATTAATTGGTAACTTTTCTTTACCCACTATATATATTCTACTACTTCCTCCCTTCACAGTGATTTTTTCCCAAAATTTTCATATGTCCAATTGGGATAGACTATACATTATTTTGAGATTATTCTGCATCTCAGGTAAAAGCTACAGGATGTAATAGTTGCTCTGGTAACTAGCCTTTTTTTTAGATAGCTGAGGAAACAGGTATGCAAAAAAAGGAAACTGTTATTCATTATTCCAGCCTTATGGTTAATTTTATTTCCCCCCCCCCCACACACACACACACACACAGAGTATATAAATTAAGGGATAGATCCTTGACCTGATCTGTGCCAGCATAAAACTCTCTTATCCAGCCAGCTGAGGACTCATCAACATAACACTCTCTGGCAAAGGACACATGCTTGGGAAAGGGGCATGGCTGGAATCCCCCTGCTCTTGAAGAATCGCCAGCTGGAATCCTTTGGGATCATTGTTAGCTAGGAACAATTAAACCAGCAAAAAGCATAAAGGGTTCTCCCTGAGGATCATGTGCAAAATGTTTATGTTATATATACAAATCATGAGAGAGAAGAATTGTCCTTATTTTAAAACATATAACACACCTCGTATACTTTCAATGTATTATTTACACTAGATTCATGTAAGGACAAACAGTCCTAATATTGGATTATTTGAGCAGAATAAAGTGTATAAATACCCTACTACTTTCCAGAGCTGACGCTACATCCTGATAAAAAGCTAATCAGCTACAAACTACTTCATTTGACTTTCAAAACTGTAATGCCAATTCTTGGTTTCTAGAAAGATTTTAACAAAATTTTAAATATCTGATATGTTATGAAGCCTGATACTGGGTTCAGAGGGGAAATTGGCATTCTTTACCCATGTCAAGTTCTAGGGATTCGGGTTGTAGGGCTGTTTCATTGTAGGGTCCCAGACTCAAGCCCAAGCCCAGAAGTCTACAGTACAGAGAAACAGTCCCTTAGCCCGAACCCTGTGAATCCAAGTCAGTTGGCACGGGCCAGCCGCGAGTGTCTAATTGCAGTGTAGATACAACCCCCATCTCTCTCTCTCTCTCTCTCTCTCTCTCTCTCTCTCTCTCTCTCTCTCTCTCTCTCTCTCTCTCTCACACACACACACACACACACACACACACACACACACACACACCGTATATATAGCAAAACTAAAATGGAAATCGTTAGTGAAATACTAAGAAAATTAGTATACAAACCTGCATAATGGATGCCCTACACCCCCTGGCTTTGCAGGTGCACAGGAGAGAGAGAATAATATTCAAGATAAAGATAAAATAGGTGAAGGGCATTCTGAGAGTTTGAATGTATTTTTATATAAAACAGTTATTGGCCTTTTTCTCCTTATTATATGAAGCTTCAGTCTAAACACTGAAAAAGCAAATATTGCCAGTGTCAGCTCAAAGACCTCATATTTGAAACGTTAAGGCTAAATTCCATGTGCATTCCACAGCTCTGCTCTTTAATTTGCAACAAGGGACTAATAAAAAGAAACATACTAAAAAAAACGGCACTCTGGTTCACAAGGCAAGTCAAATAATTATGCAATAGTTGTATGGTAGAGGTCCTAGTGTTATCCTGTTCATTGAGGGGAAGGGACTTGAGCTTATGGAAGCCAGTAAATTATTTGGTTCACCTTAACATATTACCCAGCACAACACAAGACTGACTAATTAGACATTTATCTGGGATTTTTCCACCCCAGAGTGGAAACATGAGTATCAAGTGCATGGGATTTACGCCAACAGCAACAATAAACTTACACCTCAAACTATAAATATACAAAATACTTGACAAAAGCTTTAAAAAACTGCAGATAAATCTTATGATGTCAACACTGCACATTTCTGAAGGTTTAAAGCACAGTTTAAAGATTGTTTGATTTTTAAGTTGCTTCAACATACCTACATTTCTTTGAAGACTGTTACCAGCTAAAGTGCCTTTAAGTGCAGAAAATTAAACATTTTAAAAACATGTTTTGCCATTGTCCTTTCAGCATTAATTTGTTTCTTAAAACAAGATCTTAGTTATGCATATTACCTGTGCAGTGCCATATGTCAAGTCCTTAGATCATACTAAAGTTATTTAACTTGCAAAAGAAAGTACTTTGACAGTCTATTTATTTATGTAATCATTTTGTATCAAAAACTGGTAATTTTTAAACACCACACTACTAGCCAGAATGCCTTCCTGGAAATCTGGAACAATAAAGGATAAAACTGGTGGTATTAGTCAGAGTATAATAATGGCACATTAAACCCTGAATGCCAATTGTAATTGTATGTTAAACTGTATGACACCATTCAGCCACCTTCAGCTTCAGGTGGTACTGTGTGTAAAATACCTTATTTAAAACAAACATGACAGAACATGAAAGGATCTTATGATGAACACATCCAGTGTGTATAAGCAAGCCCTGTGATCAGTGCCTATCTGATACAGAAGAACATAACATGGTGTCAGGAGTAAACTAAGAACAGAAACAGAAAGAAAAACAACAAAGGTTACTGACAGAAGCAACAAAGGTTGCAGGATACCATCAATATGGCACTCTTCAGAGCCACAGAGAACTTTGGCTTTGACAAACCTTACAACGGACAAACTGAATGCAGAATTTTACAAGATCTTAAATTGCAGGCAAACTACATAAAAACTGAAAATACACAGGTATCTTCTTTAATTTATGCTATGGGGAAGCAAGCAGAGCATATTTTTAAATCCTTTGACTTTACTGAAAGTCACTGTAGGAGTGTCTGGGAGGGAGGCCACGCCCCCTCAGTGTTGCACCTAAAGAGACAGACTCAAAGACGGGGTATTTGCTGTCTCGGGGCCCTACCCCTCAGGCAGGGCATGGCAAGTACTCAGTCTATCCCCCCCAGTCCTCAGGCAGGGCCAGACAAGTATGTAGTCTATTGCCCCTAGCTCTCAGGCAGGGCAAGGCAAATGGCCGTTTAGCTCCTCTAGCCCTCAGGCAGGGGGCAGAACTGGCAATAAATCTATGGGTTCGGGCACTTCAGGCCGGGGAAAGGGCAAATAAGCAGTCTATGGCCTCAGGCCCTTAGACAGGGCAGTGGTGAGCAAGCAGGACTCCTAGCCTATAATGGGGTAGCTGCCGTCCCTGGGAAGGAGTGGCAGGGCTGGTAGGGGGATACGAGCCCACCCAACTCTATTGGGTCCCAACCCCAGGCCTTAACAGTGGTGGAAGGTTCTGCCACTGGGCCAGTGGGGTCCCATCGGAAGCATGCTGATGAAATATCAGGCCACAACATAATCAGACTATATTCTGCTTTCCCCACACTACTCTCTACCACTTCATCATGTGGGTACAGGGCTTTCGGGGTCATGGTTGGTCTCAGGGTAGATGGCTAGTGGTAGCCCCAGCAGCTCCTCGGAGTCCCCGGTGGCAGGCAGCTCCAGCAGCTCCTCCTCAGTCTTGAAGCTGTAGCGCTCAGGCTCCAGCTCTAGCGGTGGTGGGGAGATGTCCTTCTCCTCCAGCAGCTCTAGCCCAACTGAGCTATTAGGCTCTCTCTTTATACTTCTGGTTCCGGCAGGGTGGGCGTGCCTGTTCTGGTTCTGCCCACCAGGGGGCGGTTAGGGAGTCCTCCTTTTCCACCTCAGGGGGAGGAATGATTATGAAAGGGTTGCTGCATATTTTATACCCTAAAGAAATGGCTTATGAAAGACCATATTTTCACCAGGGAATTCAAGAACCAGGGGAAAGTGCTGAATGTTTTATAAGAGCTCTGCATACATTGGCTGAAAACTGAAAACCCCCCTCAGTTCCTTCTCTACCGCAGAGTCACTGACAAGAACTCCGAAGTAAAGGGGAGGAGGGTGGGCTGTAGAGCACCTATATGGGGACACACCTCTCAAAGAAGCATCATTACTGCACAAGGTAAGTAACTTTTTCTTCAAGTAGAGTCCGTATGGGTGCTCCACTGTAGGTGACTGCTGAGCAATACCCCTTCTGGAGAGCCAGGACTTCAGAGTCGGATAAATTACAGATGATAGTACTGTGGAGCCAAAGATGGTATTGGTGGCAGAGTCCCCAGTGATCACATAATAATCTGCAAAAGCATGGGCTGATGCCCACATCGCTGCTGTGTAGATCTGCAAAATAGGGACACTCTTGAAAAAGGCAACAGATGAGAAAATCGACCTTGTGGAGTAAGTATGAACAGAGTCTGAAGGGGTCAAATTGCAAACTTGGTAACATTGTCTGATGCAAGTCGAGACCCACTTAGAAAGCCTTTGGGCTGATATTACTGAGCCCTTGGATCTTTCCGCAATGAAGAGGAAAAGTCAAGGTGAGTTCCTGGAGGCCTTGTCCTGTACAGGTAGAAGGCGGGGGCTCTCCTGACATCCAGGGAATGCAATACAGCCTCCCTGTTGTCTCGGTGAGGCTTGGAGTAAAAGATCAGAAGGTGAATCAATTGATTCATGTGAAACAGGGAGGTCACCTTAGGTATGAACTTTGGATGCAGGCTAAGTGTAACCTTGTCTGAGAAGAATACCATATGGGGGGAATGTGCCATCAGAGCAGCACTCTTTCCTATTCTCCTGGCCGAGGTAATCACTATGAGGAAGGTCATTTTCATGGAAAAGTATATCAAACAGGTGGTCATAGGTTTGAAGGGAGGCCTAGTCAACCCTTTCAGCACCAGATGTAGGTCCCACATGGGAGTTGGAAGTTGAGATTGTGGGAAGAGGTTTACTATACCTTTGAGGGACCTTTTAGTGGTTGGGTGTGACAGCACTGGGTGTGGAAAGCTTTATAACTGCTAGGTGACCCCTGCGAGAGTTTAGGATTGATCTGCTTTCTTTAGGCGCAATGCATAATCTAAGATATATGGAAGAGTTGTGGATGTTGGAGAGAGCACCAAATCAGAAACCTGGACCATTTTTGCAGGTAAGTGTGTCAAGTAGAGGGCTTTCTGTTGTGCAATGGAACCTCTTTTACTTCCCTTGTACGGGAGCTTTCTAGGCGTTAAAAGCAGAAGCCACGCCTTGAGGCAGAGAATCCCCAAGTTGGGATGCAGGGTACATCCTCTGTTCTGTGAGACAAGGTGTGAAATGGCCGAGAGAGGGATTGGTGGTCACACTGTGAGCTGTGACAGGTCTGTCTCAGCCAAGTAGGAGCAACCAGACTGATGTGGGCTCTGTCTCTCTTTATTTTTAGCAGGACCTTTGACAGTAGGGGAAATGGAGGATAGACGTATTGAAGGTCACAGTTCTAGGGGATGAGGAGAGCATCACCTATCCCTGCACTGGAGCAGTGGCGTGGACATTTCTTGTTCAGGTGAGCAGTGAACTGGTCTGTGGACGGTGTCCCCCATCATCTAAATATGTTGTGAAGCCCTGTCGGCTGTATCGTGGTTGTGTGAGAATTTGTGACAGACTGTCTGCTATTGAGTTGTGTGTGCCTCAGTGGTAAGCTTCTGTGCATAGGGAGGGTGACCTGACTCCCTCTCTCAATGGATGTAGTACATACAGGCTATGTTATATGATAGACTCTTTGTGTATGATCCTGTGAAATGGGCCCAGGTGTTTCTGACCAGGCTTAGCTGGAGGAGATTGATGTGAAGGGACATTTTCATGGGCGATCATTTGTCTTGTGTCATGAAGCCATTTAGACAGACGAGTGATGCGTTGATGATAAGGAACAGCGACAGTGATGTTTGTGAGAAGGGGATCCCTTTGCACATATTAGCTGGGTCCTTTCACAAGTCTAAGAAGTTTTTGATCTTGGTGGGTGGTGATAGGGATTTGTCCAGTCTGTCCGTTTGGTCTATAAACCAAGCTGAACCACATTTGGAGGCATTGCGTGTGAGCCTGGCAAGTGGTATCACAGCCATGCCTGCTGCCGTATGCCCCGGGAGTTAAAGGCAGAGTCTGGCTGATATTTGTGGGCCACTATGAATGGTCTCTATGAGCATAAATAAGGATAGGAGCCTGTGTCGGAATCATTCCCTATGAATTCCAGGTGCTGCACTGGAACGAGGGTTGATTTCTGGGTGTTGATTTGTAGGCCCAGTTCTGTAAACAAGTGCATCATAGTTTTGGTGACTTGATGAGCCTCCCAAAGAGACCAGGCTCTGAGGAGACAATTGTCCAGGAAGGGTAGATCATTATCCCTTGGGAACGTGAGGGGCCACCACTGAGAGAACTTGGCAAATACTCTCTGGGCCGATGATAGCATTTTGTTTTGATAGTGGTCATGTCTCAGAGTGAATCTGAGAAATCATCTGAGAGTCAGTAAGATTGACGTATGAAAATAGAAGTCCAGGAGGTTGAGAGCTGAAAACCAGTCTCCCCGTTCCAATATTGGAATGATCATTGATAAGTTGACCATCTTGAATTTTTGAGCCTTGACAGACTTATTGAGACCTCTGAAGTCTATTACGGGTAAATATTGAGGTACTAGTTCTATGGCTTCTAACTGGAGGAGATCTACCTCTTGTCATAATAAACTCTCATGAGACAGGTCCCTGAAGAGGGATGGGGAAGGGAATTATGGAAGGGGTAGGGAGGTAAAATGGATGGAATACCTGGTTCGAACAATTTTTAGGACCCATCAGTCCAATGTCATGTTTTCCCAGGTACTGCAGAACGCTGCTAATCGGTGGCCAAATGGGTGTGAAATGCTGGTAGGCTGTATCAGTCAGGGAGAGTGGCCTAACAGCGCCTGTCAGAAGTGGTGTTTGAACATAGAAGGCTGTGATGAAGAAGATTGTGAGCCTGGTGGTTTGCATCATTCATTCAGTTTTGAGTGATTTAAATAATTATATTTCACCATGAGGGCCTGGTAGTTGGCAATCCAGAATTGGAGAGTGGCCAAAGAGTACACTATTCTACCAAAAAGGTCTAGGCACTTCCAATCCCTATCATACAGAGTAGCTGTTGACTGGTGTTGTTTGCCACAGGAGCTGATGGTATCCACTACGATGGAACTGGGTGGGAGAAGAGGAATTCAGATTCCTTAGGGAAGACATATTTTTGTTTGCCCACTTGCAGGTAGGCACTACTGATTATGAGATCTGCCATACGGTACTTGCCGGATCTAAAATGGCTTCATTAATACAGAGGGCAAGCTCTTGGCCAGCTCCTGGAAGAAATGAAAGTCATCTCCCAAGGATAGCTGGGAGGGCATGACAGGTTCATCTGGAGAAGAAGGAGGATATAGTCCTCAGCATCACTTCCTCCTCAGTACCAGCCTCCTGTTCCTCTATCTCTTGTGGAGGTTCCGAAACTCTGGATGATGCAGCTGAGGGAGTGTGTCTCAAGAGTTCTCAGGAGAGGCTCGAAGCCTGAGAGGCATGCTGGCAATATGCCATCCCAGGGTCCCAATATGGCCATTGGAGTGGTAGTGGCAAAAAGCCCGGCAGGGGCACCCATGGGTGGCCATACCAAGATGGTGGTGGCGGGATCATCCGGGGGTGTATCCTTGGGATCTGTTGGTACTGAGCACCATATGGGGCTTGGAAGAAGTATTGTGAACCTACCTCCTCTGGGTTCACTGTCTGAGCCCTTGCTAGAGAGCAGAAGGGCATGACATGGCAACGGAGACCCATGCGTGGTAAAGACTCAGTCCAGATGTCTTGTACCAAGAGGCAGGGACTCCAGTGTGTCCAGCATGTGGAGGTCTCTGGGATGGCAGGATTCCGCTGGTACCAACTATCTCAGCATTGGGGGTGGTGCTGGGGGGTTACGGGGGGTGCATGAGGGATCTTGTCCAAATCAGTCGCTCCAGTCCTGGGTGAACCGTCACTGGCCGTACCGATGCAAACTTGCATGCTGGGAGCATCTTTTTAGAGGAGTGTTTACTCCTGTCTTTCAGTGCCAACAATTCAGTATCCATGCCCATTGGCCTGTCACTGGTACTAGCTGATAGTGTTCATGAACCACGGGCGCCACCTTGAGATGATCTTGGTACCGACAGTGCCAAAGATACCGAGCAAGATACCCCAGCTATCTCGGGACTCACTGTGGGGACTCTCTTCTTAGATGATTTCTGAAAGGGGGCCACAGTTTGTTTCTTTGACCCACAGTCCTTAGATATAGAGGGCTGTTGGGAAGACTCACATCTGCCAGGTGATTCAAACCAGAGGGCCACCTCCATGAAGATGATGGATTCTGGTGGAGCTCTCTGTCCTTATGAGATCTTGGCCGGAGTTGTTGGCAGAGACTACATTTTTACTGGATGTGGCCTTCCCCGAGGCAGCGAATGCATTGGGTGTGCTTGTCCGCAATCAGAATTGCCTCGTTAAAAGTGAGGCACTTTCTGAAGCCCAGCAAACTGGGCATGCCTCATTGGGAGGAAAAGAGAGAGGATGGGAGAGAAAAGAGCGGGAAAAGAAATTAAAAACTTTATTTTATTTTCAAGGGTAAAATAAGAAAGGAGAAAAAACTATAACTAGGAGACCAACTAACTATAGATATGTAAAATAGTCTCTAGCCAGGGGTAGTTGAGAAGGAACTGAAGAGAGTTAGCTTGCGTACACTGACTAGCCTCATGGCACAGCATGAGGAGAGACAGCGCATGTGCGGGCCTAATGAATGCAGCACCAAAGTTCTACGATCAGCAGCACAGGGATACAAGCACACCTACAGTGGAGCACACGGAGGGACACTACTCAAAGAGGAACATGAAAATATCAGAGATAGGTTAGTTATTGGGCTAACAGATAAAAACCTTTCACAGCAGCTACAACAGAACAGAGATTTAACCCTAGCCACAGCTATTCAAATAGCAAAACAGTTTGAGTTGGAGAAACAGCAAAACCAAGAGAAACTTGACAAATCTGAAAAATGAGAAACTAACTTAGAAAATTGTAAACAGACGCTTGACCATTAAAAGCCATTATCATAAAATCCCTGAAACAAGGAGAAAGAACTCCAAGGCTAAGAGGGACAAATTCCAGCCTACATACACAGGTTGTGGAAAATGTCATATCCCCAGAGACAATGCATGTCCAGCCAGAGGAACATTGTGTAATAAACCATGAAATATGGACATTTGGCAGGAATTTGCTGCACCATAGCAGTTGAGGAGCTGACTCATATTACAGACAATCAAGAGCCATTGTTTCTGAGATGTATCACGTGTGATGATATGGAACCAGCCTGCAGAGTGAAACTGAATATTCATGGCAAGATTATTGACTTTAAAATTGACTCAGGAGCTGATGTCGCGATCATCTCAGAAAAAATTTACAGTCACCTTCAAACCCTCCCACAGCTGAAGTTACCTGACACAGCTCAGACTAGACCTGGAGGTATTCTAAATTGCATGGGCCAGTTCACCACGAAAACAACTTAGAAAGAGAAAAGCTATGTATTCACCGTTTCTGTGATCAAAAGAACATAGACAAACAACCTCCTCAGCCATAGCATGGCAGCCATGATAGAACTAGTGAAAAAGGTGAAAGAACTCGATGGAATATTTGGTTATACTGGATTTTTGAAAGATGATACAATACAAATATCCTTAAAAGATAATGCTGAACATACACTTGACAGGATTTCTAACCCATTACTTCATAAAGTGGAAACTGAGTTAAAGAGAACAGAGCGGATTTGCATAATTAAGAAAATCTCCAACCCAACAATATGGTGTGTCCCAATGATACCAGCTATAAAGAGAAATGAAAAAATACATATCTGTGTGGATCTTAAAAGACTTAATGAAGCAGTTGGGAGAGAAAAATATATCCTCACAACACTGGATGACTTCCCTCCCCAAAGTGAAAGGTGCTACAGTACTCTCCCAGCTGGATGCCTCAAGCAGATTCTGGAAAATTCCTTAGCCAAAGAAAGTGCAAAAATGACTACATTTATCACATCCTTTGGGAGATTTTGCTTTTGAAGATTACTTTTTTGCAATTATCAGTGCATCTGAAATTTTCCAAAGAAAGATGGCAGAACTATTTATGAACACAAATGGAGTTGTAGTTTTCATGGACAATCTTCTGATATGTGGGTCTTTTATGGACAAACATATCAAAACCCTCAATGAATTCCTAAGCCAAAATAATCAGTCTGGACTGAAGCTAAACAAGGAAAAATGCAATTTCTACCCATCCCAAACTGAGTCTTTGGGACAGACAAACAAAAATGGAACCAGTCCTAGCCCTCAGAAAGTAAACGCAATTCCACAATTGAATGCACCAAAACTGAGATGTATACTGGATATGGCAAATTACCTTGGTTGATACTTACAAGACCTTTCTACAGTGACAAAGCCACTGAGTGAACTGTTGAAGTCCAACACCTCTAGGCTATGGGGACAAATCAAGATATTGCCTTCAAAGAGGTAAAAAATTACCTCAGCAGCTCCAGTTCTCAAGTACTATGATGTGAACAAACCCACCAGGTCAACAAGGATGCAAGCAGCTATGGCCTAAGTGATTTATTATTGCAACAACAGACGTCATTCAGTTAGAGAACTGTCAGGTCTACAACCATGTTCATGTCAAACAGGATAGAGAAAAAGGATTGACAACTCCAGCTATCATAAAGAAAAAGAATTCACTGCCCAGATCATATGTGATCAAGACAGACAATGGAGAGTTCAACAGACACCATCAACATCTCCAGTTTGTTCCTCAGAAAGCACCATCAACAGAGCAAACTCTACAGATGGCAGATGCAGAACAAGATGATGACTCAAGAATTCCAGACTGACCACAGCCAGCCATTGAACTAATGGGCAGCCAGCATAACAAAGTTGTTATGCATTCAGTTCTGTAATTAGAAAATCAGTATGATTCAGAGACACTTAACAGACTGATACATACTGAACTTCAAAGACAGTGTAATGGTGTAAATATTGTAAATGATAGGAAGGTAGAACTTAAAGGGGAAGATGTATTGGAATGCTAAAATGTATTATACTATTCAACAACTAGGTGACAGTGTGTGTAAAATATCTTATTTAAAAGCAAAAACAACAAGAGTTCTGTGGCACTTTAAAGACTAACAAATTTAATATTTGCAGGCATAAGCTTTCGAGAGACTTCAGCTCTCTTCTTCAGATGCAGTAATACCATTATTGAAGTCTCTCGAAAGCTTATGCCTGCAAATATTAAATTTGTTAGTCTTTAAAGTGCCACAGAACTCTCGTTGTTTTTGCTGTATACAGACTAACACAGCTACCCCTCTGGAACTTATTTAAAAGGAACCTCAAATATCTGGTAAAGCATTAAAGGATCTGCGGATGAACACATCAGGTCTATAAGGAAGCTCTGAGACCAGTCCACCTCTGGTACAGAAGAATATGACATTAATAGTAAGTAAGCATGAGTATATTTGGAAGGGGAGTGAGTGAGCTGCAAACCAAAGAGGCTAACAAAGGAATATATGCTGCTTTACAGAAATATAACACACACTAAATAGTTCTAAATTATGTTGTAGAAACCCCAATGTATTGGAAAGAAAAGTGCAGAAGTTAACCTGGAGCAGGATCTGCTAGCTTAATGACTCTTTTGGCTCTCTAACGATGTTTGTTTCTAGAGATGTTGTTTCTGTTAGACAAGAAAGTGAAAAGAAGAAAATTTATAACAGGTACAGTGGGGAGGGAACAGCGATTCACCTTCCACCCTGAATTACAGCAGAAAGGTTGCCAAGTTCGTAGAATGAAACTCACCTCATTTTTCAAACACCTGAAAAGTTAAGAAACTGTGATGTGTCAGACCTTACAGAAGTTTTTACTAAACAACTTTGCCATGCAAAATCCATCTATCCTGAAGTACAGTGCCAACAGAATGCACAAAAGAAATCTGGAACGAGACCAGCAGCCTGAAGAAAACCCGTAAAAAGAATACAGACATAATGAACTTGCTTTGATAATGAAGTTTTCTTGCATAGAATGGAATTTTGTCTTCCCAACCATTGAAGTTTGATCAAAAACAACTTTTTAGTGAGTTAGTGATAAAACTACTGGACACATAAAACAACAACTAATTTTCCTCACCTTTCAGCTGTTACCCCATTCAAAAGCAGCAAGGGGCCAGACAACCACTCAAATGTACATGTTTGGGAACCTACATGAATAATTGTTTGTTATTCATTCTCCTATGCTGCTATTCCAGAGCATAGCAAGTGGTGCAGATAGAATCATACAGTTCACATGTGAAAAACTTCTGTAACCTTACCCCCAATTTTGACAATTTTATTTCTCATGGAATATATTGGATTGATAGACCTGGAGAATGAAAATTTTTATCCACAAGCACATGCGTCACAAAGCAGCAGTGCAAACTTTCTCACATTGCCTTATCAGTGTGCTCAATCTCATAACTAGAGGGACCACTTCAAAGGTTGAGAGGTTAATTCAGTTTCCATACTCATATCCTCCTTCAGCTCTTCGCTAGGACAGCAAATGACTGTGCTAATTAATACTATTTTGGATGCAAACACTGCTCCTCAAGGAACCACTAACTAGTTTCACATAAACACATACTCAGATGGTAATGACTTTTGATCACTACTAACCTAGGCTGTATTTCAACCTGGAAACTAGACAGATCTCAAATGGTGCAATATCTCATTGCTGAGTAGGGCTGGCTGGAAAACAAGAATTCTGTTTTGTGAAAAAAATTGACATTTCAGAATTTGGTTTTGTTCCACATCAAAATGAAACAAGACCTTTCAAAATTGTTCAGAGAGAGAGAGAGAGCACGTACACACCCCAGAACAGCCAAGTGGTTAGGGCACTTGAGTCCCTGCTCCACCTGTACCAAAGCCATGTCTGAACTATTTCTTTCATAACAGTGAATTCGAATGCAGGTTAAGTTGAGTTGCTTCCACCCTAACTGCCCCTGGCATCCTGGCAAACACATTCCCTCCAGGGAACATTGGCCCTTTGACTCCAGTTCCACTGATCATTACACTGCTTCCCTATTTTACAAGTTTCAATATAAATATTAAAAACAAATAATTGATGCCAGGCTCCCACTCCTTGTTGCTTCAGCCAAAGGTTTCTAGCACAAAGGTTTCTAGCCAAGTTGGAGTCTTGTCTTTACCACAAATTCAGCTGGTTACATAGATTTGGAGATAGCTTGGTCACTTCAACAGGCAACCACAGTGGGAGTTGCCTCTCTCTGTCCCCATCTCCTGTCTCTCTTCCCTCTCATCCAGGCCTGTGAGGCTGGCCCCTGGATAGTTCTCTATTCTATTCTATTCTCTATTCTGTGATGATCTTTTTAGGCTCTCTCTGGGTGTTATGTCTGCCAGCTCATAAGTGTCTCCCTATTACTTCAGATCACTTGCCCCTATTGCACAGTCACTTAATGTGACTTGGGTATCCACTCCTTCTGGCATCTCTGTAATGACTGAGTCCTTACAGGAATGCTTTGCTTCAGCATAGGTAGGTCCTTAGCTCACCTGCCATACTCTAGTGCCTGCTTTCTCAGTTTGCTGGCCATCTCCTCTCAGTGGTAGCTCCATCCTTGTGTTTTCAGCAGGTCTCTCCTGTTTGGTTTCAGGGTTTTGATCATTCATCCCAACAGTGCCTTAACTGAACTGTTTTAGCACCACTGCAATGGTGTATTTTGTGTGCAAAAAACGCTAACCAGAAGAAACAGACATGTTTTCACAGCTGTTTCCTCTTTACCATTACTCTGTGGGTATGCTGGAGAGGTGGTGTGGTGGTCAAATTGCCATTTGTGTGCAAACTCTTGGAACTCTTCTGAATCAAGTTGGGGTCTATTGTCAGTTAATATAGCACCTGAAATGCCATATCTCTCAAAGTGGGCCTCCAGTTTGCCAATAATTGATTTGCTTCTTTTTTCAGGCAGAGCATCTGTCTCTCAAAAAATTGAATAGTAGTCCACTGTAATCAAGTAATGCTTTTCCTTGAAAGTCAACAAGTCTACTCCCATCTTTCCCCATGGTTGGGTGGGCAGCTCCTGTGGTAACAGTCTTTCTGTTGGTGGTTATCACATGTCACACCCTTCTATCAAGGAATAGAGTTGAGTATTATTTCCTAGCCAGTTAACACATACACTCAAGGCCATCTCAGACAGCTGTCAATACCCAGGTATGAGGCATGTATTTTTGCACGACATCCTTGTGTAACAAGGCAGAGACAACAGCTCTCTTTCCTTGAAATATGATTCTATCCCGCACACTCAGCTCAACTTTAATTTGAAAATATGGCTCTGCTCCTACAGGTACTTGTGTTTGTCTTCTGGCCACCTTGTCTGTAACACTCTTTTGACTGCCTGTAGTTGGATGGCCTTTTCCATAACCTCTTTGATTTCCATCAGTTTCGCTGCTGAAACTGGGAGACAGAATCCATCAACATGATGCACCACTTCCTGATTTGCTTCCCTTAACTTGCTGATGCTGAGTATACATGCCCTGCTCAGGGTGTCAGCTAACACTGAGGTTACTATGAGGTCAAATTATCCTAGGCTGCATTATGTTCTCATTTTACATCATTAGATCATGCCTGCTCTTTGTAGTGGATGTGTTCAAGTCCGTAACAGGGTAGCTGGCCCTTTAAATGAAACTTGGCTCAGTTCTCCTGTTCCAGTCCAGGCTTGCCCTAGATTGGTGTAATGAGGAGAGTGGAGCTGCCTTGGGAGTCATAAACGTGACTTTCAAATCCTGAGAGAGGAGTTCAGAATCCAGAGTCCGGAATCCTATGAAAGGGCTTAGAGGGACAATGGGAACCCAGAGTTTAGTAAGGGAGAGAGTCCTAAGGGTACAGACAGTTCAGGGGAAGGGCAGTGCTGGACTGAGAGCTTCAGGTATGGGATTCTGCTGAAGGAAGGAGCAGAGAGAATCCCCTGGTTGAGCAGTGGAGCTAGATCAGGCTAGTGAAAGCCTAAGGTAGGAACGCGGTCAGGGGGTCACCTACAAAACCTCCCCTGACCAGAGAGGGCTTAAAGCAGCAGAGGGAGATGCCTGCTGGCTCTCTGAGCTGGAGACCAGAAGCTGGGGGGACAAAAAGGGCTGAGTCCACAGGAAACAGGGTGGAGAAACACCCCAGGTAGAGGGGCTCAGGTGAGGCATGATGAGAGATAGCAGAGGCAGACCTGAGAGCTGATTTGCAGCGTATTGGGATGAATATACAGTTTGGACTGTGCAGGGGGATTCTGGGTTTTCTGGTAGTCAAACTTTCACTAATAAACCCAAAGAAAGGGCTATTTATATACTTCAAATCTTTACTGAGTTTATCTGAGCAATCATGAGGGAAACTGAAGCAAGAGGCCACTTGAAGCGCTTTCTTGAGGCCACTCAGGGGTCCCGAGGAGGAGAGCATGCATTTACAGAACCCCATTCATGCTCAGAAACCACAGTGCAGAAGTTCCCACAATCACACAAGCCGTTTCCCTATTAACATAGCTGCATGTTGTCACTTGTTGCTTTTCCATCCTGACAGCCTGAACCTGATATGTTCTCCGACTCAGGGAGACAGTCATAATATTATCAACCGCTTGTCTGACGTGCCATCCTCCTCTTGTACAAGCCTGACTCATTCTTTCTGGGACCTTCCTCTGCTCTTGCACACACTCCAAAAATAATTCTACCTCTTACATTGCTGTCCTAGTGCACGGCACATCTCTTTTCCGCCACTCATGCTGTCTTCCATGGTAAATGCATCTCAGTGTAGGTATAAAGTTCCATATGGGTAGCTGTGTTAGTCTGTATACAGCAAAAACAACGACAGTCCTGTAGCATTTTAAAGACTAACAAATTTAATTTCTGCAGGCATAAGCTTTCAGGGGCTGTAACCCACTTATGCAACCCTGGCCCCTCGCTATTCTCTGCTGCTGTCTCATTGCATGCACCTCTGGGAGTGTTGTGTCTTCTAGGACTTTTATTACATGCCCTGTGTCTAATCACTTGTCTAATGCGAGATTGCCTTCCAAGAGCAGCTTCTCCTGCAGGTGGTGACTCCCAAGTGCCACAGACTATCCTGTCCAAAACTGGGGATTGCACGATACATTCAATATGCTTAAAGGTCTGTCCCCTCCTCTTCACATTGGTCTCTGGCGAACAACCTGTGCCACTCGACAGTTTTGTTCTGCTTTGGGGAGCAATAGCTAAGATTGTTGTGAGACTTGAGACAATGGTGAAGATCTCTTTCCTCTCTTCCCCAATAAGATAGAGTAACAGTTTTACTTGCCTGTTGTTGTCGTTGTCCTTCATGGCCAGGTCCGTGAACAGCTCAAAATCCTCTTTCCACCAGATCCATCGAGGAGCTAGGTTTGTGTCTGCAAAATCCAGGGCTCTGGGATTTTCAGACCAAGCTCCAGGTCTCACCGTGCCAGCTGCTGCACTGTGAAAACTCACAACTCAGAAGCTGCCACCATGTTTCATTCTCATAGAGTGAAACTGAATGCAAGTTACGTTGATGAAGTGGAGCTTCATTAAACTCTGTGCACTGCTCTGTCCACCTGATTGAATTGCTTCCAGAATAACTCCCCCAATTCTCTGTTCCACTGGTGTCCCATCTATAAGGAACATGGGCCCTCTGAAGCCAATTTCACATGAAATAGCCATTAGCTATTCTGGGTTTTCCCCCCATCCCCTCAAGTTTTGACCAAAAATTCCATCATACATCAGAAAAAACTTCCCAAGGAAAGTTTTGCAGAAACCAATATATTTATACTACAAATTTTGGTTTTGATGAATCTGCATTTTTCAGTGAAAAAGTATTTAGCCAAAAAATTCTTTACCTGCTCTAATACTAAGTCATCCTGTTTCCCCTGCATTTAAAAAATAGAAGATTTTAAAGGACGTCAATATGTAGGGTTGAACCAGTGCCTCTTTGTGCATAGTGCATCCAAAGAGTTCTTAAGATAAAGAAAAACGCAGGAATTTAATTCTGAATTTTAATTCTGCTGTGCAGAATACATTTCCTAATCTGAGAGCATTTTGAGCATTAGTCTGAAATTGTTATTCTAGAAACCTTGGCATCTAACTAGACTACAAAATTGTGATAAGCATGACTAAAAATAATATCAAAGGGAGGTATTATAATTGCCTCATGTGAAGAAACAGGGTAGAAGAGATTCATACCAAAAGCATTTCCAGCATCTCTTGGAACTGACAAGCAGCTTCAAATGTGACAGGAAAGTGTCTAATCAAAGAAATGATAGGGCCTTTTGAATATTCAGAACTAGGACTTCTCTGAATAAGTAACTAAGATTTATCTGAATACCCACCCCAATTTGTTAAAAAATCAAACGGAACCTTAATGAAAAACCAAAAAATTAAACAAACAAAAAAGTGAGTTAACGTCTATCCGGTATTTTATTTTATCAAGATATTCTCAAGGTTTTTTCTTATCAGCGGGACATTGGCTCAGTAGCTTATATTTCTTCCAAATTCTGAGATGGGTGATTTGGACATTCAACATCTATTTCTACCCAATCCCCCAGGCATCTATCTATCTATCTATCTATCTACCTACCTTTTAAAAAATAGTATTACTTGATATTTGATTCTTCTGTTTTACTTCCAGGCTGCTCTCACTGGTGCTAACAGAAATCCCTATTAGTATATGCATGCACAGGCAGGCATTTGTGGGAAAAGCATAGCATAGCTACTATTAATAAGGCTATGCCACGTTTCTTTCAGCATCATACTCTATTCCTATCCCTCCCCATTTATGTGCACATATTGAGTCCTACCAATAGCCTCCCAGGGGGAGCTAGCCAAAAACTGGGACTTATCAGGATTTGGACTCATAGCACCTTCTTGCTCCACTAACAATATATGCTCACCCCTGTAAAACCAGTTTTGGCTGATAACCTCCCCTCCACATATTTCATGGATGGGTAAAAAGTTAGGCTAAGTATGCATGAAAGAAGAAGGGACAAGAAGCAAGCAACAGCTAAACTGCTCTCACAGGCAGTTCAAAGGTTTGGGGTTTTTTAGGTATAGTCACAGTGGTTCTGTACTCACAGCTCTCACTACTATAGAGACAGTTCCAATTATTTATGACAATTCATACACAAATCATCATGAATGCTCAGGGCCCATATTAGAGTGTCATGTAAAAGTAGTGCTGTCACTTTAAAAAGTGCAACTGTCTTGTGAATCCCATGAAGTCTTGCAAACCAGAATCTGTGTCCAGTAGAAGCACTTTTCACTCATTTCAGAGAGAAGTGTATCCTTTCAAGTTCCATTTTGGCTTTAAAATGTCTCTGAACTATGACCATGGTTTGTGGTACTGCTCAAAGAAAAACATTTAAACTAAAAACATTTCTGAAGCTTCAAATGTGGTCCTCAGGAAATTCAAAATGGTCTCTGCAATAGGGCGGATCCCACAGCACACTACATTAAGTCTTGTAAGTTTACTCTGTGGGTCTATCACACTTGTCAAATGAAAGCAATGTATATTTTACATTTAGACACTTCTAAAAAAGAGCATTATGTGCACAAAAGACTAATAGACTATAGTGGCAATGTTGTAGTTATCCAAGATTTTAAATGTATATTTTTTTACTTCAGATCTATTATGATATTTCACCTGTATTTCATTGTGATAGCTGTGATATCTATCTGAAATATACAGCTATTTTACAGATATTTTACAGAACTTACAGATATGTATTTTCATCTGAAAGCATCTTAATATTCATACATAGTCCCACATGATATTCTCATAAGCAAACTAGGGAAATGAAATCTATATGAAATTACTATAAGGTGGGTGCACAACTGGTTGAAAGACCATGCTCAACATTCTCTGTCAGACTGGGAGGGCATAGCTAGTGGGTCACACAGATGTCTGTCCTGGGTCTGCTACTAGTCAATATTTTTATTAATGACTTGGATAATGGAGTGGAGAGTATGTTTATAAAAATTGTGGATCACACCAAATGAGGAGGGGTTGCAAGAATTTTGGAATGCAGGATTAGAATTCAAAATGACCTTAAATTGGAGAATTGGGCTGAAATAAACAAGGTGAAATTCAATAAAGTAAAGTACTTCACTTAGCAAGGAAAAATCAAATGCACAACTACATGGGGAATAACTAGCTAGGTAGTAGTACTGCTGAAAAGCATCTTGGGGTTATAGTGGATCGTAAATTTCATACAAGTCAACAATATGATCAAGTTGCTAAAAAGGCTAATATTCGGGGGAATGGGGTATTAACAGGAGTGTTACATGTAAGACATGGGAGCTAACTACCCCTCTCTACTCAGCATTGATGAGGCTGTGTCCAAATCTGGGTGCCACATTCAGAAAAGATGTGGATAAGTTGGCAGGAATCCAGAAGAAAGCAAAATGATAAAAGTTTTAGAAAATCTGACCAAAAAAGAAAGGTTTTTAAAAAAACAAACTGAGCATGTTTATTTACTCAAGGAGAAAAAAAATGAGGACGGACCTGATGATAGTCTTCAAATATGTTAAGGGCTGTTACTAAGAGGACTGTTCAATTGTTCTCCACGTCTACTGAAGGTAGGACATGAAGTAATTAGCTTTTTTGCAGCAAGGGATATTTAGGTGAGATGTTTAAAAAGTTTTCCCTAATATAAGTATAGTTATGTTCTAGAATAGGCTTCCAATGGAGCTGTGGAATCTGCATCACTGGAGGTTTTTAAGAATAAGTGGGACAGACACTTGTCAGAGATGATTTAGGTATACTTAGAGTTTTTAGACTGGAGAGAACAGATGAGGAGTCAGCGTCCCAGGTCAGTCTTGAGGTCCCTTCTAGCCCTACATCTCTATGATTCTGTACATATATGTGAGTATGCATATATACATATATACGGATATCAGAAAATATTTTGAGAAAAATGTTTCTATGAATGTTCAAGTAGCCAATTCATGACATGCTAACAAATTCCCTACTTAAACTCTAGTTTGCATTAAGTATTTGTTTTTAAAAAACAAATCGGTTTTCAAACAGTTTTTGAAAGTTACCTTGCTACCAATATGTACTTTAAAAATGGATTTCTTTGAATACTTGTAATATTAGAGATAATTCTGAAATGGGATTGTCACTGACAAGTGTTAGCCCAGAACAAACTTTTATAGCAATTTAACAGTGATACTTCATTATCCAATAGAGCTACAAGGCACTAGTGGGCATCACTGCACTAAATTCATACATGCACTTTGATCATGAACAAAGTCTTGAAAAAAAATATGTAATCCTCTAAATATTATTTACAATAACCCTCTTACCTTCTCTCTCAGTCTTGAGCAGTAAACTGGATCACTTTCAGTACATAATGAATACATATAACTATATATCATTTGAATGTTATAAACTGAAATCAAATACTCTGTAAGAGAAACCTGTTTATCAACTTTGCATCTGGATTTCTAGATACTCCACTACAAGTTTCCTACCTAAAGAGGGTCTTTACCCAAGCACAGTAGATGACTGTCACTAAATGACCTTTCAAATGCATGTTTTAACCAACAAGCTTTTGGGTTTCATTGATCAGACTAACCAAAATATTTCAAGAAATGTCATGCCATATCATCTTAATAAAAAGAGGAGTTAGATTTTTATTTTAATATCAACTTCAATTTAGTGAAAAAAAAATTGGAAAGTAGAAGTTTCCAGAGAACTCCAACATTTCTCCAGGAAGTGTTTCATAAAATGATTGATTCAGTAGAATGATCTGTGTCAGCAGCAATTCTCAACATTTTTCACAATATGGATCATTTTTTAATACAAAGTTTGCCTTGCAGATCATCCAGGCCTCCCTTTTTTGATTGTATGGGCTCCCTCCTCCCTTATTCACAATCACTCAACATCTCTTTGGCAACTGCAATCATCAATTACATGTATTCAATGTATATTAATTTCTTTTTGGAATGTAGCACCTGGAAATGAAGAAGTGTCTCTGGCACCATGTGACCAGCTAACCACTGACTTCAATGGAGATACACAGATTTACATCAGCTGAAGATGTGGCCCAATGTTAATTATCCTATTACTGCCTCTCCTCATGGTAAACCAACTATTCCCATAAATGAGTTTCTGGCATTAGCCTTTTGGCCGTTGCTTTTGAGTCAGTAGGCAGACTGCCCCAGGTCAGGCATTTTTTTTTCATATCTGCCTCTCCCTCCATAGGGGTCAGAAGGCTGTTTCTATTCAAGAACATGTCGAAATTGATCATAAAATGGCTTAAAGCGTCTTAACATAATAGAAAGTTTATCAATCACAGAACAAAGAGATAGTTTTAAATAATCATGACTCAAAAGGCTTCCTAGGCCCAAACCTCACTGGGTAGATAAGAATCTGTGACACTGCTGAAGCTCAGTTTGGAAAATCTCACTATATGAGGCTCAGTCATCTCCGTCCTTGACTCTCTGGTTTAAACCTTCAATTCCCATGCTTCCCAAAGTTTGTATCTCCTCTTAATCCTCCCATCTTTCCTTTTCTATTCATCTCAACCTATTCTGGTATCTGTGGGGACAAGCACACTTCCCGACACCAGCTGGGGAAATGACTTCTCATCTGTTTTCTCCAGTCAAATACTCCTATATTAATTCACCCCCTCCCTTGAAATGTAAACAAGCCCACTGACATCGTCAACACTTTCCAGCTGATTCAACAGAGAGCCTTTGTTAGTCTGTCTAATTCTTTACTTCAATGTACCCCAAAGCTTCTTTGTCCGTGTTGAACAAAAATATCCTTTAAAATGCTAATGAACTTCCAAACTGTAAGATGGGGTCCACATTTTCAATAAACTCTCCTCTAACAATTTATTTTCATTATATCAGTCTTGCCAAATTAAATCAGACATGTCATGTATAGGTGACATGTTGTTTCTGATCCCTGATTGGGTGAGCATAACTCTTAGGTAAATAAGAATTCCCAATTCTTACTAGAAGAATTTCCTAACACACTTTGCTAATTTGCTAACACACTTTGCAGATAACTCGTTTTAGGGAACTTTCCTGTTAATAAGCTTGTTTACCAAAACAGTCAGCAAAATCATTTAAAAAAAATAAAACAAATATTTGCCAATTATTTTTTCTAGTCTCTGTCCAGATGTCATTGCTACTATTTCAGGCTATGCAGTTTGAAATGTGTAAACAAGACACAAAGCCTAAGCTCATTAGGCAAAATGCAAGGAAATAAAAACCATGGTCAGAGAATACATGGTTTACCACATGAAATTAATTACACTGGTTACCATTTTTCATGTCTTCGTTCTGAAAGTAAACAATGATCTTGTGAGAAACACCACAATTTTTGTAACCGTCTTAACTTTGAAAATTCCAAATAATAAGTGTTTTCAGAGAGACACCACGGTATTTTTTCCCTCACATCGTTTTGCAGATTTGGGATGGAGGGAGGAAGGGCACAGCAGCAAAATACAAACAATAGGAAAATGTTACCAACGCCTTTTTGAAGTTTTGTTGCTTGTTGTAAAAGAGAAGATTTATTTCCCTGCCTGGAGATCAAAAAATGAAAAGAGAACATTCGGGATAATTGATGAAAACAAGTTTTGATACAGTATAGCTACCATAGATGTCATATCATGAACTGACAGGGCTTCCTTTGCACTTGACAGCTTTCATTGCATTAGGGAAGAGACTCTCATCAGCCTCACACATCCAGTCCAAGATTCTGATCTCACTTACATGGGTGAAAACCTGCAGCAGCTCCACTGAAGTCTTTAATGCTGCCAGAATGTGTCCCTTCTCTACAATACTTTATCAATCTGGATTTACTTGGGCACAAGTAGGTCAGTCCACTGGGTGTCTAGGTATCAAAAGGATACAATAAGGAACCCTTGTATGTAACAATGAACAGTGAGAGAAGAACCAACAGCTCTGAGTTTAAGTTAATAAATCACAAGAAGAACCCTACAGCTAACACGAAATGACTTCTTCAGTAATCCATACAAAAATGATTGCTTCACCATCTGGCAAAGCACACAAAAAAACAACACAGCCTGGCTTCAGTTGCCTTCCTTTCATGTCAGCAGCTGTAAAAGATCAAAATAACATAACCAAAGCACCTCACATAGAATTATCAAGAAGGATTTTCCTCCTAAATCTGAAATTAGCATAAAATGTTTGTCTAAAGACTTACTATCTAGTGTAAATTAGACATATTTACAATACTGATATATTTGGGGGGGTGGCAGGAAACTGATTTTAAGTCAACATTTTTTAAAGTAACAACTATTATTTAAACCTTATTTTTTTATTAAGTAACCTGCTTGCTAATTAACATGGCAACAAAAATCCCCTTATACTTCCAGTTAAACCGTGACCTGATATTGCTGATGATACTTGGCATGCATAAATTTCAAAAAAAGAAAAGCAGCAGAAAGGGTGAACATAGATGACAGCTGAATGATTGACACATGAACCACAGGTTATTTTGGTCTTGTGATAAGTAGTCCGTCCTTGTTTGGAGGGGGGGAAGGGTGCGTAATGCTGCATAAAGTGTCATTAGCTGATTAGATCTCAGCTTTGGATTTATGGTTATCAGCTGAAACTTGTGTCACATATTTCATTTTATTTTACAAGTCTCTAGTGCTCAGTTTTATGAACAATAGCCACTAGAACTAACAGCTTTTTCTCAGATTTAATCTAAATCATCCATTAACTTTTCTTCCATCTATTTCCCAACTGAACACACAAGAGGAACTGCAGATGCTCAGCATTTCTGCCTTTAGAGAATTTTTGCAATATATTGTGCGGGGTAGAAATGAGTCACTCAGGGATCTCTGGGAGCTAGGGGTTAATTTCCCAGCATGCACCTTTCTCCATCCCAAAATGCCATTGATATCCCACCATTTTCTCTGCATTTTTTTTTTTAATCCCACAAAGCCACACGGCACTTTTCGGTGTCCACCATCTCGGATGGAAGCATAGAGCTCAGCACTATTCTCACGAACATTGCATGATTCTCCTGCATTTGCAGACCCAGGAAGAACCACCACCACAAGGGACAGGACTAGTTCTTTGAGGACATATTGCTAACGGTCATACCAAAGAAACAATTCAAGGTTATTGGTGGCTTTCACAGAGCACCTGCAGACGATGGAGCGCCATCTGGAGCTGAGAAACAAGCCCCAACTGGTGGGATTGGATAGTAATGCAGGTTTGGGACAATAAACAGTGGCAGCAGAACTTTAAGATATGAAAGGCCACATCTGTGGATCCATATACTGAGCACACCCCTGCCCTCTTGTGCAGGTTCTCCAGAATGGGAGCTGAATCAACAGCTAAGAGGTGACTGGTAATTGCACTATGGAAGCTTGCAACACTGGATTACCACTGGTCAGTGGAAAATCATTTTGGAGTTAGAAAATCCACAGAAGAAACATGCTGCTTTTAACCATCTTAATTTAAAACAAAACAAGCACAGAAGCAGTTACCTTGTCAAATTTTTTTTTTTTTTTTTTTTAATTTCCCCCTTTTTTTTTTTACATTTAACACAGTAATGTACTGTAGAGTATTTGCTTCTTTTTTTTTTTTTTTTTTTTGTCTCTGCTGCTGTTTTGCCTGATTGTGTACTTCCGGTTGCAAATGAAAGGTGTGATTGACTAGTCAGTTCATAACTCTGCGGTTGTGATTTAACCTGCATCCTTCTTCTAGCACAAACATAAAATGTATACAGTATTTTAAAGAACATTTAATATAGTAGCCGTCCACTAGGTTGAATGAATAACAACAAAATACCCAATTTATATGCATGTTTATTTTACAGTATGTCAAGAAGTATTAAGATATTACTTGATTTCTGCCAAACCATTAATTTCATTTCCAATGCTACAATAGCACCACAGAGAACACTGGAAAGTGCTAAACAAAAAATTAATAATAGTACAACTGCTATAATAATCTGGAGCCCATTGTAAAGAGGACAGCCTTAGTAATTACAAAACACTCCTTTACATTTGAATTGTGATTCCGTCAAAGCATAGAAGCAAGCAAAGAGCTTGAAAAAGATAGTTTGATGGTTTATACTTATCAGGAAAACTGAAGTCTTTAGCTAAGACACATACTTCAATTGTCATTTAAATTCTCTCTCATAGGACAACTGTGAACAATGCCATTTAACTTGTATCCTTTTTAACGCTCCGATTTGTATGTAGGTGATAAATTTTAAAATCTGAGAAATTAACATGAAAGTTACTGTACATGACATTGCATGCTTAGATGAATATCTCTGCCTTGTAATTTAAAAATCCATCACCGTTTTCAAGTGCTATACAGATTGAAGTAGTTCCAAAACGAGACATTCACTGAACCATTTAATTTGTTATTTTATCTTTCTTCAACCAGGCATTTTCTTTGAATTTATTAGAAGGTCCTATAACATAACAGCTGCCAGTATGAAAACTGTCTGGATATTCAGATAAATGCAATATTGAAAATGTATTTATTTTTAATAAGCACATCTCTCTGACACACAAAACGGAAAACCAATAATAATTTTCTTGCACCTTTTCTTACTGAGAGAAAATGAGAGAAAGATCTCTTGCTGCATTGAAAACAGGGAGAAAATAGTATACAACACTAGTAAACGATTTCTGATAAGATTCTTCATTATAAACCAATAAAGCTAATACAATTTCTATTGTACAGTATTTCATGCTTGAAGAATGACTAATTCCATTGCAAGTATAAATGATCATTAAGCCATGAACACCTTAGCCCCAAGTGAGACATTAACATCCTTTTCAAGAGGAAAAAAAAGATCACACACATACACGAATCTCCAGGGTGCAAAATATAGCTTTTTCTTGTAGAGAATATTTTTACAACCTGAATTTTTCATTTATGTATGTACATTTTATAAGAAGCAATCCCTTATTGCTCTAGCAGTAATTTCATAATAGGTTCCCCCCCCCATGTTATCATAATGTATTCTGTACACATGCAATACTAACTTTATCTTCACCGCACTGACTGGATTGCAATTTTAGATGGTTTCCCCTTCAGGAATTAAGAGCCTGGAATAAGCACTTTAGGGGGAAGACTGTTGGTTATTTACAGATACAAATACACTCAAAAACATAGAGAGTACATTGGGATGAGAAATAGAGTTTAAAGAAGTAATTTGCTTAGTTGTCAAGTCAGTATAATGGTAGATGTGAACGTTTTCTATAATGATGTTTCACCCACAGTCACAGATTATATTGTCAGCTGATCACACACTTTCTAAAATAACACAATCCTGAAAAGACCAAACACCAGCTATACAATGTGGATGCAGTGTGAACTGGTGAATAGGACTCTGAACTGAGAGGTAGGAAACCTGGGAATAGAACCCAGGTTCATCATTGACTTGCTGCGGGGCCTTGCAAGTCACTTTACCTCTCTGATTCTATTTTCTCTCACATGCTTTGTCTTCTCCATTTAGAAGGTAAATTCTTCAGGGCAGGAACAGTCCATGTGTTTATAGAGAACCTAGCACAATGGAGATCTAATTGGGGGCCCATGTAATCTTGTTACTGCTACTAATGGGCTTGATTCCACTTACACTGGTTTAAATCAGAGTAACCCCACTAAAGTCAATGGATAAGACAGGTGTGAGATCCAAATGAAACCCAATTGCCTTTGTGAAACATCACTAGGTAAAAGGAAATAGAAACACCCTCTGAACTAGAGCTGGAGCACCTCTTTCCAGTGTGAATTGTTGCTAATAGTCTACAATTGGCCATGGATGTTGGCAAACAGAGCTGGCCAAAACTCAGAATTTCCATTTAATTTTGGAAACACTGAAACACTGCGTTCCGAACACTGCCTGGGATTTGAGGAAAGTTCATTGAACCTAAGGTGGGGGTCTTCAGTAATCACACCAACCTAAGGAGTCTGACAGAGGCATGCTTCATTCAGTGTCTTTGAGTTCTAACTGATCAACATTGCATAACATGCACAGTTTAACTGGCTCTTCCCCACAGAGACGTTTTTGTGAAAAATGTCAGGTTTGATGAATTGGCATTTTGAACCAGCTCTGCTGGCAAACTAACTTCAGCAGAACCAGAAACTCAAAGAAAATCAGAAACCAGGCAATGCAATAGATATAGATATATGACCATTAATCTCCATTACGTAATGGCAGACAGGATAATACAACAGTGTGTTTTTTCTTGTAAAGAAACCTGTAATGCTAACAATTATCTACAAATAAGAGAGAGTATTTTCTACATTAGCGCCAAAGCAAATGCCCTGTTGCCATAGTGGCACTGTGGAAGTGGCACTGTGGAAGGAGGGGGACAGTTTGCAGGGTGCAGTTACTCTGTTGCTTACAGAACATTCCATTACTCAGAAGTTAGCCCAGACGGGTAGCCCAATGAAATCGGGCCCTTTTTCTGGAAAGGCCCAAGAGAGAGATAGAGGAGGAGGAACCAGTAGCAAGGTGCCCGTAACACAGCTCATGTCCAGGGAAGTATTCTCTTGTAGAAAGAATCAAGTTAGTTGTTTGGGGTTCCCTCTGGATCCAATAACATAGGAGAAACTTGCAGTGCTTGTTTAATGCTAGGAGATTCTGCATGTAATTATGGGATTTGTGAATGTGTAGCTACTCCATCACTTCACGAAGTGGCAGAAACGTTTTCCTCATTCAGATACTAGTCTATGTTTGTTCTGTGTCTTTATTTTGTCTTTTCTTCTGATTTTTCAGGTTAGTTGTGTGTATGCTGCTATCACCATTTCAGAATGAAGACAACAAGCGGCTCATCCACCATCATCCTTTTGTCAGAGGCAGAGTTTTGAACACATGAAACTCCTTTTTGCTTTCATCTTGAGAAAAGACTGCTTCAAGGCAGGAATCACAGTGAATGGGAGATAAGTAGAAATTAGAGCTATCATTTGGTGGGACAACAGACTCCTTTTGTCTCTCTTTTTTAGCTACTTTTGGCATGGTCATATTGGAGTAAAGGCAATGCCTAAGTACAAACATATAATAGATCTATTTTTCTGGTTCTGTGTTACGATAGGGAATAACTAAGGACCCAATCCTATATGACTTCACTGTCATCAATGGTATTGATTTTAATAGGAAAAGGACCTAATTAAGAAATGGTAAGAGTAAGGCAGATCGGTCTTACAATTACAACATATCTCCATATGAAGAACCCAGTCATGCTCCATTTCTTACACACCGACTTCTTTGGAAGCTTTACCTGTGATTGAGTTTACAATCCATTCTGCAATGCATTCACAGGCAAAGTTTTCATGGAAGTCAGTCAATGTATAAGGAACTCAGGACAATTTGGGCCTTCATTCTGAAGAATAAACTCAACATCAGAGTTTGAAAAATAGGGCAATGTTTTGAAGACATGCTGCATTTCTACGAAACAAATCTAAGTGATGCATACATGTGCTTTGTAAATTAGGCCCAGTTCCGGCCCCCACTGAAATTAAACAAACCTTATTAAATTTTATTTTAAACAAAGTTTCAAAAATTCTTAAGGACATGTCAAAATTTCATCTTTGGAGATGAGCAATGGGCGTATATCTATTCCCACAAAACTGGGATCAGACTTAGTGATATTTTCAGATACTATTATCCTGTCATGTATTTTCCCCCAGTGAAAAAGCAGAGCACTGTACAGTAAATGCTAATATATTTATGTAGCACTTTCAGGTAATGATTTACTTACATATATTCAATAACTTGAGAAAATGTTATAGGACTTCAAAGAGATGCAGTAGAGAGAAAAAACTATTAGCTGTCTGGTACCTATTGTTGCCAGTGCAGAATTATTTCCTATTGTACATTTAGTAGTGTTTTGTCTGTTCTAATTTTAAATGACCCAAGCAGTGGGGATTCCATTACTTCTCTTGGGTGACCATTACACCGTTTAATAAATCTTGTTATATACACAGTAGAGGTAAGCTGACTGCTGCTGCCAGAATGGGAAACTTTGGGCCATTTCTGTGAACATTTGGCCGGCGTAGCCTGGTGGAACACAGAGGAGTGACCTCCTGCTTGTTAGGTTTGCTGAACATGAGGAGCACAGCATTTTGCACAGATTTAATGGCTGAAGCATCAAAAATTAAACATAAGCACAAATACCCAGTCAGCAGACTTTTTTTAAAGATACAAAATGAATAGTATTTAACTCCTAAGAGGGACAGTGTAAAGATAAGCAATTCTGAAAAATTATTCAAAACAAGGTCAAAGTATTCAAAATAATGGAGCAGTAAAATATACAAAAAGGATAGTATGGTCACTTAGTTAAGTAACTTTATAATTATGTATTGTAATGCCAGCTGTAAAGGCAAACAGATCAATCTTTAGAATTCATCTCTCCATCCCTCCTCCCTCCCAATTTATTTTTGTTTGTTCTATGTTCGTCGGTGATTAAAATGTCTGCCCATCAAAGGTGAGGTGGAACTGTGCACAAATTATTGGTATTCAAATGGAACAGGCTTTTAACTTTATTTTCTTGCATATAAATACAATGAAAGACAGACATTTTAAATATATGCCTTTTTTAATTTAACCAAGATATTAGCACTCCACAGGTGCATAAAATATTGTTGCATTTGTGTTTAAACCTTGAGTGTGGTTTCAACTGTTGAAAGCAAATAGTTTTAAAATAAGTTCTGGTTGTTAATTAATAAGCAGGACATATTTGTAAACTTAACATTTCATTTTTGTAACATGCAAAATCGTTAGCAATTTTTTCTTCTGAGCTCTTTCCTCTTCTTAATACATGGAAAGCATTTTCGTAGCAGTAATAAAACTTGGGAAAGCCAAGCTTACTGCTAACATCAGAAATGATGGTTTCTACAATGAATAGCTAATACTGAATTTATTTAGCTTAACTGCATTGCTGCATCTTTATTAAAAGAATCGATCTGACGCTGCGGTAAGGGGAAGACATTTCTGCCTTTACCTCTGTCACCTTCGAAACAAAAACCCTGGAAATGAAGTTCATAGGAGCCAAACACAAAATTAAAAAGAATAGTTTCCTGCTGCTCCCTCTGCTGAGTCTGTTCCACTGTACACAGCATTTCCTGTCTACTTCTGACAGCAAGCATTGTGTGCAGCACAACAGATTCAGCCTCATTAGCATGTTCACAGGAAGGATAGCAGGGCAATTAAAAGATTGTGTGTCATGTCTTCAAGACCATCAGGTAGGGACTTCTGCAGCCCACCCTCTTTGATGGGGTCTCAATTCCTCACTCTTCTTCCAGTGTTGTTTCCACAATGCTCTTCCATCACTGGAGCCTGGCCATGCTAATGTTGGGTTGAACATGAAACTGACACACAATTTTTAAAGAAAAATGGGCAACTCTTTGGTCTAGGACAGGGGTGGCCAACCAGTCAGAGAGGAAGAGCTGCAAAGAGCCACAATTACCTTACCCAGCTTGTCAATTTCACTTTTCAGTATCTTACCCTCCTCAGAAAAATTAGAGCTGATTTGTCAATTTCGGCGGCAGCTTGCCGATTTCATTGCTCAGTCTGCCACGAGCTGCAGTTGTATGTAATTTTTACTTTACAGAGAAGGTGTCACAATTGCAAGCAGCAGGGCCTGGACTATTGAACAGAAATCCATTCATATCAGGAGATAGTATTGTACTGCTAGGAATGGAGATGCTAAACATTATACGATTAAGACCACATAGGAACCCTCAGTCTGAGAGACCTCTATAAATACTACAAAAGATGAGGGTGGTAGTACTTTGCTCAGGTGACTTATCTCTGAATCAGTAGCCACCACCATCACTGAAAAACTGGGACTCCAACCTATCGTGACAAGCTTGTCTGACTCTAATTAGCAAATGCTGTAATTCCCCAAAATGATCTGACCCTGCCACCTTGGCATATTCCATAGACTGCAGAGGGAGGTAGTAAAGGCTGGAGCACTTTCAAGAGTGATGTCAATCGGGGCATATCCTTCCCTCCTCAAAAAGAGTGAGTAGGATGTCTTTTTCCCATCCATCAGCTTTCCTTCTCCCATGTTTGGATGTGTATTTAGGTAAGTGAAACTTTGTAGTTCCTTTGGTGCCCCAACCATAGGCAACTGGACTTGAGATTGAACCAAAAGCCCCAGGTTCCTACTATTGACAAAATCATCAGGCTGCAGAACTACAATAGCAAAGACAGCTATTGCCCAGTTGGTATAAAAATCTTTCAGCAGATACGTTGATGTAGCGGTATCTGATTAATGATGTTGGCCCAGTATAATATTCCTTGGTGGGTCAAGAGGAAGCATTATCATGTGGTAGCTATGTGTAGATAGTTTAAAATAAAATTAACAGCAATTTCTAACTAACACTTGTCTCTAAAGTAACAGTGTACATCAGCTGCTCAACTTATAGGAGTGGCTCTTATGACATTAAGAGTTATTGCTTTAATAATAAGACCTATTTCTGCACCAACACATACAACTCCCAAGGCTTCAATCTGAGGGCAGTGTTTGGACTCTGATGGCCATTCCAGTCATTAAGTAGGAAAATTCTTGGGCACATCTTTAGTTTTCCTTCCCTCATACTTTTCAAAACCAAGGCAGGTTCCAAAACAATTTTATCATATGACAAGTAATTAAGATTATTTTGCCCCTGTGTGATTATATTCAATTAATCAAACTAAAATTAAAGCACAGGAATGGGTTGAATAAATTAGTTGCAGATGTTCGATTTTTTGAGATCTAGAAATCCTCATGAATTATTCTAAGTTCAAATAAAATATTATTCTTGCCTAATTAGTTATGAGTAATTAATTATAGGGAACACACATATGAGGAAGTCACTGGAATGTTTAAAGAAAGTTATTTATGACAACAATGGTTTTTAAGAGGTCATCAGCAAGCAATTAGATCACACAGTTATGTGGTTTTGAAAATGTTAGGATGTTGAAGAGAATGACACCAATATATATATTAAGCAATTATGAGTAGTAGCTTTCCAGGTGCTTTCTTTAAGGCAAAGTAGTGTATGTGCAAAAAAGTATATGCAGTTATTTCCCTCTTTACAGCACATACAACCCTGAGCTTTTTAAAGCTCACAAAGTAAAATCTTTAAATAACCAATGTGTGGGTAGTTCTAAGATTCATCTTTTCAAGCTTCTATTAAACAGAGAACTACACAAGCTCTATCTTTTTCTCCAGGGAGCAATCCTGTGCTTAAAGCAACAATTGTAAAATTCAAAGAGAAATATCAATGTTTCTCCTACTGTACCTTTTGGGGACAATCTTGCAGTTGTCCCACATGCAGAAGTCCCATTAAGCCCCAGAGATTTCCTGCCACTGAGTCATAGCAGAATGCCATATAAACAAACAATGGATGTTTCATGTACCACATGCTTGGTAATCATAGAACAGAACTCTGAGAATCTAAAAAATAAACTGACTGTGTATTAAGAGAACTACTTACAGAGGTGATACAACTGCAGCTAGCATTCCAGCCACATGCACACAGACTGGCTTCTTGATGCCTATGTAGCCTGAACCTTCTCCCAACTTTTCCCTCCTGCAACCTGTGCTCCACTCTCCAAGTTCCAGGTAAATTGCTACAGTGGACGAACAGTAATTAGGGCCAAATACTCAGCTAGTAGAAATTGATTCAGCTCCATGGACTTCAATGGAGTTAGTACAAGTTGCCCCAACAGAGAGTTTGCTCCTGTTGTCCACAGGAGGGGAGGAATTCTTTGCTGCTAGTTCTATTTACTATGAGCCTGACTGTACCTTGTGCATTAATTTAACCTTGTGGATAGTGAATGAAGTTCCACCATTCTGATTCAGTAGCATTTTATGTCCTTTAGCACAGGTAAAAAGCAGTGGAGAAGAATTAGACCCTTTTACACGCAGAGCTTTGTGAATATAAAAGACAGGCAAATCTACCCTCATCTACTAACAATATTGTGTGTTAACTTCAGTTCATATACTACTTAGATGTACAACTTACGAAATATTATAAAAGTTACTAGAAACAAAAGTCTACTGGAAAGAGACAGATCGGAATAACCTTTTACCAGATCAAGCTTTCATCCTAGCCCACTGGAAAAGGGTCTTCCTTACAGCCAGCTAATCGAGGTTAAGAGGATTACTTCAGAAGAAGCAGAATATAGTTTGCAGTTATGCAAGATCGCAAACAGATTCTGCACAAGAGGATGTGAGAACAGTAAAGTGAGTTTAGCAGTGGAAAGGATAAAAACCTGCCACAATCAGTTCACTTCCATACTGGATTATAGCCAGAATTTACAGGAATAACTAAATGTCATATTAATACCATGAACTTGCATCCACTAACCTAAAAAGGCTTCACAAAACATGAATTAAATGTCACAAAACCCTCATAAGGTAGATAATATCTCTTTCCATTTTAGATATGTAAACTGAGGCACACAAGGAATAAATGGAAGTTCAGGGAATAGTAGAAACCAGGAATCCTGATTGCCTGTCCTCTGCTCTGCTGGAGCAAACACCACTGGGAAAGGCATGTGGCTTTAAAGCATTAGGGTCTGGGGAAAATTACAGACCAAGAGGTGAAACAGCCAATCCACTTCTAAAAATGTGGGAGAGCAGAAAGAATAAACGAGGGCAGAGTGAAGTATTTTGACATTATCAGGCCTGACTATCCATTGCCTTTCACCTGGTGTTAATCATTTACACCTATGCAAAATGCAGCCGGATCAGAATTCACTGACTCACAGTGGTCGTGGTGCTTTACAATCGCTCTGGTCAGATGTAAATGACTAACCATAGTGCAAACATTGGAGAACTTGAGTGTCCAATGTCCTAGAGTGAGTAAAGAGTCTGAAAAGTGACACCAAAGTATGTTTTTAATTGATAAGACATGCTGTTCTTTCTTCCAGGGGATACCAACCAGCAGAAAGAAAGGAGTAATCATGAAATAAGTGACCTGCTCCTTAAATGGGGTCCCTTCAGGTAGAAGTCGGAAATGCGAAATTTCCTGCAGAATGGAAATATTTGAAAAATTCCTTATCTGGAAGACCGGAAATGGAATTTTTTGAACATTCCCAGCTAATTCCCTGGATCCATGCCTACCAGGCAGACAGCCTGGGGGCCAGATATTTACATTAGTTAATGTGATTCAAAGAAACAAAATATTTTTATTGATTTTTTTTGGGGGGGGGGGGAGGGAGGAGGATTAATCTTTAAAATTACATTAATTCATTTGGTTATTTTGTGTAAACAAAATTATGAGCATTTCAATAGCCCCGATTAAGTTTTGAAGCTCAGACCTCAGATACACAAAAGAGTGAAAATTCCCATCTTTACTTCTGCTGTTGCTTGGTTGAGGACATGTTTCAATAACACCAGATTAGAAGGCAGCAGTAGTTTATAGGCAGACGACTGCATTTTCAAAATGGAAAAGAAAAAATCTTCCTCTTTCCTTTCCAAATAAAATCTTTAGATGTGAGCCTAAAATTTCCTTAGAAATAACCAGTGGGAACAGTGGTTACTAATTGCTACAGTCCATGAGGGTGTGAACCAATTCCCATTGATTTCAGTATATCAGGATCGGATTCCTTGAGGAAGTTCCTCATGTCAAATTCGTCATTGCTATGTTAACTCTCTCCTGAAAATACATATTTTCCATATTTTTCTCCCCCCAGAATAATGAATGTGAACTGAGCTGCTGCTGTACCAGACATTGCTTAGGACATACCACAAGTATAGCTGCCAATCAGCTGACTACTCAAAAGGAAACTCATTCTCTATTCATCATTCTGAGTATGAACTCTATACTTCATTGTGTCCAATTAAAGATTTCTCAGCCAAAAAAAGAGATGAGCCCAAGTCAAAGTTAAGCACCTGAATGATGCACCACCAACTCGCAGGAAAGACAATAGGAGTCAAGGGTTTTCATCTTCTGACAGGATCCATCCCCATTTGCACGTCAAGTTTCTAAATAGGAGCAATGTTGTTACATAACACTATATAAAAAAGAATTATTAGAATTTTATATGTAAAAATCTGTATTTCTCCCCACACCCTCCCAGCCAACTCTAAAACAGCTGAAGGAGTTTTGCTCAGCAATTATCCATGGTAAGTTTAGCCCTGAAAGGAGCATTTTTCAGGAAGTTATGAGTATGCAAAAATAATGTTATAATATTAACCATCCTAACTATAGTATTTACTGGTGAACAATTACCACAATATTGATTGTAGTTTTTAGGTTGCATTTAAAAGCATTATATCCCACTATCTGTCAATTTTCAAATAGTGGGCTATCATTTTTCAATCTGATTACATAAATAGAAACACAAAAATATGAAGTTATCAAATTATAAGGTCATCATACAACCAAGGTGATCAAAGCTTCATTTTACCTATCAGCAAAATCAGTTTGTTCCTTCCTGAAATGCCCTTTCATACCGTAGTAATCTACAGTACTGTAAAGGAAATCATTTCATTTCTTTTCAGCTTGCCCAACCTCCACTATATTGTTAATGCCAACAGATGCAGACTTCTTCCCTCAACACCTACGAGTTGTTAGTCACTCAGGATAAGGTGCTACATTTTTCTAAAGTGAAATAAATTCATATTGGAAATAAATTCAGCTTTTGGAGATAGCTTGAAAAGCTTTTATAGTCAACTGACTATTCTTTGATGAAAAAAGGTCAGACATGTTGGGCAGAAACCATTTCAACAAAGTATATCTACATTTGCCGGAAGCCTCAGCTATCTGGGTTTGCGCAGGTCCAACAAACCAATTTTTCCACATTTTTAATATGGAAATGATCAAATGGATTTGTTTAGTTTTCTTTTCCTGCACAACTGTATGATCCATTCCAAAACCAAAATGGAATCTAAATATGTTTCTCAGGCACAATTTAGGAACTACATTTCAATGAATATACTCTTTGCCTGAGGGAATTTTTACAATTTTTCTGGTAAATAAAAAGCTACTATGACAGACTCGTCATAATTATGCAAAATGTTCTACAAACTGCACTTCCAGTTCTCTGTTTGCTTAATGTAAACTTATCATACAATTTTATATTGGATCTGTGCAGCTAGCTTCAAGATTGTCCTCATGTTTCTCTTCTGTTTGTGATGTCCAGAGCACACCACCTGACTCTCTTTTTCTTCGGTAAAAAGTAAGGAGATGGTGGTCTTTGGAAACCCTAACAACCCTCCTTCGTGTTCAGTTCTGCTCTTGAAGAGAGGGGATGTAAGAGCACTCATTGGTTTTAGACTCTCTATTGGAGCAGGAAATCCTGGAAGATCAGGTTGTGTGAGTGTCTCAATCTATTTTGTGAGTTTGCAAAGCAAATTAGAGTTCAAAAACCCTTTTCCCCTTGGAATTTAAACCTAACAAAGGGGATTACTTTATTTTTAACATGTTTTTTAAGTGATAGTGTTGCCTGCTCTCTCTGTTAGAGGTGGAATCCATTTCCCAATCCTAAAAAACTTAGCCTGTCACAAGTATTTTTCCATTTCAATTGTTCTCCCCCTTTATTCTCCATTTCATCTTTTTCCATTCTCAGTATTTCCTTCTGTCTTCCCATTTTCTACCTTATTTTTTTCCCTGGATTTTTTCCACATCATTGACTGCTCCCTTTCTCTTCGCTAGTGTCTCCTGAGAAGTATATTAAACCCAATATAATTCATGTTTGAGTTGTATTTTTGAATCCACAATATTATACTGATTCAAAATTTGAAAGAATTAGGGGCATGCACAAGAGGGGCAAGCAGGGGCACGGGCCACTCAATAATCATCAGGGACACAGAACTCCTCCAGCACTGGGGTGGCGGGGACATGGAGAAAGTGAGCTCCTGTGGCGGTTGGGGAGAAGAGTGAGCTCCTTCCGGGGCGGGGGCACATTCGTGCCCCTCCAAAAGGGGTCAAAGATAACTTTCTGGGCACGCCCCTGGAAAGAACAGATTTGCCCATCCTTACCTTTCCTGAAAGAACTACAGCTTCTGTACTTCCTAAGATTGACCTGGGATAACAGATATGAATTCTCTCACATTTTGGGGAGGATCTGAAATATTAAGCTTAGGTGAGCTTCTAATCAGAAATGGTGAGACCCACAAATAAAAACCAATTGAGTAAATAGAAATATCAGCTATGAGTTAGTGAATAGTGACTAAGCAAGAGACTTTATTCCATTCATGACACAGTAATATTCATGACAGCCTATTAGACAAACCATTTGCTTATTTCTTCAATGGAAGGTCACAGTCTATGGGCCCTAAAAAAAAAATATTATTTTGAAATAGGATAGCTGATTTCATTCCTAAACATCCAAGAAAACAAGACATAAGCAATAAGTGGATGAAAGCCACTACTTATCTAATACCCAGCCAACTGGGATCCACAGAGATCATCAGGAAGCAATAAGCCGAATTCAGGCCATGTGTGATCAAATTGTCAGAAGCAGTTGAGCAAGACTCAGGCAGAAGGATAACTAAATAACAACATTTTTTGTTTGCTTCACAGTGGTGGTATTTAGTGAATGAAATGAGTTCCATGTGCGAGCACAATGAATTGCCAGTTTGTTCCTTTTTGTTTATTTGGGGTTTTTTTAATTACTGAAAGTTTAGAACTAGGTTTATTGTATTTCGTTGATTATGGAGTAAGTACCCTTTCTGAAAATAATTGTCTAGAAAAATGGCCAACACAAGGATAAACACGTTTATGCATTCTCTCCTTACTCTAGTTTATTAGATGTTGCAGGGACAAATCTTGCTCCACTGCATGAAGACTCCCTAGAATTGGAACCAGTGAGATTCCACTGCTCAGGAAAGGGGAGAGGAATTACTATCCAAATGGTTTGTATGCCCTGCACTGCATGAAGACTAGCTCTGCAGAAGGCCCTGTGCAGCCCTATTCAGAGGATGGGCCATGGGCTAAAATATTCTCATCTGGGGTGTGGGTCAAGGCTGTTGATGCTACAGTAGCAGCTGCAGCATGGCTCATTAACCACTCCATACCCAGGAGAGAGGGATTAGGCATCCTCACTTGGACAGGTACAATGCACAGCCCATTACTCAGGTTGTACGTTGCTGATGGGGATTTGGCCTTAAGTGAAATTGCTTCCATAAACATCTAAGAGAAGTAATTGAGGAGGTAAGACTGTTTGAAACATGCCTGAGAAAGTGAAATGCAAGTGAAGTGCACCAACTTTTTAAACTAATTAAGGCAACAGAATAATTTATAGCATACGTAATGGATGGCAGCGTATTCTTTACAGTTTACTGAGCCCTATCGATAATGCCATCAACATTTTTCACCCAGACGAGGTTTCATGTTCCTATTAAACAGCGAACTAAACAAGTTCCATCTTCTCCAGGCAGCAATCACACATTCAAAGCCATCACTATAATTCTAGTGTTATGTCCTTACCCTACATACCAGCAAAGTACAATACAGACCCTGACCATTTTGTATGTTTCTTCACTTAAACCAAACAGTGAAAGCCTTGTATCCTAGCAGCAAAGGCACTAGTGGCAATTTTCCAACTTTTCCTGTATTTAGGAAACATTAGAGGTCTTTTGCTATGTATATGACAAATCAGTACCTCCTTACCAATCTCTCAGCATGCAGGATTGGTGCATTTATTGAAGCATTTTATTTAACCTGATGCTTAGTATTTTCCTGGTGAAAGAACTCTGCATCAGGAATCCAGTCTTTATTCTTCATAGCTATTTAAAATTTAACATACAGATTCTCAACACCTGTGAGATAATTTCCCCCATCCCACAACTTCTTCCCTCTCCCTCCCCCCTTTCGAATTACATCAAGCCAAACTTAAAAGACTGTTCTATACAACTCCTGTAATCAACAGTCCAATACTTTAAAGGGTGATTCTACTCTGAAATAAACCATGTGGAAAAAACATCATCACATGTGTTTATTATCTATCATTGATCAAAATGATTTACTATTAAGTACATCAAATATTTTCTGTTTTCAAGAAATAAAATTGTTTTCTTAACTAGCAGCCCTGCAAATTCAGTCTTATGTCTGAAACTCAAGCTGTGTTCTTTCTGGTTTGTGACTCACCACTAACCCTAACCAAAACAGAGGTATATTAGGCAGCAGCGGACAGATTTTCAGAAGTGCTGAGCACTCTCAGTTTCCAGTGAGGTCCTTGGACCCCAACACTTCTTAAAATCAGACTTAAATGTTCACCTGAATTGCACCCTAATTCTCAATGAGAAAGAAGGAAAAATGCATGTTTTTTCTGATTTATAAGTAAGTTTTCAAGGCTTGAATTCAGAAAAACCCATCAATGCACTCGTCAACTGATCCTATTTTGGTCATATTTTATATTAATAGAATATTGATTAAATAGTCTAGAAAGTCTTAATAAATTGTTAAAAGACATTTTAATAATTTTATTCCAGAAATAATTGTTAAAAAAAATCAACTTGGAATCCCACAGCTGCTTTTATATCCGAACATAACTCTCTCATCTTCTCAATAGATATCCCCTGCAACAACTTTTGTTTGCAAGTTTGAACCTTAATAAAATACTGTGATGTGTCCAGCAACTTAGTTATTTATCATTTCAAGGAAGAAATTAATATGCTATAAGTATTATTAGCGAGATCTTATCACGTTATATATTACAGGTGAGTAAACATAGCAAAAAGTGTATTTCCTGATCCCTTTTGTTTTCAATCTCAAACTTTTTGAGTTTCTCTCACATGAATACTCATGGGAAGTGCATTTTAAGCTCAAGTACTCAGAGATGTATTATATGGGACGGAACACTGCTTGACAAAGTAGGGTACAGAATCCCAAATCTCCTGACACAGAAGCAATTAATAAATGAGCTAAAAAAGGAGAGAAATAATAAGTGGAAATAAGAAAATATGGATAGATATGAGACACATTATGAAAGCAAAAGAAAAGGAAAAAGCACATGCACACACTTGAATCTAGTGTAATATATTTATATTGTATTAGTTTTCTTTCCAGCTTGTTCTTGAGGGGCAAGTCTCTCCGATGTGATCAATTCCCCCCCCCCCCCTTTTTTTTTTTTTTTTTTTTTTTTTTAAATATTGCCAGCTTTTCCCTTTTCATTCTCGAATTTGAGAGGTAAAGGCATCAGAGAGTGCTAAAAATATAACCTTTTAGAGGACCAATATACCTATGGCCAGATCTGTGTATGTGATATGGGGGTGGATTTGTTCAGCCTTCTTTCAGAATTAAATCATCTGTGTTATGCCCAAGATGATACTCTATGGAATTTGGGGCCCAGTTCCTATCAAACACATTACTGTTGATTTCAGTGGGACTGCTCATGGTAGTAACTAATACACTGGACAGTGTTTGCAGGATTGGGCCCTTGTGCTTCTAGTCAAGAGCAAGATCAATCCACCAAAAAGAGATTTCAGATTGTCTGAAACTTTTCCAAATACAGATGCACATATAACCTTGGTGTTACAGAACAGAGTAGCTTAATCAGTCCAACTGCAATCAGTCGCTCCATTAACTCACACCAGTATTTCTGCTAATTATTACACACTGTACTTTGAAAAACTATATTTATTGAAAATATAAGTGTTAAGGGGTTTTCAGACAATGAGAACTGTTCATCTGTTGGAATGAGTAAGTGAAGACACCCAGAGCAATGGCATCAGCATTCAATAGCAGACTACAGCATAATTTTCAGCTATCACAAATCTCAGCAATTGGCATTTTCACATACAAGTTCAGTGGCGTGGGTTGGTGCTATGTTTCAGTTCTACTAGTTTTATGACAATGTAATCAGCTCATTGTCAAATCAGTGCAATTTCTTTTCTTGTTCTCTCCATTATTTGACTCTACAGGTAGCTTGCCTTCTACTGTCCTTCTTCATTACCAAGGTGCCCTTTATAAAGCTAAATTAGACAACTGATAAACAGTACAATGTTTTATGGAGTATGTAATCTATTCTACGCAGCACAGGTGGCTCTGTTGCTTGTCAAGTCAAGGTGGTAATGAACAGCAGCCATAAATAGACTAACAGTCCCCCATCCCAATGCAAATGACCTACTGGGCAGGGCAGCTGCAAAGATTGTCTGCCCAGATACAATATTCCCCATTCCCGAATCCTCATTCGCAGGGGACAACACAATCATCTGCTTTTAACAGTGCAACCAGAGAGCATCAGAATTCCTCAGTCTTCAAGGAACTGGATGTTTTGAACTTTTTACAATAATGCTGAAAGTAATGGCAGAGTTAAATAGCTCAACCTACCACATTTCCATGCTGACAAACAAAACTCAAGTGATTTCTACCTTTTCATTTCCTTCTGAATCCTAAATTTCCTCACACAAAAAGCCACACACACACACCAAGCCTGGGAAATGTCATGCTTAATATTCTCTTTTCCCAAATCACTGCAGCAGTTTTATGAAGGATTAAGTGGGTTTGGTAGCACAGCATTTCTTAAGTTTGAGGCACAGGCTATCAATAGGTAACCAGCCACGGATTTTATCAATTCAGGATCAGAAAGTCATCAAAAATCTCCAGATACACATTTTGAACAGATTCCTTAGCATGTTGCTTCTCCCTTAAAGAATACACAGTAACCCACTATTAAGTCTTACATTTACAGTAATACACTTCTAATCCTATGAAAATAGTTACAAAACTTGAGGGCTGATATCTGATGCAATCAGTAACTTTCTTTTCAGGGCAGCAGCTTTCCTCCCTATATTGCACAAATGGATTGAATCCTCATAAATGGCCAAACTCCATTTAGTGCAGAACCCAAAGGTGTGGGGGAGGGAAAGGTCTAATAAGATAACCATATTTACATCCCCTAATTCCTGGGGTCACCTTAGATCCTGGGGTCACCCTAGACCTGAAGCTGCTCTAACTTAAGCCAGTTTTAAATAGACCACTAGAAATCAACAGGCTGGTGAGGATCACTAGAGTACAATATGCTGTAACCATCTCTCCCCCTTCTTTCCCCCCATGGATAACCAGGCCATGGTGACAGAGACAGCTATGCTAGCTTTACATGACCTGGGATTTCTCATGCCAAGGGTATTTCCCAGTTTCCTTATAAACATTAATTAAAATTCTGCCATTAGAGCAGCACAAAGCAGAATTGACATAGAGCAGGAGCTGATCCAGTATTTTCAACGGATTAAAAAAACATTTCATGGCTAAAGATAGGCAGACTACAGAAAATCTGAATGAGCACACAAAGTCACCATGCTTATCTGAATCTCCTGGGGGCTGCAGAATTGGACCGGAATCTTCAAGGGAACAAGCTCCCATAACTTCTTGCAAACTCTGCTTCCAGCTGAGCTAGAAATACCATGGAACTCCACAATTCTGGCTCCTATTCCACCTGTTTTATCCTGCTTCAGCAGCACAAAGCAGGCAGAAAGCTGGCTTAGCCTACCTGCTGGAGTTGCCCTCAGTATCTCTCATGGTAACTATTTGAAAAGCATAAAAAATTTTAAAATTAATGGAACAAAAAATAAGTTTGACAGTGAAAACTGGATCCTGAAATTGCCATCACTGCTGCTAGTCCCAAATTCAAATGCATTTCCATTACAGAAGAGTCAGTATCTGGGATTAGCCAGCTGGTATTCAAATCAAATGTGTCATTTGCTTTTTTCTTAGCTATTTCAGGGAAACAAGATGCTACCACCACTCTCAGCTGAAGAGGAACATTTCCCTCGGTTGCATAATTTCATGATAGAAATTTCATTATTATTTGTTAAACCCCAGTGATGTTTGAGGAGCTATACAAGTCACATATAAAGCCAGTCCTTGCCCCCAGGGCTTGCCTACACGAACTTATTTTACCAGTTATTCTGGTATATTTATACTGATGATATACCACCTACACACACCCCTTTGTGCAGACACTCTTATTCTGGTATAAAAATGGCTTTTTTCAGTTTCATTTAATCTCCTTCCCACACGACATAACCTTTATTAATAACAGACCTTTTTATAGAGTGTCCACTTGGTATAACTGCATTTGTGTAAATTCACACCTGACCATAGACCATTATAACTTTCCCTTGAAGACAAGGCCTAAGGAATTAACAGCCTAGGAAACAGATAGATAATGAGATGTTCTGAGAAATGCAGATGAGAAATTCACTTTGAATTTAAATATGTTCCTCAAGGGCAAGATTTTCAAAATAACTAGTGATTTCAGATAAGCGTTAGAGACACCTGAAAGAAGTCCAACTTTCAAACTGTTCAGAACACCCACCCCTTTTGAAAATCAGGTCTCTTTTATGGTATCTCACGTTGGGCACCCAAAATCTCTAATCGCTTTTGAAAACCTTAGCCAGTTTTTTCCCCCCAAAATATCCAATTTTCCTTTTACCTGCCATGGTTGAATATTAAAGGGTTCATTGCATATGACTAATCTTTTCAAGAATGATTAAGCTACATTTTAATTCCCACCCCTCCAGTCATGTGACAGTTCAAAACAACTGATTGCAGAGTCAAGAGGATGACAAAGGTTGTACTGTGGGCTTAGTATGGGGAAATTCCAAATACATCTGAGCTTGAAAATTCCAAATGGAAGTGACCCTCAGAATCCCTATTAAAAATTTTGTTTCTAGGACACTGAGAATCTCAGACAGCCACTGAGAGTGTTGGGAACAACAGGTGCATCGGAGTGATCGCACTGGTGGAGTGAAATATGAATGAGTTGCAGTGGCAGTGAGTAGTAGCATAAAAATGAAGAGGGCCCATGTATGTTATTGTGATCCTGATAAAGTAGTGAGCTAGGAAGAGCAGCTAGATAGGGAGACCTCACAGAAGATCTCTTCCTTTGTAAATGAGGCAAAGGAGAGGACACATAGAAACACAGGGAATGCTACCTTAGAGAGAAATGGGTGCACGAAAGTGTGAACTCACTGCAGTTGGGTCTGGTGTAGTAGCTCTTTCCTGTTTAGCACCTCCTGCTAACAGTCTAGCTCCAGTTTTGCGGTGGTTTGCCTCTTCTTGTTTTCCAGCCCTTAGGCTAGCATGCACATTTTAGTTCCACTCCTTCCAGAGTATCAGAAAGTTCAATAAATAATTCCAAGCCTTGGTGTGAGATCTCCAGCACCTGACTCTGTGCCTAGTGGTTTCTCAGAAATCATCCTTACTTATTCACTTATTTCAGGGGAGGCTTCACATTTCCTTCCAAGTGGCTGGTTGGGGAACCCAAGCCCACCCTCTATACTGAGTTTCAGTCCAGGAACCTAGAACAAGCAGCCAAGGTCTGTTCCATTAGACACCTTGCCACTCCCTCCTTGGACTCCTTCCTACCATTAGTCTTTCTTTAGGCCTTTTTCTCCAGCCCCTTCTTGGGCTCTTTGTAACAAGCAACACTTCCCAGGGCTCCTCTCCCCAAAGATCCAGTTTCTACCCTCGTCAGGATCAGTCACAGGAAATTGTTCCAATCCTGTGTTTTCCAGACATATTCCCTCATCAGTATTCCACTGCACCCTGCAAGAGCTTTCCTGTTCCCCGTAGGTCATTAAAATCTTTATCACCAAGAGAATGACTACAGAGTTCTTACCTCCCTCCCTGCAGTCCCCTTCTGCTCTAGAATTCCTGTCTATGTAACACCGCTCTGGTGGGCTTCATCTTTAATTATGTCTGACCCACCCTGCAGTTGCAACCAGGTTAGTTAATTGGTCTCAGGCCTACATCAACCCTTTCACCACCTGTGTCGAGTAAACACCCCATCACAGAGGGGTGGTCTCAAAAGCAAAAAATCTAGAAGAAAAAAGTAGCCTTAAAGGAGGAGGAGTTAGTGGAAAGTATCCCCTGAGAGAAAAAAGATTCCTAGAAATAGAAAGAAAATTTCAAAAGAGGAGGAAGGCTTCAAGGAACAAACCAGAAGGCATGAGGTCTCAGAAAGAGAAAGCCAAAACCAAAAAAGCCTTAGAAAGACTGTTAGTTAATCCAACTTTAGAAAATCCATCTAGTTAGAGGTACTATGTAGGTCTATTCAGATGTTATAGAAAGCAATAGTAATAATTTACACAGATTCTGAAATTGACCAAAAGTTTCTTAAATGCCTTACTACCCTCAAGATGTTTTTCCCCTCCCTCCCATAATTGTCAGTATTCTATTAAATACTGTTTTAGACAGATCAGTTAGCCTTTGAGGCTTCCGCTGGCACAGACCCTTAGCATAGAGCCTGCAAGATGGAAAGTTCACCAGCAGTTGAGAACACAGCGGTGACAAGAGACCACAACATCCCCTCTGCTAGTGGTTGGGCCTAACCCAGCAGCTGAGGGAAGTGCCAATTCATAATCAAAAGCAGAAAACCACAAGAGAAAGCAATGTTTATGGCTCCATCACTTGCCCGTCTTCTGTGTGAGTCCCACTTAGGATAGGGGATGTTGGGGGGAAGGGGGAGAGGAGGGTATTCTTGACACTAATCTGTGCCAGTTTCACGACCTCTGGCTCATTATGTTTATTTTATACAAATCTCTGTGGCCTTTGGAAAAGTTTTAAGACTCCAGTGCAATGTAAGTGGCCTTCTAGCTTTGAAATATTGTGGGGGGGGGCTCTTCTTAACAAACGAGAAGGAATCAGTAATGGATGCAAACAACTACTAGACTTCCTTCTGTTTAAGGTTTCACAGTCAACCATGTTTCAGTTCTAAAATCTTGAACCCATCAAAGGCAGGGGCCTTTCTTTTTGAGCATTAAATTCAAATTCTATTTTACTTCACACAATCTATTCTGATCTCAAGTTGTCTGAGAGATTTCATATAGCAGCGATTCAGCAGGTATCAGGCTGCAACCCTTCCGGTAACCACAAGCACATCTTTTTAAAAAATCATCTTAAATGTACTGCAGCTGGGTAGTCTCAGCTCAGGATTAATGTTGTTTTAAAAGCAAGGGCATCATTTCTGCCAGCAGAGGAGAAAATTTGCTCTCTATTTTGAGCTTCAGATAAATCTCAAGAGCGGCTGAAGGCATTCAAGTCATCAAATGAGAACAGATACAGTACTTGCATAATACCTATTAGAATATGGCTAGCAGAGCCTATTTAGGTCACAAGGATGGTTCTTCACACAGTGAGTGAGCACACAGTTTGGTCAGATTTTTATGCCTATAAATCCCAAAAACGGTTATTTTGCTGGGTCAATTCCCAGTGTCATCTTGGGCAGCAGCAAACCATTTTCTGAGAAACGATAGCCTGGAGGCACAGTGCTTTTTTCCAGTAATGGGCAAAACTCAAAAGTTTCAGAAACTGAGTGAAATTCACGTAAGCACCCAAAAGTTCAGGTGTTTATTCTATCAGGCTAACCCATTAAAGAGGATCCAATAAGTTCAGAGAACCTTTGCAAAAGAAATCTTGGACCTTCCCGAAACATTTCAGAATCTCAGAATCTTTTATTATTACTATTTGTTTCATGCTATAATATCACTCAAGAGTCCTGAACCAAGATTGTATGGACAAATAGTAAGAGGTAGCTCCCACCGCAAAGTATCTACTTTCTAAGCAGACAAGGCACACAAAAAATTATCCCCATTTTATAAATGAGGAACTGAGGTACAGAGATATTGAGTTATTCTCTCTTTTGAATGTTGCCTATCAATCAGAGCAATCTAACATCCTTAAACAGTGAAAAATTGAGTGAGAACAGGATTAACATTTTAAACGTTATTTTGATCTTTTCACTTAACTGTCAGTACCTACTCAATGAAACTGGTTTAAGTGGGATCAGAATTAAATTTTCTTTTCTGTATAATTAATTGTAACGACATTGTCTTCAAGGAAAATGTTCTCTCCAAATAATATTCTCAAAAATAGGACTACAAGCACTACTTCGGTACTTTCAGTAGGACTGGTGTTAGAATCACAAGGTTAGAAGGGACTGCAAGGGTCATCTAGTCTAATTCCCTGCCAAGATGCAGGATTTGTTGTGTTTAAACTATCCAGACAGATGGTTATCCAGACTCTTTTTGAAAATCTCCAGTGAAGGAAATTCCATCACTTCCATTGTCCTACTGGTCTTACGGTTAGGAAGCTTTTCCTGAGATTTCATGTAAGGGTATGTCTATATTGACGGTGGTACTGTCAGAACCACCAGATCAGTTATGCAGGTTTGACTGAGTGAAACTGGAGACCTAGGTCATTGTTTTTCCTTTCCTGATTGGTTCCTCTTTTGATCTCATCCTATAGCAAGTAATTCACCATAAACAAATACAGAGGCACAATATGTTAATAAAAATAAGATATTTCCTAGTCTATCATAGCTACTTTTTCATTCAAATAATATGTGAAATCCAGGAGACATGGACTATTGAGCCAGTAAGGCCTTTTGATATGAACAACATCATATCTCTAATGTTATGTCACTTATTAAATTAAGAACTATTAGTTGTTTAAAAAATTTTGCTGTATAATTCTTATAATTTTGTTTTTTAAAGCATTTAATTAAACCTTACATAACCTCTAATTATTTTGTTCTTTATCATAACTAGGCTTGGAATCATTAGACTTTTATCAGTAAATGTCAGTAAACATCAATTCCACCATATACACACAAACTGAAAAAAAAGATTTCTATCAATTGAAATTTACAAGTAGGCAAAGTAATTAAAATATTACTTGAGAATTTAGCTTGATTTAGGAATATTTACTTTGTATATTTTGACATATGGATTTTGATAGTTTGTTTTTTTAATGTTTATAAAGCTTTACATTTTTTAATCTCAATATCTATCCTCATTAATGATGGTCTTTCCTCCTCATTGTCTGACCCCACAAGTGTGAAAATTTTAAGATAAAAAACGTCAGACCCATAATTCTGCACAATAGAAATTTTAAAATTGATAAAAATGTTAAAATGTTTTAAAATCAACATTGATACTAGCCATCAAAATTATAAAACAATAAAAATCTAATTCTGCCACGCCTAATCATAAACCAATAAAAGACAGTTGGCATGTTCTACTGTCAGGAGAAGTCTTGAAGTCCTTCAGCACCTCTTTGCTTCTAAAACAACACACAAAAAATCCACCTAAATTAAGATTCCTTGGCGAACAGAAAAATCTATCCCAATAAGCAAATACATTCAAATATACAGTTTTCCTAGTTCACCTGCTTTCAGTACCTAGAAAGAGCTTAAGGAGAGCCAACAAAGAATTAAATGTGAAGTGGAGAAAATGACACAATCAAGAAATTAACATGAAAGTGGAATACTAGTTTAGTTAAAGGGTTTGGTCCCACTGAAGACTATTAAGCTAGAATGGGAGCAGAATCAGGTTGAAAATGAGGTCACATGGAACCAGTTGCCAGTCTTCACTGATGCCAAGCATGAGATAGGGAATATGTTGAGAAAGCTACAGTGAACCACAGACACTGGATTTAAAGCATGCTGGGTTATTTGCCGTTCAGTTTTACTGAGCCAGCCCTGACCCAATCATAAATAAGATTCCTCAGTAAGGAAAAATGCATTTAAAACTTATGGATTGAAACACTCTAGTAAGTGTTTGCTTTCAAAAAAAGTTTGATAATAATTTAACTCTATGGTGGCCTTTTCTCCAATTATTTTGCAGTCAGAAGAGTCGGGGTTTTCAAATGCCCGTTGTTATGGTGCCACAGGATTCATGTTCAGAGGGTTCATTTTATTGTGCTGTAGCTTTGAATCTTTCAACTGACATTACAGGCCGCTCGGTCAGTCAGCATCGGAACTCATAACATCTATCGTATCCGAAGCAGCTGCTAGATGGAAAGTCTTCATACTTTCCTATAAAAATGTCAATCATTTGACACTCAGTATTCAGACTTACTCAATGGATGCTAACAACATTCCCAGTTGTGTTGCTCTACCCTGTTTTCTGAATAAATGCCAGCAAGGCATTCAAGCAAAATCTTGAAATGTTTGACAGCAGTTTATTAAGGAAAACTTCTTTGGTCAGAAACCAGTAGTACACCAAAGGCTCTTCCTTTCCTCCTGTTTGGTTGGATTTACCCACAGAATAAAGATGAGGTTACAGGACTTTCCTGAAAATTACACAAGGGGCATTGTGAACTTGAAAATGATGTCTTCTATTATTTTCCCCTTAGTTATGATACCCATGCATCTTAGGCACCTGCCTTCCATGATAAGATGACTGGCTCTGTGAATGTGGGGAAAGCGGTGGTCGTGATATACCTTGACTTTAACAAAGCTTTTGATACGGTCTCCCACAGTATTCTTATCAGCAAATGAAAGAAGTATGGGTTGGATGAATGGATTATAAATGGCTAGAAAGCTGGCTAGATCATCAGACTCAACGGGTAGTGACCAAGGGCTTGATGTCTATAGTTGGCAGCCAGTAATAAGTGGAGTGCCCCAGGGGTCGGTCCTGGGGCCGGTTTTGTTCAACATCTTCATTAATGATCTGCAAGATGGGGTAGATTGCACCCTCAGCAAGTTTGCGGATGACACTAAGCTGGAGGGAGTGGTAGATTCACTGGAAGATAGGGATAAGATACAGAGTGACTTAGAGAAATTAGAGGATTGGGCCAAAAGAAATCTGATGAGGTTCAACAAGGACAAGTGCAGAGTCCTGCACTTAGGACAGAAGAATCCCATGCACTGGTACAGACTGGGGACCGATGGGCTAGGCAGCAGTTTGGCAAAAAAGGACGTGGGGGGTTACAGTGGAGAAGAAGCTTGAAATGAGTCAACAGTGTTTCTTTATTGCCAAGAAGGCTAACAGCACATTGGACTGCATTAGTAAGAGCATTGCCAGCAGTTCAAGGGAAGTGATTATTCCTCTCCATTCAGCACTGGTGTGGCCTCATTTGGAGTACTGTGTTCAGTTTTTGCCCCCCCCCCCCCCCCCAGAAAGGTTGTGGACAAATTGGAGAGAGTCCAATGGAGGGCAACAAATATTATTAGAGGCTGGGGCACATGACTTATGAGGAGAGGCTGAGGGAACTAGACTTGTTTAATCTGCAGAAGAGAAAAATGAGGGGAGATTTGATAGCATCCTTTAACTACCTGAAAGGGGGTTCCAGAGAGGATGGAACTAGGCTGTTTCAGTGGTAGTAGATGACAGAAGTAGCAGCAATGGTCTCAAGTTGCAGTGGAGGAGGTCTAGGTTGGATATTAGGAAAACCTTTTTCACTAGGAGGGTGGTGAAGCACTGGACTGGGTTACCTATTTCCATCCTTAGAGGTTTTTAATGTGTGGCATGACAAAGCCCTGGCTGGGATGGTTTAGGGGTTGGTCCTGCTTTGAGCAGGGGGTTGGATTAGATGACCTCCTGAGGTGCCTTCCAACCCTAATCTTCTATGATTCTCAGTAAAATCTGCTTTTGGATCAGGTTTGTAATTTTGCAGTTTTATGAATCTAGCTATTTCATTCACTACTTCCTGAGAGGATTGAATGAGTTTGTCTATACATTATGGTCCTTGCTACTCACATGCATCTCCTTGGTGACATGGCCTTATTCGTGGACTGTTCTGAGAGTCACGTTTTCTTTCTCATCCTCTCTTGTCTAAGAACTGCTCCAATCTGTGCATAATAAACAAGAATGGGGCTAAAGATATCCCACTATTTCATTTTATCACTGTTAATGGCATTTTTATTATTGTGGCCTTGGGGGAGGACAGCAATAGCATTTTTGGGGTAAGGACGAGGCAATATTCTTTGGCACTAGGGGCCACAACAGCATTTTTAATCCCTTTCTGCTCACAACAGTAGCTCCAACCTGCCAACCGAGTTTCTTTGAGAGGGAATTTCCTGTTATTCTCCCCCTATCCTGTGACAATGGTAGAGAGGGACTACCCAACTTCGGAAGAGGAGGAGGAAATTCCTGCCCCTCATAGTAGAGGTGTTTCAGGCCTGAATGTTTCCTTATTATCCACAATATCCCTCTTGTCTTTCTGGGGAAGCCCTTCAAGATGGCAGCAGCCCAGGCTTAAAAGTTATGCACCAGATATACGTTTTCAGGCTCTTGTTTAGCAGGGTCTTTAAGTGGCCAAGACCCACACATTTCAGAGCAAAACAGAAAAAATTAACAAACAGAGAACCTGTTCAATAAATAGGGATTCTAAATGTGCATTGTTTTTAAAAGTACATTTAAACTACTTGTGATTCTTTAACTGAGATCAATACTGGCAAAAGGTCCTTTATTGGATTCAAGAAACTGGAGAAAAGAGTAGTTATCCATACACACAGTGTGATGAAAACTGCTTTAGGTACATAAACCTCCACCAGATGATACCTCTCATCTTACCAGCACCCCAACATGGGACACAATGTGTGCCAGACACCCAAAATGAGGGACATAAATTATTCATGGTAGAAACCTCAAAATTCTGTAGGATTCTTTTCTTATGTATAACTACTCCTATGACTTCATTTTGATTCTTTATTTCTGATGGAAATAATCAACAATAGAAGTGAGGAGATGCCAAACTTCATGTGGAACATAGGGAACTGTGGGACTAAAGTGAGAAACATCTCTCTGTTTCTCCTTGACTTGATTGAAGTGATCTCATACTTTCAAATTTGCTAATTTAAATTCAGTTCCGTTTGAAACAAGAGGTGAAATTTCAGATTACTCTTATTTTGAACAATCTGCCCTCCCCCTCTCTCCCTGGGCTCTGTAAAGATTAGGTTGATTTATTTATTATAATCAAAGATAAAAATAAAAAGGCTGCCTTTGACATTGGGACTTTTCTACTGCAAAACAGCAACAGTGGGAGCCACACGATTAGATGAAAATATAGAAGTAAAGTATATAACAACAGTTCTGTGATCATAATATATGCATGGCAAGCTGCTCCTATGCATCTGTTATAAAGCACTTTTTAAAATAATTACTATGTTTATACGGATCATTTACATATTAACACTTTTTTACTCCTCTATATGTAAACAAGACTTCTTAACTATTTTAAGCCAACTTTTGTATGTGGGTTGATAACCTTTGAATAAATCCATGAAGAATGGGTTTGTAATGGAAAGGTTTCTGACCTTTCATGATGGCACTGCAAACTAGCAGGCACCATTATCAGATGGCAAATGAAAAAAAGGCAAACTCGTCACCCAAAACTTCAGGCCCCTCATGTCAGCTGCTATGCATTTAATAAGACTTTCAAAGACTTTTAACATCAAAGAATGGCATTCAACTGAGCTTCATAAAAAGGCATTAATAAAAAAAACACAATCTTTAGCTGCTGGGATTATCTTGAATAAATTTTATGCTCAATAATGCATTTAAATAGGCCAGCATGCATCTTTGTATGAAAAACTTGAGTTTTATGGAAGTAAATTGTGAAATCATTTTCTTGACTAATTACAGTCATATTGAAAATATATTTGTTTCCAGGAACACAAACAGTGTTCATTAATACTGAGAAACAAGTTACTCAATAACGAGACTTGACCAGGAAAAAGTCAAATATTTATATACACAGTGAAACAGTATTATATACATTCTTTAGATAACTATATCCAAGCAAGAGGAGACTTCCTTTAAGAGGTGTATCTTGTAAGTATGGCATCCAATATTGTCATCCTTATAAAAGTCTATGGACTTTTCTGGGCCTCTTGCTTGTTTGCGTAAGGATTCCCTAAATCTATTTGTTTCCTATTTTTCCTGAATATACAAGAATAAATATGAAGAGGTTTTAAAGATCTCTTTTGTGACTTATTCGTATTTGTGTCTGATAGTAAAACTGGTAGATACAAAAGATCGAACATATACATTGCTTGTGCAAGAAATATGAACAATGATGACAGAGTTGGATTCACTCAGATTATTCATAGCCACAACTGCTTTTGCTTGTGGCTTGTTTTGTTTCATTAACTTTATTGCTAGTTTTCTGAGTGTAGGATGGGATTACTTAAAGATGGTAGAACAGCACCACACTTAAGACAAAGTGATTCACTTAACCATACATACTGCTAACCTGGATTGACTTTCAACCAGTAAACCAGAGCTGAATGGCTCTCTGTAGTCCTGAATTTCTTCATTCACCCAATTGTGTCTCAAGAAATTAATGCTTTAAACATACAAATTTTATCACACAGTCACCACGTTTAATGCACATATGTCATGTAAGTATTTAACCTATTTTAATGTTTGTGCAGGTCTGGGAAAACACAGAAGCATAATTCAAGGAGGAGAGAAAAAAGAAAAGCAAAAACAACTTTAACATCTGCCTGGATTCATAAAAACATCATCCATGCTCAACAGCAACAAGCATATTCTCTAAGATATTATGAATCCATAAACTGGAAACAACTGCTTCTGTACAATTCAGCCATCCGCTCCTGCCTGAGCTTAAGATGACTTTCCTTTCACTGAATTTATTGCCAATTTATACAGTTCTCACACAGGCCCTATTTGCAGAATGTTAATGCTCTTTCAAATCCCATAGTCTCAAAACAGAGTTCTGTCTTGTTGATAACAAAATTCAGAAACTGAAAATAAGATAGAAATAAATAATATTTCCAACAAATTATTTGCTACAATCTGAAGTTAGGTTACTATTCTACAATACCAATGAAATCCTCAAATGCAAATCCAAATCCTAATAAAATGCAAAAGCTATTGGAAATTTAATATTAAGGCAAAGAAATAAAACACTCAAAGTCCAAACATTTCAAAATTCAACGAGGCCAAATCCTCACCTTTTGCTCAGGCAGAGTAAAGTGGCTGAAATCCTCCCTTAAAAGGGAAACCAGAGATTCCTCTATCCTGGTGGCATTAAGATACATAACAGGCTCTACATCTTTCCCTCTAGACACCACTCTTACAATACAGTGGGTGTTTCTGGTCCAGGAAGGGGCATGTCTGGAGATCAGGGCACTTCAGCTAGCTGAAGCACCCTTTAAGCCAGCGTAACTTAAAACAGCCATTATACTACTTCAGTTACATCAGGGCCATTTTGGCACTAGCAGCCCCAGCAATGGGGGAGAAAAAATGTGGCTCAGAGCTTTGTCCAGCTGAGGGTCTGAACAAGGTTTCTCCAGCAATGTTACCTCTCTGTATATTTTACCATATATACAGTAGATTAAATATACAGTAATACTTTAAGAATAGAAACTATTCCATATGTGTGACATGGCCAGGTTCATATTGCAGTGGGAACATTAATGTGGACAGTTAGGACTTTTCTTGGCTTCTCTGACTTGAGATTTCACATGCTCATGGTCATTTGGAATATGTCTACACTGCAGTTGCGAGTGTGCTTCCTAATTCAGGTAGACAGACATGCACTAGCTCTGCTCTGCTCAAGCTGGCACACTAAAAATAGCAGCATGGCCAGGGCTAGCATGGATGGTGGCTTGGAGTAGCCATGCGAGTATAAACCTGCCTGGACCCCTGGGTATATACTCAGGCTGTTAGCCCAAGTCGCTGCCAGGTATAAAGCTATTTTAGTCTGCCTACCTGAGCCAGGAAGCACATCCCAGCTGCAGCGTAGGTGTACCCTTTGAGACAAAGAAAAAACAAACTCCTTTACTTTGCCTACTAAACAGCAGCAGTCTGCAAAAGAAACCGTACAAGAACAATATAGTCAAGCTATGAAACTGTAGGGACCATATACGGTAAATTATCCTTCTTCTGTTAAGTAGCATAGAAGTCCACACGTGCTGCACACTTCACAGTGTATGCTTGTCTGCTCTGAGGCAAATTGAGCCCTGATGCCCACATCTACAGAGGTCCCCGAGGCAACCATTCCACTGCACAAGATAAGGGACATGATTCTGACCATCCCTTCACAATGACGCATTAGGAGCATGCAGTGCTATAGACAAACCCTGTCTAGTGCAGCTGGAGCTGCTTGGTAAAACTATCAGCCCTGTCTTTGCCTGTGTTTCCCAATGTTGAAAAAATGTATGCCTTCCTCAATGCATGACAGTCTGGGCCTTCTCCCCCCTGGAACACACTACATAAGGGGATGATGATTTTGCTCTATAACTGCTCACTGTGCTCCCTATGGTACTTTCAAGAGGCCATACCTATATGAATATAAAATCAAATAAAGTTACTTCATGTTATTGAAGACCATTTCCAGAAAAAGACATTTAAAACATTCATCCATTTTTGGACACCTGCAGAAATAAAATACAACCTACCACAAGGATGGCAGCTGTCCAAACTCTAGCTTTGGCCAGTTGGGTTATTCCTGCGCTGATTTTCACTCATATCCATTTTGTCTGAATTACTGCAGTTGTTGTTAGACTGTACCCCCCACATATACACTTAAAATTCCAATTTAAGGCTACTGGAACTTACATTTACATTATTTGCAGAACTGCATTCCATCATGATGGCATCTGAAGTGAATTCAGAAGGACCCATCGGAAACAGTTGTAAGTGCAAATATTTGGATGAATTATCTAGTCTGATAAAGCAAAGGCTGCTACAAGCAGAATTAATATGAAAGTACATCAGACAATATTTCTAGTGCTTATTGCTAGTATTAATGTGATTTATTGTAGATGTAGTAGGTTAGATTGGGAATAGCAGGTTCACTGAGCTTTGCTTTCTTGTGTTCCGGGAGATTTCAGCAGGCTGAACAGAAACCATCTTCAGCATACCATTATGCAAATGCTTTGTTATTTTCAATTAGTCTGAGTTAACTCTATATAGCGTCTGCTCCCAGGATATAAACTTAGCTTTGAAATGTTTGTTCTTGTTTTTAAATCAACTTTGTTCCTGTTGTTTAATAACAAGAGACATAATTATCAGGCACTTTTCTATCATTTCATTTTAAAGCTATTTGATTTTGATTGAGACAAATAAGCTCCCCAATCACTTTAACAATCTCATCGACCCTTGATGTTATTGTAGTTTTCCTGTTCCTTTTTAGTGTCAATGGCTAAAATGTTGGATTGATTCTTCTTCCATCTAGTAAACAAGTAGCAAAAGAAATGCATGACTAGGGTGGTGGGGGAGGATTAAGAAGCTGAGGAGTAATGTCTTATATACAATGAAAAGTATTAAAGACTGCTAAACGTGCTAGATTCTCTGCAACTTAGGGATGACTGCCTTAACACTACCACAGTCCAATGGAGCTCCAAACACTGCATACTGATTAGAAAGCATGATAGTGAATAAACTCATCAATAAAATAGTCAAATTATTTTAGCCAACAAAAACACAGTGCAGTGCAGAACAGATAAACCACAAAAAGAAGAACAGATCTGTACTTAAAGAGGAGCAGCTGTAGTGGACAGAGCAAAGGGCTGGGGAGTCAGGAGATCTCAGTTTTACCTCGAACTTCGTCACTGACACTAAGTGCCTTGATCAAGAGACTTCTGTAATGCTCAGTGCCATCTGTAAAAACAGGGATAAATAATTCACATTTACTTTTAGAGAGAACGTTGTGACCTATAAGGAAAAGCAGTATATTTATAAGTGATTACTTATGTATATTGCCAAAATTATTTTATGTTAAAATCCTCAAATTCATAATAGACTACAGCATGATTTAGAGATGCTGTGGACATGCCATGCAACCCAAAACTCAGCCAGGTTTACTGAGAGGTTTAAATTCCCTAGACAGCTGATTTATTTTTTTATGTTCTGTTCCTAGAAATTTAAGTGATCAAATTGTGAACTGTAATCTACAAACTCTAATCTCGCAATTAGAGATAAGCCAAAACAAAAAGAAAGAAGGTGAAAATCTAGATTTCAAGACGAAATCTGAGTAATCATCGAGATTTGCAGTCAAATCTCTTCATTCCCCACTACCATCAATCCAAAATTTGGAGATCTAGGATTTGGGTCATGTTTATCTCCGTTCAGTAAAGGAGTTCAACACTTGCCTAAATCCATTCGTATTAAGCAAAAGCATTTGAAATCAGTGGGATTTAAACAGGGATGTGCCTTTGTGCTTTGCTGAACTGGGGCCCATATAAAGAAAGAAGGAAAAGAGGAAGAAATCTAGATGAAGTCATGCTCCTGATAGCTGAAGAACCAGCAATAATACAAAATGATTAGTGTTAAGCACTAGGCAGAAATTGCAAAGAGAGCTATGCTGTTAGTTTTCCTTCACATATGGGTCTCTCTTCCTACATGTGAAGTGACCTGAAGATTGCTCCACCACTCCTCTCTCCTTTTCCTTTTCACGGTGAGAAATAGAGTGATTCTGTGTCTCTACTCTTCTTACTAAGGATGTCTTTTATGGCAATTTGGCCTGAATTCTGTATGTTGGTTTTGTTATTTCTCCAGCTCCTCCTTGGGGGAAGAACTGGAGCTTTTACACTTGACTGAATGACTTGTTTGGACTTCATCACTTAAAAAAAAAACATGAAACAATATTTCCAAATGACTTAAAAACTAAGAGCACAAACAGAGCTTTCCATTTGGACATGATGTCTATTCATGTCAACAATGCTTGAGCAATGCCCGTGTCTATATTTAATTGACAGAGACAATAAGGAATGACAGGAGGCAGGATATTTTGATCGTCTTCCTGCCAGGATTACAGAGTTTGGTTTTCTCAGTTTCCAATCACTTGTTTGTTGTATTTTAAGAGAGACTGGGTTCCTCCTCTCCCAACAGCTTGTATTTGCTTCTTTTGTAGTTTTATTTGTTTCTAACTTTAATTATATTTACCTAGGTTTCAGTTTATATAGGTCTCTTTTATTCTTTTCTTTTCATTATTTATTAGGGTCTCAGTCCTACAAGGGGCTGAACACCTAAGGTCATTTTAAACAGCATAGCTTCTAAGCCTCATTCACTTCCACATTGCAGCAGCAGATTCACAAGCAGAAAGTGAATGACTAATCAATTCTTTCCATGAAGGGCTGCTCTTAATTCCATTCTATGCTGTGTGAATATTCAAGTCCCCACAAATCATTCAAGATTTATAATAAATACTCTGTACTCATCAAACTCATTCCACCCAAGGATTTCAAACCATTTAACAGACATTATTTAAACTAACTCATGTCTCAAGGGTAGCAGTCCTATGTTTGAACCAACACCCCATACTCCCTCATGTGGCATTTGACCAAAGTGTTTGAGTCCCCTCAACTCCCATTGATTTTAAGTGTTCAGCACCTTGCAGAAATGAGATCCTAATAATATTTCTTAAATGTAAAAGGGGTGATATTGTTAAGTTCTAAATCAATACTGGGCCAAATCAAAAGGTATAAATGAGGGCAGAATACAAGCTTATATTACTTTAAAGTGTTTTTATTTTGGTTTTCTGAGTGCTCCCCATACACAGTGAAAATGGCAGTGCTTCAAAGCCCTGATTTAGGAATCATTCAAATCATATACCCCAAGTGAGAGGTAAGCAACTGTAAATAGAAGTATTTTCTTCAGAATTTATAAGAATTTATCCATTTTAAGATTTGTAAATTTATACTACAGTTGCTATGCCTATTTCATGACTTACAAGGTAGGACAGTGCTCTGGATAAAAATGATGTTTAAAATAATTATTTCAAAATAAAAACTTTATGGTTAAGATTTACCAGCAAGTTCTATAAACCAAGGGCAAGAATGACAACAGCTCATCTTGAAAACCAATACAAAGCATACTTCTTGATTTTGTATCATATATTTACACACAAAAATATTTCTTGCTTGTTAAGATTATAAACATTTTATTAAAGAGTTGAACTTGTAATCAGTGAGTTTAATAAATGATTTGGTCGGGCCAGAACAAAATAATTAGGTAAGGAAAACTTGCATCACAAAATCATTAAACGGTACTTTTTAAGTAGATAAAAGCTTTTACTAGTCTTGTGATTTTATTTTTTAATAACTATACCATTAGTTTTCTTCACTGGAAGAAATATCAGACAGCCGAATTATGGGGTCATAAATCCATCAATCTGTTCATAAAGACTCACATACTGAGTTCTAATATGCATTTGCTAATGATTGATTCATACATGGATCTGACTCCTGTTTGCACGCAGCACTGTCTTCCTTCATAGACCTGAACCGCTCTGACAGCTCCCAGTTCCCTCTGCAGCCCCCCACCAGCCCCTCTTCCTTCCCACTCCCTTTTCCCAAAGCTTGCTAACGGCTCCAGCAACTACTCCCTACTACTAATACTCCTTGGCAGTTTCCATCCCCTGAAACACCTCCCACCTGAGGCCTAACATTCCCAGACAGCTCTACCTGCCACTTCCACTGCCCTTCTTCTGAAGCTTGAATCTCTCAAACTTTGGCTACTTCTTCCCTCACACAGGCCTAAATAGCCCTGTTTTCTTTACTGCCTTCTCCACAGGTCCTGAAGCTCCCTGATGGATCAATAGGCTATATGAGGTACTGACAGGCACCGAAGCAAGATGGACATTTCAGCCTCTACCAGTGAAGGGATTAATACTGTTATGGTTTCCATGGTAATTATGTTTATTTCCAACTGGTGGAATAAACCATATTCTTTCAGAATAATATTTTATATTTATATGGGCTTGTATCCCAAAGCACTTTATAAAATATACACACATAATATACCACCTCAGGAACAGAAAGTAGCAGCTCTCTGTTCATCTGACATAACAGTGGTGGGAAAATATTGGCCAAGGACAGTGGGTCAGACAATTGTCAATTCAAAAAGCCCCACAGCATCTTAATATCCATGCAGAGCAGGTAGGACCTCAGTTTTCAAAGTCTCTTCAGAAAGACCCTTCACACAATACACTGCATGGAACACCACTTCACACTGGAAAAGCTGAGTGAGCCCTGCCGCGGGCCTGACTGTGGGACTGGGGTCTCATGGGGAGTTCACTGACTTGAAAGCAATGGGAATTATTTGTAATGTGAGAGGGAGAACTGGGCCCCTGCTTTCACACGGTAGGAGAGAGAGGTTGCAGGTATTACAAACATGAGGTGTGCAATGCGCTACAGCTAGAGATGGAAACGTGAGTTTAAAACTCATGTTTAAAAACCTAAGTGGCTGTGTCTTAGCTGCATCTCCCAACACATTTAAAATGCTCAAAACATGCTGCTAAAACAAGAGATAAGAGGAAATCATTATTATTCAGGACACAATGCTCCTGGGCACAAGGGATTATGCACACTACTCTGCTGGAGAGCTACAGTTCACACATCCTTCAGCATCCTGTTATAAATTTAACTAAAAGTAAAATGCTTTTCTTGCCAATGGAGAGAGAAGTAGGAATGGCTACAGCCTAAATAGTTAAACCAGAAAAGAAGAACACTGCCGTAACTGCACTGTAAAAAATGCCTAGAGTCCTCTGCAGATGACATTCCTTATTGCTTCAGCCTTTTAATGAAAATTTGGGAGACCAAATAGGATTAATTATTGCAGGTGTTCAGAATGAATGCCAGCTAATTAGTCATTAAATGACATAGTGATGAGGAAGTTGCCAAGAAACAACTTTCCTCAGAAGTAAATTTCAAAAGATAACTAGTTGCCTTGTATCTGTCATATTTATTTTAAAATTCTGCTATCACATGAGAGAGTGAAGATTGCCCTGTAAGTTATTCAGACAAAATACCATGTAATGAACATGAAATGCCCTCCCATTGCCTAGAGTGAGATATATGTGGACACCCACCAATATCAGGTTTAAGGAACCTTGATGTCCTCAAGATATTTCTGGCCAATAAGGGCCATCTGATTTTGAAAGGCTTCTGTCTTGTGTTTTATAGTTCAAGTATGTCATTCTCTATCCTGCTGGAGAATTCATAGATCTTTGAGTTGCCTGTGCAGTTAAACTCAGCAGCACTCAGTTGTTACCTATAACATTTACCTCTTGATTCTAATACTTTTACTGCAAACATAACACCAGGTGCGTGTACACACACACACAAACACACAGTAAATACTTTAGTTTTTGAAAGAATCTGTGTCTTCAGGCTGGTTTTTGGATGGCACCTTTGGAGAGCAGTAAGGACTGCCACCTCACATTCCATAGTGAGGATCTTCTGGATAGGACAGGGATGCCACCTGCCACTACCGCTGACTGAAGCTTACTGTGGATTGGAGCATCTCAATATTTCCTGTCCTGACATTTTTGTATGAGGGTCAGGTGACAGGCAAAATGATTGTCTCCTTCAGATAACCCTTGGTTTCAACTGAGAAAGCCTCCTGAGACCTCCTTGCTGGCAGTAGTGGTCATGACATAATCCAGATTTTAGGACATCTGTGGTGCCATATTACATAACGTAGCAAAAAATATCACATTCATGTGCTTGCGTGCACTCTCTCTTCCTGTCTGCTGCTGCTGGCACCTCTGTGCTACTGAAGAAGTGCCACCTCTGATAACAGCTGTTTCTCTCCCTATCTTCTGACAGTTATCTGCTTGCATCTCAGCAGACGTGGGAGGCAGGGGAAATGCCTTGCACTCCCCAGAACTGAAAGGCAATTAATCGGTGTTGTAAAATAGATGCTATAGAAGCAATGGCTGATATATGTATCCTGTACCACAAGGAACTCTGTGGCCTGGATAGGATATTTTGGCCAAACACAGCCCAGAAAGGGAAATGGAGAAAAACCTAAGAGAAGGAGACCTTAAAGGGAGGAGAAGGGGAGGGAAAAGCAGTCAGAAGAGTGAAAAGATGCAGAAAGGGTAGCAAAGAGGAATCTGGAGGGAAAACAGTGTGCTTGTTCTGGGGTGTCCCAAATGGGGAATGTGAGAGAGTAAGGAGATGGAGGAAAAGAAGTAGAAAATGGAGGGGGAAAGACAATGGGGCACAAAGGATAATATGGGGAGAGGAGAGAGGAGTAAGGAAGGACCTAGGAAACAGGGAAAGAGATGGGGAGAGAATGGACTCGGGAAGAGAAAGCAAAATAATAAAAGAACAAGGAAAAACCAGACAAACATGAAAAGTGAAACAGAAAAGGAGAAAGAATGGAAGAAGGAAACAAAGTTATGGAAAAGAAAGGCAAAAAGGGGACCCTGCACAGCTTCAGACAAAGTATATGTATATTTGATTCATATTAATTGAATCCTCTGTACTAGGGTCCAGTTGTCAAAATAAGATTAATTTAGACAATTTGAGTGTTCCCAACATTTTTTTTTTCTAGTAGGGCCAGAGGTGGCAAAAAAATTCTCCACTCCACCTAAGACCAGTCTTGTTTGTCTGCCTCTGCTGGTTATTCTGAACGACTACACTTATTATTGCCACCCTATTCTGCCTGTGTAACTGATATGCAGGGCTGTGTTGATAAGGCATCACAATTTATAGCTTTGGTGATTACTGAATTGAAGTACTCTACAAAATGTACTGTCCACTTAATGATAACAGAATAGGTATTCCACATTCCGTCATATGGGACACCACGCTAAGGAAAAATGCCCTCTCTCCTTGGTAATTCAAATAAACCACAGAACAAAATCACCACTGGGGTAAGTAGTCACAACTTTGTTAAAATCACTGGACTGTGCCCACATACTGCACCATGCTTCTTTCCTGTCCTCAATTCCACACCAAAAGTAAACAGCCGTCACCACAGAATGAAAATATAATCCCAACAGGAATTAACCTCAAAATAAGGCAGTCATATTTTAGTCACCATAAACCTTTCAGCATAAAACATTCCACAAGATATGTTTAGTTACAAAACCCCTGCTGGAATAAGGCTCAGTTTCTTTAAATAATCGGTGATCCAAGCTGCCTAGTTAGGTAGCAGAGGGAGCCTGCTCCTTCATTGACTTCCTGTCCATTACTCTCTTGGATTCCTCCTGCACATTCTTCTCAAAGGTCTGACTAGCTGCATGAACTTGTGTCCTCATCTTATAAGAGGCCTTTCTTGACAGCCTTTTTTTTAATTTGATGAGTCATGAAAAGCAGGATTCTCTCTGCTATTCATTCTGTCTTTTTCACAATGTTACTGTAGATTTCAGAAGAGTGGGAGTACTACTAGTGTAGTAACAGAACTGATCTACTGCTCTCTCCTCTCTGTTCCAGTGGGAAGTAGGTTCCATGGATGGGACTGGCCCCTGGAACCAATGGGACTCCAGGGGTCAACAGTCTTGTGGACTACTCCTGAATCTCAAAAGGCAAGCACCTCCTGCTGTAGTATCTCTGGGATTTCTCTGCTAGGCATTCAGCAGACTCTCTCCTGTGCTCCACCCAGCTGTGTATTGGAATCGGGAACTATGTTTAGGCACTCTGAATGTGCTGATTTGAGAACCCACTACTGCGAACACAGAGCTTTGCTCATGCAAGTACTGTAGTTTCACTGAATTTTGATTTACTTCTGTAGAACTTCCTCATGACAGTAAGTTCTGCACAATGTACATGTTGGCCCTTCATCCTGACATCAGTGGTTGGTTTTTCTCCCGGATGACTCAATGGTCAGGTGGATGGGGATTTTGAGACAATCATGAACTGTAATTATTGAGCACTCCAGGAGTAGGCCATATACTTCTCCTTCAGAGAATAACCTTCCCAAAACCAATAGTGGGAAAGATGCTAACCGCCATATGCTTGCAGCAAGTAAAAAGTGTGATGTGGAAACTTCTTTTACCCTCCATCACTCCATCTTCTGCAGGTTCATGCTGGGACCCGGCCATTCTTATTAAATGCACTACAAAAACAGAGAGGCAGGAAGGAACCAGTCAGGATGTATGGCAGCTGCTATTACAAAGGTTGTGGCTTTCAAAGGACATGGAATGCTGGATAGAAGGAATGTCACAGCAAGATGAAAGAGGCTGTGAATGGCTGGGTCAGAAGAGGTCAATACACATAGCAGGCTAAAGCTGCCTCTGATGAATGGCTGAGGTTTCCCATTGAGGATTGGTTGACGTAAATCACACCTTAAGCTTGATTCTGGAGTGAACTGCATTAAGCCACAAAGTATTTGTTCTTTGGGACTTTGGAGAATAAAGGAAACTGGCCAGGGATGGTACTTTATGCAGGATATAAAACAGCATGACCAAAATAAAAATAAAACCAGAAAAGAAAAATAACTAACTAGAAAGGCTTCTTAAAGGGACAGGACTGGTTGAGAAAGATGACTGCTGCCTGAGAAGTCTAAATGAGGTAACCGAGCTTATCCCATCCCAAAACTCTGTGTAACAACTTATTTAGTTTGTTTGCAGGTGCAGTACTGGGCCTAGAGACAATGACCCAGATCCTTGGCTTGTGTAAATAGGTGTATCTACATCAGAACCCCCTCACCCCACTGCTTTATAACTGCTGAGGATCTGGCCTGGTATGTTTCCTCATAGGGTCCACATACAGTGTAGCATTCTTGTGCTAGAATGCAACTGGTCTCCTGAGACCTGAGACAGAAAGAACCTTAGTATTTGGGGCCTTCTGCAGTACCAGCTAAGTCAAATCGCAACTTACTTTTATATTTAGGAATTAAGGTCCATGATATTCATTAAAAGACCAGATCAACTGGTCCACTGATAAATTCAAGTGTCAGAAAACATATAAGAGCTCCTAAGAGCACATAAGAATCACTACCTCTCCTGCATTTGTAATGAGAGAACATAATAAAGCACATCTAGTAATTGTGTCTCACTCAAGTGGCTGTGACAGGGTATGCATAAAAGTGTATGCATTGCAAGTGGCTGTGACAGGGTATGCATTAAAAAAAGCATGTGTATATTAGTGGAGTGAAAGGGAGTCTGATTTTATTTTTAAAGAGTAATTTTGTTGGCATCTTTCTTCCTTTGGCTTCATTTCTATGTAGATTTTTTGTAACAGAATACTTTATTAAGTATTAACAACAATTGTATATAGAAGATGGAACAATTTTTTTTTTTTAGAATTCAGAGTTATAATTGTATATAATCTAAACAAAGCGTTCTACTTTGCCATTCATCCACAAGGAGTGGAAATATTTAATTCAGAGAGAGATATTATCCCAGAGGAGACATCAAAGGGACAGACTTGAATAGATAAAGGAAAACAATTCCGGTGTGGACAAATAGATTTGTAAACCTCTCAGGGATTAGCAGTGTTACTTTAAGCCCTGTGAGTGATGAGATCACTCAAATATATGGTGTAACTGAGAAAAGAGGAGGGAGGAGGACCAAGGACAGATCCCTGGATTAAACAGAGAGAAAAGAGAAGGACCACCTACCACAGTCAACACTGCAGTAACGATCATAAAAATAAGTCAGTTTCATGATAGCACAGGAAGCACAAGATATCAAGGAAGGGTGTGAATGATGGTGTTAAAAGGACAGAAAAGTCCAGGAGGATGAGGATAGAGTAGAGGCAGTGTTTAAGGAAGACAAAGTCGTGAGTAGCCATTTTATTGAGTTGGAGAATTGATCCTTGTTTGAAGGTCAAACAAGGTGAGAGCAAAAGAGCAGGAAGCTAAGAGTGCAAATAGGACAACAATATAGAAGAAAATGTCACTAATGATGAGAGTGGATTACTTACAGGTACCACCAATATCTGCATCACTTAATCCTCCCCATTTGATATTGAAGAAGTCTGTACTGTGTATTCATATGAAATAGAGAGTTAAGAAAAGGGTGAGGAGATAAAGACTTATTTCAGAACCTTTAAAAGATTCCTACTGATTCTTCTTAGACCTCTCTCAAGGCTCATCACTTTAAATCAACCTGGAAAAATGTCACTACTCTTGCCATGCTATGTTCCTCAGAGCCTCTTGCTGAATTTCTCTCTACTGGCAGAGAGGCTTGGATGCTCAGATGTTTCTAGGGCTACAAGTTAAAAATCTTTAAATAATAACTGGGTATGTGCAGCTCAGTGAATGACTGCATTATCCCTTCTAAGCTAGGAGACAAAGATCCCAAAGAAATTCAGTTTCTGACTTAGGATCATCTAGAAAAATGTATCACCTGTAGAATAAAAACCATAACTTCTTGAACTACAATTGAAGTGAAATTTGAAAGGTATAAACACATAAAACTATATTACAGCAAAATGGGACTATAAACTGGAAAAAGGCTGTTCTCCATCAGTATTTAATGCAATATACAACATGTCCTTTAATGATGGGTTACGTGATAATAGTACTAGCTAACATTCAAAGCCAACTTAAAATCTATTGGCAGTTACCACACTTACTGGGCTCTTGAACTGTATGCATATAATCATGTATTACCTTTTTCTGAGGGCTTTCAAAATGTTTTTATGATGTTATTTTTCAATCTGGCTAGTTTCTAGTCATGTGCCTCCAATTCTCAAGTAATTAGGAATACTAAATTGGACCCTCAGCCCAGCTAAAGTCTGATTTACACCACTATTAAAACCCTAAAGGAGTAACTAGGGATTCCCTTTCCACAAGGCTTTCAGGGGCAGTCCAGGACTGAAAGAAGGCCTGGCTCAAAATTGCTGTGCTCCTGTGATCCCCAGCCAGCAGAACCCTCCTTAGACAACCAGACCAACCGACATAAATTACAGGAGCCCTGTGATTAATCTAAGATACTAAAAACCAAAGATCACTGCAACTGAGGATCAAGTCCTCGTCATCTCTGTGGATCCTGACTGGTCCTTCCTACTAACAATGTAGTCATTGTCTAGCTCCCTTGTTGCCTCAGACTCCTACCTAACTACACTGAAACCTGTACAAGAGACCAACCTCCTGCCTTGAAATATCTCCACATGTATGGCATATAATTCCCTGCTCCACCTTTATCAGGTTGTCCTTTTTGTCGAGCAACTGATTTTTTTAGCACCTGGAGAAATCATAGAAGAGAAGTTTCACTTTTTTGCAGGCTAAGTTAGAAATACTATTCTCCTATGGCCTAAGCATGGTAGGGGCAGGAGGAGGATTCAATACTGCCATTCCATCCCTGTTGTGATTACTGTCACCTGGCTCTTAATGTATTCTGTAGAGTGTGGCACACTGTGACCATCAGGGATTTCAGTCACTCCAAGCCTGTATCATTAACGCCACACGTTGAGTTCCCTCACAGTCTAACTCCGGGGGCCATATTCTCCCCCCGCAGGATAAAAGTAATTTCAGCTGAAGTCTGTGAGAGTTACTCTTCTCCTGAGCGTGTGGGGAGGAGTGTCTTCACCAATGGAAACAAAAAGCAATCACCTCACATTCACCCTGTTGAGAGAGATGTAAGCAAGTCAGCCCCAAAACCTAAAGGAGGAAAAGTTAGCAAAGAGCTGTGAGCTATGGCACAAGTCACAAGAAGGGCAATGAGGCTTGGTCATCATATGGAAAAATGATGCGCATTGCAAAGAGACATGAACAGACCAAGCAAATCTTTCAAGAACTCACTGACTCACGTTCTCTCTGTACCTCATTCATTTTGATTTGAAACTAGTCACTGAACTCAAGGCTTTGACACTGCTAGGACTTCTCTAGATTAGTCCAGAGCTGCTTTACTGTTTGACAGTTACTGTCAAAGGCAGAATACCTAGCTGGGAAAGAAATGAAGGTTGAAATAAACAATGTTTTATCTCAATATCATTTCTCTTAGAGCAGATTTAGTTCTTCTTGCCAACAGTAGCAGTTGTAAATTAATGGACTGTGTTTAGACACACATGTACACACAAACTGACCTCCCATGTAGAAAGCTTTTATCTGTAGCCTTTTCTCTGGTAAGGGACCAGGCCATTTCAGAATGGTTAGTATGCTTTCTGCCTACTAACCCCAGCTATTCTAATTTTGTTCACGCACTAGGGATGTGGTCATTAATATTAACAAAGGCATTAGGGGCAATTGAAGTTCAAGTCCTGTTCAGAAAAGGAGTGACAAGAAAAGACAGTGTCAGTCACACAAAGTGGTGCTAAATTTGAATATTTAATGAAAAATATTATGTATACAAACTCTATAGCACACAGTTCAGGCTTTATGGAACAAAAATGCAGAAAAATAAAAAGAGAATGCCTCTCTTTTAATCCTTCTCCCCCACCCAAAAAAAGAGAAGAAATTTGAAAGTTTTCTGGTCATTAGGGTGATCGCCGGTTGCTGTCTTGAAAACACTATCCTCCTTGAATTATGACTATTGAAAGATGCCTCCAGCACCAAACATGCCAGCTTCATTTAGGCTGAACTCTAAGAAACTAGCTTCACTGCATCTGAAAAGTGGAGGAAGGAAACCAGTTTCTCGCATCCGTTCACAAAATTATTTGACTAAACTTTAAAAGGCTTTTTGCACAGCCCTGCAGCCATGGCCCCCAAGATATTGATTTCTGTTTGACTAAATTTAGCATCTCACTGGGGAAAAAGTCTGTAGCTGAGCTCTGTATGCAATTAATTTGATTTGCTTTATACAAAATACCCCTGAACGCCAGAAGAGTAGAAAACATTGAAGTAACTGACCAGGCACTTTGTTTTCTGTGAGCTTGGTGAAATCGAAGCAGAGCTTCCTTCCCACCATCAATTTTCCTGACAGCCCATCTTCTTTCTGTGTTATCTCACTCTGCCTTTTATGAGGAAGGCCTCAGAAAAAGATGTGCTACAGTTAAAGGGCTGCTGTCACTGCAAGACTGTCTAAACGAAAAGTATTGCCTGGGACCACAAGAGAGCTTGAAAGATAATTACCATGGCTGTAAATGGTTAGAGGCACGTTTTGTTTGTATGGGGCTGGAGCAAAAATTTGTAAATCCAAATCTCCTTTTATTTCATAGTTCATATCCAGTCTGATAAAAGGATAAGATTTGTTGCCTCTATAGATCACATATGGAAAGCAAACACACATCCAGAACTGCAGCAAACAGACTTAGCTTAGAAGGTTGAAAAGTGTGCTGTATTTTTAATGGGGTCCTGATCGAGTTTCTGTTCGTTTGTCTTCGAAGCTAATATTTAAGGAAAAAATATTTGGTTCAGACTGTCATTTGCCTTGCACCTTGTTATAGCCATTTACGCGAGTGTAAAATTATACCTACTATTCTAGTGTTTTAATCCATTTTGCATTGGTGTATGTGACTACACACAGTTCAGGGCAACAGAGAATCAAGCCCTTCAACTTCAAATGAAACCTGTCCCAAACATTTGTAAAATCACCTGAAATCATCTTCACATTTTAGCACACAAATACATTGTACTAGTTTTATTATTGAGAAATATCCATTTGAAACTAATAGTCATTTGAACCTTTCCTACATGATCAAGATATATATTCATCAAGATATATATTCACCTTACCCCACCAATCGCGTTGGTGGCTCTTACAAGCTGACACCAACCTTTACGTCCTTCTTCAGCATCTCAACCCACCTTTTTCTAAGCTCTTCCTCGTGGTCTTAGTCCTGTGACTACTAATTTTTTCGCTCTCTGGCCAACATATCCATATCTCTTCGTCTCACTCAGTCTATGCTCACTCCCTCCATTTTTCCATAATGGTGGCTATCTTCATCATGGGTTATACTGTTTAATTGCATAGCCTATCAGCTTTCATCTTACCCAGCGTCTACCTCAGCATCCTTATTTTGGCAGCACAGAGCAGTTGTTTTCTTCTCTTCCTCATTTGGTCAGCAGCGACGTATGGATGAGAATGCTGTCCAATCATGATCTTATACACTTTGCACTTCAATTTACTTGATACAATCTTATTGCAGAAACTTCCCATCAACTCCCTCTATTTACACCAAGTGCTCTTCATGTGGCTTCTAACATCCGTATCCACTTTCCTATCATGGCTCAACACTGAACCAAACAAGATATATAATGTATGGCACAATTTTTATCTGATTTTGTTTTTAGACCTACTATTCTTATAGATGACATGAAAAGGGAAGAAATAAATGTGTCCCCCTTTTTGCTTACGTTTGATATATAAAAAAGGCCTATGTTTGTTATATTATGGTGGTTCTCCCCTCACCCACCCATTCCTCTTGCTTTTTTTAAACTTAAGATATATCAAGAGGGCCAAATCTGGTTTTACCTTATTTTACTAGAGGATTTGTTGGCATTCTGAGATGTGGTCTTTGAAATCTCTCAGCCATAATTAGAAGGGGAGGGGTGTTGAATCTTTAACATATATTTCCTTCCCTATTGTTTTAAGGTGTTTGAGTTAAATACCACTAAAGACAAAAAGTAATTTGAAACAGTGACTAAAAATTGTTTTTTGCCTCAATCAGTTTTAAGTGTATGATTTAGCAGATATTTTAATCATATCAGTTCTTTAGTTGTTAGAGTCTTCCAGGAAAAGGATTGTAGGCAAGAAATTTAGTTTTTGTTTATAAAACCCAAAGCCTTTCAGACCTTCACATATCAAAAAGCAACAACAGGCCACAAATTCAAGTTTATACATCATTGGGATGGGGGATAAACAAGCCCATTTAATCTTTTCCCTTTGCAGATCCTTTTTTTTTTTTTTTTTTAAAAGGGCGTTTACTCAGGAGCATGGCATATTTCAGAATGGCTTAGGAAATACCCTCCTTATATTCAGCAAATATATATACTGATGCATTCAAATCATCACTGAGCTTCTTGTATATCTTTTAGTCCCTTGCGATATAATTTTGAGATTTTCCATTGAAAATATTATATGCTTCAATCTTTTTTCCCCAAGCAGTCAACTCCGCTTATAAAACCTGCTGATAAGATCTCAGTTTCATGAGGACAATGGACTTTTGAAATTTATACAGTGAATTAATGGAAATTGGTGAACACAGAGTAGCTGTTTTGTGGTTTGATCAAATCTTCTACTCTGAAATTTGTCAAATATTATAGTTTGAAAAGAGGAAAAATGCTGAAATGATGGAGGCCTCAATGTATGAAAAATGAAAGCTAGCTCCTGCAAAAGGATCTGCATGAAAGCATTCACTTAAATGGGGTTCTGTGCAAAGTGCAGGCAGGTGGATCAAAAATGGTATTTTTATTAAAACATTTATTTAGCCATCAGATACAGAATGGTTTAGTTGTTAGGGCAAAGGAGACCTGCACCTGTATACTCTATTGACAATGACTCACTATGTTACTTAGATCAAGTCACATAACTCTGTGCCTCCATTTTCACATCTATAAGATGGAAATAAAAATATTTATCCACCTTTTGTAAAGCACCTTCAGATGAAAGGCTCTGCATACTGCATTTTTTGTAACAAACTGGCTAACACGCTTGTGTACCATCGACCTTTACTCAACACAGAAGCAGACCCACTCCGCTGTTTCTCATAACATCTATTCTACTAAAAAGTAAAGAAGATTCACCTTTAGCTCACAAGGCCTTTTGTAATAGGGGGATTCAAGTTCTAATGCCACTCTCACCAGGAAATTCCAAGTGGCTCTGGTGTTCAGCTCTGATAGAGTAAGCTTGGTTTAGCAACACTGCAGATGTACAAAACCATGCAGAACAGTTTCAAGGTAATTGACAAGTTGTTGCAAAAGTGTTGAGTTTGAGGAAATGGATGTGAACCAGGCCTGGGTTACAGTTATATAACGATACTAAAATTAAATATAAACTGTTTTCTAGTCAGTTGCTACCAGGACAACGGTGCCTCAAAAGGAGATGGGCATCAACAACTGTCATAGGAGATGTCTTTTTTAATGACCTAACTGCAAAAATCACACAGTGCGATTAAATATACAACTACTGCGACAGGAAGTATTGGACACACAATAATTTTAGTCAGACTGGAAGAAGTGTTCTAATTGGTAAATTTGGAAGTTGTTCCGTTTTAAAACTTCAATTGACTTTACAACTTCCACTTTTCCCACTTAAATTAAAAAAGCACTATTAAGATAGTCTTTTTAATCGGATGATATGGATTATCACTTCTGTGAACTGAGGGGATTCAGTTGCAGTTCTCTCAATTATTCCAGAATAAATATGCCTAATTTATTCCATGTATGGATGCTCTTATTCCAGAATGAGTGTTTTTTCCAAATTATCTTAATCAACTATGGATTAAACTAATTCAGAATAAGGCACTCTCAAAGCTAGTCTACACATAAAAGTTAATCTGATATAAAGTAGATATGAATTTAAAGTGGATTAACTAAATTTGATTATTTCCATATGTTCAGTCACATATGGAGTGAATAGCTATTCTGGGATAACTCCCTATGTAGACAAGCACTTCTTCTGGAATAAAAGCATTCCCACATAAATTTTATAGGAATAGTTAGTCCACTTTAAAGTCACACCCTACTTTATTTCAAATTAATTTTCATGCATAGACAAGCCTGGAGTGAATGAAAAGGAAAAAAAGGAGACCTAGTTCAATTCTTGATTCTCTAGGGCTTCCTGTATGACTTTGGCCAAACCACTTGATCTCTTTTGATAGGATTTTCAAAGAAATCAGAATTTGTCACTGTATTCTCACTAATGAAGTTTAAAAGCTGCCTCAAAGGGAAATCAATAATGAAAAACTGGAACATTTTTGTGGTACTGTTTTCAAAGCTTAAATCTCTTGAAAGATTTATTTTGAGAGAAAAGTGTAAATACTTGATTTTAAAGAAATTATATTTCTCTTAAACAGAAACTAATGTCTATACTGACGGCGGCAAAGTCGCTGCCATCAGATCGATTTTCTGGATCGATTGAACAGTCAGTGTACACCTGCTCAATCGATCAAGAAGTCAATGCTGGTAAACCACCCCCTCAAGTGGCATAGCGCTGCATCAACGGGAACGCAGTTCCCGTCGGCACAGTGCAGTGACGACGGCGCGCAGAAGGGAAGCACAACAGAGTTTGCATAACTCCTGTCAACTGCTGCTGAATTTCCAGGTAAGTATAGACCAGGGCTTAGAGTACAGGTGGAGCTGTACTTTGAGAGCACAGTAGACTTGAGTATAGAATATTAAACAGTATCGTTATATTCCAAATGGGTAGCTCCTCTAAAGACAATTAAAATACAATGCAAATATTTTGCACTACTAATTTGTGTTAGGGTATAAATCATTCACACAGATTCCAGCCACTGGAAACCGCTCAGAGGCTTGGATATGTAAAAAGTCTGAGCACTTGTCTGCACTGTCAGTTGGCGGCAAGCTGGGATATAAGTCTACAATGCACTAGCTTGCCGTGCGCTAACTGGCTGTGCGGACCCTGCTACTCCACACTAAAAGTCTCATAGTGCACTTTGATCAGCTGCTGTTACAGTCCATCAAAGCGCTATGGAACTTTTAATGCAGGGTAGCAGGATCCATGTGCCAACTTAGTGAGCAGCAGGGCTAGTGGCACTGTAGATTAGTGTGCACCCCAGTCAACACCAAGTACACGCCCACCATCTTGAATAGCTATGAACTCAGGGCAGCTACCCGCTCCCGCTCTTTGCGCCACAATGGCTATGCTCTGTTTTTAGCATGCTAGCTCGATCAGAGCTAGCTCAGCTATGTCTCCTCGAGTTGTGAATTTCATCACCAGCTCCAAGTGTAGACATAACCCTACATCTCCATGTGGACAAGCCTTGAGAGTAACCCAATGGAAAGGGGCGCATTTTATGTCCCTCTCCATGTCCACGCAGGATGAGAGTCTGTTACCGCTCTTCGCTAGAGACCCAAACTCTTTCACTCAAGCAACGCTTAGTGATTTTAGCGCTGGAGGTCCCCAGTTCAATTCCTGGCCAAAATGACAGCTATCACACGATCATTGGGCTTTAGTTATAAAGAAGAATATTGGAAAAGGCCCCTATCCCAAGCTCTAAGCACCTTGGATAAGGATTTAAAAATAAATAAATAAATCAGAGACAAAAACCCACAGTGAGTTTCACTATCTACCAGCAGAAGCCAGCCAACCCTTCAGCAAACAACTGAATGATTCCTAATCTCTGTTTCCCTCCACCCTGGTCACAAATGCAGCATAAGCAACATCTCCTCTCCGAAAGCCCTAGTCCACACACTGGGCTTTGCAGCATGCTCAGAAAGTTAATAAATTTGGGCTTAATTGAAGTAAAGGGCGCAACAAACTCCAAAGTCCAAGGTTTCCAATGGAAAATGCCTTGCCAGAGCTCTCTAGAAATATAAAAGGGAATCGCTAACTGGAGCACTTGCTCTGATCTCAACTGCAGCAGCATCACGGGGGACAGCAGAGCGATTGTTACACTCCCAGAACAGGGAGAGTTTTAAAACTGGAGTTTTATGAAACCTAGTATAAAAAACCCCACAAAAAATACACAAGCCCAATCGCTTCTCAATCCTTTTAGAGCACAGAATTCTACTGCTGCAAACAGAGCTATTCCCTTTGACCCCCCTTAATAAAGGGAGAGGGCACAGGTAAATCTAACCCTGACATTCCCTTATGAGAACTATTCTCCCTCCCTCATTAATGTAATGTCATCCTGCATTTCTTTTAACTAAATATAACATACAGTCTATCCATTTGGCTTATTAGCAGTCCATGAATTCCACAAGTTCATAATGGTCATTCTCAACAGACATTGTGCATCTCTCCTCTGCCACAAGTTCTGGTACTGATGGCTGAAGCTTATGAGTCTCTCTCAGATTATTTCACATTAAGCAGAAAGTTCCTGGAGTAATTTTAATTCTGCTATCCAACTGAATGTCAATTCTGAACACCTTAATCCTAAAAGATATTCATATTTCCTGTGTGATCAATGGTATGATGATATAGCTCCAATCAATGGGCACACGGAAGCTATTTAAAAAATGTACTAAATTGATGTAGTTACAAATTATCCAGAACTAGAGAACACCTTCATTTAGAGCAGTAGCCATACCATAAGTCAATATCATTCTATTTACTAATATTGCATCAGTCTTGGACGAATGCAGGGTAAGATTCAGGATTTTGCGCTCGGTGTCGTGTGTGACAAACATGAGGATAACCGCATGATGCATTCACCAGTCCAATAATTGGATTTAGTCACTGAGAAGTAGGTGCCCCTAACTGTGCATATGTCAGTGTCCACGGGGCTCTAGTCTCTCTGGTCAGATGACCGTGCTTGTCAGTGGATTGTTCTACTGATCTGTCCTCTTGTGCACTGTTGGTTTCAGGTTCTATGAGCACATTTTGGCATTCATGTCTTTCCATGCCCATTGTGAATGGGCATCTTGTGATCAGCAGTTTTCCAAGTTTACAGGAGCAACTAAATCCTCAGTTCTCAGACCTAGATTAAAATTTTCTGCCTCTGGTTTCAGAATATCTGTGCCATGGGCAGGATCTGGTACCATTACATAACTCTCACCTTAACTCTTAGTATCATAATCACCGAAGTCCAAATTCCTGTCCTTATTTTGATCTCTTACTGCACTAGTTTGCCTTGTTCTGTCTCTTCCATGGCAGGAATTCAGAGGGTGGTGTTATATCCACAAGAGAGTATAAAGTAAAAGGTCCTTTCCTATATTCTGTTTTTACTTCATAGACTAGATTATCCCTTTTCTTTTTAAGGAGTATATGAATATTATCTTCCCACTAGGACTTTCATTTGCCTCACCCCCGGAAAGATTCTAGACAAGTTCTCCGTTACCTGGCATGAGGGCAGCACCATGCATTTTCAGATAATGATTCTTGCCACAAACAACGAATTTGTGAACATTTTGAAGCCTGTTCATAAGCTTATTTCATCTGCTGTTTCCATTTCTCAATGTAATCTTTATGGTTCACAGGTGCAGATCCAAGTTGTATAGGTAAACTAAATGTGATGTCAATGAGCAAAACTGGTGATTTCCCACATAATAAATAGAAGGGTGAGACCCCTGTAGCCTCATTTTAAGTACAATTGTAGAAAGATTATTAGAACAGTCCTTCCAGTTTGACTTTTGTTTTTATGGCAAAGTTTTCAACATTGCCAGCAGAGTTCAGTTTAGCCTTTCTACTTGCCCATTCCGCTGTGGGAAGTACAATATTGGGTGAGATGTTTCAATTTTACTCTAGTGCTGTAGCCTTCTGAATAATTATTTTCAACTCCACCCCTGTCATGATGTATCCTTTTGGGAAACCAAATATTAAAACAAAGTAATTGAAGATTTTATCTCTCCAAGCCTTGCCTGCCTTGTTGGCGATAGGGTAGGCTTGGACAAACCTAGAGCAATGATCCACTCTGACCAAGATGTATTCATATCTTGCTTTACTTCTGTCTAGAGGCAAGAAGTCTATTGATACAAATTCAAATTATTCAGTTGGTACTAGGTTTGTTAGTGGAGCTTTGGCAGCCAGTGAAGTTTCTTTTGCTTGACACATGTACAGACACTATTGACGTAATGTCCGATGTTCTTCTCCATCTGTGGCTAACAAAACTGATCTCTTGAGAAACCGATTACTCACTCTGTTCCTAAATGTCCCATCTCTTCATATAGTTCTTGAGACACCTTTTGTATATTTTGGGTAATACCAGCTGGTTTGGTAACTTGCTTTTCCAGTGAAGTATTCCATCTGTATCCAAATGTAACTCGCATCATTCATGTAGCAGGGTGGAGAATTTACCATATTCTTGTGCGTTCTCTTGATCATTCAGTTTGTGTCCCAAGGACTTACAATGAAGAATGTTAGCAGTAGCTGAATCTTCCAATTCTTCCTGTTCATTTAAGTAGCTTCTTATATATTTGATGAAAGAAAATTGGCTTTTTACTGCAGTTTCACTGCAACTTGTCCTAGAAATGCCCAGAAAGCCACAGATTCTTTTAAACGTTCATCTTTTAGCTGGTATTAAAGTCCTTCAACCTCCCTGTGTAGGTCCTCTAGCTCTTTACCAGCCATATTTCTTTTAAACAATTAAATCTTCCCTGGCAGCTTTTCCTGGAACCATCTACAGCAAGCTTCAGGTAGGTTCATCTTTCAGAGAGGTCAGATCATTGCAATTTATCCTCTCCTGCCTGCTTGCCAAATGTTACACTCCCAGATGAGGGGCAGCTTTAAAACTGGAGTTTTATTAAACAATATATAAAAAAAGCAAATACAGAAGGCCCATTGCTGCTCAGTCCTTTTATCACACATACTACCCTGCTACTGCTACCAGAACTACCCTGAGGAAACCTGGCAACAAGGACTAAAATGTGTAACTGAGACCATCGGACTTCTACATTCTTAATGCTAGCTCTGACTGACTACCCTAACGAACCACCTATGCACACATAACACTTCGGTAGCTGTGGCTCCTATACCCCAACTAATTGGAATAACTGTCCTTTGAAACGCTTTTTAAAAAATACATTGGCACTTATGTACAGACTCCAACACAAGCATCTATATTTCACTCCTCCTGCAGATCCCTGGAATCCCCAGAAATCTTCCTCTTCTCACCCCTTTTACATAAAAGGAGGTGCTCCAAAAAATCTCTCCAAAATCCCAGAGCCACGTAGTAGAGTGATCATGGAGGATTGAAGCCACTTACATTTACAGGGTAGAAACATGGAAGGCTGAAAAAAGATTATATTGGCTCAATCAAAAATGCTAAAGCCAACTCATTTATTTATTATTATCCTCTACAAGGATGCAAGTGTTCAAAAATTGTGAATTAGAACCAAAAATCCCAAGATTGGCTTAAAAATCATGGCATTTTCAGATCAACACCACATTTTGGTTTCTCTCTCTGTCAACTGGTTTTTGACCCTTTATGGTCCATTATTTCCTCCTTTTCTACACAACCATGATGACCAGAAACTTTCTTAAATATTAAAAGGCTAAGAGGAATGTATAATTATATGATTCTAGGAGATGAAGCCTTACTAAAATACCACATAGCAAGAGTTGACAACACTGATGTACATGAGTAAAAACGAGAATTCTTATTCAGATGACATTGGATTAAAAAAACTCATTTTATCAATGTTTGATAGACTCATAGATTCTAAGGTCAGAGGGGACCAATAAGATCATCTAGTCTGACTTCTTGCACAACGCAGGCCACATAACCTCACCCATCCACTCCTGTAATAGACCCATAACCTATGACTGAGTTATTAAAGTCCTCAAATCATGGTTTAAAGACTTTAAAATACAGAGAATCCACCAGAAAGTGAGCTGTGCCCCATGCTACAGAGGAAGGCGAAAAAACCCCAGAGAATTTGCCAATCTGCCCTGAGGGACAATTCCTTCCCACCCCAAATATGGCAATCAGTTAAACCTTGAGCATGTGGGCAAGACTCAACAGCCAGGCACCCAAGAAAGAATTCTCTGTAATAACTCAGAACCCAGATGGAAAGAGAAAGAGGAAAATCAACACATACAAAATTTAGGAGAACTAATGATCAGGGAAATATGAAGTATGAAGGATTTACCACCTCTTTCAACCAGAATTAAATCCTTAATACAAAATCCCTAATTATTTTGCAAACTCTTTTTAACTAGTCTTGATTTCTCAGCTTGGTACACTTTTGTCTGTCTGTCTCTAACCAAACTAAATATAGGGAGGCTGAGTACATTAGAAATAGACAAGCACAGTACTGACTGTCCTTTCTGTGGAAAGAGGATTTTTCATTTTTTATATCATTCACAAATCACTGCAGAGCTCACACAAAGTCTGAATGCAGCCTTATCACAATGAAGGTGAAGCAGATTTGTTGTTTTGAAGTTTGGCAAGACTTTCCATTTTGATTGTACTGAGCTGATAATAGCAAAGTCATACATCCAAAAGTTAACACTAGTGGCCGCATCCTGCAGACTGCTGAACATACTCAATTACCATTTGATTCAAAGGGATTTGGTGGTGCTCAGCTGAATTGGGCCCTAAGTAACAGGAAAATAAGAAACCTACATCTGTGCCCTATCTAGGAACCATGAGAATTAATTTAATTTCACTACAAGCTATATCTCATGAAATATCAGTACGTTGGCTATGGTACCTTGTAACAAAACTAAAAGGTACTTCAATTAGTTATCTACGTTATTTTAGAAGTGTGTGTATATATTGGAGTGGGTCCAGTAGAGGGGTGTGGTCCGTGCATATTCCTATCTTAAATTTGGCCATTGGTAATCCCACATCCAGCAAGGCTCAATGGACCACTTTCTGATCTCAGTTATACCAATGTAAGTATAGTAGGTTCCCTAAGTTTTAGGGTGAATTTTATGGTGTTTCAGGTTTAATTGGAAAATCTTCATATTTTCCATTTTCGAATAGATTTTGGAGGTCAATTGCTTTCAAATACATTTATGTAAATTTAACAGTGAATTTTGTTTCAATGTAGGCTATTATTTCTAATACCTAGTTGCACTGCTTTGATAACCTAGCCCATGGGAGACAATCTGGAATAGTTTCATAGTCACATACCCCACAGTTTGATAATATTTGAAATCTTTCTTTTAAAAAAAGCATTAATGGCAAGACATTTTACTTTTAAATTGGATAAAAGCAGAACTTCTATAGGTCAGGAAAATGGCAGATATGATTGTTTTGTATAAGTACTCATTTAGTAGAATGGGGAGCTAAAATTATTACTTCACTTTTTAATTTCTTGTCCCTCTCAAAAGAGCATAACATAAGAGTACTCAATCTCTAATCGGCTCATCTATTGAAGCGATCATTCTACATCAGGGATTTCAAACTCATTCTAAAGGGAAGGATGAAATATATTTTTAATTGTGGTCTGTGAGTGAGGGCTACAAAGTTAGGGACATATACTACTCATGATCCACTGTGATGACAACAGGAGTTTTTCACCAAGATCAATGGTATTATTTAGCTATCAAGTAGTGACAGAAGGGTGGCTATCTAAATAGGTAGGCAAAAGACAAAAAGAGAAATAAAAAATTGATTAATGGATCAGTGTAATAGGTTTTGCAAACAGAAAAGCCTTTCAAACTGGGCTTCCTTGCATAGAACGTTTAGTGATATAGGCCATAGTTCTGACGTCTTTATAACTTTAGATGAATAATTTCCGACAAATATTATTACATTACAGCACTATATCTCAATCACTAGTATATCAACTTTATCAGTATATTGTTTTACAGACAAACAATATGGTTTCCACTCGCCATTAAAGATAAAACCCATAACTGAACTGAACAGCAATGTTCAGGTTCTCTTAAAAAGGGGTGGATCTAAATAAAAACTACAATTCTATTCCTGAAAAATTAGAACATTCCCTTTAAAACCTTGCCTTTATTTGATTCTTACAGCAGAAGGAGAAATACATAGAAAATGCAGTTCATATCGTAACATCACTATTATAAAATGCACTCATGATAAAAAGAAACCTCTGACATTTTTCATTTGGGTGGCATGAAAAAAAATGACCAGGAATGAGTTATTTGCAACCCCATTTTGAAATTATTACTGCAGAAATGGATTTAATTTAGAAAGAAGCTAGTCATATGGTATGACGATTTGGGAATATGTTTGTACAATCTATGAATTCCAGTTGATAATGTGAAGTTGTATTACAAAAAACTGTTGTATCAAATGCCTATATGTATGTGGATCCACCAACACTGACAGGTCCTGTAGCATGTGTACACCGGACAGATACAAAGAGAAATACTTAAGGTTAACAATGGTATTTATGTTGCTGTGCCTGGTATGGACCACAGTTGAGAAGGTCAATCTCAGGTCAGACTGTCTAAAACCTGGGCAAACACCCCCATGCTGGTAGTATATTCTATAATTAGATTTAACCAAACAAGCAACAAACGTGTGCTCCTGGATTGCTGTATTAGCTTAACATGGAGCACAGACAGTCCCCATAGACACTCCAGCCTTCATTACCACCCAGACAAACTGGACTTCTGTGATGACAACTTATTAAAACCAAAAAGCACCATACGTTAGATTCTTCCAGCCCCAAGGAGCCAGTCACCAAGGTCAATGCATGCTCAAGACCTTACACCAAAGACAATACTGTAGCCAATCTTTTAGAAAACTAACTAAAGATTTATTAACTAAGAAAAAGAAATGAGAGTTACTAGAAGGTTAAAGCAAATAAATACACATCAATTGAGAATTATTAACTACCAAACAACAAAAAATTAGGTTTTTTAAAAATAAAGTTTATGGGTGTCAACATACAAAAGCTATACTTTATGTTACTTAAATAAGAAGCTCACTTAGGCAGAGTAAAGACATTTAACAAGTCTTCTGATCTGCTGAGTTCTACTGTGCATGTTTTGCTCAGAATGTAAAAGCAGCCTTAAAAAAACCCCTGAAAAGTTGTACCCCCCAGAGGAAGAGGAAACTGAAGGGCAAAGGGCAAAGTCATCTCACTGCATCAATCTCCATCAGTATCTTACCTGAGTGATCAAGATTATTTACCCAGCAGGGAGACCTTGGCAAGAATCCCTGGACTCTCTTTCAAGCTAATTTACATTCCACACCTAGATCTTTTTCCATTTATCCCAACTTCTGTCACGTTAAACATTTAGACTCCAATTGTGAGAACTGCCTTGTGTTAGAGAGCTTGTAAGAATATAATATATGGTAGCTTGGAAGAATTAATATAAATTCCATGATACTAGACATTTCCTCACAATTACAATATGAAAGTTTCATGTGAAGGAAGCAGAAATATAAAGGGACAAAGATCTAGGCGTAGAGAAAAATTACTTTGAAAAATATTAGAGGTTTCATTAGAGTGTCTCTAGTGTTCTGTTGGGTCTTGTAAGTCACAGCACACATTTAAGGGGTGATTCAGAATTGTCTCTCAGTATGGCAATCTCTAGAGATATGCAGGCTGATTTACATAAATTCTTTGCAAGGAGCATGTGTGCTGGAGAAGGAACTCTGCTATACTTTGAGATGGTGGAGCACGAACTCCTCCTGTGTCCCACACACTGGTTCAACTCCAGAAGCCAAAGCAGGAGGACGTAAGGCCACAGCCTCACCACCTTTGAGTTTTGTCTACGCTGGGAAGATGAATGATGTTTTGATGAACACATTTCAATCAGTGTTACTTAGTGTTTAGTATAGACAAAGACAGGCAATGCTTTGAACATGTCAGCTGATCAGGGCTGATCTTGAGTTTCCTCTTGGATCTAGACGTGGTGATGGGGTTGCAGAGTACTTGAGCTTCACAGATGCTTGACATCTTTGTCAACGTGCTTGGTCAACAAAATTTCCCACTGAAAATAGGCATTTGTAGGGGGAAAAGCCAGGACAAAATATTTTCAACAACATTTTTTCTGTGTTTTGGAAGGAAATTTCAAAACAAAATGACCATTTTTATTGTTTCATTTTGAATTAAAATTTTCATTTTATTTTTCAAAAACTGAAAAATTTCATCATTTCAAATTTTTGTTTTCTCCTCCTTCCATTTCTGCCACTGAACTCAGTAGAATGAATTATGCCTGGTCCCCCCTCCCCCTTTTTTCATTATATGGTTTTCTATGCTAACTTTTCAAAGCTTTTTCAGCCTTGGAAAAGTTAGAGAGTGGTAGAGTTAGTGGTTCATTTTTACTTTCATCATTCTAACATTTCCAAAGCTAAAGAAGTTTTGTGAAGTTAGAATGGAAAAGGGAGACAAGGAAAAAAATGTAACCTCCCCTTCCCCCCAGGATATTCCATTTATTACACTTAATGGCAAAAAAGGAAAAAAGGGGAAGAAAGGGAGAAAATTAAAAATTGAAAAATTTTCAAAAAATATTTTGCAGAAACTTTGGAAAACACATTCTTTCATTTTGCACCCTTCAAAATGGAAACAGCTTCAATTTTTTTTAACCTGACTTTTTCCATTTTCTGACACTGCACTGTGCTGAGATTGTGGCTGGACCTTGCTCGAGGAGTGAGAGAAGTTTCCTGGCCACAATAGGGCACTTAATATATAGAAAAGGTCTGTCTGACCCAAACAGCAACAACACTTTACAGAAGGGAGATGGGTCCATTTCAGCAGCTTGGGGTCCTCACAGTGTTGCAATGATCTTGCTTCACTCCCTTCCTCTAACATTATTGACATGGTCTCTACATCAGGGGCTATAAGGGGACAGTGAAGGGCTCTTTATGCTGGCTCTATGCCAGTGGAGAAATCAGTATGCAAGGGCAATCCTCAACTGGCCAGTTATACCAGCTTCAAGTCTGCTTTGTGCCACCAGAGCAGCACAAAACAGACTTAATGGGTGCCAGCATCTGACCTATTACGTTCTTGAAAGTGGAAACTAAGACAGTTGCCCTGCAAATGAGATTATTTGGCTTACGTAGTACAAAATGCTGAAGTAAGAGGAGGTAACAGCAAGGAGGAGGAGAATGGAAAGGAGCAGCAATTATTAGTTTAGGAAAATCTGAGTGAAAATAGAAGTTCACCATGTGAAACATAGCGTAGCTACTTTTTCAAAATAAAGTCATACAGCGATTACAAAAAAAATCTTTAATCCTTAGCTACATTGTAAGGAAAAGAAAAATACTCCTTCTCCCCCTCCTCCCACAATTCACAGTGGGTCCCATCCTTCAAACATCTACACACAACTTTCTTCAAGTAAGTAATCATACTTGCAATAAGTAAACTTAAGTGGGTCTATTCCCATAAGTAAAGTTATTCATGTGTATGTGCAGGATCAAGTCCCTAGTTTGTTAAAATCAAAGCCTTGCTAATAAGATCATGAACCTGCCTATTCATTTCAATAAAGAAATGTATATTTTATTTATTTTATATACATAAAATATAAAATCATCCAAGAAACTACATTAAAAGAATGTTAAGGCTCTAAAGTCAAGCACTCAGAAGTGCCAGAATTAAGTCTATCTGCATATATGTACTGTGATAATGTCTTAAGTGGCATGATGATCTTACCATTTTTCCACAGGACTCCTATTTTATTCAGGCACTGGAGATGCCACCTTTGTTAAGGGCAGAAGAATTCTTCTGGCATCTGCTGAGGCGTGTTAGAATGGCAACAAAACTTTATTGGGTCGGACAGCGAGCAAGCGCATCAGAGTGACTCTTCCCTCCCCTCTCCCCCAGCAATGGAGGGGTGCAGCTAAAATAACAAGACTGAGCCATGTGCTGGGCACACTTGGAGACACCACTGCTCTGTTCCGCCATGTAATGGGGTCGCCTGTCATGGGCACAAGCCAGACACTCATGCCAGGGACACTCCTTGTTTTTGTCATTTCTGCAGTCAGTCTCACCAGTTTTATTTTGGATGCTGAGATTTGCACTCCATTTGAACAGAACTGTGAGATAACACTTGTGACTCTTACTATAACTTAACTGATCCAAGCCCCTCTGTTTTATTACTCATTCTTGCAAAGGATAGGATTTTCAGTTTTGTGTTGTCTTAGTAAACTATGGGGAGGCATAATTGTCTTGTTGGTTTTGGGGTTTTTTATTGTCTCATTAGCTTCAGGGAGACTCAGTATGGCAAAGTTAGAGAACCCCTGTACTTTAATGCTGCTGTGGGTTGCTCAGCTGTTTCCCATTTGCTTTTATAAAGCTACTTTTATATTTTTTTCTAGTTAAATTTCCTCCTTTTCCAAGCCACCCCCATGGTGCATAAAAAAGTACTATTTTTATGGTATGCCTTTAAGAGGTTCATTAGTTTTCATACGTTGACAGGAAATCTGCTAACACTTTACTGTTCTGAAGGTGCTATGAAATACTAAAGCCCAGCTCCCAAAGATGCACTGTTGCTCACATCAGAGGAAGCTCCTGAAAGCCTCGTTGGCTCAATAAAATAATACATATTACTTGAGATAAGATGCAAGTTTTATTGGTTATGAGTAGTAATATGAAGTACTTTATTACCAAAATTACAGCCCCAAGCCATGGTTTGACTTGGTGCACTGTTGCTTTAAATTATTCATTAGAACTGCTAATTTGGTACTTTAATGAAAACAGAAAAAAGTGGCCCTGATCAAGGTGACACTCCTGTGGTCAGCTGTACTTGTGCACCTCAAAGTGGCTAAATCCAGGAACAGTTTTAAAAGTACCTAACTCTACACCACGATCTGCCTTAGATATACAATGGGAGCTATATGCCTAAATCTAAGACAGAATTTTGCCCTCTCCCTTGCATTACAAGCGATGGCAAGTGAGATAACTTAATACTGTATTACTTGTTGAATGCTGAGAGTGTGGTTGATGCATCAAAGAACAAAGATGACATGGCCCCTACTCCAAAGAATTTAAACTTCAACCTAACCGGAAGGTAGTAAAATGCAAGGAAATGTGCACACTTAAATAGTTTATTGTAGATTGTGCTACAAACAGCAAACTTGTTATTGTTAGAACAAGGCACTCACATTGCTCAAATACCTATTGGTATTTCTGGCCTATAATTTGTAGAAACTATTTGTACTGAAAATAAAAGCAAAGTTATAAATATGCAACAATATTATGGGAAAAATATTAAACTACAGTAAACTAATGGGTCCCGATGAGCAGTGGACATGTAACCATAACAGATTGTATGATCCAGAGTGTACTATGTTCTCCGCCTATATTTTTAAAACATTACATTTTATAACAGGTCTGATTCTGATCTCATCTGTGTTTTACACTGGTATAAACACAGTTACTAGAGTGGAGTTACTCCTAATTTATACTGGAGCTACTTACATCAGAATCAGGCTGATGAATGTTCAGTAATAAATTGAAATTTGGTTGTACCATAGTTTAAATACCAGCCGATACAGATCTGAATAGGAGGCATTGATTATACTATGGTGACGAAATACATACATACAGCTACTGGATGTGAATGCACAACTTTCAAACGTAAAAAAGAGAAGGTTCTGACTAGTGGGTTAAAGGAGCAACTCCAATAGGAAATCCCACTGAGGGCTGCAGTATACACACACACACGCCCATTCATCTCAATGTGACCCCAATGGTCCACTGCCTATGGTGATGCACCCATAAAACAAAAAACCCCAAACACATTAATCCTGAGGTTGGCACACAGCTGCTTGGGCAAGAGGTCGTTAGTGGATGGCAGTAGTGAAATTATGTGGTGCAGGCGAAAAGTGCTCGTTCCAACAAGCATTGTCATATATAGAACAAGTTAACAGGTTTTCAAACTCAAGTTCTGCCAGATCCTACAGTTAACGATGGCACTGCTCCCTCTGCCCCTGTTCTCCTAAAAACAAATTGCTGCTTTATATCCACTGCTCTTTCTACAGCACAGTTCCTAGAAACTAAGAACTGGTTTTGTGTTTGTTATGCAAGGACATTTTTGAAGCAAGAATTTATGATTGATTTCAGTGGAGTGAAAGAGCAGTTGCTTAACATCATGGGCATCCCTAAACCACACAGAAGTTTGGCAGGACAGCATATGAGCAGAGTTAATGTATTATTTAAGGTTCTAAATGCAAAATAGGACTTTTGTACCTCATTGACTTAAAGAAAAAAAAATTCAGCGAGGCCAGAGAAGTTTGCTTAACTCTGCTCTGCTGCCAGGCACCTGCAAAACCACCCCACAAACCAACTCTGAGCTCAGAGACAATGAAAGAACTGCAAACCCTACAGCTGAAATCACACCCAACAACTACGTTTAAGGAATTAATAGGGAAGTTAAAAGGGAAAATATGTGGTTAGAAAATCTTGTGTTAATCAGGCTGGTTTCCAAATGAGAAACACTTAAAGTAGTTGTCCTGAATAGAGCTTTAAGGGCTCAATTCTGCCACCTTTACTCCCACTGATGAATACCTCACTCCCATTGAAAAGTGCCTTAATCAAAGGGACTACACAATGTAAGGGTGGCATAATCTGATCCTAAATTAGCAGGGCACATGTGGGAAATTAGTATTTTCTATTTTTATAGCTGCAACTACTCCCGTTGCCCACCCACAGTTCCTCATCCCCCAAAGTTTCAAGGGGGTTGGATCCAACATCATCCCAGTCTGAAGTAAAGGGTCAGCTATAAAAACTGGATCTGTATCTGGGTTCATATTTCAGTCCTCCTCCTTCCCTTCCCCAAAGTTAGTGTAGTGTCTTATAGGAATAAACCCAGACATACACACAGGCACAGAGTTAATTCTGTTTCATTAGCAGAACTCCAGCAGTTTGCTCTCTGTAACAGGTTGTATAGTGGACTAACTTCTCAGGTTACGATACAAGTGCCCTTATAGGGATATCTTAGTAGAGTTCTTTTGGTTTGGGTCAGGTATTTTGGTTAGCACCCATCTCTCAAAAACCAATCTATTCTCCATGTGCAAAACAATTGCACTACCCCACATTTTGCTCACCCTACCATTTTATGAAATTCACACACAAAAAGTACAGTCTCTCCCAACGTCTCATAGCAGAAAGCCCTAGTGGGCTCTTACATAGCTAACTATTACCTTCACAAACATACTCCAGTACATTTAATAGCATAGCGTGAGTATTATCAATAATTAAACATCATAAAAATTAATGTTAAACTATAATTATTAAAAAATGAACAAACCGCATTTTGCATTGCATGATCCTTACTTCTTCACTTCCATTACTTGCTAACTCACATAATTCATTAATTTGCCATGGAGATCCCTGTCATTTGTGGGATAAAGAGAATTGCACATATGTATTTGCAACATGTTTCAAATATAAATTACGTGCAATACATAAAACGTTTTCTTAAAATAAGTTGTTACTGGGTTATGAAAAAGACATGCAAGTATAGTGCGTGCAAAGAAATTATTAGAGTCTGCTGAATAGTGTTCATTGAACCTAAAAATTCCACACACTTCAGTTTTTTGGGGGTGCTGGGAGGTTCATGAATCATTCACAAGCCAGTACACAAACATTCACCAGCTGGTTTGAATAACTAATTTTCAAACTATGTGTTTTTTTCAAACAGTTCACTATTCATGGTGATGGGTCATATGGTATTGTTTCTGATTCCTGACTGGTTAAAATTTAATCTACAATAAGCCCATTATACTTTCAGGATTCACCAACATTTTCATGAATAGCAACAGCCAAATAAGTAGTCAGGATAATTATGAATTATAGGACCCCTATGTCTTGCAGTAAATCAAATTCAACTATTAGCAAATATATTCACAAATCTGTTCTATTACTCAACCAACTCTAAGAATTATACAGGCATTGCACTTTGAGGCCTGGATCCAGCACGGCACTTGAGCATGTGACTAGCCCAATCAACTAAAAGGATCTACTCATGTGCTTAAAATTAAGCAGATGCTTAAATGCCTCATTGGATTGAGTTACAAAACATTATCCATATCCTGGCTCTAGCTATACTAAGACATTTTGGTTAAAAGCATATATGGGACATTTAAATACACAAAGGCAAGAGAAAAGTGTAAAAGCCTGAGGAGAGGGAAGGAGGGAGAATTAGGTTTTTGATTTGTCACATGTCAATTGTATGAGATGGCTTTGACCAGGACAGGTGAAAGAACGTCATTCCTGACAAAAAAAAGTGTTCACACTATACATCTAGAATTGCCTCTTTCTTAATAAAAAATATTTTAAAATGAAAATGAGTTTATATTAAGTATTACATTTTTCTAATTTATTACCTCTGTATTTATTTAAAAAATCCATTTTCTTTATTTAAAAATTAAAAAAGAAAGATGCTAATAGACATGTCCCTTGACATTCAGAATAAAGTGAAATATTACAGCATTCAAAATCAGGCTGAACAAAATGGCAAAAAAGTTTGCGGGAAATTCTATAAAACAAAAATTTTGATTTTCGCACAGTCCTAGTTGGGAGCTACTGTCTTTAACTTCTCTCTCTACCTCCCCCATCTATCCTACAATAAATAATGGTTCAGCTGTAGCTCGAAAACATGATTATTTTAGAAAAGCCTAGAGCATCTGACCTTGCTTGCTAGTTTAGTTTGCAGCACTGACTCTCTTACAAGTTGCAATGGATACAAGGCAGGGCATCCCATAAATCCAATAATTCAAAGAACAGATTTGCAGGGACCGTAAGTTTTAGCTTCCACATTTATCTCACATTGATCTAACAATAGTGGGTTTGCATTGGTTTGATGTAGCTATAAAATTATACTTTGTGAATCCATTAATCTTCCTACACTGTTCTTACCACTGTGATGCTATTTGCAGATCACTACATGTCACTTTCATACCGTGATGTGATTTTAATAATGGGGCCTTTAGCACTGTTTTGTTGAGCTTAGTTATATTATTTTATGTGACTTCATGTGCCAGATCTTCATTTAAATTGAATATTTCAAGCCAGTTATTCCTGTTCCAGAAGTTTTAATATTTTTAATTGCAGCTGACAGTTTCATTCCATCAACAGAGAAGTGTAAGAGTATTCAGAAGACTTGTACATACTTCACAACAGAAGTAGGTTATGTGACGTTGGGCAAAGAATCAGAGTCACTTTCTTTAACACTGAACAAGGCACTTTATGAGTATAAAGAAAACAGTATTATTCCTAATGTTGCCCTTTTCTTTCTGTGCTTCAGTATAGAACTTCTGCCTACAAATTTCCCCAGCCCTCTCTTGAGTAGCTTCTTACCACAGATTTAAAGAACCAATAATCATCCTCATAGGACATGGGTACTGGGTTGATTTGTCACTAACTGCTTACAATGGAGGCCACTAGAAAGCATTGCCCATAAAAATGGAAGCTTATTGTGTTGCACAGCTAAGAAAATGACTGATGGATGCTGATGCTGTAACATCAGCAATTGGATATACTGCCTTTTATAGCTAATACTGAACTATACCGATCGTTTCACAGGGGTTGTAGTCTAGACAGATATTAGAATATTCATGGATACATGTAAGTAGTAGCATTTCATCTCTACCTCAAACCACAAAAACCAGGACCACGCCTTAAAATAGAAAAAGGCCAGGGCCACCAAGTGAAACAGAAAAGTCCAGGTCAGGAATAGACCCAAAACAAGGTGAAACTTACTGAGTGGCATAAATACTTATTAAACATATTCTGATAGTATATTGATGCTTAAGAATCTATCCACAGCCTTAGCTCCACTCCCTGACCTTAGCATGAAATTTAACTGTATGTTTGGATATAGGGATGTATCCAAGAGACCAAATGCCATTCAGTACCAACACTTTTCCATTGCCAATACACACATATAGGAGTAAAGTTGTGTTTAAACTTATTTACTGTGGTCTTTTTAAATATTAAAAAAATACTTTGAATCACATTTGGCATAATGGCAATAGATTTAATTGAAATTACAAAGATAAGGCAGGACTCAAACTCTTATACTTAATGGGAATGTTACCCCAAAGATTTTCTTCCCCTCTCTTTAACTGCTAAGCAGGCATACCTTTCACACAGGATATTAAAGAGATCATGAAGGAAAGAGATCTTCCAGATAGGTACCTTTCCATTTTAAACTCAGACACTCATCAGCTCAGACTGATTGTATTCAGCCCCATGTGGGAAAACTGAAATTTTAAGTTATTTCTACGTACAAAGTATGTATTAAAAAGCAAATAAATAAAACCAATCTCATTGCTACTTCCATTTTCTAAATAAGTATCAACCATTTCCAACACATTGTATTTTTTAATAGAGATAAGTTATAGGCCATATGTGGAAAAATCCAACAAAAGCATTCAGTATAGGATTTTGTTAAGAAGTTTGGTAATGAAGGATACCTTGCAAACAATACATAAAACTGGCTTAATTATGTATCCATTGACATTGGACATAAAAGATCATCAAGAAATTAAATTATCCGATTGGGAAGAAATTTGGCAGAGATTCAAAACTGCATCATATCCTATTTTTATGGTTCCTTTGAAAAAGCTCTACACCAGATTTTACTAAAGACCCATGTAGCAGTGTTCTCTAACCATAGTAAATGGTATAGGGCAGACCAGCTGCTGGTTGGTAGTATCTCTAGCATTTACTGTGGATAGCGCAATCTGCTTTATATACATAAGTGTCCAGTAAAATCTGTTACAGATTACGTTCTGGAGCAGTGGTTCTCCCATGTATCGTTGGGGATATGCAGAGGTCTTCCAGGGGGTACATCAACTCACCTAGATATTTGCCTAGTTTTACAACAGGCTACATAAAAAAACATTAGCAAAGTCTGTACAAACTAAAATTTCATATAGATGACTTGTTTATTCTGCTGTATATACTGAAAAGTAAGTACAATATTTATATTCCAATTTATTTATTTTATATTTATATGCTAAAAATGAGAAAGAAAGTGATTTTTCAGTAAGTGTGTGCTGTGACACTTATACTTTTATGTCTGATTTTGTAAGGAAGTAGTTTTTAAGTCAGGTGAAACTTGGGGTCTGCAAGACAAATCAGACTCCTGAAAGAGGTACAGTAGTCTGGAAAGTTTGAAAGCCACTGGTCTGAAGCATACAGAGATAATATTAATTTGTTTGTGGTAGCAGATACGAGCCCCAGTCACAACCAGGACCCCATTGTGCTAGGCACTGTACAAACACAGAACAAAAGCATGGTTCCTGCCCCAAAGTGCTTACATAGCTTACAAAGAACTAGAATATTTTGCCACTAGTTACAAAAGTACTAGAGAAACGCATGCAAAGGTGTTTTAACAATTTTGAATACCAAGATACACCCTTCTACAAAACTCTGTATACTGGAATTGGAAGATGAATAAAATCTGCCAGCAAGCACTAAGAAATTGGGTAACAAAATTGGAAATCTAACACCTGCAGGGTATTCAAAATAATTGGAAAAAACTGTCAAACCCAGATTTAATGGAAAAAATAACTTTATATGGAAGTACACTAAAATTAGGTGTCATATTGATGAATATGTGATATAGTTTGGCTTTCCAGAGTTGTGTTTTTGCTGAAAAAGCATTTTATAGGTGACATTTGTAATTAGTACAGACTGATTTCATTATCTTGTGGTGGGCCAATTCCTATACCAGAAAAGGGGGGGGGGGGGGAGATAGATACTTTTGTGTGCATCCCATTGCCCTGGTGTTGATGATTTTTGTATTAATTTAAGTGTCTCATTGCACTATAATTGGTTTGTTTTAGTTTTGAAAAGTTTGTGTGTTTGTTCCTTTAAAAGACCAAGAAGCACACAGACAAAGGGATTGGGGGTTGTTTTTAATCTCTGAAAATGTTACTATTCTCCCTTTATTTATTTAGACTGAAGAGAATGAATTGCTGTTGGGCTTAAGGGAAAATGTTTATACTCATATAGAGTTACACATAAGAAATAATCGTATACTGGACATTGCATGCAGTTAAGTGATTTTTGTCCTGAATATAGTATTACATTTATTTAGACATTTCACGGAGTTCCTTTTGCTTGAAGTGCTGCGCCTCTTAATTTCCATGGCCTATGTTAACTTTCAGTGGGAGAGTCGTCCCCTTGACCACAGCTCAAAACTAAGCATTTAAAGCGAAGCATATATTGAGTTCTGCAACATGTCTAGCAAAGATTCCCTTCAGAAACATATCCTGTGGTGTATATGCTGCTTTACAGAAATATTTCATACATCCTCACCTGTACCTTTTCACGAATATCCAACCAGATTTGCCACCTCAACTCTTTGAAATTTTCTAGGTGTTAAGAGGAAAGCATCATTCAACATGCATTCATATACATATATATACTGAAATAATTATTCAGTACACTTAACTCTCATCTATGAGATCAATAAAATAAAAACTCTCATTTTTAGCCATTCAAGCAAGCCTGGAAGATGTGTGACCTCATTTTTATCTATGCATATTTAGGGTTATAAGAGGAAGGACATGCTTTGTTAATTTGGACAGCTAACAGAAAGATTACATTGGATTTTTACATCTGACCTAAATCTAGTTCATTTTCCATCACTATTAGTAACTATCATATGAAAAAACTGAACCGAAACAGGCAATTTATCGGAAAACCTGTATAGGTTTACAGCTGATAAATTCTAAGAGGCAATTACTACATATAAAATGATTTGGAAGTCATGTCTGATCCACTTTGAGATGCAGCATGGGATACATTAAACACCTTTGGTGTTTGATATAAAATCTGGATACACAATTCAGCTCTCAAACTAAGAATTCTGAAGGCCTGTTCTGTAATTCTATAAGATTTATATCAGAAATGAGAACTACTGTTGTTTTTAAAGAACCTTTTCCTAAAGGTTCAAAACCAGAATATCATCAAAAATTGGATCGTCAAACTTTAAAGCAAAGTAAAACTCAAAATATACTGATAATCTCTTGTGCTCAAGTTTTGCACTCTGTTGCCCAATGCCCACCTGAACTTCCCCATATGAAACTTGTATAGCTGGGACTTCAAGGGGCATGTCAATCTGGGAGCTCAGAGATAGGGAACAGCCACTCAGACAGTAGATTTCTCATTAGGAACATAAGAAAAAGTCGGTGCTACTCCAAAGCATCCATGTACACAAGATACCCTGTTTTCTAAGCCACACTGGGAGAGCCGTAGTGCTTGGCCAAAATGGGGGAACCACAGAAGCATAGGTCTTGAATAATGTTTTGTTATTTCTTTGCTTGTTGTACTGTTGGGCCTGAGATGGACAGTAATTTGGGGTTAGAACAGTAATTGAACATATATATGTTGATGGGAAAGTGGGAAGGATGAAGCTTGGTTGTTACAACAGGCAACAAGAGATGGGAAGTTTCCATCAAGAGGGCAACGTGTTGTGGTGAGGTCTTCCAGGTCAGAAGGATTATTTCTCTTTGCACCTCTTTCTCAAGTTCCCTTTTTGGGTTTGCCACCACACTAGTCTCAGGGGCAATAAGGACTAAGGTGTCTGCCACAGACGCCCATTGGCAGCTGTTAAGTGCTCTCTCGCTGAGCCCACGGGGCTTCCCAGCTTGTCTCTGTTCTGGGTTGTTTCCTGCTTAAGCGTCTCCTTTACTGGATATGTTAGTATACCACCACTCTGTGGTAGTGCTCCAGGAGGCTGCCTGAAGCAGAGCTTTTTTCACTCTGCTGTTCTAAGCTTTTCTGCCCCCCTGCTTCTGATATTCTCCCTCCCTTTATATTAGGCTTCGTTACCCTTTTGAGGTCCAGCAGTGGGTGCCTGCCTCCATGACTGGCAACCTTGGTAGCTGAGCGTGGGCACGGTTGGTCTGTTTGTTTGTAGATAGGAAAGGCTCCCCTCCCCTCCCTGCCTAAACTCTGAATTGGGTTTACAGACCCCATCACAGTGTCTTAATGCTAGCAATTTCCCATCCTGTCAGGGTGAGAGAACCTAAGTCCTGGGTGGAAGCTGTATGTTTGAAAATTACCTTTTAGGGATAAAGGGTACCCACTGGGGCAGTGTGGAGGCTCAGGGAAGTGATTAATCCTGTTTTGGTATTCATACATTTTAAGAACAAAAAGGTACTACTCTGATCATCTAGTGTCCAACCTGCTATATAACACAGGCCTTGGAGTATCAGCCAGTTATTCCTGCAACAGAGGGAATTATTGTTCCCTCCTAAAATAAGTGAACACTGTCAAACCCGATAACCTGTGGTCGAACTACAGCATCACTTTTAGAAAGACATCCAAACTCAGTTTAAAGATTTCATCACAAATATACCACCTGCTATAGTGTGGGGAAGTAATTCTGCCATGTTTTGCTTTCCTAGAAGCACGTCTTATTTATCCTTCGTAGGCTACCTTGAAGGTCCTTACTCACACCCAGACTGAGAGATTATGCGGTGGCATATGACAGTGTGGTGGCCAAAGTGACTGAATCATACTACTACAGATGGGTATGGCTACAGGCAGTCCAAGTCCCTCAGTCCCACTGGGGGAAACAAGGTAGGGGAAAACAAGGTAGGAACCACTTCCCAGGTGGAGACCAGATCCATGGAATAGCATCTGTATCTTAATTCTGTTTAATGAAAGGTCAGTGGCTAATAAAGTTACCATGCATGATTCAATCAAGGATGCCTCCAACACTTTACAGGAAATGCTGAACCCAAGGCGACAAAGATCATGAAAGTGCCTGCCACTGAGGTCCTATCAAGGGAATGAGTACAGTGGGGCACAGAGCTGGCTGAGGAAGGAGAGCTCTCAGGGTTGGGAAGTGACATCTCTTATCTAGCATGTTCTTTATATTACCAGCCATATTTGGCAAGCCTATGAGACTTTCAGCCAGGCTGTCACCAGCCTTTCAGAGGCAAGTGATAAGGCTGACTTGCTTATACTGTCCTATACCCCTGTGAGTGCAATCTATCAGCAGGTCCTATAGAACAACCCAAGTGATGGGCTACCAAAGAGAAGAGTAAGAACAAAAAGGATAAGCATGAGGAGGAATTCCCAGTGTTCGCCCCCCTCCAGCAACCACTAAATCAACCATGTGGTTTCCTCCTTAGAAGTCAGTTATGAGGGAATGGGAATAGAAGAGTTGTCCCCAAAGTCAAAAAGGAAGAAAAACTCTGGCATTGGGAGAGTACGTTGCCAGACCTTTCTGGCAGGGTCTTTCAGCACACAGAAATATTAGCAGAGTTGCCCATGGCATCTTCATAGAATGGGATATACTCAGCGTTGGGTAGGTGTGCATAAGAAATCAGGCCTTCATTCATTTATGCAACTGTAAAGTACTATAGACCTGCTAAGTGTATTACTTATGGAAAAGTATGTAAACTTCATCTGAATTTTAAATAAGCCTGAAAAGGGAAAAATTGAATGCGATTTTTTAAAATAGGTTAAATAAAAATATTTACTGTTGTAAATGTTTCCCATCACTTTGTCATTCCTAAGTGTTTTAAATATTTTTTATAAATTAAAGTGTCTTCTCCTTTAGGAATGTTTGTAGACACTTTTATCCTTTCAAATAATACACAAGTATTCAGGACACTCATTTGGCCAAGAATGAGTTTGAGTGATGAGCTTTACAATATTCAAATTACAAACTTTTTAATAAATCAAATAGCTTTGTTTTTAAATATATATATAAACCCTCTTGAGATAGCCAGTCAAGTATTCATGAAAAACAATAGAAAATAATTCAGTAAATAAGATTAATCAGGTCCTTTAGCTCTTTCCTAATTACAGTATTTATTTTTACATTTGCAATTCCAATTTATCTTTAAGCAACCTGAATTCAAGCTTAGATTCCAAGTCTATGTACACAAAAGGAAGCACTATTACAGCACCTTCTGCATTTTCACATGTCAACAAGAATACCTGTTGAAAAATTTGGTTTTTGAAAAGCAGGTGTCAGCTCAACAGAAGACCTTATTTAGACCCTCCAGTATATATGCACCCTTTCGTATAAATCCTCACCGAACTACTAGGCCCAGAGTTGGTGTTTGGCACACACCGAGCAAGAGCTAAATATCAACCAGTTTATCTTCTATATGTGACAAGAAATGAATCAACTTTAATTCACTAGGCATGTTACTGAATGCAGTTCCCGGAGGAGCAATGCAGAAAAGTTTCACAAAGGTGGGAATGGTATGTGTTTGGAGCTACAAAAGTTAAAATTGCTTTCTTTCTATCCCCTACCACATCTCAAGAACTCTATTACAAAACACAGGAACTTTTAAAAATAATTTCCTATCATTCGAGACACAACATTTATGAGGACATAGTGGCCTGCTATTTTTGACCAATTACATACAGGAGTGTAGCTAGAAAAGCAAAGGTACTACAAAAGCAGCTGAATATCAAATTCAAATCTTTTTTTTAACAATCCTGCCATTTATCAATTGAGTAAATTATTCAATGTCTATCAGCAATGTGTCAAACAATTTATTTGAAGCTAGCTTTACTGGAGACTAAAATCTTCTCATCCCCCCCACCTGCAATTGTGGTGAATTCCCCCTCATTACCCGAAGTCCTTAAAATAAAAATAGGTACAGTCTTTCTATATCCCGGCACTTGGTGCCCATCTATATTATTACAATTGACTGAGGGGGCCCAGTTCCAACACTTACGTTTTCCAGTGCAGTTCGGACTTTCACCACATCCAAGGTTTTAGCTCAGTAAGAAAACTCTGAAGTTCCTATCTATGCTACAAAACAGAGTCATGTTATAAGGAAGTCTGAGGATAGATATCGTGTAACTGGGCTTTCTTGACTCAGGTAAGATAGCCTTCAAAGGCCAGAAAAGCTGACAACATGTGACTTTTGCAAAATTATTTTTCTTTTACTGCAAGATGGTGATGACGAAGTACAAACAACACACAGCAAAGATTCAGGCCATCACCTAAGTCAGAAGTGTTTGTACCGTAACCGAGGTGACTGAACGGTGTCAGACTACAGCAATAACCATTCCTGCCATATTTTTGGACCTCCCATGCTTCAGGACATCTGGAAGTCAGGTTCCTCGTAACAGCAAAGCCATGTTGTGTCTCAGTACGGTTTTTATTCTATTTATAACTAACCGAAATATACAACATACATAACCCAATAGAATACAGGAGTCAGTTGAATAGACAGGGAAAGCAGAGCAGCAGTCTAACTGTTGTTTCGGAAGCTCTTTGACCCATCCTTTCCAGAGTCTCTTTCACTAGTCCGTTCAGCTGTTCACTGCAGCAGCCCAAAGGGCATCTATCTGCAATGTTATCTGATAAAATGTTTCTTTGGCACACTGAAGCAAAAGCACTATTGGCTATTTCTTTCTATCCTAAAATTCTCAGTTCAAACTGCATTATTGCCGTATGCTTTTTAGCTCACGTTGCCCCACGGTGCTGTACACACACTGTAATTTGGATGAAGGAAACAATTAAGCCTTCATATTTGTTTTTCTTTTTCTTTATTCTTCCCAATTACTTAAGTATTTGTAGGCAGCCCAAATGAGCCAACTGAAGAAACCCACACTAATAATTGACCACGTTCCTGAGCAGATTTAGTAAACTTGCTGCCTACGTCTACCTATCCTGGAAATTTTCTGGGAAATAATGACAGCTTTCCCATTATACTGAGCTCCCAATTCAACTATGTTTGGAGAATGAGAAATGTGAATTCAACAAGTAACCCACTCGACCTTCAAAAATCGGAAACTCATCCACAACCACAGGGACAGCTGGAACTACACTGTGACCTCACCCTAAAACGATTAGAGGAGCAGGGGAAGAAATGGAAGGGAGAAAGAATCAAACATGGCAGTATTGGATGGGGAGAGAATATACTATCAGTAAAAATGACAAATACAAGATTTTACAAAAAGGATGAATAATTATAGAACTAGTCAAAGGGATAAAAAAATTAAAAAGTTTGAAGAAAAGATGAAGTAAGACAGCAGCAAAGGTGGAAAACAGGAAGAGAAAGAGAGAAAGAAAGGAAAGCAGAGAGACACCACAAATCATTTTTTAATAGACAGGTGTTTTTAGACCTGGTTTTAAATCTTAGAATGGTTTGACTGTTTCTAGCATTCACCAAAACTGAAAATTTTCCTGGCTTTCAATAGAGAGGGGGCAATGCCACATCAGCAGACCTGAGCTCACTTGGACACTACATGTCTCCCTCTGTTTTCTTCCTGAAATATTGGTAGGTATGTTATGTTGTGTCTGGTAGGGGCCTTATGGATGTTTTAATTTTAATAAGAGCCACCTCTTACTGCATCTGAGTCATAGCAATACAGCTCAGCAAATAAGATTGCTCATTAAAAGATTATTTTCATATCTACTTTGTTTTCCCTATATTAGTTGAAATACTGAATTCCTGAGTTTGCATCCGTACAGTACGAGGATCCTAGTGACAGTACAGAATAAATTCAATTTAAGCAATTTACTCCTATCTTGAAATTAATTTTCCAAAAGCAATTTCCATTTTTAAATATATCTGGGCAATTCTGCTTTTCATTTGGGTAAGGTGAAGGTTTGCTTTGTTCCTCATTTCTGAGTAGAAGACATTTTCAAATTCTTGTCAGAAATCCACTATGGATTGACATGTGGTTTCCATTTAGAGATGTCAGACCAGACTCCTCCCCTCCCCTTTGATTTCAGGTCACATCCTATGCATGGGGAAAACATGTATTTTCCCTAGTTTGGGGTTTAAATCCGAGTTTCCATTCAAAGTTTAGATCCAGGCTTATAAAGTAGTATAGGTTCACTGCAACCTTAGACCACGTTTATCAAAAGGTGTGAAAAACTTCATGAACTTTTTTGAGAACGAAAGGCCAAATTCTAGGCTTGTAACGAATTCAAACCCAGGTCACATTCACCTCATTTCAGATTTCACTACAGAAAATATTTTTAATTTCATGTAGTGATACTGGTACCTTGGACCATTTTGTTCAGGTGAAAGTGACTGAGTATACTTGGTCTTTTTTACCTCCTTTGAAGCCTCTAAGATAAGCCCTAATACAAATATATTTCCTTAAAGACACCATAGCGGGAGCCATTACATTCACAATACCTAGAAGTAAAAATGTCAAACATGCAATGCTTTTGGGACCATTTTCATCTGTGCGCCTTTGCAGCCAAGAGCTCCACTTTTTTAGCTAGAAGGGTTTTCATAAATTCACTTAATACCCAAACAATTTCTAAATACCTAGCCTTTGGAACAGAATGCAAAATCATATGTTCTATTCACTCACCACATAGAATGAGTCCTGCATCATATTTAATTATCTTCTAGCAGCTCACTTCATAGTTCTGAGAAAGATTTTTTTAAACAGCCTTTTAAAACATAAAAAGCAAATACTGAAAAGTACATTTCCTACTCCTTCCTTCATCAAGTCACACAGGATACTGCTGTAAGCTTCCTGCCTAAGGTGCCCTTTTAATTAGGGCCAAGCATTCAAGTTCCGTAGGAACCATATTAAAGCGAAAGACAGAAGTGAAAGTCAGGTTAACCTGGATAAATATCTTGGCATTTCTACTTGTGTTTAAAGTTGTCACTGGCTTTTTTAATGCCTCTGGGAGCTATTGATGGAGCCAAAATAACAAGCCATCTGCTGTTCTCATAATATTTCCTCCACCCAGGAACTCAAATACCATGCTACTAAAGGGCAAAATGACGAGAAAGCACAATATAATCTACATGCATTGCATGAAGATAACATTTTATGTCACAAGTTGTGACTAATGTAAATATCTTTGCAAAACTGATTCATAATGGGATACTCATTTCCTACTGTACATGTATCTAATTACATGTTGGTAAATTTATGCACTACACAGTGTGTACTGAAGAATCCCAAGAGTATTGGCATACTTTGAATGTATGTGATTAGTGCCTAATTCTACATTCCTAGTAATCCTGCTATGTATCAGATCTCAGTTTTTATCTGTTATAGAGAATTACTCCTAGTTCCCGGGGGCACCTTTTAAGAAGAATGCATATAATGTGCCCAAGCAGTGGCATTAATAGCCATGAGCAACAGGGATGGGTTCAGGGTTTAGGATGTGTGTTTATTTGTATTAATGCTTTTCCAAAAAAATAAAAGAGCTCTGACCTTCTTGTGGCATTTCCACCCGCCAGCTACAAACTAAAATACTGTGAAATACTGATTTCTCATTATATCAACCCCATCAATGACTCCCTGAGGCACTAAAAATGCCAGAGAAAAAGTAAGTACAAACACAAATACCAGACACCACTGTGAACACCCCATTGCTAATTAAGTATATTCATGTGGAAATCTGTGGGAGATAGTAATTCTGCTGCAACGATTCAGTCTTGCATAAGAGAATATTTACACAGGTCAGTATAAAACTTATGACCTAAAATTATATCCCATTCCATTAGATTGTGCAGTGTCTTCATTTCTCATATTAGCTTCACCCATAAGCTTTGGTCACCACCATGTTATGGGCCAAGGACCAGATTTACAGACGGATTTAGATGCCTAAAGGGATTTTAACAAACCAGTCTAAGAGAACTAGGCTAGGCTAGCTTTCAATGGGAGTTAGATACCCAGCATGCTTAGCTGCCTTTGTAAATCCCACTCTTACCCATTTGCATCTTTGGGTGACTAAGTCCAGTATTATGATCAATGGAACTGAAGTCAGTGGGCTCATGTTCTCTGGTGGGATTGTGATTGATGGAACACCAGGGAAACGGAACCTGGGGAGGTAAGCTGTAAACAACACAGCCATATGAACAGGGCAGTGCCCAGGGTTTGACAAAGCTCTGCTTGATCAACTTAACCTGCACTGAGCATCACGTTTTGTGATGAAACACGGTGGCAGCATCTGAGTTGCAAGTTCTCTTCAGGGCAATAACTGGCAGTATGAACCATGGAACTTGGTCTCAAGACCCTGGAGCCCTGGATTTTACAAACACAAACCTCGCTCAGCTACATAGCTGATGGAGGGAGACGTTTGAGCTGTACATAGACCTGGCCACACAGGATGATGAAGACAGCAGGATAGTAAAGCCGTTCCTTTACCGTACTGGGGAACAAAGCGGAGAGAGGTCTGCACCACTCTGAAGCTTACCGTTGCCTCAAGCAACACAGCAGTCCAAAAAAGCCCAGGGAAACTGTTGCTTCCCAAAAGCAGAATGAAACTGTGGAGTGACCCAGATTTTTCACTAGAGACCAATCCAAAGGAGAAGAAATACATCCCTATGTTACTGCTTTATGCACACAAGCAGCTACATTCAATTTTGTGGCCCCGAGAGACATCCTAGTTTGGGACTGGATAGTCTGTGGTACTTGTGATCACCACCTGCAAGATCAGCTGCTCTGAGCGGGTGACCATGCATCAGACAGATGTTTACACATGGGGCACGCATCAAGGGCCTCAAGAGAAAGGATGAAAGTCCTAAGAGGCCCAGCACCCTCAGAAATACATGCAGTGAGAAACAAGAGAGGAGAGCATGTGGCCAGAGTTCCATAGCCATAGTGAGTTGCATTTACTGTAGGAGACAGTATGAGTGGGGAATGGAGAAGTACCCTGCTAGGACAGCATTGAAGGAATGTGGCAAGCTGAACCATTTTAGGGGTGTGTGCAAAAGCAGAGGAAGGTCCCGAAAGAGATTCAGTCAGACTTGTACAAGAGGGAGAGGACACATCAGACAACGGTGATGACCTCTTGACTCTTCTTGAGTCAGAGAGCATATCCAGTTCCTCCTATCAAGAAAGAAAAGCTACAAGAAAACACCAACCTCCATGCACGCAACAATGTTAATGGGGAAATGCCCTGTGCAATTTCAGTTGGACAAACGGGTCTTCTGCAAGGTGACTTTTCAGTGTGAATTGGACTCTAAAATTCCTATTACAAAGAACAGACACAACCTAATAATGTACAATGAGAACCTAATGCAGCCTGTAGGAAAATATGGCCTCACAGTAACTAACCCAAATAATAACAGAAGGCACCAGTTGAAGTTTGTGGTGATAGATGGTAAGGACAACAAAGCCCTTTGAGAGAATACAGTCACATAGGCCATGGACCAGATCAGGGTGCAGCATCAGAGTATTATAGCTGCAGTGCAAGAACCAACAAGGGGAGTCCCAAGGACAATGGGGACAATTTTAAAGCATATGGGGATGTTTTCAAAGGGGATAGATGCCTCAGAGGAATGCTACAACTGGAAGTAGTCTCCACAGTGGAATCTGTGGTTATTACAAAGGAAAGCTTCAGTGGCATTATGTAATCCAGCACACAAGAGGCTGGAAAGATTGCAGAGCCGGGATGTCATAGCACTTGTAGAGGCCAGCACAGCCTGGTGGAGGTAAGAAAGTACACATCTGCATAGAACCAAAGCCACTGAACTAGGTATCGAAAAGATGCCACTATCTTCTGCCCATCATTGACATCTTTCCAGAAATTTCCAAAGCTAAAATCTTTCTGGTCTGTGATGTGAAGAACAGGTTTTGGCATATAAATAAGCCTGGATAAAGAGTCCACCCTGCTGACAACCTTTGCAACACCATTTGGTCATTACAGATGGCAGCACATGCCTGGCACCTGAGAATTTCCACTCATCCACATATCTGGAAGGACTGGCATGAAAATAATTGCAATTGATACTCTCTTTGTAAGTGAAGGAAGAAATGATAAAGAAGCTGAGCGAGACTATGATAGAAAACTACAAGTTTTTCTACAGCAACGCAGGCTCAGGAACATAAAACAGAAAAAAATGGGACTCAGACAGCATTGGGAGATACATTGGACATCTGCTCACAGCAAAGGGACTGAAAGCAGATCCCAACAAGATCAAGGCAGTCAGACATACCAGGTCCATTGGATGTGAAAGGAATGGAGCACTTCATAAGAATGATACATTTTCTGTCCGAGTTCTGTCCACACCCATACATCAGCTCACACAGCAGGATGTTAAGTGGGACTGGGCAGGTTCCCAAGAGCAAGCATTTGACATGCTGAAACAAATGATAAGGGATGCCCCTGTCCTGAAGTACTACCAGCCAGCCAGCCACTGACACTCCAGTGTGATGCAGCAGAGAAAACATGGGCATAGTTCTTTTGCAGGAGTAGCTGGTTGTTTATGCCAGGAAAGTCCTGTCAGAGACTGAACAGAGGTATGCTCAAAGAAGAGGAGAGCTTCTGGTTTGTATTTGGAGTGGAGCATGGTCACCTAACAATAGTGCAATTACACCACAAACCTCTAGAGACAATCACGGCACAGCCCATTCTTAGTGCTCCAAAGAGATTGCAGCACATGTTGATGCACCTGCAGTGCTACTTGATAGAGATCAGCTATTGTCCAGGATGATTACTGGTATTAGCTAATACTCTGAACAGGGCACATATACCCAGCATTAGCAAGCTGGAGGAAGGGAATCAGGATGATCAGTTCATTAACATGCTGCACTATCTCGCAGTTTCAACAGCAAAGCTGATGGAAATCAACGAGGGTACAGAAAAAGATGTCCATCTACAGGCAGTCAAGACAGTGATACTAGCAGGGTGGCTAGAGGACAAAAGCCAAGTATCTGTATGAGCAGAACCATATTTGAAATTAAAGATGACCTAAGTGTGTAGGATGGAATCATATTCCAAGAACAGCTGTTGTCCCCACCTCATTACGTAAGGATGTCATGCAAAAAAAATACAAGCCTCACACTTGGGTATTGACAGCTGTCTTAGACATTCTCAAGAGTGTATTTACTAGCCAGGAATTAATATTCAACTTCACTTCTTGATAGAAGAGTATTACACCTGCTGATCATGTGATAGCCACCAGCAGAAAGATTGCATTAGCATGTGAGCTGCCCAACCAACTGCAGGAGAAGGTGACAGCAGACTTAGTTACTTTCAAGGAAAAAGAAGTGCTTGATTACAGTGGGCTATTATTCACATTTTTGAAAGGATGATAATGTGCTTAATTCAAGAAGCAAATCAGTGATTGGCAAACCGAAGGCTCACTTTCTCACTATATTCAGTGACAACAGATGTTAATTTGCCTCAGAAAAATGCAATGAGTTTGCACACAAATGGGAGTTTGAACACCACTCCTCCTCTGTAGCATTTCCATTAAGTAAGGATAAGGTGGCATAAGCTGAGCAAACAGCTAAGAGACCATTACAAAAGGGTGTTTCTCCTGGTTCAGACCCCTTGTTAGCATTTTTGGCACACAGAAATACCCCATCACAGGGATGCCAAAACAGTACAGAACAGGTGACCCAAAGTAACAGGATGCACTTATGAGCCGGCAGACATAACACCCAGAGACAGCCTACAGAAAGAGAGATCATCACAGAACAGACAGACAAAGAACCATCTGGAGGCAAGCTCCACGGGCAAGAAGGAGGCTCCACAGATATAGTTAGCTAGACCCGAAGACAGGTGACAGTGGGACAGAGATAGGTCACTCCCAGCATGATCGCCCATGGAGCAGACCAAATTATTTCAAAAACTATGTAAACAGCTGATACTGTGTGTAAAGACAAGATTCCAGAGTGGCAAACCTCTGGCAAAAAGGTAGAGGCCTGAGCATCAGTTATTTTAGGAGTTCTCAAACTGGGGATCACAAGGTTATTACGTAGGGGGCCACAAGTACATGGACAAAACAGAGAGCAACTGCTATAAAATATATAATTTAATTCTAGCGTTTCAGAAAACTATGCACGCCTTTCCATTGCAATGTAGTGTATTTACTTCAAAACCTATTATAAACATATAATGCAGTGGTCGTTGTTCCTAAATATATATTTAACATATATTTAACAAATATTTAACACCTCTTATATTATCTATTGTTAGGGCGCGCAAGACTTTGTAACGCGAAATCAGTATAGTTTGACAAGAGCAAGGCCCTAAAAGCAATGCTAAGCCAGAAAAGCTAGAGTTAAGACCTCTCAGGAGCAAAACCCAGACGCTGCCCTCTGCCCGACCTTAGGCCAGAGGAGGAAGTGCCTTGGGGTCTGGAGCATCCTGAGACGGCCACAGACATTTGCTAATGCCTGATAAGCTAAAAGGTTCCTATTTTAATAATAATAAAGGAGAAGTAAGACTATGACTGAGTTCTCTTTGAAGTAAACAACTAACATCACCTTATTCCAGAAGGTCCCTAGCTAACTACCAATAAACTAATAGCAACTAAGTGTTAAGGCCCAATCCCTACTGGGATTGAGATATACGTCATGTATTACTGGGTAAGGCTTGCTGCAAGTTGAGGGAGGAAAAGGGTATATCAATCCCCCAAGAGCCTTCCCAAGCTGAGACTCCCCGAGACTCCGTGGAAGCCACAGCGGATGCCTCAGCCAGGATGGTTCCCGTATGTCACCCGCTTATCAGAACAAAGTATGGGTCTCCCTCGTTCTTGGTGATAAGCGTCCCTGCACACGCTTAAATAAGGCTAGCTTCTTACATCGATGGGCCCCCAGGAGTATATTGCTGTAGGTATCCTCTTGGCAGGTCTCTTCCTTGCTTAAGGTTCACTTCTTTGTTCACTAACTGCAGCTGCTGCTGTGGTTGCTCAGCTTATGTGCTACTTTATATCCTTGTGGTTAATTGTACTTTCATTGTACTTTTCATCTTAAGGCTTGTGCCGGAGCTGCAGTTCCTGTATGGTACAGGACTCCCGCTCCTGTCTGTCTTTCTTATGCTATCTCAGGTAATAAATAAGCATTTTTGACATCCTTTTGCCAGTGTGCTCCATTCCGCCACTGAGATAAAAATACCGAACACTACATCTATATATTATCTATATACCTCTATATATTATCACCCCTTTAAGGAAATTGGACTCTGGGGATTGTAATATCATATGTGCAGAATTGTTGCATCTCCACTCACCCCCCATATTAAACAATAACTATCTTGAAAAAGTAACTTTTCTGCTTGTAATAATTTGATAAAAATGTGTTTTAGACTTAATTTAAAAGCAGTGAGAAAAGGTAAATTCATTTTAAACAATGAGGTTATAAATCTAGCATTTAAAATAGTGCTAAATATAAAGAACGTTTTTTTAATTTATAAGGGGGGAGTCACACCTAGAGGCTTGCTGTCTGAAAGGGGTCACCAATACAAAAAGTTTGAGAACTACTGAATTATTTTCTTAATGTTTATTTTTAAGTGTTTTTAAAATATGGAAGATGTATTGTGATCAGGGAAACTGGAGTCAGAGGGCCAATGTTCCCTGGAGGGACTGTGACCAATGAAACAACAGGGAATGCTGGGAAGTTAGGCTGAAAGCAACTCAGCCACATGGGAACAGGGTTTAATAATGTTCCATTTGTTCAGCTTAACCTGCATTCAACTTCTCTCTTTATGAATGAAAGAAATCCCTTTGCAAATCTGACCTCAGATCCTCAGCTCTGTACATATAATTTTAAGAAAGTAGAAATTTAAAATCTCTATAAATAAACCAATATAGTGTACCAAGTGAACTATTTGATAAGTGCTGCTCTTGGTATAAAACTACTGTACTCTGGCTCCCACTTCCAATGGCAATTATAAACTAAACTATACACTTTGCATACTCTTGCTATAACATGCCCAGATGTTTGTCACTCATGATCAGCTCTTCAGAGAGGGCAAAAACAAAGGTCCATAATACACATGCACAGCACAGCGTTAGCTACAGTGTGAGTGTGTGTTAAAGGTATGCAACAACTTGCGAACCATATTCCGTTTTATTCCACGTAATAGGCCCATGAAGGCTCTTGACGGTATGCCCTCTCAGCAGCTAAAGAGTCGTTACATGGTATGCAAAGAAAGGGTATTGTAACTAATATGGAAATCCAGGCTAAATCCTAATGGGATTAATTATTAACAAGATAGCAAAGTTATTATTATTATTACAGTATATGACTATAGCGCCTAGGAGCCCTAGTTCAAAGGAGACTCCAGAACCTTCCCATAACACCACTTTGGTTTGTTTATTATACTTTCCCTTTTACCTCTGTTGTTTGCACTCCTATATTTAGCTCACTGGCTCTTGAGATTTGTTTGGGTTTTGTTACAAGTCTTTAGCATAATTTTGTTTTTGTTACTTTTTAGGGCAGCCAGAGGCCTGTACGTACCTTATTATACAGCAGCATGAAGGATAGCAATGAGGCATCACAACACTGTATAAATAACCAACAAACTTCAATGCAGTCTGAGCTTTCACTCAGCAGTGCCTGCCTCCTGGGGAGATGAACACTGGCAGCATCATGCACCAAAAGAACACTGTTTCAAGTCCCATGCTCTCAGCTCCTCTCTCCAAGCACATCCACGTGCAAGCCAGATAACAGGGGAGGGGAAGCCAGTTAAAATATTTGTAACAAAAGCAGCTCACTTTCTTTAAAGTAAAGCCTGCGTCATAAATGCATTCATACTTAGAATTAATAGAAATCAGATCCTGGCCTGCACTACAGCCCTTTTGAGCCACTCTAGAAGTGCAAAGAGAGCAGAAAGCTGCCCTAAAGGACAATCTACAGATTCCTCCATTGACATTAGCTCTATGCCACACACATACTCCAACCCCCTAGCAAGGGTGGGAGGGGTTGTAGCCAGAGCACCCAGGGGGCATTACTAGTCATTAAGCCAAGAATAAGGTGGCCTTAGTATCCCTGAATCAGGGAATCACAAAACTAGGACACAGCCACCTCACAGCTCTGGTGCAGCTGAAGACATGTCTATCATAAATTCCTAAATTTAGGAATTGCATAGGTGGTCTTCAGCTATTGATAATCAGATATGTATGGTATACATCACATTGCAGGCACACATATAAGGACTGCAGCCAGCCACAGATCTGCTTAATTATTTCTTTCAGAGAACAGCCAGCTTATAAACAAAAGCAAAAAGTGAGGGAACCCAACAGCAAAGGGCAACACTCTGCTGAGGCTCTGATGGAATTCCCAGTCCCAATCTGGAAAAGGTAAAGGTAAACACTTAGGCCCAAATTCTCATACATGGCCTCTGATTTTCAGAGGTTCCAAAAATCTATATCTCACAGGGAGCAGTAGGCGCTCAGCACATCTTAAAATCATGCTCCTGGTGCCCAAAGTTGGATATCCAAAAATTAGAGAACACACAGGCCTCCTTTTGAAAATTTTACTCTTAAGGGAAAGTAAGAGCATAGGAATTGTTATGCCAGGTAAGTGTTCCATCTAGTCCAGTATCATGTCTCCAGCAGTGACCTGTAACAACCGCTTCAGAGGATGGTACAAGAAACATCACTGTCAGCAGTTTTAGGATGACCTGTCCACAAGGAAAGTTTTTTCCTAATCCACGAGGATTGTTTTGTGTCCTGAAGCATACAGGTTTCCTCTCTCTTCCAAAATGTTTGGCTTTTATAATATTCGTTATAATAACTCTAGATGTTCTTATTCTCCATATACATGTCGAGTTCTTTTTTCAATCCTCATTGATGTTTTGTGACAATGAGTTCCCCAGAGCAATTGTGCATTGTGTACAAAAAATATTTTCTTTTAGCAGTCGTGATTTAACTTACAACTTCATTGAATGTGCTGTTATTCTTGTACTGAGGCAAGGTGAATAGAAATTCCTGAACTACTTTCTCTGCACCATTAAAATTTTTCTCTTTTTTTTTTTTTTTTTTTTTTTGATATACCTTCCTTATACCTCTTTTCAGTCATCTCCTCTCTAAAGTAAACAATTCCAATCTTTTCAATTTCTCTCTACATGATAGTTTTTCCATGCCTTTAATCATTGTCACACAGCTGATATGAATGAATTTGGAGATATCTCCATTTTGAGATGAGATGAGCAGAACCGAACACATTGTTGCAGGTGAGTGCATATCATTGATTTATAAGTTAGCACAATATTTTCTGCATTATCCTCCATCCCCACACATAGTAATCTAAGGACTCTCCTGTAGCATCTCTACTTCTATTCCTCACTCTGCCATTAGAATTTTAGAGTTAAATACAAAATTATTTATGTGGAAGGGTATGATTTCATGTTATCAATCTGATTTATAAAAATAACTTTGCATTTGACCTCCTGAAACTGCATTAATTTAACAAATAGCATGAACTGGGTGGCCCCTTTGATTAGATATTTGCACAACCAGATGTAAAGAAAAATACCTAGAGTTTATAATGCTTCTTAAAATATTATTTTGTAGAATGCACACATTCTGAATAAATCAGAGAGTTGTAGAGGGTTGGGAGAAGCCAGCCTATAGCACTTAAAACTAAAGTACAGTATTTTTTCCTAGGTCAAAAAGTAAAATGTATACTTAAGGCATAATTACCTCATGATAAATATCTTTGTACACTTGGATTAACATGACTGGTTAAAATTGAGTACCAAGTGCTGAGTTTTGTTTAATACCCTGCTAGTTTGATCTGCTTTCATATGCTGCGTCAGGCATAATGTGTAGTTGGTGTTTAAACCTCAACAGACAAACAGTGATTTTATTTTTGCCCACATTTCATAAGCCTGCCTTGCTAGCTAAGATTCACATAGCTCATGCCAATTCTTGTTTATGTTTCTTATTTTATTTCTCAGCCTTTTTGCAATGGCCTTTATGACTGACCCAAGTAACAGCAACACAGGGCAGTGAAGTTCTGCAAACAAGTTTTGATTCTCTTTAAATGCGGCAAGAGCCTTCAGCTGTTTTCATTTCTATGTGGTAAGTAACCAATAATGTTTGCATCGGGGGTTCTGCTTCCCATTCTCACTGCACACATTACCAGCTCATGCGCCTTTCATCTTGTAGCTGCAGCTGTTGGTGGTTTTGAGCAGCTATGATCAAATGTAAGATGGATAAAATTAATTTCTGCGGTTGCTGCTTCTGCTTGCAGGACCTTATAATGAATCTTTTCAGTGACTTCTGGATTTCTTTTAAAGTTATGTTGGCAATATTGCTGATATCACCCCACCAGTAAAATAATTTCTGATGTGTTTGTGTTTCCTGAGTGCATTTTAAAATTGATCATAATTAGAACAACATGTTTGTTTTCCTATCTTTAAATGACAGAAAATTGACAGTCTTGGAGAACTGTAAAAATAGTTCATGCTCCTAAGTGTTTAATGATCTGGTGATCACTGTTTTGCAGTGTTCACCCTTTCCATGCTATACACATTATATATAAATACAGAAGTACACTCAGTAGCTTCACAGAATGTACCCCAATCACCTGAGCTACCGTAGCTTCTAAGTATCTGGTTTTATGGAAATGGAATGCAGCTGTTTCGTAATACAACAAATATGTCATGTCATACGTCATTTATGCTAGTGTTATATATAAATATTGCTTTCATTCTGTTTTGCAGTAGTCTAGTATCTCGATCTTGCTCACACATAATTTACTAGCTACTTAAATATAAACTAATTTTCTAACATGATACATAGTTTGTTACTAATGGCATATACAAAATAAGATGCATTTTATGCTAGTGCATCATTCAGGGTAAACTGAGTGATCATAACAGCAAGATAGCATTGTATTAAAATGTCTTATAAATAATTGGCCCTACCAATTCCACAGCCGTGAAAAATGCATCACGGACCGTAAAATTGGCCCTTCCACATGAAATCTGATCTCCCCTGTGCTGCTGTGAGTGCCCGAGCTTGGCGACCCCTCACTGCTAGCCCGGGCCAGGCTGGGGTGCTCCCAGCAGCAGGGGGGAGATCAGACCCACCTCCAGTACCTCCCCCTGCTGCAGGAAGCTTCAAATCTCTTCCCCATTTTATGGCTGTACATTGCTCATTAAATATGAACATCATCAGATGAACTGAAAATTGGCTGAAGAGCCATAAACCAAAATGATGTGGGAGATGTTTGGTGGAATACCAGAAAGAGCAGATGCTTATTTAACATCTTTACTGATGACATGGAAGGGATTTAAAGAATATATTAAGAACATTTCTAGATTATTCTACATTAGGATGACCAGATGCCTCGATTTTATAGGGACAGTCCCAATATTTGGGGCTTTTTCTTATATAGGCTCCACCCCCACCTCCTGTCCCCGTCCCGATTTTTCACACTTGCTATCTGGTCACCCTATACTACATTAGGAAAGTTTAACATCATGTATGTAGCTATGGTTCAAAGGGACCTAGTGAATTCAGAAATATTATCAAAAACCATCACTATGAAAATTTGTTTGAAAAAAATGCAGTGCATTACATCTGGGAATAATATAAAATACAGAGATTCGATGGGAGGGAGATATTTAGTTTGGGGCTGCACATGGAGATGGATCAGATCACTGAGCAGTGAGGTATTTTAATATGCTCCATATGACACTAGTACAACTACAAATTGACTATTGTATTCAGTTACTGTTAGTAAAGTGGCCAGAAGGTATTAACAAATTAGAGGACACCCAGAAAGATCAACAAAAAGAAATTATTAGGAAGCCTGTAACAGAACACACTCATTATATACCCTTGAGCCAAGACATGACATTGCAGGGGTTCTTCCATTCTAGCACTCTCTATTGTCTGCCATTCTTGTTCTGTCACAGTATGTAGCTTCCATTACTCCAGCCAGGTCACCCTTTAAATTCGGTCTCCTACTGGGGTACCAGAAAAGTGCAAACAGATAACCCAAAGTCCAATGGCCTTCAGGCCAGCCTTTGGTTCCCATATGGGACTTGCCCGTCTTTGCCTCTTTTAATTCTGAGGCTTTTACTATTCCCCTTGCTGGGGAGAGAAGTGACCAGGACCACCCTCTCCTCAGGTTTCTTGCCCAGAGACGATGTGTTAGGCAGTTAAGGACTGCTCCTTACAATCCCTCCCCACTTCCTCTGGGCTGCTCCTACCACTTCCCTGTTTGTCAGTGTCTCTCACAGCGCTGCAGATTTTTCTACACCTGCTCTGAAGTTCTTCCTCTTCATGTGGCTTCTTAGTCTCCCACTGAGGAGCTTCCTCTAAGCCCTCTTCAAGCTCTCTAGTAGCCTCCCAACTGCCTCCCATAAATTCAATCCCTCCTCCATGTGGTAAGATGGTGGAAACTGGGTGACTAGGGGATTGCCTTGAAAGATGAAGTATGCTGGTGAGCTTTTCTCATCGGTACAGCAGCCATGAAGGCCTACAGGGATTTATTCCAAAACACCCTGACAAATAGGGCTCTGCTAATGCAAACCAGGCATGTTAGCCTGGGCAATTGGGCAAACTAGCCTAAGAGCAAGTCACTCTGAAAACAAATCCGCTGCCAGAAAGTCCTTCAGTTGTCTTGGTTTACTTTGGCACTCAAAATGGTTTTGTTGGCCAAGAGAGTGAACATTGGCACACAACTTCTTGCCCACTTCAAACAAATTCTCGCACAGCCTTTGACAATCCAACAAGTCCCGCAGTGAAGAGGGAACAGTGAAAGTGATAGGCAATGAACACTGCTGGGAGTCAGTGTCATGAACCTGCACATAGGCAGGCCAAGACTTTGGTCACTCTGCATTGATCTGGTGTGATACCACAGACTGGCAGCATCTTTATCAACTCAGTTGCTCTATTCTGGGACAACTTAGATAACCTCAATTCCAGGAGGAAGCTAGAAAAGTTGCCCTAACAATTGTGACCAGCCCTTTCATATCACATGGTCAAAATTCAAACAAGCCTCAAAAAGTTTCCTTTTGTCTCAGTGCTGCAACATGGAATGTCGTTATGCTTCTGATCATCCACACCAAAACAGACCATCTTGCCAGGCAGACTACTCTGGTTGCTCAAGAACTTGAAAGACTTTGTATCAACATCGCAGTGCTGAACTAAATGACCTGGTCTGATTAACTCGCCTTTAAGACAAGTTGATTATTTTAGGTGACTAACGCTCGTGTTGGATATGAGTCTATGTGGCGTGGAATACTTGGCAAACATGGTATTGGAAAGATGAACAGCAATAGCCTATTTCAGCTGATGAGGTGCCAAGCACTATTAGTTATTACAAGCACTGTCTTCCAACTCCCCAGCAAATACTAAATGACCTGATGCCTCCTTGTTCACATCAGTGACAGCTGAGCAACTATACGTTGGTATGACAGTGGAACCTATGAGATGCGTGCATAACGCAGGGTATCACATGGAGTTGACTGTTAGGCTGATCAAGCTTTGTTTGATCAAAGTTTTCCCTCTCTATTTGGCCAAAAATGCATAAAAACCAATCAGCTAAGCATGTAAATATTGCTCGGCTGAAAGATCTGTCAATTGTCAAACAATTTTCAATACAGCTAGCCTACTGTTTTAGAAATACTTCCAATGATCAGTGACAATCTATCTGTTGAATGGATATCCCTGCATGACACAATCTATAACACTGTTGTGGATTGTGCTTAGTATACAAAACACCATCATGCAGACCAGTTCAATAATAATTATCCAGACTGGTTCGATGATAATTATCCTGAAGTATCAAATCTCCTTGATATCAAGCAACAAGTGCAAACAACTATATTTTTAGCTGTCCCACTCTGAGTCAAAAAGTCCAGATATAGAGCAGTTTGCAGCACACTCTAATGCAAACGCTGCCAAATGCAAAATACGTGATTTGATCATAAAGTGGGTGAACTACAGGCCCTTGCTGATCAATATGACTCCAAAGGTTTCTATGATGCAGTCAAAGCTGTGCATGGCCCTACTTGATCTGCTTTGACACCACTAACAAGTGCTGATGGCGAATCTCTCATCACTGATCACACTGCCATCCACCAACAGTGGCATGAACACTTGAGTGAACTACTTACTCATATATCTACTGTTTCTGATGAGTTGCTGAATAATGCCCACAAATTACTCACATTTACCAATCCACCCACACAAGCTAAACTGTTGAAGGCGGTTCAAGCCCTGAAAAATATCGAATCTTCTGGTGCCAATGCCATTCCAGCTGAAGTTTTCAAAAACATGGAGGAAATCTTCTCATCGACAGGCTTTTTGAATTTTTCTTATGTCTGGCTTCAAGAAATCATATCATAACAAATGAAGGATGCCAACATCATCACTATAAGTGTAAAGGCTCAAAGAGCTATTGTAGTAACTGCCGTGGTAGCTTTTTGCTCCCTGTGGCCAGGATCATCCTGAACCGACTGCTGATCCAAATCACTGACAATATTCCATCTGAGCGACTGTGCAGCTTTCATGCTCAGCACAGCACTCTTGACATGATTTTCATCATTTGACAATTACAGGAAAAATGTCGCCAACAACAGCAGCCTTGGCACATCATGCTTCTCAATCAAACCAAGGCATTCAACACAGTCAGCCACAGTGCCCTCTGGAAATTACTCACTAAATGTGGATGTCCAGACAAGTTTATTAACAATGTTTGGCAATTCCAGGAAGGCATGCTTGGAAAAGTTTACATTGATAGTGATGTAATAGAACCATTTCCAATCACAAAACAGGTGATGCCAGAATGTGTGCTTGCTCTTATCCTTTTTAGTTTATTTTTGATGCAATGCTAGAGGAAGCCCTCCACGGCTCTTCAAATGGCATCATTATATGCTTCCACACTGGTAAATGCTTCAGTCTTTCTGGTCTATGTGCAAACACCAAAGTGATGGAAGTATTCATCCAGGAACTGCTCTACACCGATGATTGTGCCTTGAAGGTGTGCTCTGAAGCAGCACTATAAGATCTTACAAACTGCTTTGCTGTGGTAGCTCATAATTTTGGCCTCACCGTCAGCTGAGTAAAAACCAAGGTTACTTACCAGCCAGCTCAACTATGATACCAAGAACTGTCAATGAGTCTGGAAGGCAACACTCTCCAAACTGTCAAACTTGTCAACACATTGACCAATGAGGCAGCAACCAACCACAAAGTGGATGTGTGAATTAAGAAAACCATATGTAGTGCTGGTCACTTCCGTCACTGAATCTGGAAGCAGCATGAAATCTCTCTACCGACAAAAATGCTGTTGTTCTCACAACATTGCTCTATGGGTGCGAAACATGGACTTATCATCAAGGCACATTAAAAAGCTTGACAGTTTCCATTTGTGACTGCTACAATGATTGCTGGACATGAAATAGTCTCAAAGACTTTAAGGTCAGAAGGGATCATTATGATCCTCTACTCTGACTTCCTGCACAGCGCAGGCCACAGAACCTCACCCACCCACTCCTATAAGAGACCCCTAACCTATGACTGAGTTACTGAAGTCCTCAACTAATGGTTTAAAGACTTCAAGGTACAGAGAATCCACCAGCAAGTGATCCATGGCCCATGCTGCAGAGGAAGGTGAAAAATGGAAACCACAGATGTTCTGGCAAAAGCTGGTTTAGTTGGTACAGAGGCTCATTTGATATACACCCAATTGACATGGCCATGTAATTTGTTTGCCTAAGATCTGTTTATCAAAACAAATGTTGTATTTCAAATTAAGCTCTGGCAGTCATACGTATGGAGGGCAAATGAAACACTTTAAAAGCGGCCTGAAACTAAATCTCCACAAAGCGAACATTTCTGATATGATATTTCAGAAACTGGTGATTTATTTCATTGCATGGCACCATGCTGTAAGGGTGGGAGTCCATGACTGAGAAGAATCATATTGAGCAGCTGGGAGCACAGCACCAGGCATCGAAGCAAAGTGCAGCTCAGTCAACAGAACTAGGCAAATGGCTCTGTGCCCTGCACAATAAAACGTTGTTCTTCATGAATTGAATTATAGTACAATGTATCATCAGAATTGTTAATGTCATCAGAATTGAGGTGACTATCATCGTCATCATCATAAGCCTCTTGACTTCAAAGTCTTTCCGACTTTGCTTCAGATTTGTCTTTTTGGAGCCTCCTTCTCAGCTGGGACCCGATACTAAACCGGTCTTTCCTGCCCCATCTCTCGCTGGCACATATAGAGGTGTAACCTGGTGGGCTAATTAGGCCCTTAGGCTCCTGTTATCCCTCTGTTTGCCTGTGTGGGACATACATCCATCACAGAGCCAAAGGGACTAATCGATAAGGAAATATTCAAATAAAATATTGGCTAAGCAACAACTCAAGGGAGTGGGAGCATATAACAGGCTACTAATATCTGAAAAGATAAAGACCAAAGAAGAGGAAGTTCTTTGGGCAGGGACGGTCTTTTTTGTTGCTGTTTGTACAGCACCTAGCACAGTGGCACCCTGGTTCATGACTGGGGCTCTTAAGTGCTATAGTAATACCAATAAATAATAATTTAGAAATAATGGGATGAAAAGAAGAGCAAAAATTTAGGCTGAATATCAGGAAGACCTAACAGACTTATTGTACTATGAAATAATCTCCCAAGGGATATAGTTGAAAGCCTATTGTTTCAGAAATTGAAAACTAGCTTGGATTAGAGCTAGAAACTTCAGTGTACAAAGCAATAGTAAGTACATCAGTGGAGTGATGGGCTGGATGACCCAATAGCTTTTTCTATTTCTATTATTATATTCCATTGTAAAATGAACGAAGTCTGTGGGACAGATGCTTTTCTCAACACAAGATATTGATTTATCCAAAGAAACTTAATATATTTGGCTTCCAACATACTGCCACCCATCACTACAATATCAAAACACATTAACTCAGTAAGCATAGTTTTTAAAGAATGTCCTTAACCTTCATATTTCTTTGATTTTCTATTTTAAAAAATTGAATCAAATCATTTCCTCAAACAAGGGGTTTCAACTGGAATGTGAACTTCTACACTACAGTAGCAACAAGGTAGAGTAACATTTTTTCTGTTTAGGAAAAGGATGACTGGGTTCTTTATACAAAACTCCATCACTACTCTGAATTAGAAAGCTGCTGAACAAATCATAACAGTGCAAAACTTTTTAGAATAAATCTATTGAGATCTGGAAATTTTGAACATGTTACTGCAGGAACTAAGTTCCATTTTCTTTCCCCAACATTTTGCTTTCTATCTGTATAACATTCCTTGTGCGACCCTACAAGGGATAGATATATGCAGACAATAGTATCACTGTTACCAAGGGGCAGTCTCTATCATTCAGCAGAACAAGAATAAGTCCCTGGTATGAATGTTGGAAACAATATGATGCATCTTTTCTCAGAGGGCTAAAAGACATGACAAGGCATGAAATGAAAAGGAGCAAAAAGAAGATTTGCTGCTGTCAGAATTATTTCCTACATGGATGCGCCTTTGATAATAGAATTTTCTACCGATGTTCCACATTTTCCTCCTCTTGCTTCAGTGTTTTCTGCAATGCTGCGCAGGGTTAAAGCTGACCACCACTAAGACACAGAGGCCATCTCATGAACTATTTCCAAAAGAGACAATAATTATTTTATACTATGCATGGACAGCTGGCATAAGTGAAATATTAAAAACACAGCAATTTAATTAGGAGCACATAACACTTATGACTTAGCATGCGCTAAATCACAGGATGACTCGCATTCATTTATGGCTAAGGTCAGCCAAGGGGAAAAAGGGTTATAAAAAGGACCTTACCTCAGACATACACTGATGCTCTGCCTTGGCTGCTAGTGCTGTGCTAAGCAGCAGGAAAAAAAGCTACTTCAGAGCAGATTGGTGAGGCATGATTTCACTTTACAAAAGCCATGTTGACTCTTCCCCAACCAATCATGTTCATCTATGTATTGGATAATTCTGTTCTTTACTATAGTTTCAAACAATTTGCCTGGTACTGAAGTTAGGTTTACCAGCCTGCAATTGCCACGATCTCCTTTAGATCCTTTTATAAAAATTGGCATCACATTAGCTATCCTTCAGTCATCTGGTACAGGGCCTGATTTAAGTGATGGGTTACATACCACAGTTGTTAGTTCTGCAATTTCATATTTGAGTTCCTTCAAAACTCTTGGGTGAATGACTTATTACTGTTTAATTTATCAGTTTGTTCCAAAACCTCCCCTATTGACACCTCCATCTGGGACAGTTCCTCAGATTTCTCACCTACAAAGAATGGCTCAGGTGTGGGAATCCCCCTCACATCCCCTGAAGTGAAGACCAGTACAAAGAATTAGTTTAGCTTCTCCACAACAGCCTTCTCTTCCATGAGTGTTCCTTTAAAGTCCAGTGGCTCCACTGATTGGTTGACAGACTTCCTGTGTCTGATGTACTTTTTAAAAATTGCAGTTAGTTTTGAGTCTTTTGCAAGTTGCTCTTCAAATTATTTTTTGCCTGCCTATATATGTCTTCTGCAGTATCACTAGCTTTGTAATCTTTTTTACTCTAGCCAAGCCTATATCTGGATTTCTCTCATTTTTCATTTCTCTTATTGGTCTTTAAAATTGGGCTATTCCTTACTAGCTCAAATGGTATTATGAGGATTGATGAATGACAGGGTACTCTAGGAATGAAAAATACTAAATATCATAGCATGCTGAATGGCAATCAACCAGTAATCCACTCAAAACTTTGAATAATGTTAATCTGGTTCTGTGGGTAACTGCAGCAGACTACTGAATGACAGCAAAAATGTGTCTGTCTACCACACCAGCATAGTGCTTCACTTAATTCTGAATGATTTCAAAGGTTCGGAATTGACTTAAAATAGAATGGTCAGAATTTCCAACTTTGCTCTGGACATATTTTAATAGATGTTATCTCCCACTCCCAGCATTTGAAATTTAAGTTGGTCTAACTTTAAGGTATGATTTAATTGCTCCCTTACAATAAATCCAGATTAGCTGCCTAAGAAACCAGAGATGCAATTCCAAACATCTTTTTTTAAGTGTGTGGCAGCTGGAACACTCTGTCCAGACCCCAACTCACACTAACCATTTGTTGCAAAGCCGCAAAGTGATGGTTGACTTGCCTCTCTGGTTTCCTAGGTAACTTGTCACCCTAGATGTTCCAAGGTGTCCAGGAAATATGCCATTTCATAAGGCTTTTTTTGAGCTGAATAACTGTGATAAAAGCTGTCATTTTGCCTGAGCGATTCCTCCTTTTGTGTTAACATTAGTAGATTCAATTAATATACTCAGCCAAAGTACATCCAATATAGCCACAATTTGTACTCCTAGTTTCTGTAATAAAGGTGCAATACATAGGAGAGTTGATAACAGACTGATATTAATTTCCTAGCTAAAGTCAGATGACATGGGCCAGGATTACAAAAGTTTAGAATCTTCTCACTGGGCTGGTGTCAATTTTCACTGCCTTCAGTGGCTACTACTACAGTGTCCATGGTCACAGGGGCATGGATAGTGGCTCTGTTACATAGAATGATGACTATATTCTGCTTGACTTCTAGAAATTAAATCAGACGTCACCTTCCCTGAAACTAAGAAAAGTTAACTCCACAGAAACTAAGGTGACCAGACAGCAAGTGGGAAAAATTGGGACAGGGGCTGGGTAATAGGTACCAATATAAGAAAAAGCCATGAATATCAGGACCTTCTCTATAAAATTGGGATATCTGGTCACCCTAATAGAAACTCTACTGACATTTATATGTTAACTGCAGTGTTTTTATTTGTTTCTGGTTTTTAGTAGGACAATATTAAGAAAATCTAATTTAGTAGGGATTTTTTTCCAGTTTGGCAATGATCATGCTTTTGCATTTATTTAACAGCTTTCATCCAAATGGATCCTAAAATCAACTAACTGATCACACAGAGGCATTAGAAGTAGTACCTTGTCCCCTAATGAAGTGCAGCTCCTTCTGAGATGGGCTGCAATAGCCATTTGGCAGCGTATGACAACAGCATCGAACAGTTTAGGGCATGAAGTACGGAATGGTGTTTTCAATTTTAAACAACAGAGGGAATTTTTATATTGGCCGAGTGTGATTACCACCCAGTTAGAGATTTACAAGTGAGAATAGGGATTTTGGGTGCCCAGCTTAACTTGAACTGGGCCTTGAACCATCCAGACTATTCTAAGGTGTCTCAGATTGGACACCCAAAATCCATAGGTCAAGATTTCCAAGAATGGCTGAGGTGGCAAAAACTTTGGTGGGGCTATTGGGGCTAGAATCCTTAGTTTTGGAAAAAAGTGCCAAGGGATTCTGAATAAACATAAGTAGCCAGAATTCTCGTTTCATGGCTCTTCCAAAAGGTGGTGCTGCCAACAGTACTATGCTCAGAAGAAAGAGTGTCACTTCCTGATCATCAACAATGCCCTGCAGCATGTGGATTTCCCACCGAAGTAATGATCCAGCTTCAAAAGATTTGGGAAAGCTGAAACCTTGAGGTTACAAGCCATTCTTGATACACAATTTATGGATACACAAGTTATCTATTCCCTTATAATGTAAGATAAATATGTTTACTCTGAATAACTATATAACAATGAAACTGTATCCCAGCACCCCTAAATTAGTGAGCTGCCTCTCTGCAGGCAGCATCCCTTCTTCTTGTGCTCCAATCACAATCTGGGCAGGGTCCATATTAATAGTCAAATCCAAATTACAGAGGCTGCTGAACCATATATTTTCTTAAGAAACGGATAATAAAGAAAACCATTTACTCTCGTGCAAATGCAGCTTTGGTTAGTGACACTATTACAGAAAATCTAAGGATGAAAACTAGTGTGGTCGGTTCTTGCATGCTAATAGCAGCATCCTGCTTCATAGTTGTTCCTTGGACGGTGGACCTGACAACCTCTGTTTACCCAGAAGTCGGTTTCACTTGCTTCTAGGTTGAATTATGTATAATCAAGCCCAGCTCTTGGCTCTTCCCCAAAGCCCACCTCCTGAAGACATTTTGCTAACAGGCCTTTTCAGGCATGCTTGTGACCCTGATGTAATTATAAAGCATCCACAAAAATTTTAAGACATATATTCAAAAAGCGTTCATAGAAAGTCATCTGATATACAGAGAACTTTATCACAATCATAGAAATTAGAGGTGATAGTTCCCTGTCTAGTAGGGGAAAAGAATGCTTTAGTGGTTAGCGTACTAGCCTCTAACTCTGTAGACCTGGGTTTAATTCTCTATTCTGCCACTGGCTTCCTGAATGAGGTTCTTTAGAAAATTTTGCCTTAAATGACTTAGATGCCTCTGTCCCATTGACTTTCAGTGGGACTTTGGCTCCAAGTGCTTAAGTCGTTTTGAAAATTTACTCTTCGTCTCTCTGTACTTCAGCTCCCCATCTATTAATAGGGATAACACCGCTTCCCTAATTCACAGTGATGTTTTGTGGGTAAACACGCTAAAGATTGGGAAGTGCTCAGATTACTGCAGTAATGGGGGCCACATAGGTACCTTAAATAATGCTATTTTAACTGCTTTATCTGATTTTAGAAGTCCTATACAAGTAGGGTTTCTGCTACTTCCCTTAGGAGACTCAATCTACAATCTAACAGCAAAAATAATCCAATTACTTTCAGGAGTTGACTGAAATACAGACCAACACAACACGGTAGTTTATTCAGTCCATTATAATGTTATACAATCAGTACTCAGCTGTCTGTCACTCTCATCATTATAACGGACTTGGATGTTGCAGAATATACCTATTAATGTGCTTTTTACAGCAGCTATCTGTCACTCATCTCCATCATTATCACTTTTGGTGGGGGAGCAGAGAAAATATAACTGGCATTCACATTTGATTTGGGTGCCAGACTGGTGATAAAAATTGTAGGAGTAATTAAGAAAAGCAAGATCAAGTTCCTTTGAGTGGCTATGTGACAAAAAGTCATGTGTGACATAAATGCCAAGTACAATAAAGTTGACTATTTCAGTGAAAATCGAATAAAGGATATTTTTCCAAAAACAAAATGGGACCCTGTCAGATATTGGTTTATTATTATGGGCAAGGAGGGAAAGTGTTAGCGGAGTGTTCGCTGTGCTATATTTCCATTCCAAATACACTTCTCAAAACACACCAAGGTATACTTTTCAGAGCAGTTTGCAGTGACTTAGCCTCACAGTTCCCATAGGTATCTCTGGGATTCATGTTGCTAATATCCACACACTACTTTGAAAAGTTTTCTATTATGTTGGAGGCATGCATAAAAGTCATAACGGTTTTCCTAATGAGCGTTGTTCCTTTGATGTTTTCAGAGGATAACATTTTTAGCACTAAAAGGGTGTTTTACCAGTCCTATGCAAAAAGCCAAACTGGTTTTATAATTGACAATCATACATCTTACTTTAAAGACCATTACGTCTAAATATTAAGGATGAAAGGTGACTCTTATGTCCTTTTTGCCATTGAGAAGTAATGCTTTTGTTATTAAAAATGAATAATGTTTCACATTTTGTAACCCTAATATACATTTGATAGCTAATGATATTCAGGTTAGAAATCAACATATAAAGTTAAGTAGTTTTAATGTAGTATATAAATCATTCCCAGCTTAAAAATGCTTTAAAATCCTTCATTTTAATGTAGTAATTTGCAAAAGCCTCTGGGGAAAAATGACATTAAGGAGATTCACCTGAGATCCTGCTGAGCCTGACAACTGAGTGTCTAGTTCAATTGACAGGTCTGATTTTAGTATCCTTAAGTACAGTGTTTGCAGACTGAACAGTAAAATCGGTATAGAGATCGTGCAAACATTATTGAAAATCAGTATCTAACAGACTTCAGAGACACTTACTAAATTAGAATAGATTACACAACAGGCAGAATGTGTTGTTAGAAACATCAGAAATTCACAGTAAAATAAAGCATGTAGAAGTACAGAAGGCCTAATAAATAGGAATGGGCAAACTTTCCTCAGCTTTAGGAGTGAACTGCAACCTCTGATGTTCTGATATGTTCATATAAGAGGCTTTTTCTTCTAGTTTCTGGTAAAGATGGGTCCAAACCTTTTCTCAATTTAGGGAAGTTCAGATCAGAATTTTATGTCTCAGGCTCATCTTTCATTGCCTCGGAGCCAGCCAAAATATCCCTAAGTACCACCAGAGAAGCTGTTTCTGTTATATTCCAAAGGAGACTGGAAGCAAGTGAATCAAACTTCATAAGAATGAAGGTTCTCATAAACTTTCCAGTCTAGTTTTTCAAGGGTCTAGGTTTGGATAAGCTTCTGAAATTGTGGCTGGTGGCTGCTGATTCAAACTGAGCCTCTTGGGCTTCACTCATCCCAACCACAAGAATAATAAATTACCACCTTAGCTTAAGTAACTCAGTTGCCTGGCCCTCCAACAATTAATCATTACTGCTGCCAGCCACATTCTGAAAAATCCCCACAGTATATTCAGCCAGTGCATATGCTGCAGACAATGAACAGTTATCACATAAATCACACAGACACACAAAATGCTGGAATTAGAACCCAGATCTGTCAGCTCCAAAAATCATGGGCTAACGGCAAATATGCTCAGCTGCTATGAGATACCAATCACTAAGGGGGCAAAAGTCAACTCATAAAAACACAAAGCAAGTACATTACAATAGGGCAGGTAACGGCTGCTCCAGTCGCCATTAATCTTAATGTAAGAATAGGTCACTATCACTTCTGGGGTCCATTTGTTGTTCCTTATTCAGAGAACACATTAATTGACTTCAATGGGAGTAAGGCACACAGGATGTGGCCTTATACTGTATAACTGCACCACGGGACCAGATCAAATTCCTTTTGACTAGGAGAGGGCCAGAGCTGTAGCTGTGAAAATGAAAAGAGTTTCTTTTTATTATGTATATACTCAGACAGGCTGGAGTTTTTCAAGGAAGGGCTGTTTGCAGTGAAAGGTTTAGACTCACACTCTCTCTCTCTCTCTCTCTGGGAAGACGGAAGGCCTTACTATGTCATTTAAATCATGTCTCATGGGCCAGCGCAGGACTGTTCCCTATCATATATTCTCAAGGGCTTTGTTGAGTCTCATTTTAAATGTCTCACATACCAAAGCTTCCAGGCTACAGCTGAGCAAGTACAAAACTAAAAGCTAAAATACTCTCGGTGCAATTTGTCATTGTTTTGGGCTCTAAACTTTACTAGTCCAGTCTCTGCAGGCCACTCTTCCTCAGGCAACCAGTGTAGAATAAAAGTTCTCAAACATAATGGAAAGGGTGAAGTCACAATAGAGAGAATTAATGACTACAGCCACTGCTATCAACCCCTATGGTTCATTAACAGCAACCAAGACCCATTAACTGTCATTGATTTTATTTCTGCTGTCATGTTACATGGGGACATCCAGAACACTGTATCTAACTGAAACAGCTGTTGATCAGACCAGGCGTGGGAGGTCCAATAAAACGCTAGAAGAAGAAGTTTCTGTCTCACAGTTAAAAGTGGAGTATCAACTGTCAGACTATTTTGGGCTTGGGAAACACAATGGAGGTTGGGTGTTTGGTGCCAAAGTGCAGCATCTTCGCAGAGCATGCTTTGGGACTTTTTGTGCTAGGTGTTCAGAGTTAAAACACAGCCCTTTTCTGTCACTCTGGCCACACATTACTAAATCTATTTTTTGGAACTTCAGAGAACCCAAAGACATAGGCTATAGTCTACACTCACTGTCCTTTACTTTTCATTTAAATTCATATTTAATCTCTTTCTCTGCACCTGCCTGGATAAAGAGGGAGGAGGAACTTATGTAGTGCCTTTCATCCACATGGATCCCAAGGTGTTTGCGTACACCAATACTTAACTGCAGGCACAACTCAAACAAAATGTGGTAACTGTATATCAGCACTATAAGAGGGATATGGAATGGAAAAACATTTATTCAATAGAAACTGCAGGGCGGATAAAATAGACAGAATGGGCCAATGGCATTAAAGTAGGGACAAATCTGATCTAACAATTATCCAAATTGGAATGTGGCCAGGACACTGGGACCAACATCCCAATATTTGCAGTGTGTGTCATGGGATATTTAATGATCACAGATTTTCAGGCTTTATCCAAACAATGTATTTTACAACACTGCAGTGTCTCTTACAAGGCTCAGTTAAGAACGCATTTTCTGTGTTTCTGAAATGACAGAGGTTCTTGAGCAGCAACAAACAGACCCAAGAAGAGAAACATCTTTTCTACAAGACATTATACAGTCTTCATTGTCACACATTTCAGGACACTAGAAGCTGTATCACTGATGCAATGAGCTGTAAATGGCCTTCTTTCATCAGTCCACATCCCCTTTTGGGAATAAGTTGGAGCCAACTGTATGTTTGTGGCAGAAATGGCAGATTGATTTGTTTGGAGCATAAAAGCACGCTAAAAAGCCACACTGGCAGTCTGGAACCAAGAGAAGACGACTTGGGTTATAGCTGCTCCATGGAGGTCATGGGAAAATATAGTTTAAAAACAGAGGTACCCAACACCATTTCAAACAAGCAAGAAAAAGATCATTTTCACAGATATTTGGCTGCCTCTGCCTTTGTTGTTTATAGGTATGCCATTTTTTCATTAAAGTGAACTCTTCTTTAATAGATATTTGATTCCTTTGATGAGACTATTAGAAGACTGAGGAAGTTTTGGATAAAAATGCACAGGAGCTCTTTGTTCGTGTTGGTAACAGATCATCCCTATTAGTAAGGAATTTGTGCTCCTACGGAATTTCAGCCTGAATACTTCAAGTGTGGCAAAGCTATGAGCAACTGAAAACAGGATCTTATAACGAGAAGTGTTGGACAACCTCAACCATGAGAAGCACCAGGAGGTCTATATATATATATATATATATATATATTTATAAATTATATACAAATTATTTTCACAACTCACATTGCAGAAAAGCTCGTTAATCTTTGAAAACAATGTGTACCAAAGTTGCATTTGCAGCAGTTCGTCTGCATGAAGCTGTGATCATCACAGTGAAGAAGATACATTTTTTTCTAAAATTAGCATCAGAGCTATAAAGTTAAAGGGAAAAATTATCAAGATTAAAAGCAGTCTAAGGATATGTCTACACTGCAATGTAAGCACATGCTTGAGCCTGGGCTCAAGCCTAACTCCTCTTTGTGTCTACACCGCAATTGCACTGAGCCAGGGCTCAGACCCAGGATCCCAGGACCCTGCAGTGCTGGAAGGCTCTGGCTTGAGCTGAGCCGTACCCAGGGTCTGAGCCTTTTATTGCTTTGCTTTGCTTTCGGGTCCTGGGAGTGAATTGGAAGTATCCCACAATTCAATGGGACAACTTCCTTAGTCCTCTCTATCCCAACAATCTGCAATCCACTTCACTGAAAACAGAAGCCACCCTCCTCTTTGCAAAAGGCAGCAGCTCAGATCACCGTTAAACTGTTCTCTTCTGATCATCCATCTGCAAGCACACTATTAGAGAGCCTCCTGGGTTTCCAATGGAAAGTGAACCACTCAAGCTCTTTGTAAAGCGAGCTCTTTCCTGGTCACAGGAGCACAGTCAGATTTTGGTGCATCTCTGGTGCAAGGCCAGTAAAAAACTGTGGACTTCAGCAAAAGCACCAGGAACGACCATACGTACCAGCAGGTAACTAAAAGGCTGGCAGCTCTGCAGATTTTCCAGACTGGTGATCAGTGCAGGGAGCGTATTAAGAAGCACCTTTTATGATGACTGACTGGGTCCTGGGCACTGCGCCCAGCATGGAGCCAATCGTGCTTCATGACAACCTGCTGAGCTGGGATGGTGCCCTGCTGGCCCCTGAATCCAGCATGGGGACTGATGGGAGCCAGCAGCTGGTGCCAGTCGGGAGCATGAAGTTACGCTTAATGAAACCAGTCCCAGAGCAAGCTGTGGATCAGGATCAACAGTAAATATTCAGTCCCTACACGGAAGAGCTGTTTGATTCCTTCCCTCCTCCTCCCCCAGGAACAGCCCTGCTCTGAGCCTGCAGAGAACCCGATGGAGATAGAAGCCACCCCAGAGCCTGGTCAGTGTATAACTCAAATTAAAAGTTTATTATTACAGGAATGGGAGGGATTTCTGCTGTAAGAAGCAATGCAAAAATGATAGGCCCTGGCCACCAGCATTTGACCACTAATGGCGGATTGTATCACATCCCCCCACCCCTAACCCATGTGGCATTCAAAATGGTAGCTGGGAATTTCAAACATTCATAATCAGCTGTAAAGGTTATTTTAACTGTTAAGTCACAGAGGTTTGCTCGGGTCATTCTTGTTTTCCTTTCAGTAATTAGATATTTGCCATTCTGCAAACACTCGTCCTGGGTCTATGCAGCTGCCTGTAAACAGTGAACTGAATGTCTTTTGAGAACCGGAATCTTATTTCCAAATTTAGTGCATTTCAGTTAGTTAAGGCAATGCATGCAGTCTGCAGATGACAAAACCATTTTTGCAACGTACAAGTGTGGTGTCAGTTTTTTCCCCAGAACTGTGCCAGGTGTGGGGTGGAGGAAAGCTGCAGATTTCAGCATATTTGCATGCAACAATAACAGGATAAGCCATGTGTGAGCTAACACTGCAACATGTTAATTCTGTCATAGATTCTGACCCAATCCTAGCGGCTGATAACTGCAAAATTTTCCTAAAGCAGGAACTCCAAATAGCTAGTCACCCTGCAGGGAAGGGCATATTTTCCAGGCCCACCTGTAGAGTTGACAGTCCATTCCACTCAGTCACTATTCACTTGAATAATTTAGCTGCATACGCTGCAGGTTTCCCTCCAGCAACTTGCAATAACATCTCCCTCTGCAAAAGACTTTTTCTGTCATTTCAGACCTTTCATATTTTGGAAGACATAACCGTTCTTGTGATGCCCTATTGGCAGTGAGGGTGCTATACACCCCAACCATATGGTAATTAGTTATGACATTTTTATGAAACAGAATAAAGGTTATAATTATAAACTTACCATGGTCTCTGTACTTCTGTAACTGTGATTAACAAGGTTGTGTCCAAAAACAGCATGAGGACTGAAGCATCTCCTTCACAATATGTGTTAGTTCACTTTGGAACAGTTACATTTTATGTCCTCAAGACTCCACAATAATTCTGTGCTCCTCCGCTGTGCTACTTTAAACAATAACCTTCTGTTTCTTGTCATATTTTAGGACCTTCAACCTATTCTGCCTACTGTTCTTCAGGAACTTGATCCCTGACCCAACGTACCCTCATGGACCGTTCCAAAAGGAAGCGTTTCCATGATGAAGTTATGTTGATGTTCTTGAGAGGGCCGACCAGCAGATCCAATACCAAGAAGAGGGACAAAAGACTGCAACAACATCATGCTGACGGGCAGGAGGAAAGGCTGAGGCTTACTGCCCAGGTGGAGGATGAGGTTTCAGCGAGGAAGCTGGCACTTGCAAAGTCATTCCTGGAACAGCTACAGGAGGAGGACAGAGCTCAACAGAGAGAACTGCTTCAGCAACTCCTATCTATAATGGCTGCAGGAGTCCCATCTCCTGCCTTCCCCCACACCATGGCATGATCACCCTGCAACATACTCTCAGCCCAGCAGTAGCCTGGACAACTCCATGTCAGTGTGGCCCATGCATTCAGGACTCCAGAGCAGCTGGGCAGGGCAACTAAACATTGTGCAGCCTTCCTCCTCTCTCCATTTGCAACCTCCACTCTCCTCCCCTGCCACAAAGTGAAGGGAACATGTGTAAAAAAGGAAAAGGAGAGTGTGGGGCCAGGGGATACATAAGCGGTAGCGGATTTGTGTCGGGTATCACTATTTGCTGCTGTTTCTTTCTGGGTGTGTGGAGTTGTAACTGCAGTGGCCTGCCCAAGACTGTGTGAGTGGTTTACTGTTTTAAGACATGTTTATAAATAAAGCATGTTATGTTTTCAAGAAAGTGTATTGCTATCACTGCATCACATACAATCATGATCTGAGTAAATACAGCTAAAAACACGTTCAGGAGCAATTATACATCAGTAAGCAAAAGGTATTCCTCTATTTAGCTAGGTACAGCAATTCACATTTCAGCAAATTCCATCTGTACAACCATTCTGCCTCTCCCCAACCAAATTCATTACTCATCATATCATTCAGACTTACATGGCATGGTAATCAAGCCCACCCCTCTCCAGGCTCTGCCCCCACAAAACAATAAATGAGCCAGTTTTCCCTCACAAGCACATTCCTATGGGCACTATTCCCTCTTTTCTATTAGGCCATGCAAGTCCACTATGTGAGAATGCAAAGCACCCCTGATGTCTGCTGCCCAGGTATAACCAGGTCCTGCAGTAGTAGCTGCACTTTCTGTCTGAGGGTACCGATCCAGCGTCCCCTCGCTCTCATAGGTCCATTGATGGGGAAATGGCTCACCTCTGGCTCCACAAATGTTATGAAGAGCACAGCAAGCCACGGTAATGCAGTTAATACTGAATACACTGGCATCCAAATGGGTGTGTAGACACCTCCAATGTGATTTTCATCTGCCAAAAGCACCTGCTGAGTGTAATTAAACTTTTTTTTTGCTAGGGCCTCTGAAATCTTAAGCCAAAGCAAAAGGGGGCATGTGGGGTCCCCCAGAACAGTGGGGACAGTAATGCTGTTTATATCAATGTCATTTGGTGGGGATAGTGACCTAGCCCATCCATGAAAGCAGATCCCTGAACGGCAAAAAAACTGGCAACATGAACTCCACATGCTCCACGAGTGCCTGCATAACAATGGCGGGGGGTCTATGGTGGTTTATGTACTCATGCTTCTTGAGGGCAAACTATGGGCACTATGAGTCCCATCAGTAGCCCTGCCACAGTAAGAAACCTCTTTCTCTTTCTCTCAAAGCCAGCAGTTACCACCAGAATATATTTAATGCCCTCCTCCTGGGGGTAAGCCACACACTTGATTGCCTCAGAATCCTCTGCCATCACTTTACCTGAAGTCGACTTTCCAACACAAAACTGGTTGGCAAATGAACCTGTAGCAATCTGGAGGAGCCAGTTTCCAGGCAGTTATAGCAACCCTCTTGTGGGCTGGCAAGAATGACCACAGAAGTCTCTCTGTACACTGGAGGGTGAGGGCAAGCTGCTCACAAAGCTCCAGAAATGTGTCCTCCTTCATGCGAAAGTTCTGAATCCACTGCTGGTCATCCCAGGTCTGCATGACAATGTGGTCCTAGTCTGTGGTCTGCCAGAAGGGGGTCTATGTCGGAGGCATGCTGGCTATGCCAATTGTACTGGGCAGCATCTTCCAGTGACAGTCTGCAATGCCTCCTCCTCCTCCTGCAGCTACATCAGGAGATCCATCAGGTGCCTTTGGTGGGACAGAAATCACTGCCAAACCATCCACCAGCACCCTGCGGATGCTCTGCCAGTTTCTTGACACAGGACCAAAAGTGCAAGCAAGAGAAGTTCATCAAAAGGCACCTCCTCCATGTTGCTGGCTCTGATAGCTGGGAGTGCACAGACCAAAATGACTGCTCGGCAGGTTGTGTTGGTGGGCTGCTCAAACTTCCTGTAATGTGCAGAATGAACAGCAATGTTTTGCCACAGTGCACCACAGTCCTAGGGCGCAAGTGGCTACATTTCAGTGGAGGGGGAGGGAGGGAGAAAGGGTGCTAGGGACTCTGGGATATGATTACTTTGACTTGGGCCTGCACACTGCGGTGTAGATGCCAGAGCCCTAAGTTTCGGCATGGGTTATAAAAGTATTAACATTGTATTTTAACCCTATGTAGACACTCAAGCCCTGGGTTCCCTAACACGGATCAGCTGACTCAAGTCCCACTGACCCGAGACTTAGAGTATTTCTACACTGCAGTGCAAGAGACCATAGTAAACGACAATGGAATGGTGGTATTATTTGCAACATCTAATTATGCCATCCACTAAGCATGCTACCCCTGCACAGCTGAGTGAACAGCGACCAGAGTTTGTAAAACTAAAATCTCTCTTTACAGTTTCAGTAACTTCTCTCGTCTTTTGTCCGCATTCATTGACAGGAACTAAACACTTCCATCCATCCTTACCCACTACACAAGTTTCATTAGTTGATGGTGCAGTGATACGTTGTGCAACAGCAGCCCTATTTACTGCACTGTGATCAAGGACTACTCCAGAATCTTCAGCCACTCATCCGTTAACCTGTGTGTCTCCTTCACTGTATGTGTCATTCAGCTGGGGAACAAACAATGCTGTAAAGTACAAGTCTGACATTGGGTGGGGGCCCCCTCTGCTCATTCATTTTATTTACACGCAATCTTGCCTTTCCCTCAAGTTTAAGAATCCTTCAGACAATAGTGCGCTGGGGGCAATGCAAGCCTTGTCCCACGATCTGCCGGATGTACTAATGGCACTATCGTTATCATAGCAGCATCTATTTTCAGGAAAAGAAAACCATTATTTTGTTTCTTCTAAAATGTTCACAGAGCCCGTAAAGAGGTAACTCTTTACTCCAGATCCGAGTTAAAGTTTAAAATCAGAGTTAATTAAATCTGCCCTGTTCCTCCCACTCTGAAAAAAATCCAAGTCAAAATTATGGGTGAAAGTGTCAATTATATCCAAGATGCAGACAAAAAGAGAATTTCTTTTTAGAATAATGCAGAGATATTTTACATGTATGGTTTGAAGAGCTTGCTGTAGATTAGGTGGGCCTTTACACTGACCTACTGTCTGCAATTGACATTCATAAGATTTACTTCTTTAAATAGGGTAATCTGTTAGGTTTGACAGAATTCTCTGATTTACTAAATGCATCATTCAGTCATCTGAAAGACTATTTTTTGCAAGATACCAGAGGCTGATTTTGATCTGACACCTGTGTAAACCAGCTGTCCTGAATATGTGAGGTCATGGGGTACTCACTGTGGGCACAAGCCCAAACACTGGGATATGCTTTTAAGGAAAATTCAGAACATTTCAGGAGAAAAGCTATGCATACACTAACCCCTGTTTTCATGCTCTGTTCTTCACACTCGTAACTGCATAGGATGGTATGTCATGAAAGAGGCAAGCTTTCAGCCAACTGGGTCCATCAAAAAGCAGTTCAATTGCAAGACAATCTAATTTTCTTTAGAGATGTGAAGTTTTCTTTTCTTACAAGCACTCCGCGATCCAGCATCAGTCAGATATGGGAATACTGGAACAGCTCCAACAGTTAATAGAAACTTGGAGCTTCAATTAACAGGAGGGGTTATCACTTATTTTAATATTTTTCAGAGGGGTTTTTTTTCCCTTCCAATAATGAGGTACAAATTACAGCCATAAAAGCTGTGCTGATTTAAATTATCCATGGCTATTTAACCAAACACTGAAAAGTTAAAGCTATGCTTACTGCTACTGTAAAAGAATGTATGCTGGATTAGCATCTGATGGAGAAGATTATAAAGCAGAAATTCCACTTGTTTTACTTCTCTAGTGTCCCAGATGAGGCACCAACAAAAATATAATTCAATCCTACAAATAGTATCAGATTTGCTGATGCTGAGGGACCTTGGATGGTTCAGGGGACTGGTAATGAGATGCAGAGCTACTCATTTCTAGGTCATCAACTAGGGCTTGATCCTGATCAGTTAAGTTTTATACCATTTGATCACAAGAACTGTTTGCTGATACACATGAAATGACCAAGTGGTCTCACTGTGGATGATTTTCAGAGGCGCTAAACTCCTGCTAAACACAACTCCTACTGAAGGGAATAGGAATTGCAGGTGGCTCAGAACCTCTGAAAATCGGTCTACAAGTGTCAGCATCACAAACCCCATATAAGCAAGTGTCAGGCTTTAGCACTCAATTGAAGGTGCAGACCTATGCTGCTGGCAGCCAGACCCAGTGGGTTGCTGTCACTCCAGGTCAGGGATATTAAAGACTGAGAGAGGACTGAAGTCCGCTGAGAAACCAACAGGAGCTCAAGCTGAGAAAAGCCCTTCTATGTTTGTTAAGCACAGTCCTGCCTTAGAGATTTGCTACTTCTGTTAAGATTAAAGACCAATCCTAAAGAGATGGAAGGTTTTTGAACAATCTACTTTATGCGTGTCACCTGTTCACACATCACCCATCACAATTTATACCCTTCTTCAGAGCCGTAACGAGACATTCTAGCGCTCAGGACGAGCAAGCATGTGTGTGCCTCTAGAGGTGATGCGTAAGGGAGTACATGGGGTCACATGCCTCTACTTCCACTCAGATTTCTACCTTCCATTTAACACAAAGGTTTTCAAACTGTGAAAGGAAATTTTCCAACTCCTGCAGCAGAGCCAAGAGCACCAGGGCAGCAGTGAGCAAGTGTCTCAGGGAGCATTTCATGGCAACCTGGCTATGTAGGTAGGGACTGGCTTCAGAGGGCATCTCCAGTCAGCACTGGGCTCCATCAGAGGAAAAGAAAGAGCAAGTCAGGGGTGCAGCTTGGAGCTGTGCCGTCCGCACTGCCCGGCCATGCAGAGGTGGCCCGGCTCAGGGAGCCAGCCAGCACCCCAGCTCCCACACTGCAGAGAGTCAGGGACCCCAAGCAGGCTGGGCAACTCCCACCAGCTTTCGATCTTCCGGCTCCTGGCAGGAGGTGACAATTTTCAAACAGGGGGATGCCTCTGTGCCAAATGGAAGGCAGAAATCTGGGGGGCACATGACCCCACGTGCTCCCCCCATGATGCCCCATTTTTCTACCACCACGACTTTGCACCCTGGCCAGCTGCTCTGCCCTGGTTACGGCCATGCTCTTCTTGGCACTCTTTGCAAAAAACATAAACACTGAATACTCATAAAACATAGGCCTTCTCAATGAGTGTGTCTACACTGCAGTTGGATGTGCAATTTCCAGCACAACTAGACATATATGCACTAGTGATGCAGCTAGTGCACTAAAAATGGTGAATGTGGCTGTAGTGGAGTGAGCATCATGACAGGCTAGCCAACCAAGTGCAGTCCTGTATAAGACCTTAGTAGGCACATACCCAGGCAGCTAGTCCAGACTTCCTCCTGCACTGCTCCACTGCTGTTTTTAGTGTGCTAGTTCAATCAAAGCTAGCATGCGTACCACCTCTGCCCAAACCGGCAATTACACCTCCAGCTGCAGGGTAGACATACCCAGTACTCAACAGCATGAGTCCTATGGCACCTTAAAAAGACTAACAAATTTATTTGGGCATAAGCTTTCGTGGGTAGAAACCCACTTCGTCGGATGCATGAAATGGAAACTTCAGTTTGGTAGGTATATATACACATGCAAGGATGGGTGAGTTACATCACAGTGAGGAGGACGAGTGTTAGTGAGGTTAATTCAATCAGGCTGGATGAGGCCATTCACAACAGTTGATGTGGAGATGTGAATGCCAAAAGAGGGAACATTATGTTTTGTAATGGACTAGCCACTCTCAGTCTCTATTCAGACCTAGTCTGATAGTGTCAAGATTGCACAGGAGTTCCAGCTCTGCAGTTTCATGCTGAAGTTTGCTTTTGAAGTTTTTTTGTTGTAATATGGCAACTTTCTAGTCTGTTACTGAGTGTCCAGGGAGATTGAAGTGCTCTCCTACTGGTTTTTGAATGTTACCATTCTTGATGTCTGATTTGTGTCCATTTATTCTTTTGCCTAGAGACAATCTGCTTTGGCCAATGTACACGGCAGAGGGGCATTGTTGGCACATGATGGCATATATCACATTAGTAGATGTACAGGTGAATGAGCTCCTGATGGTGTAGCTGATGAGGTTAGGACCTATGATGGTGTCACTTGGGTAGGTATGCAGGCAGAGCTGGCAACGGGTTTGTTGCAAGGATACGTTCCTCGGTTAACATTTCTGTTTTATGATGTGTAGTTGCTGGTGAGTATTTGCTTCAGGTTGGGGGGCTGTCTGTAAGCGAGGACCGGCCTGACTCCCAGGGTTTGTGAAAGTGAGGGATTGTCCTCCAGGATAGGTTGTAGATCCTTGATGATGTGTTGGAGAGGTTTTAGCTGGGGGTTGTAGGTGATGGCCAGTGGCATTCTGTTGTTGGGTCTGTTCTGTAGTAAGTGACTTCCGGGTACCCGTCTGGCTCTGTCAATCTGTTTCTTCTTTTCCCTAGGTGGGTAGTGTAGTTTTAAGAATGCTTGATAGAGATCCTGTAATTGTTTGTCTCTGTCTAAGGGATTGGAGCAAATGCGGTTGTATCTTAGGGCCTGGCTGTAGACAATGGATTGTGTGATGTGTCCTAGGTGGAAGCTGGAGGCATGTAGGTACATATAGCAATTTTCGGTGTAAGGTGGTGTTTACGTGGCCATCATTTATTTGCACTGTAGTGTCCGGGAAGTGGATTTCTTGTGTGGACTGGTCCAGGCTAAGGTTGATGGTGGGGTGAAAATTGTTGAAATCCCGGTGGAATTCTTCAAGGGACTCTTTTCCGTGACTTCAGATGATGAAAATGTCATCAATGTAGCATAGGCAGAGGAGGGGCACCTTGGGACAGGAGGTGAGGAAGCGTTGTTCTAAGTCAGCCATGAAAATGTTGGCATACTCTGGGGCCATGCGGGTACCCATAGCCGTGCCACTGATTTGAAGGTATAAATCGTCTCCAAATCTGAAATGGTTGTGGGTGAGGACAAAGTCACAAAGTTCAGCTATCAGGTGTGCTGTGGCATGATCGGGGATACTGTTCCTGATGGCTAGTAGTCCATCTTTGTGTGGAATGTTGATATAGAGAGTTTCTACATCCATAGTGGCCAGGATGGTGTTTTCTGGAAGATCACCAATGGATCGTAGTTTTCTCAGGAAGTCGGTGGTATCCCAAAGATAGCTAGGAGTACTAGTAGTGTAGGGCCTGAGGAGAGAGTCCACATAGCCCGATAACCCTGCTGTAAGAGTCCCAATGCCCAAAATGATGGGGCGTCCAGGATTCCCAGATTTGTGGATTTTGGGTAGCAGATAGAATATCCCTGGTCGGGGCTCTAGGGGTGTATCTGTGTAGATTTGTTCCTGTGCTTCTTCAGGGAGTTTCATGAGCAGATGGTGTAGTTTCTTTTGGTATTCCTGAGTGGGATCAGAGGACAGTGGCCTGTAGAATGTGGTGTTGGAGAGTTGTCTAGCAGCTTCCTGTTCATAATCCGACCTATTCATGATGACTGTCACACCTCCTTTGTCAGCCTCTTTGATTATAATGTCAGAGTTGTTTTTAAGGCTGTGGATAGCATTGCGTTCTGCACGACTGAGGTTATGGGGCAAGTGATGCTGCTTGTCTACAATTTCAGCTTGTGCACTTTGGCGGAAGCATTCTATGTAAAAGTCTAGCCTGTGGTTTCGACTGTGAGGAGGAGCTCATGCAGAGTTCTTCTTGTAGCGTTGGTGGGAAGGTATCTGAGGGTTAGTGTGCTGTTCAGTGGTGTGGTGGTAATATTCCTTGAGTCGGAGATGGAGAAAGTAGGCTTCCAGGTCACCGCAGAACTGTATCACGTGTGTGGGGGTGGTAGGGCAGAAAGATGGTACTTGGAATTTCTACAGAATTTCTAAGGCAGAAAGTACTCAACGTTTCACTGGTTTAACTTTAAATCAGTTTTTAAAACACTCAGTTCATTTTCTTCCTGGCTTACATTGGTGTAGCTTAACTCGATTCCTTATTGAATTGAGCTAATCTGATACCAGCCAGGTTTAATCGAATTAAGAGTGTTTATGAGGGGGTTTTGCACCAGCTAAGTATACCGATTTAAAATGACATCTTTAATTAAACTAGAGCAACTTCGAACATAAACCATGGGTGTAACTGTCAAAAGTGCCAGAATGACTTATGAGCCTAATTCCCATTTTCAAAAATGATTTCAGGGCCTCTTTCTCTTAGACTCCTAAATCACTTTGGCACTTGAGACAGTTTTACCTCAGGCCTAAACAACCCTTTCAGCCCTCCAGGTGGCCCCACTAGATCAGGGCTCAGGCACGCTGATAGGGGACTGTGGGCAAACTATCACCATTGCAGCCTGCAGAGTACCTGGTAAATAGATAGAGGACTTCAGTCTCCAGAGCTGTCCATGTGACACTTTTCACCATTCAATAGATTAACTTAAAAAAAATAAATTGCCAAAGCCCAAGCCAAATATTTGTTAAATCCCGTATTAAAACACTCTGTTCTCTGTAATTTTAGATAATTTCCACTTCCTACAAACTTAGGCTACTTGCCCTGTAGTCATTAACCATCTTTTTTGGCCAGAAATCAAGTTGGATTACAGCTGGGCTAATCTTTCCTACGCAAGCGCGTCCGATTCCCCCCTAAATCCATCCTACTAAATCCCCTAAAGCAAAAATGTTACCCTGGCAAGTAAAAGTATTTGTCATAGTGAGCAGACCTCTCATTAGTTAGCAGCAGCTTCAGCAAACAGCGCCATGCTGGAGATCAGGAGACTGCTGGCATAGCACTATCAAGGTTGATGCATGTAGAGATCTCCAAATCAATGAGAAATTTATGCTCACGCTAGGAGCTGAGATGGCTGCAATTTTGCCTTAGAAATTCCAAGTACAGACAAGCACTGTACTGCTCTATTTTTAAATACAAAGAAGCGTTCAACAACCTTGCCTTAAATAGTGAACTTGCAAGTGAAGTGGAATAAAACAGCTAAAGTTTCTAATGTGCCAAAGGTCTTTATTAATGGATTTAACTAGGACAGAGAGAACAAACCCTGAGGCCTCTCAAACATGGCTGGTTTGGCAGACATTAGCACCACTGTCTCCTCACATAACATTGGAAAGCAACTATTGTGTGCCATGACACAATGCACTCTCCCCACTCATGGAGAGGATGTGAATGAGAAAGCTAGCAGTAGCTGACACATCCCTGCAGCATGGAAGGAGCCCAAGGAAAGCTGTCCTGTGAGCCTTTTTCTAAAGCATAGGCAGGTAAGAAGGGCTTGAAAACTAATACAAATGACCCACAGTCCTTATCAAATCTATACCTGTCAGTAATGTCCAATGGTAATGAACACTCACTGAGCTAAATTCTGCCTATGCAACCCATTGCAATTAATACAAGAGTCCTGTAGCACCTTAAAGACTAACAAATTTCTGTGGGCATAAGCTTTTGTGGGCTGCAACCCACTTAGTCAGATGCAACATTGCAATTAATGATGCAGCATGAGTATAACAGAGCAGAATTTAGTCCACTTTCTCCATGCCGCTAGGATAGCTGCAGGAAGCATATACCAAATACCTCCAGGTAGCAGACATGACCATTAGTGGGTATTTTAATAAGAAGTCAGCTTTGGAGGCTTTAGAAAGCCTGTGTTTGCACAGAATGTAACCATTATCTATTCTAAACCTGATACAAACAACAGTTTACAGCTCATGCACAGAAATAGATCATCTAGCTACTGCACATCTAACAGATTGTGTAATAAAGTGATTTAAAGAGTTTTAGGCAAGCAGAGTGCAGTCCTGCTGTGAAAGCTTAGGTATATCATCTCCCAGGGCAAATGCTTCTTTCCTATGGAAAAATCCATAGAAAGAGTAAATGAGTTCTAGAAAAATCTGTGCAGGGAAAGAGATTCCGCCATCAGGAGTGAGGTATTTGCAGCTATGCAGAAGAGGCATGGGGCATGTGTTTAAAACTCCATGAAGCCCAAATGTGTAAGAGAAGAAAAGCAAGTGGACCAAACATTTCTCCTCTGTTAAAGAGGTTCCAGTTCAGTTTCCATTTCTAAAAATGGGCAAAACGGTGGGAGAGTATCTCCACTACATAGGAAAATAAATCTGATCCACTGAGGGACTGAACGGACAGCTGTTGTAGAGTAAGAAACTCTCACCTCTAGGCCAACGGATTGACTATATTGGGTATTTGTAAAATGCTTATCACTGTAGTTTCAAACTGCTAAATATAGTAATTTAGAATGGCTTGTTCCTGTCCCGAGAGGACGTTATATTGGATTATGATCTGGATGCAGCAGCAGCTCTGGTCAGTAGTTACTAAAAATCAATTCTTTGGTGGCCTATGAGAGATGAATTGTCAGTATCAGTCCAGTTCCTAATAGAAAGGTATCCGCATAACCTCCACCTCAAACGGCATTGTTTCCCTAAGCATAGGGGGCCAAGTATTACAGGTACATGAAGAGTAAACCACCCTCTCAAAGCAATCTCTCTGAGTTAGGACTAACACAACTGGAAGGCAGAATAAGGAAACTTGCACCAGCACTGTCCATACTGTAGCAGTTCAATAGTTAAATTAGGGACTTGGCTACTCTCAATCTGATTTTACAATCCAAATTTGCAAAAAGAATACAAGCACCTACAAACACTTCCTTCTGCCCACAGAGCACAATATCTCATTACAGTGAGGGATGTGTAATTAAGGCCATCAAACAGTATTCTGTTGCAATCACAGAACTGCAACAACACAGCGACAGAGATCTTCTGTACCATCACAGTATCCTGTACATTTGCATCCCTCTCTCACTCCTTTCAATTCATTAATTTCATATTAAAAGAAAAATGGCATCACCAAGATTGTTGCGCCTTCCTGCTGCTGAACACTTTATCCAAGTAGTCCCCTTGACTTCTACGGGATTACTTGTGTGAGTGCTCACTGCCACGAGCAAAGGTTGCATAACCTGACCCTAAGGCAACAAATTACTATACTTGCTAAGAGTGTAGTTCATGATCACAGGAAATACCACCCTTCTTTAAATAATTCTACTCAAGTCACAGAGTAAGGCACTGCCTCTCATGTCTTAGGGTTGAGAACAAGGACTTGAACGATGAAGTGACTCATTTCTACATTTGGTGTCCGCCACAGAGATTCTAACTTCATGCAAAATTGTTGGAATAGTTCTTGAGCTTAACAGCATTAAACACCCTGTAGCCCAAAACAGCACACTGTAAACCCCTTATTCATCACTTCTGTATGGTTGTAATAATTCATATTAAGCATGCCATGTAAGGTATCTAATGAAAGATCATAAACTTGTTGAAATCCATTGTGCTGTCAAAATATGGATCTTGCTAATATGTATCCAGTTATAAGATTTTGCAGTTATTACGTTATAAGCTTGCTAGTAACAGCAAAAGAGGCACCCCTTCCCAGGAGGGGCTCAGCAGTCATCAGCCAACAAAAAAATTGTAAACAAAGGATTTATAATACAATGACAGTTGCACAAGGCTATTCAATAGAGATTGCTCAACCGTATGACTCACTCACACAGCAGGGATTGAGCAACCAGGCTCAGCAGGGCCCACCCGGACCCTAGTGTCTAGTGGCCACATGGTCAGAAGATATATAAAAGAAGGAACAGAGGCTACATGCTTGGTCTTTTTTTCTCCCCCATCCATGCTGAAAGCAACAGGAACACAGAGACTGGACCCAGGCTTGAGAGAAGCCTTTATCTGGAATATTCAAGTGGGGTGAGAAAACTGCTTAATCTAGATACTGCTTAGTGTTAAAGGTTTAAGAATTAGTTTGTGTGCTTATCTTTATTTCCTTTGGTACCTATCTTTGATTTCTTATGCCTACCCCTTATGCTCACTTAAAGGCCACCTTTCTGTACTTAATAAACCTGTTTATATTCTTAACTAAAAGAACGTGTTTCTGTGAAGTGTTTGAAAAAAATCCCCCATTCAGGTAACAAAATCTGGTGTGTCTTCTCCACGCTGAGGGAAGGGTGAACTGGGTGATAATCTTACTAGTCAGACTTCTGACAAGGGCAGGACAACTTCGGGGTGCTGGGCAAGGAACTGGGGTGGACTGGGTGGGGCCTTTCTCTGTGAAATTTGTGAGCCGCTCTGAAAGCATTCATGCAATCTGGCTGGGCGTAGGGGGCTCCACCTACCGTTGGGCTGAGTGATAACAGCACCTGGAGGGGTTTGCTGCTTGTCACTAGCAAAGTAGTTTGGGAGACAACCCAGTCCTAAGGAATTAAGGGGGAACAGCGGTACCCCTGTCCCAGATGGCACCCCAGATGAACCTGTCACAATGTATTATATATTTCTCCCAATGCCAGGCTACGAGCCTACCTACCTTGTTACCCAACCTGCAGGAAATAAGTCCTCAAAGCACATTCAAGCTCTGTAAGTGCTAAATGTGTCTGGTTCAATTTGCATTGATTTGTGTTCAGTCTTGTTAACATGTGTCTTTCACAAAAGCATCTAATAGGAAGACTGAGCTGTTCCAGATTTCTAAGCTGTGATTGTAATGGAGCCCTTTCTCCACCCCCACCTCATTCACAAGAGTACTTCTATAGAATGCCCTCTGCTCTTCATGTAAGATGAACTCCCTTCCCATAACCGGTATGTGAGCTTGCAGAGCCATCATTTATTTCATAGAGCATTTTAATTGCTTGCTCCATCCAGGGGGAATAAGGTTTTGATACACCTTTAGGTCTAGCAAAAGTTCCACGGAGGCATGATTGCTTATTATGATATTTGCTGTATCACAGCTTGTTGTATTTCTTATCAGCTCTTCTGATAAAAGAAAATACCCTGAGAATAAACTTTGTGTCATTGAATAGAATATATAATCCCTGCTTCTGGGTTTACACAGACTCCAGAGATTACTAAGGTTATTATTCATTGCCAAAAACTGACATTAATGCAACGTTATGGTTGGGAAGTTGAATGAACAAAAGGCAGGAGGCATTCTGGGATTGCCCTGGGACATGCAGTTTCTAAGCCAGTGTCGGCTCTCTACACTAAGCATTATATCCATCATCATAATGGTGGTTAGACTTGCTCAAATCAAGAACAAATGGTGGAGTAAACACCTGTACACCACTGGCATCAACTGACTGTGGACACGTGGCATCTGACAAAGCCTATGAAGCACATGTGGTTAAAATGCCAAATTTCTAAGCGTAGATGTGGCCTTCCGCCCAAATCCTGACCCACCCTTCATCTGCAAATGTGACTAGGGCCATGAAAGAGCCTGACTGGCATCATCCAAAAATGTTCTTGGGAAGCCCTTATGTTGCAGTAGCGATTAGAGAGTCACTCCACCACTGTTTGCAGCCTGAAGAGAGGCAAAATTCTTGACCCTTACCCCTGAGGCTCACACCAGTGTACAAGCTGTACTCTATTAGGATTAGTCCCTTAAATAAATATGCATATTCAGTTTAATGAACTGGCTGACTGTCCTCTTCTTTTTATGACGCACACATTGCTTGCATAATGGGGAAGTGACACCTGTGCACAGGAAGTTGGCATGATAAACATTTTAAAATTTAAATGACCAAAAATGCGTTCTTCCTGCTTTCTAAGTAAATAAGCAAACAAAATTCAGAATAATTTTTGGGTCACACATCACTGGTAAATAGATGTTATCCATTACTTTCACAATCTGAAAGAATAGCTAATTCTTTTCCTTAAGGAGGTAAATTTCCAACAAGAATTAAAACTAGCCAAGGCAACTTGCAAAGTCCTTCAACTCGCACATTTTACTGACAGTTATTCTAACATTACATGTTTGTTTCTTTTTTAGTTAGAGTTAATACATCAGAACTCCACTGCTTCATCATTTTGGGCTTAATGCATCATAACCAAGGGTAGAAGTAAAGCAAGTGAAAACAAGAATGTTTCAAAATGAAAGGCTTTGGCCTTTATTAAATTCTGAAGTCTGTTTTATTCATTGAGAGTATACTGAACTCCCACTAGAAACATATTAATCTAACCTTGGAAGCCAGTAGGTTTTGTTAACATAAGGGAAAAGGCTGTTAAAAGGTTGTATGTTTCTGCTGAAGAAAATGGAAACAAAATAACATTGATTCAGACTGGTTGGGAACACAACAGCTGTGGGTAATTTGATGGGTAGCTTGGACTCCTAGGTCATCCCCTATGATTTGTAATTATTGCTAGTTCTTTTGTCTTGTTCAGCATAACATAGGACCAGGAATAAGGAAAGCCAAAAGTTTCCTAGTTTTCAGTACAGTAGATGTTTTCTAATCTCCAATTAGTTTTCAGCCACTCAAAAAAATAGAGTAAAATCATTGTTTTATTTCAAATTCTTCACTTAATAAAAAGATGAATAGCAAAAAATCAAATAAATCTGTCTTCCCCGAGCAAATTAAGTACAGATAAAATGGTGCCAAATGATTGATTTACAACTGTATTTTTCAGAAATAATGCATTGCTATTCTTGGCATTTATTGGTGTATGCAAAATGTTTCCACATATTTAGCCACTCGATGTCAGCTAACATTTATCAACATCCTGAATGGGTAATCTGCTCTTTTTCCTCATACATTGGCTGCCAGACTGGAATAACATTTGTGGCTTTTGACATAGAAATCTCACCAAAAAGTCTATACACAGAAGAGGGAGCACAACTAAGTTAGGGTACTTTGTCCTGTATCTGGGTCCAGAAATTGGGGCTTAGTTACCTAAAACAAGTATCCAAATATCCATGTTACAGTTTGGGAACCCAAGATTGAGAACAGCCTTCCAGCCTTTCCCCCATTTATCCCAGCATAAAATGCTTTCTTTAGAGGTTTGCTCCGTATTCAGACATTTTGAACTGCTGTATTTATTATTCTTTATTTATCATATTTGAAATCTCTTAAGGAAGATAATTAAAGTTATAGGTAATAATAGTACTAATATAGGAGCTCACTGGACACTTAATGCTGATTTTCAATGAGCCTTGGGACACCGGGGAAGCGCTAGAAGACTGAAAGAAAACTTATGTGCCAATATTTTAAAAGGGTAAAGAGGATGACACAGGTAATTATAGTCCAGTCAGTATGCCATTGATTCAAGGCAAGAGAATTGAGCAGCTGACATGGGACTTGATTAATAAAGAATTAAAGGAGGGCAATATAATTAATGCCAATCATCATGGTCTTATGGAAAATAGAACTTGTCAAACTAACTTGATATTTTTTATGAGATTACAAGTTTGGTTGATCTAATTTACTTAGACTTCTATAAGACACTTGACTTGGTACTGTATGACGATTAAAAACTAGAATGATACAAAATTAACATGGCACTCATTAATTGCATTAAAAGTTGGCTAATTGCATGGAGATGCAATTAGATGCAGGGAGATGCATGGAGAATTAACATCAAGAGGGTGTGTTCCTAGTGGGGTCCCACAGGGATCAGTTCTTAGCTCTAAGCTATTTAACATTTTTTTCAATGACCTGAAAGAAAACATAAGTCACACTGATAATGTTTGCAGATGACACAAAAATTGGGGAGTGGTAAATAATGAAGAGGACAGGTCACTGATACAGAATGATCTGAAATGCTTGGTAAGTTGTGTGCGAGCAAACAATGTGTGTTTTAATATGGCTAAGTGTAAGTGTACACAACTAGAAACAAAGCAAATAGGCCATACCTACAGGACACAGGACTGTCTGGAAAGCAGTTACTGAAAAAGATTTGGGGGTTATGAGGGAGAATCAACTGAACATGAGCTCCCACTGCAATGCTGTGGCTAAAAGGTCTAATGCGATCTTTGGATGTATAAACAAGGGAATCTCAAGTAGAAGTAGAGAGGTTATTTTACCTCTGTATCTGGCACTGGTGTGACTGCTGCTGGAATATTGCATGCAGTTCTGGTGTTCACAGTTCAAGGATGACATCAATAAATTGGAGAGGGTTCAGAGAACAGCCACAAGAATGTTTAAACAATTAGAACACATGCCTTATAGCAATAGACTCAAGGAGTTCAGTCTATTTAGCTCAACAAAAAGAAGGTTAAGGGGTGACTTAATTACAGTGTATGAGTACCTACATAGGGAACAAATATTTGATAATGGGCTCCTCAATCTAGAAGAGAAAAGTAGAACATGATCCAATGGCTGGAAGTTGAAGCTAGACAAATTCAGACTGGAAATAAGGCATACATTTTTAACATTGAGGTTAATTAACCATTGGAACAATTTACTAAGTATCATGGTGGATTCTCTATCATTGACAATATTTAGAGGCCAGGCTAGATGATTACAATGGTTTCTTCTAGCCTTAGAATATAGCTGGAGAAATCTCTGGAAAGTTTTTAATTCCTTTTGGACACAAAATACTTCTCATAAAGCTTCAGAGCTTCTTGTATGAATATGAGTAATGAGGACCAAGCAGAAAAAACATCTCTTAGAGCTTGGAATTATTCTTGTGACTTAGTCTCATGAGATATTGGAAATGGACATGAAACCACTTAAATACCCTTTTTGTTCATATGATTGACAACCTTAATTTACTGGCTGCACTTCTTAGTTGTTACAGCTGCAATAATGCAATAGAAGGATGCAGAGTTGACATGGTATAGCAGAATTACCTTGGCAACAAAGCAAACATAGCTATGGCATGAAATGCTAAGAGACTAGCTAGTAGGGATGAATTTTCTCTTGATCCAAAGGGGGAAGAAAGAGGCTTTCGATACAAGGCAAATTATAGCTATTTAATAGCATACCTGCCTGTTACTCATATTATAAGCATTAGGGATATGGCTTTAAATGGTCATTATTAAAACTAACTTTGAATTTATCACAGTTTGAAGATGGTCTAACAAATCTTTTTTATTAAAAAAAATACCAAAAGATGTCCTAAATAAACAGGAAAAGCAATAGGAGGTATTTCAGCACATCAGCAACTTATTTTGCCTCTGTTTCTTTCAGCTCTGTGAAGCTAAAACCCTTCCCCATCCCAATTACTAATTCCTGCTTACTGTAACATCCCAGCATGCACTTTGCTAGAGACTTCACACCCACCACTGAACAGCAGTCTTGGTCTATACCTGGCATTTTCATAATCTTTTTCTATATAGTCATTTAGCGAATGCAACCCGCTGCTACCAATTTGCAATGTATTTCTCCTAGATTTAGTGTAGCCATGCAAAATTCTTCATACTGCTATTCCCAAGGCAATAATTTTTTTTGATTGTTTGACATTGAGGTGTCAAGTTTTTTCATGATCATCATCACAGAAAATAGCAGAAAAGCAGATTCTGAACCTCAGGAAATATATTGTAAGGCTGGTTTAGAGTTCTCTGGTAGAACATACATTACCTTTTGTTAATAAAAACCAGATGTTCACAACGAATGCTGAACTTCAAGTAATTATAACTGGCAAAGTGTTGAAAAGAAAAAGAATTAAAGATTCAGGGTTCCAGACTAAGGTATTTCAACTTAGAATGTGCCAGGTCTTCTGGGAATATCAAAATCCCATGGTAAATACATATATATTACTACTACTAACATCAACAATAATATTAGCTAACTTATAGAACACTTTTCATCAGTCCATCTCAAAGCACTTTACAACAGAGGTCAGCATCATTAATCCCATTTTACACAGGGGGAAACTGAGGCACAGAGAAGAAATTACTTGCCCACGGTCACCGAGCAGGCCAGTGGCAGAGCTAGCAATAGAACCCAGGTCACCTGAGTCCCAGTCCAATGCTCGAGCCACTAGGCCACATTGCTGGAGCCAAAGTAGGCCAGCACATCACACATATTGTTCTGCTTCCTAGTTTAAAAATGTATTAAATTCCGTTTGGAGTCAGAACAAATTGGTCTCCACGGCATTGTATGTGGTGTTGTAATTTACACCTCTGCAAAGATGATGTGAAATGCTGCCACTTTGCTTTGGTAGCTCTTTACGATCACTTCTGACAGTTGGAAACGATGTCAAAAGTGTAAGGCTCTGGGGAGTGAGACCCTGTAGATCTAGAACTTTTTAGTTTCTAAAACCTGTTACTCATCTCAGCCTCAAGCCCCGGATGCTCTCTTCTTTCTGTGACCAAATGAAGAGATGTTCAGAAGTTGATTCTAAGTGGCTGGTGAGTAATCCTCTTCTAAGTCTTTTCTCAGTTTCTGCCTTGTTTCATTATCCTCAAATCACACATCAAACAATCAGTTACTTATACAAATGGTTAAGCAGCCACCATGAGAGGACTAACATCCAAACCATTTTAGTTAACGGTCAGATAAATCAAATATCACAACCACCTTGATCCATAACTAAGGCTTACATTTGCACTAACCCAAAGCAAACCTACTCTGCAGCGCCACCTAGTGAAACTGGATCTCATTCTCCACTTTGTTCTGGTAGTTTTGTCCATTCAGAACCACATCTGTGGCACTGAGCTGGCACAGAGCGGAGAGTCAGGCCCACAACAATGTGAAATGTTCCAATCAAGCGTCCAGACCTGTCATACAAATTCAGCCATAATCCAAGGAACAGAAAGAAAAAAAGTGAAACAATATTAGGTGGAGGAAAGCACTGACCTGTCTCTAGTCTCCAATGCTCAGCAGTGAGAGGGACACGGCAGCAAAGTGTAAGAAGGGATGTCACAGCAGGTGGCAGCCAGAAATTGTCGATTTTTGTGGGCCTGCCAAAAAGGAGAAGAAAAAGTTTATGAATTCAAACCCACTCTTTGAGGTCACCATTCTTCACTGCACCTGCAGGGTAGAAACTCAGAGCTCCTGTTGCAACAGGCTGGCAATTTTATTTTATTTTTTGTAAAATGTGTTCTTTGAATTGGAATGCATAGCATACATACGTCCGCATTAGAGATGAGGTAACAAAGATTTACTTCTTTGGAAACTATCAGATGCTTTTGGAATTTTTTTCAATGCAAAACCTCTGCCCTACTTAGAAGTTTATATTTACTGAAATGCCCCTTACCTTCTTTATTTGGACTATTCTGCAAAAGCACCATATGTAATACTACAGCTAACAGATATTTTTTCATTTCACACATCACATTTGAATGAGCAACAACAGTAGGACTCACATTCCCCCCTCTCCACCGGCTTCTGCCTTGACCAAAACGGGATCAATACTGCAAACTTACGCCTGCTGCATGCAGCAATTAAATGAGTACCACCAGCTGCATCAATCACTGTGCAGTTGAATTGATAACAGTAGGCACCCTTGAAATGTCACTTGCTATTCAAGATTCTACTGTTGTGAGTGAGTACGGGTGATAGTTCATCCTACAGCAACTCTGACAGAATACAGGGTGTTTCTGTTAGGATTTCAAGCTCTCTCTTCCATGGGCCCAATGACCCACCAAAAATGGCATAAGAAATGCTATACTGGGTCAGAACAATGGTCTCCGACAGTGGCCAGTACCTGAGCTTCAGGGGGAGTGTTCAGAACAGAGCCATTTGGAGAGATCCATTCCATGTTTTCCCCTTCTAACCCTTCGCAGAGTGTTAGGGTCACCCAGAGCACGGAGTTGCATCCCTGATCATCTTGGCTAATAGCTACTGATGAACCTATCCTCCATGAACTTATCTAATTCCTTTTTGAACCCAGTTATATTTTTTGCCTTCACATCATCCCATGACAGTGAGTTCCACAGGTTAATTCTGTGCTGTGTGAAAAAGTACTTCCTCTTATTTGTATTACACCTGCTTCTTATTAATTTCATTGGGTGACCCCTGATTTTTTTATTGTGGGAAAGTGCAAATAACACTTTTCCACACCATTCATGGTTTTATAGACCTCCATCATATCTCCTCCACCCCCATCATCTCTTTTCTTAGCTGATCAGCCCTAAACGTTTTTAGTCTCTCCTCATAGGGAAGCCTTAATATAACTATAAACTCTTATAAGGTTTTGCACTTATGAATCACTTTTCATTCAAGGATCTTGAAGCACTTTGCAGACACTAAGCAAGCCACACAAAAAGTTATTTAACAATAACACTGTATACTATTTTACAGGATAGAGAGCATTGAAGTGACTGGCCCAAAATCACACAGCAAGTCTCTATCGAGCCTTATTCATTTTTATTTTACACTTTTGGAAAATACAAAGTGATATCTGGGCTAAGTATTATTATTCAGTGGCAGAGGCAAATACAAAACCCAGAAATTCTGACTTCTGTCCCATTTTAGTTACTCTGTTCTGTATCAGGACAGCTGAAATATATAAAAATTCTCTAATTACATAATCCAGTGTTAAGAATAAATTAACCATTGAGTACTTTTGTTCTGCAAAAGCAAGGTAGGAATTAGGTAGTAATACAGGAGTAGAATGACCAAATGTCCCAATTTTATAGGGACAGTACCAATATTGAGGGCTTTTCTTATATAGGCACCCATTACCCTCCACCCCTTCCTGATTTTTCTCACTCGCTATCTGGTCACCCTACACAGGAGAAGCGAAGATGTGTATATTTTAAATATTGAAGGGGTAGCTTTACATTGTTGGTTTTTGATTTGCTGGATTGGTTTGGACTGGATACTCCAGTTTACTATTGTAGGTTTCTTTTTAAACTTCAAAACTTCCTATTGTTTGGGCTCTGATTAAAATCCTGGAATGACAAAGTAGTTGTATAAGAGATTTGATATAACTTTTTTTGTGCCTATAGAAGTTGATTGTATCCAGTACCATGTACCCCAACTCTACAGATTCCATATCAATCTGGACTGAGCAAAACCAGGCTGTTACTGCTATGACAATGTGCCACCGGCGTATTATCCAGACAAGCAGTGCAAAGTACTGATTATTCTATGCCCATTGATGTTGATGGAAAGACCCCTATTGATTTCAGTAGACTTTGGATCTGGCTCTGAACAAACAAAACTGAACACTGCTACAGAGCTTTAAATGGCTTTTAAAAATCAACAGCACAGTGCCTATGTTTGTTTTCAATCTAGGCAAATAGTTAGTATATCAATTAAATATATAAAGGGTATGCTAAGATTAGGAAGAGAAGATGAAGTTCAGTTGGGGTTAGCTAGCATGCGTTAGCTAATCCAGGCCTGAACACAATCTTTTCCCTTGTGTTTTGGGTTGACCTTGACCAGGCAACCTGAGATCAAAGGTGTTAAATGGTGTCCACACTAGAAAAAACACTGAGGCTAATCTTAACCTTTATTTGTAATCTAGACCAACCTAGAGTCCATCTTCTGTAACCCACTCTTCTGCTAAAGAAATTGTTCAAAGTAAAGAACTTGCTGTGAGTTTGCTCTGTTTAGACACATGAAGTGTTAGGCTGCCTATGACCACTTGATTCAAACTAAAGTTAATCCTCCATGCAGCTTTGAAGAAAGACTAAGAACTCAGACATGTAGGACAGTGAAAATAATATTTCAGTCAATATGTAGAAGAGAATTATGGAACACCTCTGTCCTCTATTTACAACATCTGTGTAAAAATCAGTTCCTGGCCCACAATACAGACCCCCTGAACTACTCAAGCCTTTTTTTTGTTTGTTTGTTTGTTTTTTAAATTAAACTTCTGAATATGTAACTGGAAAGTTTATATGTACTTTTAGATTCTGAAGTTTTCCACTGTTTAAAAGCATATTATGTTTATAGGTTTGAGTGCAAAAAATCAGGGAAAAGGGAAGACAGTGATGGTAGCAGCACAGATATTTTGACTGACTCATATCTAACAAGCAGGATTCTGTGATAGGTAAAGAAAGAAATGGAGCTCTTCTAATATAAAGCAGGTATTACACTGACTACTATAGCTTCACTTAAAATAATACTGATCCTGGAATAAATAAATATTCATTTTTATTAAGTCACTGCAAAATCTCTGTAGTGTAATTCCCAGAAAGCCTATGATAAAAGGTGTGTTGTCAGGGCTTCTATAAAAATAATGAACAGTTTATTAAAATAAAAGTTCATTTACTAAAAAAGCTTGGGTCAAGCTAGAAAAAAGACCAGTATTATGCTTGATATGCAATTATCTTAATATTTATGCACAGAAAAAGAAAAACCTTTAGAACATACATTGTGGCATGATTTTTTTGTTTTGAAATTAAACAAACAGGGCTTGTTCTTCAAGAAAGAAATGTTTAAAATTTAAAACAACAAAATCAAACTCTTTCATCATTTTAGCATAGAAATACAAGCTGCTGGATTTCTCTTTTTGGTTGTTTTTTTAAATAGAAATATTCCCTTTGTGCTTGAATTCAAGATTTCACATACAAGAAACCTTCATATAGCATACATAGAATCATAGAATATTAGAGTTGAAAGGGACATCTAGTCAGGAGGTCATCTAGTCCAACCCCCTGCTCAAAGCAGGACTAACCTCAGCTATATCATCCCAGCCAGGGCTTTGTCAAGCCTCAGCTTAAAAACCTCTAAAGATGGAGATTCCACCACCTCCCTAGGTAACCCATTCCAGTGCTTCACCACCTTCCTAGTGAAAAAGTTTTTCCTAATGTCCAACCTAGACCTCCCCAACTGCAACTTGAGACCATTGCTCCTTGTTCTGTCATCTGCCACCACCAAGAACAGCCTAGCCCCCTCCTCCCTGGAACCCCCTTTCAGGTAGTTAAAGGCTGCTATGAAATCCCCCCTTTCTTCTCTTTTGCAGACTAAACAAGCCCAGTTCCCTTAGCCTCTCCTCATAAGTCCTGTGCTCCAGCCCCCTAATCATTTTTGTTGCCCTCCGCTGTACTCTCTCCAACTTGTCTACATCCTTTTTGTAGTGGGGGGGCCCAAAACTGGGCACAATCTCTCTTATGAATTCCATAGGAAGTAATAAGCCAAAAACAAACACATACATTAACACTGGAAGCAATACATTTCAGAAAAGATTTAGCTGAATCTAAGGCTATGGCTACACTGATGGCGGCAAAGTCGCCGCCGTCAGATGTATTTCTCTGGATCGACTGAGTGGTCAGTGAAGACCTGCTCAGTCGATCCAGAAATTGATGTACTAAGACCACCTTCACAAGTGATGTAGCGCTGCGTCGACGGGAACGCAGTTCCGTCAGCACAGTGCAGTGAAGACAGTGTGCAGAAGAGAAGCAGAGAAGTCGACAGGAGTTACGCAAGTTTTTTGCGTAGCTTGCGTAATTCCCGTCGACTGCCGCCGAATCTCAGAGGTAAGTGTAAACAGGGTCTTAGTGCCTTGTATTTCACTTATTCAGTACATTCGGTTGAGGGTGCTTTCTTTATTATTGCTGTTATTTTTTAATCCTTAGTCAGTTATGGTGCTAAGCATTGTTCCAGCATCATTGGTTAAAAGCAGCTACAGTACAGTATGATTAGGAATTAATTCAGCCACAGTCAATATCCACGCTACTAGACGTAACTCTGGAAGAAGGAGTATTGTTTTGCATGAGTGGTTGCAATGATTCTATACTAAGAGGGATTTCATCAGACAGTGACAATAAGTTTCACATCAGAAGATTCTATAAAGAAGTCATTTGGAAAAGCCCGCACAGCTGAACAAAGAATTCCCTTTAAAGTAACATTTTACCAGAAAAGTGAACAAGTGTCAAGTATAAGAGACTTAAAAACCAGGGGGAAATAAGCCTTTCAACATTAATTGAAGGAAAGAAGTGCATTTTATATACAAAATTGAGATATTTGCACTGCTGTGGAATTTATGACCATCACCAAGTTGTTCAAAGGGCTAATGCCTCCTTTGAAGATGGTAAACTACCATGCACTCTGCAACCACTATGAAGACCGTAACTCCTACTATCTAATAATGACTTAACTATATTGATCCAAGCCTACATGACTTAAGACACGGCAGCCAAGATCACACGACCACAGGGCTCAGCTCACTTCATAAATACGACTACATTTCATAAAAATAATGTTACATTTCAAGACCATGGTGCTCAATTTTAAGGCCTCCCATGGCACTAGACCAAGTTAGCGGAAAGAACATTTTCGCTAAGAAGCCAAGACTTTCCTCAAAAGTGACATTCAGCAGGAATGGTGAAATTGTTAGCCTTGAAAGTCGAACCCTGTGAAAGTGGGAGAGACAACTTGCTTGACAACTGACCTGATCTTATGGATCTCTGCCTTCCAGACAAGATGACATCATTCTCACAGCCCTTAGAACAACATGCAAGATACTTCTTTAGCATAGCTCCCCCACAATAGCAATAAAAATGGAAGATAGAAAAAGGGTGCCTGGGGAGCAACACACATCTACTAAATTAAAATGTCTGGCAACCTCCAAGGGAGGAGAGAATAATCTAGTATGCTTCCAGGGCCTTACTTTGCATTAGTTCTGTTTTGAGAGGTGCTCACATACTACAGTGATGGATGCCAGAGAGGAACCTTGATAGTGTGTGCCTAAACTGTACTTTCTGGCTAACTTAAGTTTCCACTTCTTCAGCTCAATGGGAGTTCATTCAAGGCAGAGCCATAGGATTGGGCCCCTAAATTTTAAGTTCCTTGTGGCAGGAACCATATCTTCCTGTGTTTTGTACAGCGCAGTGTGCATTGATGCCAGCCCAATCATAAAAAAAAAATTGGCTCAATTATACAGAAATGTATCAAATGTATTTTATGGTAACATGATGCTGATTGTTCCACCGCTATCAGCACTGGCCAGGAGATGCAGCTGAATGAGGAGAGACAGAGGGATGGATTTAAAGGCAGGTTGCAATTTCATTAACTGAACATTGGAGAGTGGCTCTATCTTCCCTGTCCTCCACATCTTCATGTACCAGGCATTTAAGCAGGTCCAGGCATTTACAAGGCTCCCCCCATCTAATGTAGTGGTTCTCAATCCAGGGTACATGTACCTGTGGAGGGTACATCAACCCATCTACATATCTGCTTCATTTTACTACAGGCTACATAAAAAGCACTAGCAAAGTCAGTACAAACTAAAATTTCAAACAGACAATGACTTGCGTATACTGCTCTATATACTATACACTGAAATGTAAGTACAATATTTATATTCCAATCAATTTATAATTATATGGTAAAAATGAGAAAGCAAGCAATTTTTTCAGTAACAGTGTGCTGTGACACTTGTATTTTTATGTCTGTAAGCAAGTGGCTTTTAAGTAAGGGGAAACTTGGGGTACACAAGACAAATCACTCTTCAAAGGGATACAGTAGGCTGGAAAGGTTGAGAGTCACTGATCTAACCCCTAACTCAGGGTAGACTATCCTCAGCCTACCAGTAGGCTTATTTCTAAAATATCAAAACAAAACATGGAATTTTTTAAAATTTTGATTGTTTTCTAAACAATTCAAGCAAAACCAACATGAATCAGCAAAATGTTTCAAATCTGCATTTTTCCAAAAATGTTTACAGTCAAAAAATTTCACCCACCTCCATTCTGAACTCCAGACAGGAGGCGGGGAGCTCTATCGAAAATGTGCAATTACACTTTCTAGTCTTTCCAGTTCCTCACTCATAGTTCTTATTTCTTATTAATACAGACTGAAATCAAATGGATTTATTTTATTTATATTATCAGCATTTGGGATTAGAGAGAAGATATACTGTAGATAGTGTATTTGTGAACAACAACAACATTTAATGTATCACCAGGTGACAAAATGTGTACCACCATAATTCCCTGGAGCATTAGAATAATAAAATCACTCTACCTTCTACTGTCGATCCAGTATTATATATCCAAGCTTAAACCAGTGCTTAGATACATATATTTTGGTTTCTAGAGGGAAACCAAAGCAAACAATTCCCTGCCCACAACCTGTATATACAAGAATGAAATGGTATTTTCATTTACTACACGATGTTTTTGCCTACATATGACACTTACATTCACTAGAGTAAATATTCCTGGTTTACAGCACATTCTAAAACAGCCTTGTAGTGATCATCTAGCCCAGTAAAATATTTTTTACTTTGTTCTGGTTTTTTTAAGAGTGTTTTCTCAAAATTTATTTGTAATACTGTAAACTACAGAATTGGATATATTTCTACCGTAAATAAATATCCAGAATAAACCTGCCAGTTAAAATGTGTGCTATTTTTACCTTTTCTAATCAGTTATTTATTGTGAATTTTTTAGTGGCGTTTGCATATTCTTAGAAAACACGTATTAAAACATTTCAAATCCAACAAGAGGGATGACAAAATGACCCTACAAAATGTCAGCAACACAAGTCTGTTGACAGAAAAGATTAGTGCTTATTTTGCTTAACAACTATAAATCTCATCTGCATTGGACTGCTTTCTAAACTCTTCACATTCCTATAGCCGTTTCACTGACTGCTCTGATGGAATTTCTTAATGTAGTCATTTAGAAATTCTCTCTTACTGTTTTGGTGATCACAGGTCTAAAAAGTATTTTAAACAAAAAAGGGTATTTGGCAAATGAAAGGACTTGTTTTTGCCTGAGTTGATCAGATAATAGCATGAAAAAATTATGAAGATAAATTTATAAATATCTTCCTGTGTTTTGTATTTATAAATTTGAAGATTTTCCCCATAACACAATTTTTTTTAAATGAGATATTGCAGGTTTTCATAACATGAAAACAGAGGAAAACTACATGTAAAACCACCTTCTCAGAAAATCTTCATGCCCAGGATGGATACAAACCTTTTTAAAATTTATATCACATTTTTATTTAAACTAAATAATTTTTAAAAAATAAAGCTGTTTAAAATTAAATTTGAAATTATGACATCCTATAAGACCTAAATCTTACTATAATTGACTGGAATCATTTAAATAAATAAAAAACACATTGCACAAATGAGACCTCAAATTTCAATGAGTTAAAAGATGCTGCTTTTTCAATTCTTTACAAAATCAGAGAAAACATCTAACTTTTGAAGGCAATTCAAGCTTTATAAATGTATCATAGTGTCATGTACGGCATTAAGTACCTGTATTATTCTCAGTATTTACAAGGGTGCGCGAATGCAGATATTTCTGTTTTTCACAGATAGATGTACATTCAGTTTCTTTTGTGCAGAGAAACTTTTGCCTTTATTACTTTTGGTTTCAGTGTACCAAGCAGGTGTAGAGAGAATGTTTTCTTCATTTGGGCTAGTTCATTCAAAGTTGAGAAGTCAACTGGGAGTGGGAAAACAAGCTTTTCTCAATTTTTTTCTTCCAATCTATGAATAAAAACTAGGTGGGAGAGAATGAGATCTACTAATTCTAAAAATCTGAAAGACATGGAGCCAGAATTTAAAAGATATCTAAGCACCTAAAGATACTTAGTGGGATTTTCGAAAGCACCTAATCCAGTTAGGCACCTAACTCCCATTGGTTTTAACTCCCACTGACTTCAATACCTTTATTTCTGATCGCTATGTGCCAGATTGTCAATCTGTCAATTCGCTAGTTACAAATCATATACTACCTTTGTTTAATAAATAAGTCTTTGGTAAACTTTTTTTTTTTATATATATATATATATATATATATATATATATATATATATATATATATATATATATCTCCAGCACATGTATGGTAGTTATATTTAACTAATAAAAACTATTTTAAAATGCTGTTTTTTAAAATTTTAATTGAATTCCAATCTCCATCCAAATGCAGTTTGACCCAAATCCTGAGTAAAAAAGAATCTAGTAACTAAGAGTCATTCAACATTTTCTAACCTAATAAAAATGTAAAAAAAATAGAAATCTAAATAAAACGTTCAAGTTATATAAGTGTTTAAATAAATGTGGATAGCTGTATCCTCCTGGTTAACAAAAAGAAGTACCGAATTTAGTATAAAAGCTGTATTTGTTTGCAAATCAACATGGTTCAGTGGTTATACCAAACAATTATAATTATTTTTTCTTTAGAAAATAGCTAACAAGTACAAATGCAAAACAAGATCCAAATCAATTATATAAATCATTTCCTGTGTGCTGATATAAATGATTAAAATCCATTATTCAAATTGATCTGATTTGAAAGCAATGCATCCTGTTTATGCCTGTGCTTACCTTTACACCGTGATTAGTCCCATTGAGGACAAAGTGTGTAAAGTTAAGCACATGTTAATCAGTGACATCTTTGCAACATTGGGCATATGTCAAAACAATATTAAAGAGACACTACGTACCTGACAGGTCCAAGAATTAACTTACTTACTTCTAAAGATCCAAAGAAAACTGTAAAAGGACCCTACCAAGTTAAAATTCATCCTTATAAATAGACAGTTTTCCTTACTTTTGGTTACTGAAATGATTACTAAAAACAGATTTTACACCTTTATTTCCCACCATATAGGTAGTTTGTTTATGGAACCCTGCCTGACCTTCTTAAAATGGACCTGATACCTTTGCTTCACTCTACTGAACATGCATTTTCTAACATCAGTGGCTCTAATACATCAAAACACTTAAGAATATGCTCAACTCTATCCCTGTTCAGGAAAACCCTTAAGTACATTGTATAGTCCCAATGGTACATCCTGAATAAGGATGAACTTAAATATGTGCTTACCTTTAAGCACACAAGTAGTCTCATTAACTAAACAGTCTTTTAAAAGTACATTGGCTTTAAAAGGACTTATCATTTTCTTAAAGTTAAGCATGTAAACACGTGATTGCCTGACAGAAGCCTAAGGATCTGCCATGGAATATAACCTACCTGGGAACAGATCATGGGCCTAATTCATTCCAATTTGACTGTTCAAAAGCCAGAATTGACTGTACGCTCCTTCAGGGGAGGGACCATTACTTCCTGTATGTTTGTACCATGCTTAGAAGAATGAGGTCTGCTAATTACAGGGCCTTTGGGCATTACAACAATACAAACAGAGAAAATAATAAAAAGGGTCCTTCCCCAGCAACGCAGTGCAGAAGGGAAGGTAACATTTCCTTATATGTCATCCCAATGTGTCTGTTTTCAGTGTCCATCTCACCCTGTTTCTAATCAGTTTCATTTTCTGATTCTCTACCTTAAGCAGAAGGCTGCAGTGCTGCAGACACTGCAGAAGAACGTTTTTCCTTAAAAAACAAATGGTTTCCACTGAAAATTAAACAAAAAATATCATGGAAACATGACATTAGGCTTTGGAAAAGGTGGTTTTACAGAAAGCTTGAATTATAACCTCTCTGGACCTGAAAGCATTCCTTCAGCATCCCCACTCCTGGGAAGGTGACTTAGCTCCCAGAAATGAGATAAAGATAAATGAACTCTCCCTCTGCTAGGTACTCTGCCAACATAAAACCTTGGGCATTATGCTTTTTCTCCAGGACTGGGGCCAGTCTGATGATTTGCAGCTCCCCAAGCTGCCGAAAGGAGAAATCGGCATAAGTAGTGCTACTGAATAAAGGGGGCATCTGGTGGAGAGCTGATTCCTCCACTTCTGGTCCTACTACTCAAGAGAGACATGGCTGACCCTGGGGAGTTACAGCACTTGCAGTGGATGCTGTGCCCCACACAACCGCTTGTTTAGCTTGCATTGTACAGCCCTTGACAACACAATGCATTTGCACCAGTGAAACAGAGTGAAGAATTTAGCACCCCAAAAAAGATAACTGTTCTGTGGCAGCCTGACAGAGATCAAAGTTAGCTGCAATTCCTAGACACAGTGGGATGTGTTAATGTGACACACTTCAGACACAGATTCTCTTCTTTAAAAACACTGGATTATTTATTACTGCAGATAGTTCAAACGTTGGTAATGCAGAGTAGTGAGAGACTGGGGTGGTCTCTGAGAAACAGGGCTCAAACTAAAATGTCTCAAACACAATTCACCATGGCTAGACAACATTATTCAATAACCTAACAGTAAGCCATGTGGTTTAAGCTTTTCTGCTCCTTTTACAGTATCTAGTGTTCAAGGCCTGTCCTCACACAGAGTAAAACAACAAACTGCTACTTATTTTCTGTAACCACATATTCCTAGTACTTTGAGCCATTTTATATTTAGGCACTGTTTTAGACCTCTTTAAAGCATAAACTTATAGTACACATGTATAACGCAGAACGAAGAAAGACTCGGGGTCTGTGCAAAACAGGTCTTAACGTAAAATGTATACTCCTTGAGCTACAACTCCCAGCAAGGGCAGGGAATGTCTAGACATGACAACCTTAGGGTTGCCACCTCTGAGGTACATAAACCAGGGCACCGAGGATCATCCTGATCCCACACAAGTGGACAGTTATCGTCTGTACTGAGCACAGATCACAGATTACCCATGATGGCTACCTAAAAAACAGGAGAATCCTGGGCAGGTGACATACCTCTTGGGAACACAGCAGTGGGTTGTCCAAAAAGTTCAACCACTGTGAAAATTTCAGTTATCAATGTAAGATCCTAGGATTCTCTTTTGTACATGCCCTACATTAACACTGCATTTCTGGCCTTGTGTCACTTTGAGCCAGATTCTGTGGGTAAATTTGTCCTCCTTCCAAGGACAGCAGAACCAGAGGGCAGAGGTGAAAGTGGGACACAGAAGCGCTGGAGTGGCCACCATGGGAGCCCAAGACTGGGTTGGACAGGTAGGAAACTGCAGGATCCTCCTTCTCAGCCTGAAGCCAGCTCCCCCACCAAGTCACAGTGGCTCCTCTCATTCCCCCTCCTTTCCATCCACCCCTTGATTCTAAGGGGCTCCCACCTGCCTGAACCCACACCCTTCTCATTGGTTCTGGTAAGAGTCACTCATACTCAACAAATGGAGGATTCGGTCTGTAGATTAGAGACTAACGTTAAACGATAGTGAAAATTAGATAAATCAATCAAATACTTCTTACTACTGGTAGTTTCTCACAGAATATCATTGTGAAATAAATTACACACATGCTGTTTGTAAAGTATATATGGTGCAGTCTAAGTACATTCTCTGTCCCTCTGAAGCCCTGTTATCTTCCAGGAAGGGGTTCCCCTCTTGCCTTCAGCAGTGATTTGAGAACATTTTTGTCCATTTCTTTTATCCTTTGAGTTACAGATTAATTTAAACATCTTGAGAGCAACAGATCCTTGCAGCAGAGATGAAGGGATTGACAGAGGGCCAGGAAACATAGCAGAGAGCTAGCTGAAAGCACAGAAAAAGAAAGGAGACCAAAGACAGAAGGTGGGTGCGAGAGAGAAAGTTTCTAAGGTAGAAACAATAAGCAGTGTACAATAGATACACAATAAAATCTCTAGTCACTTAGGAACTTTTGAAAATCTCCTCCTTGGCCAACGAGCAAGAGTAGTAACCATCTCATGTTTGTTCCATTGCCTCGAGTCCATTGAGCCTGCAGCCAGCTCTCTTGTGGGAAGTCTTAATGGACTCCAAAAATGGAATGGGCCTAGACAATGAACTCTTAAACCCAAAGAGGGTCCCTCAAGGTTAAAGCATTTAGTATAAGTAGTGTGGGGGACCATGCATTACTCCTGTCTACACTGTATTTACTCTGTGGCAGAAAAAAGGATTTTTATCCATCAGGGCTGTCATCATGGCAATGTTCATATGACTTTAGTTCTTGTGGAAGGTAATTTTTAAAGAATCTAGTCCTGCAGAAATTGGTTAGAGTGCCCATGTGCTCGCAGGTGAAAGCATGCAGTAGGCATTTTATTGCCCATTTCCAATATTTCTTATTTTTCTCTGCTATTAATCAGACAATATTCTACTTACAAATAACATTCAGAATCATCATTTGGATAATTTTAAGCTCATTCAACATGACAGTCTGTACTGTAATCTTCCATACTAAGGGTTACAATATGTGCTTGTTGTGCTATTGTCTCTTGCAGTTTTGTCACTGAATTAGACTCAAAACCACTAGTCAGACAAATCATACAAGATTATTTCTTTTTTTGAGGACCAGCCATACAACTATACATTTGAAAGGAAATGCCCTCTGGGAGCCAGTGTGTTCAAAATAATTTTATTGCACTTCATAACCTCTTCTACAATACCAACAAAAGTGTACAGATGGATGGGAGCACAGGAAAAAAGGAACAGGCTTGCTGAATCGTTATCATTGTCTGACAGTCTTAGAACAGCAAGTAATAATAATAATTGAAGCCTGTTAAAATACCCATCCTTGGGTATTTGAAATGCTCTTGTATCAAAACAAACTAACTGCAAACAGCTAAGTGCTTCAGCTAAGATCTAGCAGAAGTCTTCATGTTTTATATCTATATTAATGTTTAGAATCTGTACAAAAAACATGTTCAGTAGTAAATATTATTACAGTGTGCATTTCATAATGCACTAAACATACAATATGGAGACGATACATTTAATATCAATGGGCCAGATCATCCCTTCCCATGTTAAAATCTTTGGAGAGGAAATGTGAGCAAGGACTTTTTTAGCACTCCTTACCTTTCGGAGGAGATGAATAATAGGGATTTTAATAAAATTATATAAAATAATGAAAGCTAAAGAGAAAGCAGATAGGGAAAATAGAAGTGCCTATTCTTATAAAACAAGGGGATATTTGATGAAATTCAATGATGAAAAAAATCAAAACTGATATAAAGAAATACTTTTCCATACAACTAGCCTGTGGAACTCATTGCCACAAGATATGTCTATCAAGTACTTATATGGCACTGATTACTGTAATAACTGAGCACCTCACAATCTTAATACATTTATCCTCACAACTACAGGTTGGCAAATAATTGTTTTTTCAGTTCAGCAAACAAACCAAAAGATCAGGGAAAATATTTTGTTCCAAATAATTTTGGAACTTGTCAGCAAACTGAAAGAGTCCATTTTAGGCCAGATTCAAAAAAACAAGGGGTTCATCCCCCTGTATAACCTTTAACCCATTGGTTAGGGTACTTGCCTGGAACATGAGAGACCCAGTTTTGAATCTCCATTCTGGAATAGAGACTTGAACTCAGATCTCCCCACCACCAGCAGGTGAGCATCCTAACCACCAGGCTATAAATTATTATTCTAGGGTGAGATGGCTCAGTTCAATCTCTCCTACTGAAGCTGTTCCACTTGGAATAAATACTTGAATATTCATTGGACAAAAAGAAAGAGTGAGGCGCAAGACAACACCCTAACCAGTGAGCCATCCTTCCTCTCTATACCTACAGAGGCAAGAGCTTTACACACAATTGTAAAAAAGATTCAACATTTGTATGGATAACAAGAACATCAGGCTATAACAATATATTATTACAAAGACTGGCGTTTGAAAAGGGACACATATCCTAATGTTTTAGGACATAAGTCTGCATCTAGCTACTAGGGGTTTAGGAGGAAGCTTTCTGTGGGGGCAGGATATTCTATATCCATCGCAGAGTATCTTGCATTTTCTTCTGAAGCAGCTAGTGTCAGACAGTGTTGGTGACAAGGTGCTGGAAGAGGGGGAGTGCTGCTCTGACCCAGAATGGCAATTCCTAAATTGCTTTCAGCAATAACTCCACATCATCCTGTCAGGGTGCAGCAAGAGGGCAGGTCTCATGGCCTGTCCCCAAACCTCATGGATTCCAGGAGCCAACCACATATAGGCACTGTCTCTCCACACCAGCTCGGGACACTAATGACCCAGCCGAGGGCATGACTACCAGCAGTGCCGTGCAGGAATTTAAATTCCAGTGCATTTGGAGGGGCACGGTCTGTGTTCCCCCCATCCCCGCCCAGGGCCCCAGAACTCCTGTGCTGTGCCCACAACCACCCCTCCACCGGGGTTCCAGGAGCCACAGGAACACCATGCCACGCCTGCTGATTATTGGGGGGCCATGCCCATGCTTGCCCCACCTTGTGCATGGCCCTAGCTACCCGGGACTCACCCTCACTGCAATGGCTGCCGGGGGGTACCCTGCAAAGAAACCTAGGACTGGAATACTTTTCCCAAGGATTCTATATGAGAACCAAGAAGAGGCAGGATACGTGCCCTCACCCCCATATACATACCCCACTCTACTTATTGCCACCACATGGGCCCCAGACTCAGAGAGACTCTGCCAGGTCCAAGTGGAAGGCCATGGAGCGTGGACAGCTGAACCTCCTTCCACACAGAAGCGAAGAGATTCATGCCTGGATAACCCCTTCCATATCTGGACTGGTGGGGGAAGCAGGTGGAATATTCTGGACCAGCATTTCCCCTCCATCTCCCTTCTGTGCGCTCTTTTTTCCCCTACCCTTTTTCTCTTGCTAGCAAGAAAACAAATAAGATAAAACCTCTTTCTAGGAAGAAAAAAAAAATTACCCATGTGTAGCCCTTTTTCTTTCACTCCATTTAGCTGCTTCTCTGCTGTAAACTGGGTTTGTTTTTAAAAAAAGCAATCAACATGGAGAATGATGCTTTTATAGAAAAAGCACCTCCCCCAGGCATAGTTATGCCAATTAGAAGTAACTGGGAACCTATTTAGACACAGCTGTGTCCCTAATTGTCACAGGTTGGGTTGCTTCCGAATGGTGGAGGAGCTGGGGAAACTCAGACTGCTGCCTTTTGATTAACTTCTCCCCAGGCTTTAGCTAAAGTTTCCATTTTGCAGATGGCTTCATAAGAACCCCTCTCCTGGATCTTTTTCTCTCCTTATCCTCCCTTCATAGTTTGTGTGTGACTTATTTTACTGTTGTATCTTATGCGGGCTCATTTTCCTGTTTATTAACATGTGCACCTTTCCCATTCTTCTATCAAAGAAAATGGGCAATTCATAAGAACATAAGAATGACCACACTGGGTCAGACCAATGGCCCATCTAGCCCAGCATCCTGTCTTCAGACAGTGGCCAATGCCAGGGGCTTCAGAGGGAATGAATAGAACAGGTGATCATCAAGTGATCCATCCTGTTGGCCCTTTGAAAAAGCCACACACCATTTTAATGGGAACTTGATTCCATTGTACAGGGTGGGATTAAAGGCAATTCAGGGCTTCTGTGGGAGACTCAAGGACTGTAACACAGGAATTTAACTGGCTCTGCCTGAGCCTAGGGGAGCACCTCGCAAAGGAGGGCTTCCCTCTCTGATATAGCCACCCAGGGCAAGAAAAGGGGAAAAAGATGAGAAGCTTAGAAATAGTTACCAATTATGGCACCCTGATTTGCTGCCCTAGCCAAGGTTAGAGCATCATGGGAGCTGCTCTATTATGTGCCTACAGTGGGGCCATACACCAGCTGAAGATAAGGAGAGATGAGCAGCTTTGTGCCATCACTCCTGGCTTATGCTTTAGGGGATGTGGCTTGGAGAATGACAACATGGCCATGCTGTTGCTGCGGTGTTGTGATCCCCAGCTACTAAAATGGTCTATGAGTGGAGCATTGCAGCCAGACACACGTCAGAGCAGCCTTGACCCTTCCCTATGTTTCATGGGAATCTAAACACTTTCCAGCCACTGCTGAATGATCAAGGTCATAAAGGAGATGTAAAGTCTCTCATCCTTACCACTCCCTCTCAGCTCTGCCAGATGCACAAGCAGCACAAGTGAGGACCTGGGTCACACATTCTACATTTGTACTTTTCCTTTTTGTAGCTTCTGCAATTTCAGTGAGATGCTGTGGCCCTTGACAGTATTTTCATAACCAGAAATGGCACTTAACAGAAACCAACTTTGTATTAATGACCTTATTTTGCCCTTACATAAAATGTGGTTCAGCTCTGAAAAGTTATACTGTAAATACATTCTTACTCAGACTGGACAGTATATTCACTGACTTCAGATTCATATTTCCTTACTAAGTGAAATTTTTTTCTTACTAAGTGAAATTTTTTTTTTACTCATCAGTTGTAGAAAGCCATGACAGTTTTGGGAGGAGGAGGTGGATTCTATTATATCTTGCATATCATCAGCAGAATTTTTAACTAAAATCCAATTAGAAGACCAAAATCTACTGTCATTTCTATAGGTGCCATCCCATTAAATTTGAAGACAATAGGGTTATACAGGTGTATAGATAAGGGCAGAATCTGACCTACCAAATTTTTGTTACTGGTAATTAGGATAGTCCAGAAAGAACTCAGCTTGACTTTCAGATCCCAGTTGGAATTTGTATTATTCGTCACTAAAAAAGCACCAACATAATTTTACTTGTATGCTGAGCTGGAATCATTAAGAAATAAACACAGATCCGCACAACCTAAGACAAACCACATTTTAAATGTAGTTAAATATAGAAAGATGTGAACAAAGGGGAAAAAAATCAAGCCTAGACACAAATACAGAGTAGAAAAATACCTTCCAGGTTTTAAATCATCTGTTATTTTAAGGTAATCCTGTATTAGCATGCAGTATTACAATTATGGTTTCAAGCACTCCCTTTAAGTGAGAAGTAGACCTCTTGCATGCTTGGTTCTCCTTACAATAATCAGTTAAAGATATTTTCCTACCAGGACAACACATATATGAAATCAAGTTATCAGTGCAGGATGAAAAACACATGAATAGTTAATTAATATTAGTCTTAAAATTATGGATTTCAAACACATTGTATAAGTTTGTTAATGACAATGGGTGTGTTTATATCTTGCAAGTCATTTGATTTGCTTCACGACCACGAAACAGTTCCTGATAAAAAGTCAATGGGGATCTTAGGGCACCATCTGTTCAGATTGTTTTTAGGTGTATTATCGTGGCTGAAAGATGTGTGCACTGCCAGATGAATAATGGCTTCAGTTCTTTATTATCTATGAAAGGCAGAAATTGAACTAGAGAGCTGAGCTACTCTGAGTTTTGATCAAATTTGGATCACAAAGGCTTCACTTTGCCTTGTTTACTGAGTCAAGTTTACTTCCAGCTACGTCTACACTGCACGACACTGGCATGTATGAGTGACAATACCAGTGGTGGCAGATGACAGAACAAGGAGCAATGGTCACAAGTTGCAGTGGGGGAGGTCTAGGTTGGATATTAGGAAAAACTTTTTCACTAGGAGGGTGGTGAAGCACTGGAATGGGTTACCTAGGGAGGTGGTGGAATCTCCATCCTTAGAGGTTTTAAAGGTGCAGCTTGACAAAGCCCTGCCTGGGATGATTTAGTCAGGGTTGGTCCTGCTTTGAGCAGGGGGTTGGACTAGGTGACCTCCTGAGGTCCTTTCCAACCCTAATCTTCTAGGATTCCATGATATGTAGGCCACATGTAACTAAACATCACAGTGAAAAACAGGCTGTTCCCAACACTTTGCAAATCCACCCCATCCTTAGAGAGCCCCACTGTTCGGACTCTATGCTGGTGGTATGGGCTGATGCTAGGGAAATGAAATCCACTCCTTTAGCAGAGGGTCACCAAGCAGGACTTCTGCACAGTGCCCCCATCTACGTTAGCAGCTGTTATTAAGCCTATGGGCTGGAAGAGTTGCCACAATTCCTCTGTGCTGCTGGCAAAAACATTTTGGGTCACTCTTTCCATGAATATATGGGTCTCTCGACCTTTTCTCTAGCCTACTTCTCTCGTGGCTTCTCCAGCAGCATATGTGGGACTGGGCCAAGAACATTTTCTGTAGCATGAGTAGGTGCACAGGAGCGCTGTGTGGCTGTTCTATCTGTGGTCCTCCTACACACATCCCTTTGCGCACCTCAGTTGGTGCAGGGATCTTTCAGGGATGCAAAGGGTCCTGCTCTAGCTCTCTGCATCTTTGGGGAATTTTCCCATAAAAAAAAAAAAATCACTGAATAATTTATCAGACTATCATTACTCCATTGTATCTATGGGCTAGTAACAATACCTAGAAATGTCTCTCAGTGACCAATGTAGTTTTATTAAGCCCGAGAGATACTAATGGGCCAAAGCTTGAAGTCCTTATTCATACAAGACTTCCACTGATATAATAGAAACTAGGCCTGAGGTTGCACTACAGGTTTGTTCCAACAGTATTCTTTTTTCTGACTCTTTTGCACCTTCCTTAAAATAAAAATATTTTAAAAGGGGCAGGGAGGGAAGAAGGTAACCACCACAAGGATTCCCTGGGAAACATCTTGACAGCAATGAAGCATCTGCTCTTCTCACAAATGCAGCAGTATCCAGTAGCAGTAGCTATTTTGTTCTAATAAATTCACCTTGTTTTAGAATCAGGGACATTTGAGATGTGAAAGATCTAATAGGTCATTTACTCCATCTCTCTGCCAGTGCAGGACTGATAGGGGGCATTTTGGTTATATTACAATATCCCTATTCATGTTGCCCCCAACTAGATTTTCTGTTTTTCACAATAATCTTTGTTCCCCATTCCCAGATTTTACAACTACACCCATCTATGAAAAGCCTGGGTTCTTTCAGAAATGCCATGTACCAGTGCTGTACAGAATCAAAGAGACACAGCAAGAGTTGTGGTCTTCATTTGACCTGCTGCAATTCAGAAACTGCTAGGCAAATTGCTTTATTTCCTTCATTCACTTTAGCGAGAACTGCTTGAACTATTAATGGTATTTTTTTCAGGTGCTTAGATTTACTACCTCTCTTCTATAGTATTAGAGATGTCAGAGATGGGTGAGCTGATTTATTAAAAATAAAATCCTTCTTTTGGTCCCCCAAATCTTTAATCATTTCTGGAACTGAATTCAAACTTCACCCTTTAATGGTTCTTTTTAGAGTCTCTGCTTAGGCAAAGCGCTTACTGAAGTCAATAGGATTGAATAAGGACCATAAGATCAGTCCTTCAGTCATCCATAAGGAAAACAAAAATGCTTCATTTTGGTTGTGATTTTTATGAATTTGCTTACTTTTGTGAGATTGACCGGTTGGCATTTCCTTGGATTTTATTTTCTTAATGATTTATGTATTCTAGAGAGCATTGAAAATATCAGGGCTTGTGCTCGACTCAATTATGTCAGGCTCAATAAATGATGATTCAGAATCCCTGCCAATTCCTGAAATATCTTTAATCTATAATCTAAGGTGAACATCAGAAGAAAAGAGGATAATAAAAAAGGGGTGACGTTAAAAAAGAATCTGTTCCCTATGCTATAGATGACATAAATGAATCTCTAACGATCTTTAAATAAATCTTCAATCGTGGGTTTCTAAGAGATACACAGACATGTAGATTCCTGAAAAAAACATGAAAAATCACTTTCAATGCAAAGCAGAGAAGTAAATATTACTTTGCTGCATACAGCTGCCTGTGCACAGACACTGGGTTACCTTTAAATAATGTATCAAAGCTATGTAAATTTTTTTATTTATTTATTAGCACTTTAGAGGGGCAATTTTTCTAAGATCCAAATCAAATACCATTACACATTTCAGCATGATATTTCATTGACTTTTCTTTCTATGGACATTTAAGGGAGTTTCTGTGGTAGCACAAATATATAAAATATACTACAAGAAATGCAAATAGCCCTCGTGAAGCAGTGTGTCAAGTGATTAGAGTAAGAGTCAGGACTCTTGAATTTTGTCCTGAACTCTATCAATCTTCTGCTGTGTCATGGTGAACAAATCACTTACTTTATCTCTGCCTGAGATTTCCCATGTATAAAATGATTATTCTAACTCCCAAGCAGGGGTTATGAAAAATTCTAAATAAAATTTAAAAATTCAGGGCTAAATTGCGACACCTTACGTTGAGTAGTACCTCACTCCATGAGTGGTCCCTCCCTGTGGAATAGTGAGCTCCTCGACGTGAGTGAGAATGGCAAAGTCAGACCTTTTATTACTTGTGAGGAAACTTCAAAATGGTCAGTGTCCCAGCTCAATTCAGAAGGGAAAACCCTACACAGTTAGGGCTTCATTCTGACCTCGTTGTTCATTAGGAATACATCCCATGAAGTCAGTGCTGTTAAAATGGTGTAAAAGTGGTGTAAGTGAGATCAAACAATCAAGTCCAGTTTATCCTGAGCTTATCAGTGCTCTCCAAGCCTCTGGAGCAGGGATCGTCAATAGGCAGGCCGCGGGCCGAATCCGGACCGCCAGACACATTTGAACAGACCCCAAAATCTTTTTATTTACTTATTATTATCATTATCTTTATTATTTTCTCTGGATCTGGATCTTGACTATACCTGCAGCAAGAAATTTGGATCTTGACAAAAAGTAATTGACTACCCCTGCTCTGGAGCCTGCTAAATTGGGAAGGAAATCACACAAAAACAGGTTCTCATGAAATTTCTGGTGCTTTCTGCTTCTTGTCCAAAATACTTGTTGTGAGATTTCCTCCTAGTTAGATGGGAAAGCCAGACAAAAAATGAACAAAAATGGGGAGATGAGAGTTAACGATTCAGAAACTCCATAAAGGTTTCTTTCTGGCTTATTCCAGATATGGGCAAGAAATCATGGAGCTCTTCTTTATTTCCATAATAGTATCCACATGTCTACATTTTACCTAAGGTTAGAAAAAATTAAAAAGAGAATGTATATGCTTCTTTAAGACACATTTGCTGGTGCTTGCAACTGCACTGGGAGGCAATGAATAACAATTCCACACACAGATTATGATTTAACTAAATGGCGTTAGTTTTATTCAGTGTAAAATAATCTAGAAATTTTAGCACCTGTTAACTAGCACTTATATCAGTCCACTGTGGCTACCCCTTCAAACAACAGCCATAACAATTTCCAAAACAGACAAGTATTCCAATGGGCCCCACCTAATAGGATACAACTCTGAAAGAAAATTCCTCCAACCAACCACTTCCTTGAGCAAAAAAAAAAAAAAAAAAAAAAAAAAAAAAGCTTATGAATACGAAGGATTTTTAATCTGGGTTCAGTTTAAAAAGATTTTTCTTCCTTCCTACCATTTAGTGCACATCATGGCTCATTTCTCCCAGATTTGAATTTAATTTTAGGATTAGCCAGGTTTCCCTAAATGGTATTCCCTAAATACCACAGAAAACTCCTGGGTGAACAAAACCTTTAATAATTCCTCGTAGCAGAAATATAACACATTTTGCTCAAGGGAAAGCAAAAAACCTCCAGTGGTCTGGGAAACATTCCTTCCTGACCCTAGTGGAAGATTAGCTGTAGCCCAGTGTATGCATATAAGAAAAGTGACACCAAATGCAAACCAGACATGTTAATTGGAGTCATTGACAAAATGGGATGTAATTTCTCACAAGCAAGAAGTAGGAATGCTTTTCCTCTCTCTGACAAGATAGGAGGTAACAGTTAATCAACTGCCTGGCAAACTGTATTTATTGGATAGATTTTTTTTAAAAGTCAAGCATAAGAAAGACAAGAGGGTGAGGTAGTATCTTTTATTGGACCAATTTCTGTTGGTGAGAGAGACGAGCTACACGTAGCTCTTCTTCAGGTCTGGGAAAGGGACTCTGAGCATCACAGCTAAATACAAGATGGGACAGATTAGAGAATGTACTAACTACCTATGCTAAACAATATGTTCCATCTCGTATTTAGCTGTGATACTCGGAGTACCTTTCTGAGACCAGAAGAAGAGTTCTGTGTAGCTTGAAAGCTTGTCTCTCTCACCAACAGAAGTTAGTCCAATAAAAGATATTACCTCACCCACCTTGTCTCTCTAATATCTTGGGACCAACACAGCTACAACACTACTGCATCCACACATAAGGAAGTAAGGCATCTAAGGTACCTGGGTCAATCTGCCTTTTGGTTCTGGGATTAGCACATCTAATTCAGAATAGAGAGTTTCAACAGCCAGTGGTGCATCCAAAACCAATTCAAAGGAAGAAAAAGAGTCTTATGTTCTTCTACTTCTCTCCTTTCATTCTCCAAGCAAACGAGAGAGAGAGAGAAAATAGATTACAACAGCAAAACAGAACTACAGTGATCATATTCATTTCTTCCCACTCATAGAAAATGCATTGAAGAACCGATGAAAGGCTGCATAACTGCAGAGCTGGGTGAATAATTCAGAACCAATAATTTTTAGATGAATTTCATCTTTTCATTGATTTGCAGATCATCTGAACTGATCGTTATTTTCTGAGTTACATGTGTTATTCAAAACTATTCACTGAGTAACTTGTCATCTGTAGCTGGTTCACAAGTTCACAGTGAGAATTTGGTATTGGAAATTCATGCTGTTTTTACTAGACACAGGAAGTTACACATGACTGGATGAGTGTAACTTAGAATTGGCTTCTGGTGAAAATATTCACAATTCTGAATTTGAAATTAACTCCCACGAATATGCAGCAGTAATTTCTTAAAATTTACTGGTTTGCTGTATGTTCCTGCAATTCACTGGAACATTCACAGAATACAAAAGGAGTGCAGCAAACAGAGTCAAAGCAAATTCATGTCAAAGTCTGAACACATTCATGGAAAATGCAAATCTAGATGAATATTGCATATCAGTAACTTTATGATGATGATGATGATAATACATCCAACAATTAGGGCCACATCTTGGACCCATTAAGGTAAATGGGATTTTTGCAATTAACTTCAATGGGAACTGGTTTTAACCATTTGAGTGTTCACAGACAAATCATAAATGCAATATTCAGAGATTTGGGGCTCTCAGTCTTATCATATGTTTGACAAAATGGCCACACTATAAAAGCTTTACATGAAGAGCAAGAAAGAAAAATGTAAATGGCATCACAGCAGAATAGCTTACACAGGCAGTGCAAGACTAAAAGTAATCCACAGCTTGTGTTTATAAAAATTCACAAGCATTCAAGTGCACCTCTAAAGGAATTATGCAGACACTGCAATAAACTACTGTATAATATAATTAAACACAAAAAACTACAATAATAAAATAGCATGAAGGGACAGATTTTCATTGCTGTAGTAGTGACAGATTGCAAGCAGGACTCCCATTATTGGTAATGGGAGCTGCAGTTCTAATCCACAGCACACAGTGCTGAAAACAATATTCCTATGGGTTTGACTTAAACCCCCAGAGTTAAGGCTGCAACTCTATCTAATTCTCTCCATTGTGTTCCGATATTGAAACTCTCACAATGCCTTTACCCTTTTCCTTCCTTCCACCAGCTCCCCCTCTCGAACACATTTTCTAGAGTCCTGCAATACTTGAACACAAACAACAGGGTGAGTTCAGAATGAAGTGACATACATCTGTGTATTTCCCTTGCTTTTGTTGGGTTAAATCAATCTTGTTAACTCGGTTTAGAGTGGATAGCGATTAAAGCAAACAGACTCAATTAACGTATCTGGTTTGCATTTGGTGTCACTTTTCTTATGTGCATACTCGGGGCTACAGCTAATCTCCCACTGGGTCAGGAAGGAATCTTTCCCATGCCGTTGGAGGATTTTTGCTTTCCCTTGAGCAGATGGGTTCCACACACAGGGTAACCAGTTAGGATTATATATCGACTAGTCCTGATGAATCCATTCAGAGAAGTAAGGGAAAGTAAATTACTCCCATCCCCAATATGGCCACATTATCCTAGAGCCAGATTAAAGCAATCTTCTGCACTATCCATATGGGGCCTACATGGCCCTACCCTTGCCGTGGCCCTGTCCCTCCTTGAGTAGCAGCGGGTTTTAGAGTCCAGATGAATGGGGCAGTTCACACCTCTTACAGCTACTGTTTCAGGCTGTCTGCTGACTCAGAGAGATGTCACTGTGGTAGTTACACTTTATTCACACTTTTCAAGCTGCTTTGTTGTTTTGGATGTTGTTGTTTTGTTTGGGGGGAAAGGAGGCACTTACAGCCATGATTGCTAGAAAAATGAATGTTTTAAAAGAAAGCCAAGATTCTGATCTCATCATATGACACCAGGAACTGGGACCCTAAGCATTGGCCTTTTGTATCTATGTCTTAATGAACCCTGAGCTACTCGGACATTGGCTCTGGGTCCTGTGCAGAGCACAGGGACTGTGAAGTCCCTGCTCTCCCTCCAGGCAAGTAAGCTGAGTGTGTGTGAAGCCATGGCTGTGCCCCTTCCCTCCTACCCACTGGAGCAGGCTAGCCACACAGAGGAGTAAGTTGCATCCTTTGAAAGACTGCAATAAATTGCTCCCTCCCCAGAGCAAGAGAGGACTAGTGAAAGATCTGAGGCTCTTTGATTACTCCTGGGATAGTGCAGTTATGTGCCAACCATTAGACAGGGTTATATCTAAGGGGACAAATTAATCCTTAACCTTTCTGAATCTCAGTTTACCCATCTGTAAAACAGGTATAATATACAAACCCACAGGCAACCAGTGCTGATCACAGAGCACAGGAGTAATATACTTGTGAGATTCTCCTCTTACCAAGAGGCCTTTCTGCACCAGATTTGGTGTCTGCAGAATTTCTGGTGCAGCTCCCCCTAGAGAACATTTGCAGTGGGTCTGATTAGACTCTTGGCTACTGCTAGAAGATCAGGTAACAGCAACTGCCACAATGGCTTTTTAATCATTTAAGGATACTGATAAAAAGCCATCTGGGCCATTGCTGTTACCTCATCTTGTAGCAGTAGCCAAGAGCAAGTAGCAAGACCCCTAGATTGTAAAACCTGGCAGATTTATAAGGGGCCAATTCTTTTGAATTAAAGAGAAAGTTATTTTTGTCATTTCCTCTGGTTACTTCTCTCAACCAATCAATATCACCGCAGTCTTTTCTGGACTGAGTCCTAGAGCAGGTCTACACTACTGCTTAAGTCGATCTAACTTACGTCACCCAGGGGTGTGAAAAAGACACCTCCCTGAGTAACGCAAGTTACAGCAACCTAAGTGCTGTCCACCCTGGTGCCATGTCGGCGGGAGATGCTCTCCTGTCAACATATCTTCCACCTCTCCTGGAGGTGGAGTAATTATGCCGACGGGACCGCACTTTCCTGTTGGCATACAGCGACTTCATCAGATGTGCTATAGCAGCACTGATGTAGCACTTCTAGTGCAGACCTACCCTCAGTCACCTTGTTTTCATCCATGTCCCAGTTACACCCAGACCCTAAGATCCTTGACTATCCTAGCTGGGCCAGGTGAAACAAGAAATAAAAATGTGTACCATCAGCCTACTGAAAACATTGCAGTCCATGTATCCTCACTAACTCTCCCGACAGCTCCACTTAACTGTTAAACAAGAGGTGTGATGAGATGGAACCCGAAATGGCCGTACCCTCAGGGAAGAGCAGCAATTTTCTACCGTCACCTTCTGAAACCTCTCGCAAAGAAGAGCTCACTATCCAAATAATTCTTACAACCCCCAAGTGCACTAGGTAATTATCCCCATTTTATAAATACAGAAATAGACACGGGCAGAGAAATTCATTGAATCCTGTGGAATTGTGTTAGCTTCTGCAGTGGCTCAATTTAATCCAGAGAGGTTAAGTGATTTGCAGAAAGGCAGGCAGTGAGTCACTGGCAGGGCCAGGATTAGAATCCAAGAGTTCCTGGCTTCCCCACTTCCATATTTAGTTCATTAGATCATGATGACCCAACATACCTATGGCCATTCAAGGAACTGGTGTAAGGATCCACAGGACTAGAACCTGGGTTTGCAGGATTCAAGGTGACCAACACTTCCACTCCACTACCCATGGCAGGGCTGTGATCAATGCACTATAAATCTTGAGAGACCAAGCACCACAGGCAGTATCACCCATAAAAGATCCAATTACCAGCACCCCCATGACCGCTGATTGGCCCAGGAATGCTATTTAAGCATGGAGGAAGTTCCAAGAAGCTGCCTATGCAACCTGGCAGAATGTGGCATGCTGCTCCCACAGACTCCACTCTTGTTCCTTCCTTCAGGCCCTTGCTCTGTTCTTTGGCAATGACCCTTGGTTTGAGGCCTGATCCCCGACTCTGCCTATGATCTGACTAGATTCCTCACTCTCATTCCTACCTTTGGCTTTGCTCCTCGTTTGAGACTCTGGCTTTGATCCCTGGCTTAACCCCAGCTCCCAACTCCTGCTCTGCCCACCACATTTGACTCCTGACCCTATTCATTGGGTAAGACTGCCCACATCCCTGGCATGATAATTGAGTAGAACATCCCATTGTCAGGGTAAATCACATGATGCTGAAGTGGGTTAATTCTATACTGATTATGAAATCTAACAGCACAACCTCAAATAATTTAGAGACGAGAAAGGCCACTTGTAATGACAAGTGATAATACTAGTATTGAACGCTCTGTGGGGTAGGAACTATCTTATTTGTACATGGTTGTACAGAACCTAGCACATTGTGGCCTGCCTCACCCATGAATGGGGTTCCTAGATGCTGCCAAAATTCAAATACATAATAATAAAATTGATAAGATTACAAGATTTGGAGGTAAGTATGTAGCCCAGGGGTTCCCAGCCTGTGGCTCAGGGGCCAAAAGTGGCCCACCCCTCCCCTCCTGCTGGCTGCAGAAGAGAGCGCGTTGCTGCAGGGCTACAAGACCGGTGCAGGATCCTTGCTAGAGCCAAGGATACAGAAGATCAGCACTCCCCTCCCCATGGCTGTTGCAGGGAGCATGGCAAAGCGCTCCACCTGGGACTATAGGCGCTGGGGTCCCTGCTGTAGCCAAAGGGTGGGGAGATCAGTGCTCCCTTCCCCCAGCTCCAGCAGAGAGGAAAGTGCTCTGCCTGGGTCCCTATGTGCTGGGGTCCCTACTGGAGCCAGAGAGAGGGGAGCACTGATCTTTCATTCCCCCTAGCTGCAGAAGGGAGCCACTGCCTAGGGACCCAATTGGAGCGCACAAGGCTACGGTATATGTGCAGTTTCCCGGCTGCAGCCAGGGGGATGGGAGATCAACAAGTAGGCAGCTTCCTCACTGCACTCCTTCCGCCTGGCTGCAGTGGGTGGGGGAAGGGAGGCTGCTCCTGGAGCAGCCAGAACCTACCATGCTTGAGGAGGGTCTAAAAATCAGTGCCTTATGGGTTGGCCTGCACTTAGCAGGCCCCCCCATAGTGACTTAGCTGCCTAGCCATGTGCTTCAGTGTCTAGTGACAGTCACTCGTCTACACTAGTGATCGGTCTGTGAGTGTGTGACATTCTGTGAGTAATTTGCAGGTGTAAAATAGCGAATGTAAAAATGAGCACAGTAGCATCAAAATATTTACTTTACACGTGCAGCGATTTGTAGTCCTTAATGGTGTGTACAGCAATACATTTTTTTAGGAGTTGATAGACTGGTGGCCCTTCCCGGTTGTAAAAATGATATTTGTGGCCCTGGAGCCAAAAAAGGTTGGGAATCACTGATGTAGCCCATCTCAGTACTTGATTTGTGGTGGTCAGAAGAAAAGGTTGCTGTAGCTGTGTGCTCCCTCTTCCATCCTGTTTTTCCTATCCCAAAACTCAGTGGCTTAACTGGATAGTCAGAATGAACAAACAAGAACTCAGTAAGGCCAACAAACTCACATTTAATTCCAAATCATTTTTAGATTTACTGCTCTCCCCCAAACCATATCTAAAATGCCACCTGTCTCAAACTAACAGCAAATGGAAAGTAAACACTGGTATGAAGTTGATGGGGACACTGCAGATTTTAAATTAAATGGATAGTTCTAGCCTAAATCATCTTAACTGCCATTTTAAATTTCACACTCATTCTTGTCCAGTACATTGAAAAGTTCACTTGAAAAAACAGATTTGTGACCTGGGCTCATTTCCCAGGGAGAATATTAGAAATGCACCAAACCTGTTACTCCACTGTACTAAAAGGGTCAAGTACAAAGTCATGTTCCACTTGCAGTATGTTCCCTCATGGAAAATAGGTTTCAGATGAATTGAAAATGTAACAAAGAAATCATACCGTGTGCAATAAGTCAGAAACATAGACCAGTCTATAAATATCATAAAAGGAGCAGACTTTTTCTGATTATTTTGAAGATACTTGAAATGACTTTTCCCATATTGTGTGTTGTTTCCACACCATTGATTTATGCAGTTATTTGGTTGTTCTCACTATTTATGTCGCTGTCTTTTGAAAGGATTTTTTATTACTATCTGTGTTTAATATAACACAAAACCGATGAACTATGATCTAACTGATAGGGATGAGGAGTGGACAAAACGAAATATTTTAAAGATACAGCTTAATCCCTTCTTCCAAGTCCACACTTTAACTGGGGGAATTGCTGTGGGCAAGAACCTGGCTTCACTGGAAGAAATGGCAAAACTCCCATTATCTTCAGAATTCCACACCATGTATTTTTCTAATATATTTAATGCTCAGTAAAATAGGAGGCTGAAGCTCAGCTCAGGGTGGGAGGGGTCATGCCCGCAGGCGCCAGCTGGGCCCTCTTCAGAGAAGCCGCTTCCTGCTGTTGCAGGCAGCCAGACATTGACATCCCCAGCTCAGGCTAAGGGCTCCCACTGCGGATGGAGCAAGCATCCTCCCGGCCCTTCCGCCCTGAGCTGGGCGCAATTAGGGAGCCACAGGGACTCTGACCGCACAGGAGTTAGGCACCCAACTAACAGCAGGGCTCCAGGGCAGAGCCCATCATGCACCCCTCCCACCCCCAGAGGCATCTGCCCCATCACTCCCGCTCCCCACTACCCCTGAAGTGGGGGTGGGGCACAAATGCAAGTATTGGCCCCCGGGTTCCAGAGACCCACAGTATGCCCCTGCCAAAGCTATCCACAGAACAGTCATAATTTGGGCACCAGCGGTGCAAGCTTCTCAATACTGTCCCATCAGTGTGCCTCAACACTGACGAGCAAGCCTCAGTGAGCTGGAGGACGACCATGAGAGGTGTCAGGGTAGTTCAATGTCCGTACCTATAGTTCCCTGTGTCTGGTAACATGACTAACACAGGGAGTACCAATTATGGTGGCATCACGATCCACTGTGACTGTATGAAGAGGAGTGTGACTCAACTCATGTCATGTAGGCCACTGAACAGAAGGTAACAACTTTGCAACTCTTGACCTGTCTGTCACTCATAAGCATTTCTAAAGTGCTCTTCATCATAATACCTGTGTGTTAATTGGATGCAAACTGGCAAAAGTAAAAGGCTCCATAAACTACTGTCAATCTCTTGAGTCATTTATAAGCTGAACATAATTTCTCATCTATCATGTAGGGCATCCAGACGGGATAATGTGCATGCAGGGAATGGAACAGACTCACATGTAACTCTATTAAGTGCGAGTTAAGTATATGAATGGAAAGAATATTAATTTCTTAGGAATGAGAAATATAACTGTAAAAATGCCTTGGAATCAAAGTCAGGGAAAACGTATTCTGTGTTTTTGTAAATAACTCATTTTGGCACAGAAAAAAAAATGTTGCATCAGCTTTCAGTTAAATAAAGTCTGGTTTCAAAATGTATACCAAATGTCTGTATTATAGAAAACCAGCACATATTAATAGCACAATTTGATGAAGCACTCTTTTCTATAAATTTAGATCTACATTGTCATCTCTATTATTATTTATTTGTCCACATTCATATTTTAACAAACACACATGCTTGTTTATTCATTAAAAATTCCAGCAATTTTTTTCCATTATCTCTTAAATGGGTCTTGGGATTCAATTAATTTAAGGGATGATAGGAACTTGGGGGGGCAGGGGCTGGAATTTGTAATATGGCTGTTTATTAAAATTTTAAAGTAGATAAATAATGAATTCTATCCCAAAGTTTCACCCTTAATTTACAATCTCTTTCTCTGAGTCATCTTAGGACATATCCTTTAACCTTTCATTTAAAAAATTTGGCTTAGGGATTTAAACTAAACAGTCCCCATTGAGCTGACACAGTTGCATGGCACATTCTAAAGAACACAGGAATAAAGCATGGCTTGTGCAATTCTTTTTCTGGCTCTAACACTTACTACTTCTGTATCCATCTATACTAAATGTATACCCCAAAACAAAACAGTAACAGAATCAAAAAAGGCCCCATGGCTAACTAAGAGTGTACCAAAGGTGATAAGAGGCAAAAGAGGCAACCTTTAAAATTTGGAAGTCAAATCCTACTGAAGAAAATAAAAAGGAGCATAAACTCTGGTAAGTTAAGTGTAAAAGTATAATTAGGAAGCCAAAAAAGAATGTGAAGAGCAATTAGCAAAAGACTCAAAAACTAACAGAAAATTATTTTAAGTACATCAGAAGGAATCCTGCCAAATAATCAGTGGGACCACTGTGATCAAGGTGCTAAAGGAGCACTCAAGGAAGACAAGGCTGTTGTGAAGAAGCTACATTAATTCTTTGCATCAGTCATTGCAGACGATGCAAGGGAGATTCCCACATCTGAGACATTCTTTTTAGTTGACAAATTTGAGGAACTGTCCCAGATTGAGGTATCAGCAGTGGATGATTTGGCACAAATTGATAAATTAAACAGTAAAAAGTCACCAGGATGGTATTCACCCAAGTGTTCTGAAGGAACTCATATGAAACTTCAGAACTACTAATTATGATATGTAAACTATCACTTAAATCAGCCTCTATACCAGATGACTGAAGGATAGCTAGTGTAACACTGATTTTTTTTAAAAAGGCTTCAGAGAGGATACTGGCAATTTCAGGCTGATAGGTCGAACTTTAGAAGTGGGCAAATTGGTTGAAACTATAGTAAAGAGAATTGTCAGACACATAGGTGAACAAATACTTTAGAGAAGAGTGAAGACAGCTTTTGCAAAGGGAAATCATGACAACAATCTATTAGAATTATTTGAGGTTGTCTATAAGCATGTGGACAAGGGTGATTCTGTTGACACAGTGAACTTGGACTTTCAGAAAGCCTTTGACTAGGTCCCAAACCAAAGACTCTTAAGCAAAGTAAGCAATCATGGTATGAGAGAGAAGGTCCTCATGTGGATCAATAACTGGTTAAAAGATAGGAAACAAAGAGTAGAAATAAATGGACTTTTCACAATGGAGAAAGGTAAGTAGTAGGGACTCCCAAGTATCTGTTCTGTGACATGTACTATTCAACATATTTATAAATGATCTGAACAAGGGGGTGGGCTGAGATGGTGAAGTTTGCAGATGATACAAAATTGCTCAAGATAGATAAGTCCAAAGCTGACTGTGAAGGATTACAAAGGGATTTCACAAAACTGGGTGACTGGGCAACTAAATGGCAGATGAAATTCTATATTGATACATGCAAAGTAATGCATATTAGAAAACATAATCCCAACTATAAATGCAAAATGATGGGGTGTATATTATCTGTTATCACTCAAGAAAGAGCTTGGAATCATTGTGATAGTTCTCGGAAAACATTGGCTCAGTGTGCAGAAGCAATCAAAAAAGCTAACAGAATTTTAGGAAGCAAAAGAAAAGGGAGAGATAAAACAGAAAATATTATAATGCCACTATATAAATTCATTGTACACCCGCACTTTGAATACTGCATGTAGTACTGGTCATCCCATCTCAAAAAAGAATTGGAAAAAGTACAGAAAAGGGCAATAAAAATTATTAGGATTATGGAACAGCTTCTGTATGAAGAGAGATTAAAAAGACGGGGACTGGTCATCTTTTTTAAATGAGATGACTGAAGGGGGATATGATAGAGGTCTATAAAATCATGAATGATATGGAAAAAGTGTATAGGGAAGTGTTATTTACACCTTCACAAAACACACAAACCAGGGTCACCCAGTGAAATGAATAGGCAGCAGGTTTAAAACAAAGATAAGGAAGTACATCTTCATACAATGCACAATCCCAACCTGTGGAACCTTTTGCAGGGGATGTTTGTGAAGGGCAAAAGTATAACAGGGTTCAAAAACGGAGGATGAGTCCATCGGGGACAATGGAAGATTGGCCATCTTAGCCACTGATGCATGCAACCCCATGCTCTGGATGTCTCTCAACGTCTGACTGCCAGAAGCTGGGACTTGATGACAGGAGAGAGAGACCCTTTCCATTCATTCCCTCTGAAGCATCTTGCACCAGCCACTGTAGGAAAGCAAGATTCTGTGCTAGATCGAGCATTGGTCTGACACAGTATGGCCATTCTTATGTTCTTATCTGTAATATAGAGAAAGGAATAGTTACATACCTCATAAGGATACTGTGATTCTTCTTCAGTGAATGTTTGTAAAGCCCTTCAAGATAAAAGACCCAGATTTTCTGTTATGTCTTGTCTCCATTAGATGCAGCAGAGTCAGAGTGGGATTCCCACCATCAAGCCAATTACATCTCCCTTAGTTTCAGCTGGCTCCAGCCTTTCCAAGCTGATAATGACACCGAAGAGTTACCAGTCGTAATGGGTTCTGCTACTAAAAGAGCTCCTGTGCTGGGTACTGCAGGAAAAGCATCATAGGAGCTGTCTATGTCAGCTCTATGCCCACTGAGAATTCCCCTATACTGCAAGAATCCAGGCTAGGAAGACTCTCTAGTTTCCATCCCCTGGCACTGCTAGAGCAGGCTAAATAATTTGGCCCCAAGAGTGCTGTAAGTGCTGGCTATTATCAATATCCAAGACAGTTTTTGAAAATGGGTGTGGCATTGTTACTCTAATACACTCACATGTTTAGTTATAGAATGGCCAAACATGCATTTTCTAGAAATTCCATTTTTTATTCTTATTAAACTTAGTTTTGGGGGGCGGGAGGGAGGGGATATTTTTCTTTTAAACAGAAGCTAAAAAACACAACTTGCTCAATGGGTTAGTGGTAAAGCCAGAGCCCAGGTCTCCTAACTTGCAAGCCAACACCTCATCTATTAGATCACATTACCTCTCAAATTAGACAGGATACGATTTAAAGCTGGACATTTACCACCCAAGGTAGTTAAGCTGGCTGCAGCATTTGTAGCAGTTCTTAATGTGAATATAGGGAACACCACAAATACCACTCACAGCGATGGTACATTGTCCAGTGCAGTAAACGCCTATTTATTAACAGCACCTAGTGTATAATACTTCAGGCTGAGAAAGAAGGATGTTTGGCTAAAAAAAGAGTTTCACCTGTCTGATTTAGCAAAGCATAACAAAAACAGAGTTTTCACTGTTTTAAAACAAAACCCTCTTTTGGGTATATCCCCTGCTTGACTCGATCTTCAATCTAGGGAAAAATAAAACTGTTTGTCTCAATGAGTGCACCTCTGATAGCCACCTTCCATGTCTTGCTTTTTAAAGGGATTAGTAGGAAAGATGAGAATATCAATAAAAATTAATTGTTCTTGATATCACCAAAAGGAAAGGGAGACAGGCAGTTATGCAATAAATATTCCAACAGGCAAGGTTCATTCTCCACACTCAAAAGAGTTTCTTCTAAAAGTGAAACTGTCAGTACTGACCATAAATGTTTGTTTATTATAGATCATTTGGGATCTGTAGTTCTCATAAAGTACTACAGACTGTAAATTCTCTGTGCTTTGGAAGCCAGGCATAGAGCATTCTGATAGCAAAAGGTCAGGGACAAAACTGCACTGGCCATTCTTTTAACATATCCATATTTTATAGCTTTCTTTCCATCAAAGCTTATATTTGAAGTTTTTAGTCTCTCTTGTATTAAAATAGTCCTAATTCCCCAGCAAAAGCCCTTCAATAGAAGACATCTTTTGTAAATAAATACATGAAATTGGGGAGACCTCATATGATATAAGGGTGTGTGTTCCAGGAACTATTTATGAAATCCTGGAGTGGAATTAAGGCAGCAGGGAGAAGCCACAGAAAGCTCTCAAAGCTGCAAACTGAGTTAAATAGTACAGCTAAGCAAACCATTGATTGTGAAACTGGAGCAAAACTCCAATAGTTGTTCCCACCCACCCACTCCTATGGCACATTTAGTCAGATTTTCACATGTTGTGGCTTTGACCACATAGTAGAAATTGTCCTTATATAAAAGATCACATCCTGTACTATCTCATTCATATCTTCTCTCCTCCCACCCCCATTCTGATTATATACTCTAACAGCATCATTGCATCCTGTCTAACTAGGAGAAGTAATGCTTGGAGCACCTAGTCTGTACAAAAAAATATTATTTACATTATCAAGTGGGTAGGTCATTGAAAATCCACCAGACACCAAGTGCCTCGTGAAAATACTAGGTATTAAATGCAATGATTATTAACAAATGCCAAGAGTCATCAGAGTTCAAGTACTCCTTATCTCCAAAGTTACCCAGAAAATAAAGCCAGAACATCTGCCACGGAGAAAAATTCAGAAGAGGCCCTCTGACACAGAGGTGTCAACTGGCAAAAGGCTCACTGTTCTTTACAAGCAACTCCTGACAAACTCACTCCAGCTAATACACCACTTTCATGGTATTTATCCACAAAGGGTAGCATGTGAGGTCTCTACTGAAAGCTTGTAATTTATTGATACTCAGAATCATCGTGAGATTTAAGGAACAATGTAACAATATTGAAAATTATGCCCTTATGGTCTTGGAGTAAAAGTGAGTCACCAGGGAATCATGTGTCTCAGTGATGGCCCATTCAAGTGGGAGGGAGTTGTCAACCACCCTAGTTAGTCGATTATATAATGCATCGCTCAATTGTCTACCAAAGTTTGCACCAATCCAGAAAAGTCAATGGATCAAAGATAAACTAGAAACATCAAAACCACTTGAAAATGAAAAGGAATGATAGACAGGGCAATCCCCTTGCTGTCCTGGGAATAAAGACAAAAAACTGCTTCAGTGTATCACAGGATGCAGAAAGATGCTCTGGATCCATTCACTGAGGAGGTACCTTGGGACAGTGGGGATGCTTTATGAAAGTTTGGGTTTTGGCTCCTAAGGCCTAGCAAATGCTGCAAAAGACTGAACTTTGGAGTGAGAATCTATCTACTCTATTAGCTAGGATGTGTAACTGTTAATAAGTGTAGGCCCTAGTTTGTGTTTTACGATTTTTTGTATGTAACCATTTGTTTCCATCACACACCTCCTATCTGAATCTCTACTCTTCCTTAAATAAATTTCCTTTTGCTTTACTATAATTTAACTCACGTGCTGTGTCTGATACAGGAGTTGTGGTCAACAAATTCTAGCAAATTTGTGGTTAAATTCTAGCAAAATCAGACTGTAGAGATCAAGGATATTTATCCTAGAGTCAAGACTAAGAGCCCTCCACTTGGAATGTCCTTCCCTAAACAAATATATCTTGAGTGTCTCAACTTAACTGTCTTAGTTGATCTTAATAGCTAGGAGGCAAACACAAGAGTGATGTGCAGGACCCAAACTAACAAGGTTTTATAAATTAGAGTGGACATCTTGAATTGCACCTGCTACCTAACTGGAAATCAGTGCAATTTCTAAAGACCAGTTGTAATCCATACAAGAAGCATCAACAAAGAAATACGCACTCACATACTGTGCTACTGAAGTTTCCAAGTGGTCTTCAGATGTAGCATTCCAAGCATTACAGAAATTTAGTCTCGCAGTGGCAAAGATAAGGATAACTATGGCAAAATTAGACCTAAGAGGTTGGAAGCAGTCTTACAGCAAAGCACAGATGAGAAAGAAAACTCATGAACATATTTCCCATCTGGACATCCAGAAGCATCTTGGGAACCAACAACAGCCCAAGTTCCACAGCTGAACAACGAAAAGAAGACAAACTCCCTCAACTTAGGGATCACATATTATCTTCATCAGTTCCTTCTGTTTCCAAACTAGCAACACTACCTCTGAATTATCCAGAATTAGGCTTAACACTAGCTCTCATCCAAGCCCTAATCATAGTTAAATACTAAATACTGGGAACGCTGATCAACTGCACCATCCAAATCCAATGAAATGAACACACAGAGCTGTGTGTCATACACATATTGAAGAACTTTGCAGTTCACTTTGCCTCACTGTCTCTCTTAGACACCTCTTATACATGTGAAAGATGAAATACTGGCTATTTCAAGAAAGTTAATGCCCAGTGCAACAGCCGATCAAAATTCTTTTTTTCCTCCCTGAATAGTCTTTCAACATCACAACTACTGCTTTCTTTCACACTAGACAGACAAAAGTAAAGATATGCATCCCTGTGTAGTTTCTGCCAAGCACAACTACTGGAATAACTAACATTTGTGCTGTGATCTTGAAAGTGAAATAAAAAAGTAACTGCTTCTTAAAACATTTATATTTAATTGTGTGTTCAAGCACTCATAACTGTTGTATTTACATGTACAATTTTTCAATTATCAAATCAATTTTAGGGCCACCTTAAAAAGATGTTTTTAAACCAGGAGTTTCTGGTATTTTAACCTACAGATGACAATGAAAGTCAAGTAGAATAATTACTAATTGAGGCAGTTTGTGACTGCATACTACATTATAAATTTATTAGAGTTTGACAGTTAGAGTATTAATGCAATAGCTATTGAAACACAATGTCATACAATGTTACTAACCACAGACAAAAACATTTAAATAACATTAGCAATGTGATACAGGTCCTCGATGGCAAAAGAGTTCAAATTCAGTTTGATGGGGACTTTATCTCACACTACTATCTGAATAACATGCCAGACAATGTCATTCTTAACTTGGAATTTCCTGGCTCCTGATGACTTGCAACAGTCTTACTATTATTTATTGGAAATTGGAATGATACCATCAGATTGTGTAAAAGCAAATGGAAAGTGTTGTATAAAATATTTTACTAGTTATGACATACTAGAAACATTTAAAATTATTTATATGTAATTATTTTCTATCAAAAAGATGTTAAGGTGTTTTTATTTGGCTTCTACTTCAATTTAAAAATTCCTCTGTGGCATTGGAAACCATAATATATCACATAGGTGCATGTGAATCTGAAAGTGAAAGGGACTATAAACAATAAGTTAAACTGATTGATCTACTTTCATCTTCCAAAGGGAGTGACATGCAAAAGGTAAAAAGGCAACATAAATAGTGGAAAATAAATTAATTTCTAAAATTATTTCAGTATGAATCGTATAAGATATCACAGGTAAAGGATGTGATATTATCTTAAGTGTCCCTTAAAAACAGATTTTTTATCTGAAGTAGAATTTTTTTTAGGGGAAGTTCATTCCATAATGGAGGGTTTTTAAATCAATGTATAATTACTAAAGACAGTGAGGCTCCTAAGAATTTATGGCCAATGTCTATTTACACATGTAAAGTCTGATTCAACTCCCATTGTAGTCAGTGGAAAGACTCCCATTGTTTTCAATGGACATTAGATCAGGCCATTATTTTAAAAATAGCTGACTTTTTCAGGTCTCACAGCAGTAGTAAAAGGATATGGATTAGGGGTTTTTTTTACTGTTTATTTTCACTTGTTTATGTGTTAACTAATAGTTAACAATGGTGCATAACTTGTTTGCCAAGCATAGTACAGATGTAATTTGTTTCCTCCTTTCACAATTAATGGCATTTATTCATTTTGTCCTTCCTTTAGCAGTCAAAGGATGGAACTTCACATTCCTTTCTTTCTGAATGCATCATCTGTTCCAGAACTCACGCTTATGTAGAACAATCCTAATATTCCAAAAAAATGAAAGGGCAAGTTATCCATCTGAGCGTGCTAATAAAATTTGTGGATGACACAAATTTGGGAGGTATTGCCAATATGAAGGAGGAGCAGAATATCCTACAAGAAGATTTGGATGACCTTGAAAGATGGGTAATAGAAATGGGATGAAATTTAATAGGACAAATTCATGCACTTAGGGACTAATGAAAAGAATTTGCGCTATAAACTGGGGATGTATCAGTTAGAAGTGACAGAAGGAGAAAGAACTGGGTGTTGATTACAGGATCACTATGAGCTGCCAAAGTGATGCAGCCTAGAAAAAGGCTAATGAAATCCAAGGATGCACCAGGCAAGGTATTTCCAGTAGACATGGAAGTATTATTAACATTATACAAGGCACTGGTGAGATCTCATCTGGAATACTGTGTGCATTTATGGTCTCCTATGTTTAAGAAAGATTTATTCAGACTGCAACAGGTGCAGAGAAGGGCTACAAGGATGATCAGAGGGATGGAGAGAGTACCTTACAAGAGGAGGTTTAAGGAGCTTGGCATGTTTAGCCTAACAAAACAAAGGCTCAGGGAAGATATCATTGCTCTTTAAGAGAGAGAAATAACTCTTCTCCCTCCCTGGTGTTTAAGTTAAGGGCCAGTGTTGACACAAGCACAAATGGATATAAACTGGCCATCAGTAAGTTTAAGCTTGAAATTAGATAAAGGTTTCTAACTATCAGAGTAGAGACATTCCAAGTGGAGTAATGGGGGCAAAAAACCTATCTTGTTTCAAAGCTGAGCTTCATAAATTTATGGAGGGGATGGAATGATAAGATTGTCTAGATAAGCATCTACGACAGCTATTAGTAAATATCTCCCATGGCCAGAGATGGGATACTACATGGGCAGGACACTGAGTTATTATAAAGTAACTTGTGGATCTTGTCCACATCTAAGGCATGGGCATTAGGTATTGTAGGCCAGGGGAGGCTAAGCCTCCCCAAACAACCAGGTGTGGCCTTGCCAACGCTCCGCTCTGAGGCCCCTACCCTCTCCCGCTGCATCTCACTCTTCCCCTGTGGCCCTAGCCAAGGCGCTGCTCCTCTTCCATCCCTTGCTCAGCCTCTACCCCAAAATGGGCAAGGGATGGGTGTAGGGTGGGACTCAGAGCGGCTGGGGCTGCCACTGGGGCCCGCCCAAGCCTGTGGTGGGCTGGCCAGCCAGCCCACAGCCAATGGCTTGGGCTGGCTGGTGGGCCAGGACTTGGGCCAGATGGGTTGGGGCTCCTACGGCCATGGTAGGGGACTTGGGGTTCTGGTGGGGAAGGGGGCTGAAGGAGCAGGGCCGAGGCTAGCCTTCCTGAACAGGGGATTCACACACCACCCATGTGTTTAGGGTCTAACTGATAACCATATTTGGGGTCAGGAAGCAAATTTTCCTCCAGGTCAGACTGTCAGATCCTGCCAAGTACAGGCTGGTAAGTCTAACTTTGGTACCACACAAATTGGTTGAAACTATAATAAAGAACAGACATGCTATGTTGGGGAAGAGTCGACATCTTTTGCAAAGGGAAATCATGCTTCATCAATCTATTAGAAATCTCTAGGATGTCAATAAGCATGTGGACAAGGGTGATCCAGTTGATATAGTGTGCTTGAACTTTCAGGAAGTCTTTGAGAAGTCCCTCACCAAAAGCTTCAAGGTAAGCAGTCATAGGATAAGAGAGAAGTTCCTCTCATGGATCAGTAACTGGTTAAAAAATGGGAAACAAAGAATAAGAACAAAATGGTAAGTTTTCACAAGGGAGAGAGGAAAATAGCAGAGTCCCCCAAGGATCTGTACTGGGACCAGTGCTGTTCAATATATTCCTAAATGATCTGGAAAAGGGGGTAAACAGCAAAGTGGAAAAGTTTGCAGAGGATTCTAAATTACTCAAGATAGTTAAGTCTAAAGCTGACTGAAGAGTTACAAAGAGATCTTACAAAACTGGGTGACTGGGCAACAAAATGTCAGATGAAATTCAGTGCTGATAAATGCAAAGCAATACATATTGGAAAACAATCCCAACTATACATAGAAAATGACGGGGTCTAAATTAGCTATTACCACTGAAGACAGATTTTGGAATCATCGTGCATAGTTCTCTGAAAACCTGGGCTCCAGCAATAAAAAAGAGTTAACAGAATGTTAGGAACAATTAGGAAAGGGATAGATAAGACAGAAAATATCATAATGCCACTATAGAAATCCATGATACTACTACCATTCGACTACTATGTGTAGTTCTGGTATAAAAGGGCAACAAAAATTACTAGGAGTATGGAACTGCTTCCATATGAGGAGAGATTAAAACTGTTCAGCTTGTAAAAGAGACAGTTAAATGTGGATACAATAGAGGCCTAGAAAATCATGAATGGTGTGAAGAGAGTGAATAACAACGTGTTATTTATCCCTCACATAAATACAAGAACTAGGGATCACTCAAAGAAATTAATAGGCAACAGGTTGAAACAAACAAAAGGAACTACTTCTTCACACATTGCACAGTAAATCTGTGAAACTCATCAAGGGATGTTAAGGGCAAAAGTATAACTGGGTTCATAAAGAATTAGATAGGTTCATGGATGATAGGTCAATCAATAGCTATTAGCCAAGATTGTCAGGGACACAACCCCATGCTCTGGGCATCTCTGAACCTCTGACTGCCAGAAGCTGGGACTGGAAGACAAGGGATGGATCACTTGATTATTGCCTTGCTTTGGTCGTTCACTTTGACGCATCTGGCATTGGCCACTGTCAGAAGACAGGATACTGATCTAGAGGGACCATTGGCTTGATCAATATGGTCGCCCTTATGAGGTCATGCCACTGTATAGGTGAGTCCTGTCCTTCTGTGTCTTTATCTGCACGAAGGAGAGCTTATAGGTCATAGTGATTTCCTCAAGAATCCTTGATATTCAGATATTTCCACTGGGATGGAAAAATTGCTAGAGAAGACCACTTGGGCTCAGACCTAGTCCTGAACTTTGCAGCACTACTCATTGCCTCGTTCCCATTTAAATACATCTAAAGCAGCTAGACCACTGGTGGCATTGTGTAAATGGATCAGCTTGTGTTGGCTGTGATAATACTTTGACTATATTCCTTATGAATCTATTGTACTGCCCAAGTGTTCCTAATGTTAGGAACTTTTCTTTAAGCATGTTGCCCATGAGGAGATGGGAAAGAAGAACAGTCTCTGTGACACTCTCTACCCTTTCCCCAACATTGACCTTCTTATTAGCAATTTAACCACTCTGCAACATGGAACCTATCCAGTGTGCAAAGGGTTCTGGAGTCAGCAGCTAGAGAAGTAGCCTCTGGAATCTTAGGAAGTGAGGGGCTGTCTGGCAGGCCTCTGAGACAATGCAGAGACACAGCCCCCAGGGAGATGGCTCTGGTCTCTATGGATAAGGTGGCTATGCCGGGTTAGGGAAACAAACTCTCTGTTATTTCTAAGGGACTGGGGGACAAACATAAGCCTCCCCTCACGGTCGGTAGGGAAGGGGGGAGGGGGACGCAGGCCCGCCCATCTCCACTGCATCCCAGCCCAGGGCCCTGGCAGTGGCAACAGCGTCTGCCACTGGGTCGGCGGGGCTCCGGCCGCAACACGCCGCCCGGGTTGCCCCTGACTCAGCCACTAACGGGTGACAATCCCTGGGCTTCTTCCTCCCCGAAACCCCCGGTACCTGCCTCCTCTGGGTCGCTGAGATTTGGTAGACCTGCTTGGCCCTCCTCGTCCACCGGCGGCAGCTCAGGTAGCTCCATGGGCTCATCTTCGGAGGGTAGCTCCTCCAGGTCCTGCGGTCCCCAGGCCTCGGGCAGGGCCGGTAGGTCTTCGGGGTCCCAGGCTCGGCACTGCTCTGGCAGGTTCGCTTCCGGCTCCCAAGCCCCGGGTGTTTCCGGGGGGTTCTCCTCAGACTCGTAGTCCTCGGGGAGCCCCGACAGGCCTTCTTCCGGCTCCCAGGCCGTGGGGGTCTCTGGTGGGCCCTCCAACTCCCAGGCCGTAGGGTACCTGGGGGAGGCCTCGGTTGATCGCCAGGCTGGGGTTAAGGCCGGCCACTCCCTCTCCGCACAGCTCACCGGCCCGGCCTTTGCTAGGAGCTCCGGAGGAGACACGTCCTTCCCCTTCAGCCGTCTTCTGCCAACTGAGCTCACGGGCCTGGCTCTTAAAGGCCTAGCTCCGCCCCCCTGCTTCCGGTCAGGTGGGGCCACTGGGGCCCTTAAAGGCCTAGGCCCGCCCGCTTGCTTCCGGTCCGGGGTTTCCCTGGGGCAGGTCTCTGTCAGCCAGGGTGGGTCTGGCTCCCTCTCTGGGTCCTCCTCAGAGGGGGACCACTCCTCCCGGCTACACCCCAGAATCCACACAGCACGTGCCACTCTCACTAGTATAGAACCATAGAATCATGAGACTGGAAGGGAGCTCGAGAGGGCATCTAGTCCAGTCCCTGCTCTTATGGCAGGACTCAGTATTATCTAGACCAGTGGTTTCCAACCTATAGCCCAGTGGCTAAAAGTGGCCTGCAGGGGCTTTCAAAGTGGCCAGCAGTTACCCTCCCTGCTGGCTGCAGAAGGGAGCTGCTGCCTAAGGGCCCAGGCAGACTGCGTTGCCATGGGGCTAAAAGACTGGTGCAGGCTACTTGCTGTAGCAGGAAGCACAGAAAAGCACTCCTATATGGTCCCTAGCCGCTGGGATCCCTGTTGGAGCTGGGGAATCAGCACTCCCCTTCCCCAGCTCCAGCAGAGAGCAAAGTGCTCTGCCTGGGTCCCTAGGTGCTGGGGTCCCTGCTGGAGCCAGAAGAAGGGGAGCACTGATCTCCCATTCCCCTGGCTGCAGAAGCGAGCTGCTGCTTAGGGACCCAGATGGAGTGCACAGGGCTACAGGACACATGCAGTTTCCCTGCAGCAGCCAGGGGACAGGAGAGCCTCTGCACTGAATTTCTTCTGTCTGGCTGCCGGGTGGGATGGTGGCTGCTGGCAGAAACTGGTGGCCCTTCAGGATAGTAAAAATTATATCTATGGCCCTCATGCCAAAAAGATTGGGAACCACTAATCTAGACCATCCCCGGCGGGTGTTTGTCTAACCTACTTATTAAAATCTCCAGGAATAGAGATTTTACAACCTCCCTAGGCAATTTATTCCAGTGCTTAACCACCCTGACAGTTAGGAGGTTTTTCCCAATTTCCAACCTAAACCACCCTTGTTGCATTTTAAGCCCATTGCTTCTTGTCCTGCCCTCAGAGGTTAAAGAGAACAACTTTTCTCCCTCCTCCTTGTAACAACCATTTATGTACTTGAAAACTGTTATGTCCCTTCTCAGTCTTCTCTTCTCCAGACTAAACAAACCCAGTTTTTTCAATCTTTCCTCAGAGGTCATGTTCTCTTGATCTTTAATCATTTTTGTTGTTCTTCTCTGGACTTTCTCTAATTTGTCCACACCTTTTCTGAAGTGTGGAATGTATATATGGAAGCTGTTGATATCAGATAGAGATTTCCAGAAGAGACAATCTCTGAATGAAAGAAAAACAGCTTTACACAAAGGAAACAAAGGAAAAGTAATACAAAGGCTAGGGAAAGTTTATTTCTACAGCGTGTTTCCAAAGTATAATTTAGGAGATGTGTTGTGGTTCTTCAAAGGATTTGTAGTAAAACCTTTTGAAATATACATAGCATGATTCTTTAGTGACTGAGTGAGAAGCAATTTTCCAGAAGTGTATATTTTTTTAATAGAAAGTACTACTTTGCAGCTCAAACTAAACACTAACATCTGATAGTGGGCTAGATCCTCAGCTCCAGCTGAGAATTGCTCAGCACATCTGAGGAGAGGAAAAAGATGGCTTTATGGAAAACTAATCCTTGAGCCAGCTCTGCCTTTAGTGTAACTAAAAGCAGCTGCAGGGCTAAGTTAGACCAATTGCCATTCTCGCAGTTGGGGATTAATATATTACACAGGTTCTTTGGCCATGTCCCTTTTCCGCCAGCCATGTCCCCTGCACTGGGAGTGGAATGCAGGGGGGAGAGGCAGTGGCAGAGAGACACTATGGTAGCTCCAGCTGGGTAAGTTGATAAAAGCTCCAAGGTGGTACAAAGCAGTTGAAATCAAGCCAAGGATCTGGCCCAGTTTATTTTTATTTAGAGAGTATTGCTGTGCACTATCCCAGAGCTTCTCTGTAATACTGTGAATCTACAATCAATTTAATTTTTTTAAATGCTAACAATTAGTTTTAAAGCCAATTGGCTCAGTCAGGCTCTCCTTACTTATGCGCAACTCCTATTGAAACCAGTCTAGGACCAGGCCCAATGTCGTTAAAAATTAGCTCTGGTTTGATTTGTGTGGATGTTAAAGATCCATCAGCACTTTTCACACAAGTGGAGGTTTAACCTACTATTGTTGGCCTAAGATTCCCCTTTCCAAAACTAGTATTCTGTGAGCTGTATGCCCAGTGGTTGCCATAACAACCCCAGAGGCATCTGCATTTCAGTGATGATGTACATATTAAGGGCCTAGAACTGTAAACCCTTGCTTAGCATAACAAGTCAACTTAAACTCAACATGTTAAAACTAGAACTCCTTCAATTCTCCCACTTCCATCATTCAACAAGCCCCATTTCCCAAGCCCGTTATCTTTTACCCCTCATATTCAGCCCATCTCTAAATATTGTTGCTTCTTCCTCTGTGCCATAGCCCAAATCCATCTATTTCTTTCTGTCCCTACTGGACAAACCTTAGTCCATAATCTCCCACCAGGACAACTAAACTTCTTTCTGGACTTTCTAGCATCTGCCTCACCCCTTTCAGTATACCAAAATGGCCACCACCAAACACATCTTCCTCAGTTGCTATTCCAGCCACATCACTTCCCTATAGCAGTTCCTTCACTGGCTCCTAGTCAATTGCAAACTCCTCATCCTCGCTTCCAAGGTACGGAGCATGTCTGCTTCTGCCTACATCTCATTATCTTCCAATGACCTGCTCGGGAAAATCTACCAGTTCTCCCTCCACAACTCCTCTGCTCCTTTCTCCAACAAGCACCTTCTCTTATGTTGCTCCGGTGCATTGTCCTTCCCAATCAAAAGAAAGAAAAACACAAAGATATGTCGAGAATGAGGCCGAGTTATAGAAGAAGTTTAAGTTAGTATATATAAAGAGGTCTTAACCTGGAGGTCATGACTCTAGAGAGGTTGCAAACAAGTTTGGAGGGGTTATGACCTCCCTACTTTTCTTAGTGGCTAGAAGGGAGGATTGATCTTGAAACTCTTTTCTGTTCTATGTCTGAACGTTATAACAGAAAAGGTGGAGAACTACTAGCCTATAACATCTATTAGTTCGTATTAGTTAGACAGACTGTGGTAGTATCCCCATTCACGGACCAGGACTCCATTGTGCTGGGCATACTACCAACGCAGAACTACCAAACAGCTTAATATCTAGAATCACTTAACCTGGATCACAAGATATATTTTACGTATTATTTTGAAGAATGTTAAAATTCAGCACCTATTGTAATAAACAGTAAAACTGTGAACCAGAAACAAGCTAGGAATGTTTTGCATTACTTCTAGTATGTTTTTGTTTGGCACATCACTAAGGTCACTAAAGGTCCATTCTTGCTGTCCTTATCTAAGTAACTCTACCATTAAAATGCAGGGTATGGATTGCTGAATAGGACTCAAAATGGTGCTTTAGTAATTTGCAATGTTGTGACTGTACCAACTGAATAGCCTATAAACTTTAGCTAACAAGAGATTTTTGTTAAAAGGATTACACGAGCCTTGGTGGAGCCCTCCAATTTTGTAATAAAGTTTTTCTTCACAACCAATATCAAACCAGATTTCTTTCAATTTTTCCTTCCTGCAATGCTTCCTCTCATTATTCCCATTTATTCTAAAACTGAGGCACATTTTGATCATGAGGCTATATTTATTCTTGATTACTTTTACTGGTATATCACTTATATCACTTAGTTTCTAAGTTTCTGTATTTTAAAGCTACACTGCGCCACAATCCAGAACAGCATTTTAACTAATTGGAAACTAGCTAGACACAGGCACTCAAAGCAGCAAGGTCTGCAGATTGACCTTAAATCTAAATTAAGTGCATCAACTATGATGCCATCTAGTATAAGAGAGAGACATCTGCTGGCAATAAAGAGGAAGAACACCGATCTTGTGCTATCATGAAAGCTTTGCACACCTAATTATGCAGATATCTACTTATCCATGAAAATGAACTATCCAGGGCTAATTAGAAATATCAAGTCTCCTAAAATTATTTATTTCCATTTTCCAGATGCATCCTGTTTCCTTTATGATGTGTAGCATCTGTTTATGCTGCTTATGATTTGTTACATTATATTACTTTTCAAAGGTTTTAATCATGGGGTGCATCTCAATGCAACAGGCAATGTACCACAAGGCCCAGGTGTTAATTCTAAAGTCTTAATTTGTGATCTGAGTGCATGTTGCTTTCCTTTTACACCTCTAAATCCTATCATCTCATTTTGGGATCTTTCTGGTCAGTGACTGTATATTCATATGTGATTTATGTCAATTAATAAAGGGCCATATTCTTATCTCATTTTAACTGGTACATCAACTGAAAGCAACTCCACTGAAGTCAATGGAGTTGCACTGGTATAAATATGAGTGATAGCAGAATTTGGCCCACTGTATTTATTTCACAACGATTTCCAGCAAGGTGCCCAAGATTAGAATAGTTTAAAAATCTGTTTTAACAAACTTCTTTCCTCTTGCATCTGACCCTTCTGAAATGGAAGTTAAGGCTATTTTTACTATAACTGCTCCACCGATTTTTTTAAAGTTAGTTTTCATCTTGACTATAAAGAAATAAGTTCCTTATGCAAAATCTACCGAAGATATAGGATATTTTGTTGGGTTCTGTCAAAACAAGCATATTTGCACTGCTCTTCTCTTGCTTCAAAGTACTGTCATTTCCCATAGATAACAGCATGTGTTGCATTGTGAGGTGGCTAGTTTTCTAAGGCATTAGAAAGATTATAGTTCTGTCATCACTATATTCACACACCAACCCACTCTACTAATATATTTATGCCCATACCACATTTAGAAGATATGCAAGTTCAGTGGGGGCAAATCCAGCCTTCTTTCTCACCCTCATGAGGCAATAAAGCCAGGGAGACAACAGGAACAGTGCAGCTCTTCTGTGCTGGGACGTCAGGATGCTGGGAGACTGCAAATAGCTTGTAGCCCCTGCTTGTTTTATATTATCCAGCGATAATACTTAGTTACAGGTGTTGGGTTTTTTAAAAAAAGCATCTATTTCAAACTACGTCAAGAGACACGGCAGGCAGGAACACAATAGTTGCTATATGGAATATGCATATATTTATGGTTGCCTGGCAGCCTGTGGAAGGCATTTCAAAGAAGCTAAAAGAACACAGAAGCAGGGGAAGCAGTTGGATTACTACTGTACCTGGTTGCCTCATTTATTTGCAAGTAACTACACTGGACACATTTGGTTAAATCTGGGAGTTTGTTTTCGTATTTCCCTTTTCTGCTGTGAGCTGAGTTCTCTTGGTCCCACTCAGTGACATGGTGGAGGCAGTCCTCTCTTAAAATGTTACCAGCCAGATGGAGAACTGGACACATTCTCTGTCTCAGCTAGTCACCCCTTTCTAGACATTGCTAAGTCATCCCTGGAGCTCAGAAAAACACTTCTGAGCAAAACATTTTCTTTGGAATGTACCAGATTGTACCAAATAATGTATTTTCAAAATACATTCCCTTGGGGAGGAGATGGAGATGCTTCACCCTCCCACAGGGTCTTTACCCCACTCACCTCACCCGCACTGTGCTATCTATCTAGCTTCTCTCTACACTCAGTGTTCTTTTCAAGAACTAAGTTCTCCTTTGTTGTGATGTCCCTCCCCGGTCGTGATTACAAGAATGAATTTGTTTTAAATGCTAGTTCTCCCCTTCTTCCTTCTGCAAGGGCATACAGACTTGATTCACAGACTGGCTAAAAATACACTTTGGAAGGAGTCCCTTGATAAAATATGGGCTGTATGTTATTAGACTCATGTAACTTCTGGTGAAAAGCTCCTATTAGTAGGCCTCCCCACCCACCCATCAATCCAATGTTAATAATTCCTCTTATTCTCATAGAATGGGGCATGGGGCGTATCTTGACTTAAGATAACAGAGAGGTCCCCCTGAATTCACCAAAACTGCTTCCCTTTCAAAATGGAAGTTCTTTGTGGGAACATTAGTTATGGTGACCTAAACAACTGCTACAGTGTGTATGAAGATGGACAGATGGTAGGTCAACTAATTGGTCAGCAGATAATCCACTGTGACAAGCCAGGCTGAGAGGGACTGGCAAAAACTGGAGAGAATCCAAACACCTTGGGAAGGAATGCTTTAATGGAGGTGATACAGGGACCCCTTGATGTCCACTGCCAGAGGACAAGGGTACAGGAATCTCCTGACGTGGGGAGCTGAATTACAGTTCACTATAGGGTAGCATGTGAGATACCTACCAAAAGCCAGTTTCCCACTGGTCATCATAATCATTGCAAAATGTATGTACAGATCATATTTAAAGAGTCATGGCTCTATTATTAAAAGCTACATTGTCTTGACATTAAGGCAGATCACCAGGTGACATACCTTGAAAATGTTCCTTTCAGGCAGGTGGCAACTGACATTTATCTTCCTGTCTGCCACTTTGTGTCCTGTGCTGCCTAATTGCATATTAAGCCAGGTTGCAGAATGACAATCTACAAGAGAGAAAATCTGCAGGAATAAACAAACAGAAGGGGGGGTATGTTGTATATAAATAAGGACAAAGGATTGTTCTAGTATATCTTTTAGTGCAAAGACTCACTGAATCCATCACCTAGAAGGCAAGCTGACAGAGTGCTTGTCTCACGAAAAGAGGGTTGCAACCATCCTAGCTGAAAAGTGCTGAAAGGATTTTATGAGAGTCATACTCTACAAGACATGAGAGTATCTGGTTAATTAAGTCGAGACTCTAGAATGCATGTTATGATTTTATTTTTATTTCTAATACTTCTACCTGCTACTACTTGAATCTCTGTCCTTTGTTAAATAACCTTATATGTGTTTTCACTATCAACATATCCATGTGCTGTGTGTTAAGCAGAGCAGTGATCTGATGTGTAACCGGTAAGCTAGGGTGTACTGCTTCTTTGGAAGCAGCAAATCTGTGAATACCATGGGCAGAGTTTGGGGGGGCAGAGGGGGCATTTCCCTCCTCCTCCCCCCCAAACTTACCGTTTTGTTTTTATGATTTATCTTTTGGCAGGGCCTGCAGCTGACTCAGGTGGGCCTGGCAGAAAAACAAGCACATCTGGCTTCTGGTCACGTGATTGGAAGCTAGTAGTTCAGGAAAGCGACCAGCTGAGAAATTAAGTTGACTATTTAGACATATATATCTAACCTCCCTATCCCTTGCCTCTCCCAAATTAAGCAGCCAAACTCCACCTATGGTGACTACACTTCAATTGCCCAGTGGATCATGGACTGGATATTCCAGGGAGTTGCTCAGAGAGTTCAGAGGTTGGAATGTGCCTACTGCTAACCTGTAGGGTGACAGTGGGGCCTGTGTAGGCCTAGAGGTGTTGCCTGTGGCAAGTGGAATTGGGAAGTTGACCCCTGGCAGGCACACACAAGGCTTCCTAAAGCTAAGGACAGGTGGTAGTGAGGTGCCTGATGACCCTAAGTACCCTCAGAACATGCCACACTGCCCTTTTAAGAGCCAGACAAAAATCCTTCCTCCTTACCTTTCTTCTGCCTATCCCCGTAAACATAAAGGATGACTTTCTTCAGCCTGAGCAAAATCAGAGGCTCACTTCAGCATAAAAGTCTCTGTGAGGCAAAGACAAGTCCCTATTTTTCCCTCCCATTCCAACCCAGCCACAAAACTTCATTCTCAAAAACCCCATGCTTGACTCTCCTCTTTCTTCTTCTGGGAGACTAGGGGCTGCATTTTCCCCCACAGCTCATCCTGCCCTATACACCTGCAATTGCCTGCAATGGGTCCTGCCTGCCAACCACAAGCACCTCATCACCAATAACCACAAACACCACTCCTACCTAGCAGTCACATGTCAGCGCTCACAAGTGACATATTGTCAAACAAGATATACCTCCCCGGCTGGCAGGACTTCCGAGTAGAATGTCATCACATAAGCTAAGCTGGGTTGTCTAGTATGACATTGCCTCTTCTGGAAAAACAGATTTCAGGGCTGGTAGGGAACATTATACAAGAAACTCTGACGTTTAGGGGAATTAATAACAATCCAGTATTAAGGGACTAAGGACCCAGCCTAGTCCCTAGAACTGTACAATTAGGCCACGTACCTGCTCTTGCAGGGTAATGGGCTCAGGCACCTGCTCAGCCGTTCCCACCTCCACGGTCTATTATCCTAACTGACCTGACAGTGATGAATGCCTACATCCTTTTTAAAATTAGATTCTGCTTAGTGAGGTAATAGGCCTGCCTAACTCTCTGTGGTTCCTCTCACACAGGGTTAACATCATTTGTTTGGAGGGTTTTTGTGATAAACTAAATCTAGAAATACACAGAACTGACACAGCATTGCTGCAACCAGCTAGCCAGTAAAATTATCTTCCAGTGGTGGTAATGAGGTCTTGGCAGGTAGAGATTGAGCCATACTCAATCCATTTTTAACCATGATATACTATCAATATAGATGAGAAGTCTTTCAAGAACTTAAATTGATGCATTTCTCAGAGGAAAAAAAAAAAAGCTGGTCCTCCCAGCTGCAAGAGACATGACTAAAATAAGGGGATGATTTTTGTCAAGGCCAATAACTGCTTCACTGTAAATCTGTTTATCATTCATCTAGTTTAAGCTGTTTAAAATAAAAGAGCAGTGTTGAACAAACAAAGTGTAGTGAGTACTACACATACTTAAGAAACACAGGCTTATTAGTACACTTATAGAATCAACTTACAGAGCTTCAAAGAAAAACACTGACCTGATCATTTTTTATTCACGAATGGGCGGGGGGTGGCAAGCTGGCATGGAATGGTTGAATGACATCTTTGCTCTGAATCAGTCAAGCTGTATGATGAAACTGCCTCTTGCTGAAATCCAATGTACCATTACAATATAGTTTCATTGCAATTACTATACTTTAATGTGTGGCATGAGTCAATCTCCATTATCATAAGTGGTTAATGTAAATTGAACAGATTGCATTCTCTGATATGTTTTCATGTTTCTTGATAGTTTGGGCTGTGACACTGGAAAAAAATCATTAGAGAGTTTGAGCCCATCCAGGTGCCCAGGCTACTATAATCAGAACCCATCCATAGCCTCAGACTGCTGCTATGCAGAACTCATCCACACCCCCAGACTAGTCTAATTAAAAGCCTGTCTTTTACTTACAGGTAAGTATAGATAAAAACATTGTATATGCCAGTAATGTTCCAGGGTTGCTGAAAGAATACCTCAGACAATTCCATACCTTAAAAGATATGACAGGTTTTTTGTAAAGTGCACTGCACCCATGTCCAACTATTGCACAAACTGATATAAAGCAAAGCTTATGGCCATATTACGGAGGCACGTTCAGTACCTTTCTAGTTTATGCCTACTTCAGATGAGTCCATGAGATTGCACCCAAAGGTAAAAAAAAAATCCACCTGAATTTGAAAGGTTTTAATTCAACCCTCTTTAAGAGCTACACATGGGGATTTATGAAGAGTAACTCCCAGTACATTAGAATAAGAATATGTCACACTCATGACTACAAGTGATGTATTTTATAATTAGATTTCACTAAGCCAGTGACAAATATGAACTCCTGGATGACTATACCAGTCTTACCCTGGAGTCACAGACAGTCCCCTTAGACTCTCCAGTCTTTCTTGCCTTACAGACAAACCAGGCTTTGTGATATAGGGCACTCAAAAAAACAAACCAACCAAAAAAATCACACAACAGATTGCTCCTAGATCCAAGAGATCAGACACTTACCCAGGCCAATTAATACACTAGATCTTACACCAAAGACAACGTTGGTAGCTAATTCTATAGCAAAGTAATGAAAGTTTTATTCTAAGGAAAAAAAAAAAGGAGAGCTTAAAGCTGGTAAAATATAGGTACAGGTGAGTCAGTTTGTAATTCCAAATGGTAGCACTGATTTAATAAACTGCCAGTTTCCCAGGCATCCAGATTGTCTTGGGGGAAATCTCTGCTTTGCATTTGGTACCCTTCCCTGTAAGAGTCCAAACAATCTAGAGATGCAGGATCTTTCCTTGAATCCATAATTATAGCTTCTTCTCACAGAAAACAAGCTGACGGGGTCACTACCCACGTGGACTTTTCCTTTGATGACGGAGTGAGAGTCTTTGCCTCTGATCATCACACACAATGACCAGTTGCTTTGAAATTAGCATTTTTCTGTTACAATTCATAATGTCTCTCTCATTCCATGGCTCATTTGATGGGTTATTTAGTTACAGAGGTATACATAATGTAAATGTTTGCTACTACATTAAAACAGTATACAGATAAGTGAAAACAATGCAAGTAACATCCCTCTAGTTTTTCATGAAGTTTAAACACCAAATACACTCTCTATACTAATACACAAGTAAATTGGCCTGGGGCTTCAGCATGAGTTTGCACCTGGTCTGCCAGTGTCACATATGATGGTTTGCCATCACACACAGACATTCTCCCAACCTCATCCATGATGGATGGGAACGGAACTCTGTAACAAAATATAACACAGTATGCATTATCTTGCTCTACTTTTTTTTTTTTTAAATGAAATAATCCTGAATGGGTTTTGCCAGTCAGTCATTCAAGAAGATTTACACACTAGTTGTCTGTAACTATAAGAAATCAAGAAAGATACCTTGAGGGTCTAGGGTCTACAGACTAACCTAATTCTGTCCTTTTTTAATGCTGATTTTGGCACCATATCTGAAAAATTCAGCAATCAAGGAATCTAAGAAAAGAGCAACAATAGTCAATGGGTTTGAAAGATCACTTTGAGGAAAAATTAGAAGATCCAAATATGTATAGCTTGATTAAGAAAGGACAGAAAAAGTGGCTACAAGGATTTGAAGTGTGTAAACCCAAAGGAGGGAGAAGAATTATTTAAGGTGGCACCAAGGAAATAACTTGAAGTAGTGTGATACGATTAAGAAAATGCAGATGTCTGACAAATATACAAGGAAAGAAGTTCTGTTAGACAGTGGAATAGTCTTCCAAAGGAAAAAAAATCTCTACCCCTAGAGAAATTTAAAATTTAAATGTTATGGAATAAACCTGCTTTGACTTAACTATACAATTACAGAATGCTAGTTATTTCTATATATTTGGGGCCTTCTTTGCCGTCCATGTTGTTATGAGTGTGTTCTATGTCGGGACATATGTAAACAATTAATTAATAGAAAATGTGCCAGTAGATGGTGCTCAGGAATACATAGTGCTATTCATGGGTTTTGCAGGATCAAAAAAGTTCATTGTTGGGTGTTCCAAATGGCTTCCTTTGTGCAGTTCTTTACATCAGCTATTAACATATTGGAGTTTCCCCTGAGACAGAACTATAGATTCAACTCCTAATAAACCTAAACTCCAAATGGAAATGAGTAATCGCAGGGTTCATTTACTAAGTACATTGTTCATGTGATGATTTAAACACACACAATTTTCAGTAAACCAGAGGCAGGTCAGCCTTTGGTTTCCATAAAGGGTAGATTTTCAAATTATACATTTCACATAATGTTTTGTGATTAGCCCTAATTATAATGCTTGACTACAGAGATCCCACAGACAGAATTCCTCTTTAACCAGGGTGTGTTCTTTCTTAAGCAACTTCCTTTGATTTCGTTTTGATGCCTCTAGAAGAAATCACTCTTATCTGCTACAAGTCTAAATTTTACTGTCTCTTCCTTTAAAAATGAAAATTGGAAGAGGAGGAGGGGAGTACACCGCCTGCTGAGTTGTCTATGAAAAGATTTGACTATAAAGGTTTACGTGTTGTTTTCTGTGTGTTACTTATTCTGGTGCTGATAGCAATCATTCATTTTCTTTTGATGGAAGTCTGCATGTCGTGTATTTCTTAGCTGGATGGACTCAATTGTATATTCCGTCTGTTTTTACATTTTGATTATGTTTTGACATTTGCTATTGGATAATATTCATTATTCTCAAACCTTTTCCCACCTTCTCCACCACGCAAAGCCACAATAAGACGGCTCTGGGCTGTCAGCTTTGCAGGAGTTTACAGTGGAGACACTTCAAAGCAGAACATAGGGCAGCCCTGCAGCCGTCCCCAAGTATTACCACCACCACCACCACCACCTCAGAACTGCAATAAGGTAGTGACCCCTGTGCACGCCATATGTGGAAGACTACGGCCACTAGATATAGTCAAAAGCTTTGTGGCGCCCCAGTCTAACATTTTGGGAATAACCCAGACCAATAAAGGGCTCTGCCTTATAACTTTGGGGGTCAATTCTACACGGCTATTGGTCAGCGCTCTAACAGCAGCAGCCAGCCTACAAGCATAAGGTCCCACCCTAGCATCCAGCGGCCTAGTTACTTCTTGCAGGGTGACCTCAATAATCCCTTCTGGGCTCAAGACTCTCCAAATCCCTCTCCTGGAGTTAACAACTATCAGAAACTCAGACTTTGCCCCTCTGGTTCATCACCCCTGCAGGCATGAAACCTCCCCCAATCATCAATTCCCTTTAGTGCACACACTCCAGTTTGTTTGTGCAAACAGAAAACTGCTAGAGGTAAAAATAAATGTTTCGTTTAATAAAAAACCCATTCAAAGATCAAATAGTAAAGAAAAGCAAACAAAGCTACAGAGAAAAAAAACAAAGATGCAGTCTCAGGCTTTATACTTTTACATTAGCTAAAACTTTCCTTTTCTAATATAAGTTACCTATCGCCAGTAAACAGTTTTCCAGCATGCTTTCCATTCTAGAGGGAATCCAGTGCTTCAGAGACAACATTTCACTTAGTTGCTGGTGAGGAAGTTAGTGACCTGTAACTGGCGGTTCTTAGAGATGTGTGGTCTCTGCCGCTATTCCATTGTGGGTTATGCATATGCACCATACACCTGAAGCCAGAGCATTTGAAAGTGGTGTCCGATGGCCTGCGCATGAACCTGGCTCACCTTGTAATTCATCCAAAGGGATAAAAGGCAGGACAGACAAACCATCTCTCCAGCTCCTCCTCTAGCAGGAATCAGAGAAGTTCAAAAGCAGAGGGGGAAGAGGGCAGGTAGCAGAATCCCAGTAGGGACCATGCATCTCAAAGTGCCTCCAGTTACAGGTCAGGAACTTCCTCTTCTTTGACAGATGGTCCCTATTGTATTCTACGGTGGGTGACTGACAAGCAGAACTTCAGTAGGAGGATGTTGCCAGGATGTAGACAGTGGCGCTGAGCAGAGGACTGGCATCCCAAAGGAGTCCTGCACCAGAGCAAAATATCTCATAAACATGTGAACGTAGCCCCATGTGGTTGCTTTACAGATATCAAGGAGGGGCAACTCCTAAAGCAATGCCACAGTTGCTGCTTGTGCTTTTGTGGAATAAACTCACGCCATGGGAGGTTGGGGGGGGGGGCGGGGGATAGCTGATAAAGCAGCCCAGGAATCATTTGAAGATTCAGGGGGCATGCCCTCTCCACGCAGAGATCTTTTCTGCTATATCGATGAACTGTCTCAGGGACGTCCTGATTAGTTTCGTTCTTTGCAAGTAAAAAGGCCAAGGCCCACCAAACATTGAGGGAATGGAGTGTTTGTTCCTCTGCGGGAGCGTGCAGTTTTGAGAAGAACACAGGTAAGTGAATCAGTTGGTTAAAGGTGAAATTCTGAAACTACTTTGGGGAGGCGAATTTGAAGTGTAAACCTTATAGAATATAGAGCAAGGAGGGTCTGTCATCCTTGCTCCAAGCTCACCAACCCTCATATTTGATGAGAATTTGTCTACCATAAGAGGGAAGACACTATCTTGGCAGTAACTATTTCCATGAGGTTCATGGAATAGCAGTTCAGAGAGTATACTAACTGAAGGTAATGAAGATAGAGTCATGTAAACAGGATGACGTAGGTGTATGTGGCCACTTGACTTAAGAGACTTACATGTCTTGACCAGTACTCAGTGGGTGTCTGGTCTGAGCTATGATGTTGGTCATGGTCTGGCACCTGTCTCTGGGCAAGTATGTTCTTGTGGTGATAAGATTTCAGGATGGCCTCGATGAAATCCAGAAATTGTGTAGGGATGAGAACCAATTTCAGTGTTTACACTGACTGCTAAGCAGGAGGAGAGATGCAGCATCATAGAAGTTGATACTTTGTCATTCCATTACATTGGAGGCCTCATGAGGCCCCCCTACACGGCAGGATGAGAGATATCCAAAGCCATGTTTACACTTCAAACACAAGTTAATACAAGTTATGGTGGCATAAAGACACTGCAGTTAGTAAGTCACTTGTGCTCATGATATTTTGCTCCTTGTGTCAATGATGCACACTCTCACCAGAAGTGCTTATATTGATGTACAGTGCAATACACCATAAGTTGGTATCCCAATGTGCAACCCATCCCTGTCCAGTGCACGGTCCTTTGGGAACCTGTGGCAATGCATCATGGGAACTAGTTATGCAGGAGTGAGTGGGAGCATGGGATCCCAGTGTGCAACTGCCTCCATCCCATAGTGTCATAATTTTCATTTTTTTTTTTTTTTTTTTTTTAAAAAGGGCCACAAATTTGTACAGCCCTTCTCCTTGCCCGTAATCAACAGCGGAAGCACAGAGCCCGCACAACTCTGCATTATTGTCGTGAGCATTGCCAGCACAATGCACATGATCCTGCAGTATTTACAGAACTCCAAGAACCACCAAATCAGTGGGGAATGTGATGATTTTTTGGAGGACAGACTACTGTAGGCCACAGTGAGAACCAATTATTGGTGGCATTCAAGGAGCAGCTCCATATGGTGGAGCACCACTTCCGGGCCCAAGAAACAAGCCCTGACTGGTGGGATTGCATCATAATGCGGGCTTGGGATGATGAGGACTGGCTGAAGAATTTTCAGATGCACAAGGCAATATCGGATAACTGGACTTATACACAGAGCTCACCCCAGCCTTGCAGTATGGGGATACCAAAATAAGAGCTGTACTGACAGTGGAGAAATGAGTGGCAATCGCACTGCAGAAATTTGCAATGACAGATTGACTTCTACTGCTGAGTAGCAATTTGGAGTTGGGAAATCCACACTAGAGGCTGTTGTCATGCAAATGTGCAGAGCCATTAATCCTGCTATGCTGTGATTCTCGGCAACGTGCAGGGCCTAGTGGATAGATCTGCAGCAATAGGAATTCCACTGACATGTCACTCCTCTCCCAATTTCTGCACCACACCACCTTGCCATTAAGTACTTCAATAGAAAGGGCTACTTTTCTATGGTTATCCCAGCATTAGTGGGTCACCAGTGATACTTCACTGATATTAATGTGGGCTGGTCAGGGAAGAGGCATTACAGAACTTTTCAGAAAGCTTCAAGCAGGAACTTCTTTTCCCAACTAGTAGATTACCATTGGAAATTTTGAAATGCCAATAGTCATCCTAGGTGACCCAGCCTTCCCCTTACTCCCCTGCCTCATGAAGCCATACACCAGCTATCTTGACTGCACCAAGGAATTATTCAACTATCAGCTCAGTAGGTGCAGAATGAAAGTTGAACATGCTTTTGGTTGATTGAAGGGATGCTGGCATTGTTTACTCACAAGATTGGTCCTCAGTTAGAAAAATATCCCAATGGTTAGAGCTGCCTGCTGTGTCCTGCATAATATACGTGAAGCAAAAGTGGAACCTTCTGCCCAAGTGGAGGTGGAGCAGCTATCTGCCATGTTTGAACAGCCATACACAAGGGCTATTAGAAGAGCTCAACATGGAGTTATATGGCTCAGGGAGGCTTTGAAAGACTATTTTAACAGTGAATCACGGTAAAGCACTTTGATTTACAGTGCTTTACCTGGCCCTGCCGAATTGCAGCCAGTTAGGAATTGTGTGGTGATTGCTATACATGTAGGAATATAACATTGTCAATATATCTATTAATTTTGTTTGTGACTTATGCTGAGTTGTGTCAAACTGTCAGTAACAAGTAAGTGGTTGCTTTCAGACCTGCTAAGCACGCAGTAGCAGATATTGAACTAATAGAGAGGAATTGTTTTAACTAGAACATTTTGTAACAGAATTAAGTGCAAAAAGCCCCATGAAATTGAAAATAAATATTTTAAAAACTTACTAAAATTTAATAAATTAAGAGAACAGAACTTATGAAAGGGAAGTACATTCAGGTCCATTTCAGCTACACCTACACCAACCATGGCTTTCACAGGTCAGTGTATGTGAAGCTGTGATTGTCCTTTAATGTCCCCTGATGTGGAATGGTGGGGGTAATGCAGCAGCCCTTGATGATGTGGAATGTTGGGGTGGGGGCTGTAATAGGGAGCTCCTGATATTAAGTTCTCAGTGGGCTGCAGAGGGAGGTGAGCCCAGAGTTGTTGAACCTGCAGGTTCATCAGAGTCTGCAGCATCTGTATTTGCTGCCTAAGGAGTCCTCTTATGTCCTGGTAAGTTTCCCCTCTCTTTTTCCTGCACCCTTCTCCTCTCCACTCTTTCCTTCTCTAGGCTGTCCCCAATGTCCATCCCCCAAGCTCTGTGGTCACAGTGCAATGGAGTGCTGCCTTGCAGGAACTCACTCAACAGGTCAATCAGATTTCCTTCTCTGGGTCAGGTATTCCACAGGTGTGGTGACACTCAAGGCTACAACAGCAGCAGGTGCAGATAAAACAGAGGAGCCATTGGCAGTATAGTCACTACTGAAAATGAAACTTAAGATGCAGAACTCACTTCCCTTGCTCCTCTAAAATTTTATGCACAGGATCATTCTTGCTTCTGCTCTAGATTGCTTGTGCATGGCACCAGTCACATCACCAGCCATGGTGAGGCATGGCCCTTTGGGGATTAGGAAAACGAGGAAGGAATTGCTCAGCTGCATGAAACTAGGAGCATGGGGCTTTAGCCTTGAATACTGGCACCATTTTCCACAGGCAGTGGTGATTTATCAATCTCAGCTCCTGAGGGTAACAAAAGGCACAGCCTAGCTGTTGCTGGCATCCCGAAGCTCTTTGGATCCCTATGCTGCTAACCTGTATCCTGCAATGGTGCCTGCCAGAATGATCACTGAGTGGTGTGGGAAAGCATCCTACCATGGAGGAAGAAATAAGGTTTCTGTCCCTAGAATTTTTTGTAGATGATTGCAGAGTTCCTACAGGAAAGTTTATTAGATCTCTCTGACATCCCTGTGTACATCAATAAACAGCTCTGCATCCCCCACCACTCCGCCCCCCCACCACACACACACACTAATTCTAGAGGGAACTGAAAAGCAGATAGTAACTCTACCTCTCTTGGTTGTACCACCACTACCTTCTAGCATGAGTAAATTAATAAGAAGTAAAAAGCTGTGTCCTGCTATTTTGGAGGCGGGGAGTCATCCCTATAGTGGAAAACTTATGAATGCTTACCTGAGATTCCTTCCCCTGCATCAGGCTCACCCAGCCTCAACTGGCAGGACTGGATAGATTGTGAAGGAGTCAAAGATTCTGACTCAATGCCCAACTGGATCCCCCAGTTGCCTGTCTCCCATCCTCCTCCCCCTCCATGGCAGGAGCCCATGACTCTACCTCCTCGGAGGTATCAACATTGTGTGAAATGAAGGTGGGGTGTCCACCAAGTGCATCATGCAGTTCATTGTAAAAGCAGGTCCGTGGCTAGGCACCAGATCAATTGTTGGCCTTCTAGCATGCCTGCCACAGCTACCACATGGCACTGCTGTTGATTCCAGTAGAACCCCTTCTCCTGCATTCCCCGAGCAACCTGCTCATAGGATGTTCACATTTCTACAGCTGGTTTAGAGCTATGCCTGTACAGCCTCTTCTCCCCACAGGCCCAGGAGAGCCAGTATCTCCTGTATGGCTGGAGCACATCTGGAGCAGGTGCTAGCATGGCCATCCGGGAAGTTGTACTCAACACTAGAGAGCTGCTAGAGGTGCTCACCAAGCTGGGCAATCAGGAAAAGGCATCTCAAAAATTCACAAGGCTTTTAAAAAAAAAAAAAAAAAAAAAAAAAAAAAGAGTGGGGTCTTCTGGTCTACTTGACCCTGGGCAGTGGAGTTCACAGTGATGATCACAGTGGTTAGTGTGGGGAATTGTGGGACAGCTGCTGAGGACTGTTAGTATCAGCATAGATAAGTGTATACATGCATGCTGCATTGACCTCCATATATTGACTGGCTCAATGCCACTTGGAGAGGTGTTAGTATGTCAACGTAATGGACCGCTTTCCATCGGTGGGAGACAAATTTAAGTGCAGACACCTGCAAAATTAGGTCGATGCAAGGTAGCTTACATCAATGGTCTACACTATAAAAAGTTGAGATTTTCAGAAAAGAGCATGACCATCAATCCTAAACACTTTCAAGACAGAAGCAGGCATCCAAAAGATGTATAGTGCCAGGAAGTGCTCTTTTACAGAGGTACCTGCTTGAAGCACAATCACCCGTCTATAATTCAAGGGCAAGAAACATACCTGAATCACTGAATTATTGTGCAGATACTACCTTGCTGTATTAAAACAATCTTTACTCTTCTTACACCCTAGACATAAGACTTATAGGCAGCCTGTGACAAAAAACCAAAACAGAACAGGCAGTTTTAAAGGAGCCTTACAGGAAGCACAAAAAAATAGAACTGCTTTCATGCTGCTATTATCCTATTAATTTATGTGCCTTTCATGACCTTTGTTATCTTCCAATATTTAATATCTAAACCCTTCTGAAGACATCAGGTCCCTGTTCTTACTTTTCTACAGAATATGACGTGACAGCACAAGGAAAACAGAAGCTTTGGAACCAAACTGCATAGTCAAACCACCAACTTCTGCTGTCGGAAATTTGAAATTGGTCTAGAAGGTTTTAGGTTTATTTTAAAATAAAACCTAAATTTAGTTTTAGTTGTATTTTAAAAGGTAGGCTTAAACTTGAAAGTTGAGGACCAGATTTCAGTCTATCGTTTCCTTCATGACCCCTGCCACCAGTACAGGCGTGTCCAACTCTGCAGCATGGAGTAATCAGACAAAGAGGGTCCAACTTTTAAACATGGCCTCTGCTAGGATCCCCAAATTCCAGGTTTGGACGCACCAATCAGCACTTACTCATTTTACATGCCTATGTACACACCTTGGTGCTGAGGTTACTACTCTCCCCTCTCAACCCTAACTCTAACCCCTCCAACCCCCAAATCTACAGGATCAGCCTATTCAGGTAACCTTGTTTAAAAGTCAGGCTGTGTTTTACCTATTACTATCTCACAATGGAAGACAAAGTCTGCCACTGAATCATAAAGATCAGGTTACAGCTGGGATGCAGAAGAATTCTTTTGAATCCAGATTCATTACAGGCACTTCCCTCTGAACGTCCATTACCTCTGGAAAAATAAGCAAGCCAATAGCAGTCTTCTCTTGAGGCAAGACCCTCTCCCTCTGCTGTAGTGTTCTAATAACCTTCCACCAGGAAACCAGCTGCTTTCAGAACAAGTTTCTAGCAACTTCCTCTGGTCTCTATCACTCACACCCTATCTTTCTGGCTCCTGCTGCAATAGAGTCTGAAACGTTATATCCCATGTGTATCCAATTACTTTACTTACTCATGTATTTCCATACTCATCTTGAGATACTGGCTTATAGAAGATTTTCCCCAGGAGGTGGTGCACAATTAATAATACTGTAGATCTCTTCCTGTTCCTCAAATAGACTTAAAGTGAAAAACAGCCTCAGCTCTTTCACATTTTTTTTTTTTTTTTTTTTTTTTTAAAGCTCAAAAACTCATTTAGTCCCAATTTCCATTTGTATCAGACTCTCTAGACACTTTTACACTTCAATTTAAAAAAAAAAAAAAAAAAAAAAAACTTTTAAACTGCTTTTAATTAAGTTTGCTTTTAACTAGTATAATTTTAATTAGTTCTTTGCTGTTGATTTTAAGTTCACTGGAATTGTGCTTTGAGAATCTATACAGCTGCATGAATACTCGTGTGCATTGTTAATGCGCACACATGCACAATTACTTCGTGGGGAAGGACGAGGCCTGGTTTTAAACTCAATTTCATTTACAAATCCATGTATCCACAAACCAAAAACCAGCATTTACTCAAGAGATACACAAAGTATGCTTTATGCCACAGTCATGCATCATAGTACAGGAGGCAGAACCACCACATTGTTATTCCTATTAAACATTTATATTTTGGGGATGCCCAGTGAGGATTGGGTCCCATTATGCTAGGTGCTGTACAAACACTGAAAGTGAGCTTCCCTGCCTGGGAGGGCTTACAATCTTAAAGACACAAACAAATGGAGGGTTGGAGATGAGGATAACAAGCAAAGGTAATGATTGGCAGAGTATGGTTGGATTTTATTTTTAATTGAAGGTAGAGGCAGGATGGGAACGGTAGGAAAGTGGAAGTTAGTAAGATTGAGGAATAGGAAAAGGGAGGGAAAGTCACAGCTCTTTGCCTGCCTACCCACCCATGGTCAGCAGGCAACGTTTTGTAGGCACCAGAGCAGAGGTAAGTCTTTCAAATCCCACTGTAATACCATAAGGTAGCGACTGTATAGATTTTTTTTTTTAAAAAGAAGCTTTTCCTATGCATAAGGGGTAGCATAGAAAGTAACACAGGAATACTTGAAGGAGAAGCTGATTGAGTAATTTTATCACTAACGCTTCCAGCTGATCTAGTATTTACACCCATGTCCACTTCTGCCTTTGCTGTGCCAAAGTTCCTAGTACTCACTGCCCATCAATCAGCTTGGTAAGGCAAGATTAAGTTGTGAATGGCCTTAATGGAAAAACACAAGTTTGTATCAGATGCAGAAGTGAAAGGGAAGCTAGTAGTGGGTTGATGTCATCAGAGCAGCAAGCTAGGAAGATGACCTTAGCAGGAGCATATTTAATTGATTAGAAGAGAGTGAGGTTGCAGTAGTAAAGAGGTAAAATGAGATTTTTGGTGGTGTGGACAGCATAAAGGCTGTATATTAAAAATGTTATGTTGAAGAAGAGGCAAAACGTAGATCCTGGCTGGATGTGCAAGTGTAGAAAGATGACCTAGCCAAATGTGACAGTCAAGTTACACTCATGAGTGACTGTGAAAATGGGTTTGTCCATAATAACGTAGAAAGGAAGGGAAAGGGACAGTCAGAGAAAGATCATAAGTTTAGCTCTGGCCATGAATGATGAATTAAAGGTGACAGTTGGAAGAGATGCCTGAATGTCTATAAGGAGACTGATGAAAGGTCAGGAAGAGAGGTAGGGTTGAATAGAAGGAAACAGGTCTAGAGCAGAGAGGTTTTTTTGAATCATCGGTATAGGTTTTAAATTATACGTTCCATAGAATCATTGTCTGAATTTTATTGAATCATGAGTTTTCAGGCTAATATTTTATAACATATAATTAAGAGAAGCGTGGGATTTGTTACGCTAAAATCCAGTGTGAAACTGTAAAGGATTGTAACTATCTAGCACATTCCAGTCTATATATGTATGTGCACGCACGCGTGTACGTTGCCTTTTTGATTACTGATTATTGTAATCATCTATACTGTTTGGGACCGTAATTTTCAAAGTATAAAATCAGATTATTTTCCCATCCAGAAGTTAAAATACAGTGTTAGTGCTACTGTGTGGGAGATGCTTCTCTTGTAATATGCAGTTAGGTTTATTATAACGAGTCCTTATAGAAAAGGCATAATAAAAATTCTATCTAGATTAGATCCTGAGGCTGACAGTGACAGCACAACTGTATTTACCATTCCCCCAAGCAATTGTTTATTTGAACTATCAGGAGTCCTCTAAGGCTGTGGGCCAGATTCTCAGCTACATCTACAGTGCACAGAGCACAAGTTAGAAGTAGTCAGGGATGGATGGCTGGATGCAAAATGATGGCTTAGAATTCACCTATGCTCTCATTTGCTACTGATACAGTGGTCCTATGCTATATTAGAGAAGTCAGAAACTGCTCTCACACTGAAGTTCTAGAGCACTTTTTTCTGGCAGTGATTGTGATGTTTTGACACAAGATAACTTTTTTGTTCTCTTTGGATCTATCCTGTAGAGATCAGGTCTGTACCTAAAAAATTGTTCCCATCAGGCATTGAACAACTATACGGCGAAGATGAAAACTTCCACAAGAAATGCACCGTAATTTCCAGCATAGTATTTCTCCCAAGATCTCATTTCCTACACATTCTATTCAACAGAATTTGCTCGACTACTTGTAATGGTAGCATCTAGTAGGCCCAATAATACTATTACACTGACCATACTGTTAGTTTTTCACTGAAGTAAACATGGTTTTAGGTATAGAAAGATGAGAGTTTCAAGAATGACCACTTTTAAGCAAGAAGCCCTGGTGGTTTTGTAGATGTCGCCAAATCAAACATTTGTTGTTTTTTGAAGCATTTCATATTTCAAGTACATGACCAATATTAAATATTTGTATTAGCAACACTGCTACTGTATAATGATGATTTCTTAGAATGTTGAGGTATTAATTGTAATAGTTTTATATTCTAATGCTCTGTTTTTTATATATTTCAGGCACAATGCTTCAGAAAGTTCATATCAAGGCAATGCACTTTTGCACTGGTCCAAGGTGAAACTGCCTTATCTGCACCAATCAGCCCCACAACTTGCAGATAACGGACCTGTGCCCTTTGAAGTTGAGAGTTTTGCCATGGAGCAGAATTGGTTCCAATCCATTTATTGTGACAATATAATAGAACTAGATACAAAATTTTTGGCTGTAACTTTTTTCAGGTGAAAAAAATGTAGATTTGGTGACAAACATTTCACAACTTCATGTCAGTTTCAAATTATTCATGTAAAAAAGAATCAAAGTCAGAAAATTTTGATTTTCAGTTTGAAATTATTTTAGAAAAAAAAGTTAAAAATTAAATATTTTACTTTGAGATGAATATAAAATGTTTCATTCAAATGGAGACAATTTTTTTTTTAATTTTTGATTCACAGAATTTTAAGAACAAAAATAGTGGTTTTGGTTCAACCCACTACTACTTTTTAAGTTTCAGTTTTTTGGAATTCTCAGTGATCCAAAACAAGTCAGTTATTCTCACAGCTCTATATGAGGCACCTGTTAACAAAATATGCCAATTGAAAAAACAGTTGGATGCTAAGAAATTCAGAATTCTGTCTGGGTTTAAAACATAGCTAAGTGCTGATAATGGGATAATAAGTGCTAGGTAATGGGATAACTGCAGAATCATAGAGTCAAAGTAGAAACCAAAGGAAAGGGTCTGTTAGGTCATGCTACCCATCAACCTGCCTGTGAAAAATTGTCCTTTGAAGTATATTTTCTAATGATTTGTCCAATCTAGCATTTTAGCACCCAAGCAGCCGCTGGTTGGAGTCATAAACAAGCCACATTCTTTCCTCAGAAATGTTCTCAATTTCTAACGTTATACTTCCTTTAGTGCATTATTTTCCTCATGGTATTTAAAATTATTTGTCACCTTTAGACATAAATTAATCCAGACTGTGGCAGGTTTCCAACATCATGGATGTTTGAAACCAGATCTCCAAAAAGTGAAAGGCAACTATATTAAGTCACTGGATCACCCCCACCAGTAGAAAATCCAATTTAATGAGGAAACTAACAGTCATATGGTTGGATTTCTCAGTCAACAACAATCTTGAAAAAACAGCTCTGTGTTGCAATTTATTTGGACAATCAGAACAGCTACATACCAAATAGGGGAAACGTATTCCATATGATCACTCAGCAGGCAGATTGTGTAAGCAGGCACCAATTTGTCTCTTTCTAACTTCACTGATTTAGCCTTGCCATTTCAGGTTGGCAAAAATTGCCCCTTCAGGGAGTGTGATTAAAGTAACATGCTAGATGTCTGTTAAAAACAAAGGCAAATGACCAGGAAAGCGATGATAAGGTCTTGATATATGATAACTACATTTATCTTGACAGCATAAAAAAAAAAGCATACCAAGCACCTTACCAAGTAAAATTTATGAGTTCCTAAGTAAAGTCCATTTAATGGAGATATTTCATCGTTAATTTCTAATTAACTGAAAAACTTAGGAGAAATCGCAAGATATTTTATAGACATTGATATTGGATATAGTCCTAGAACACTGCAGGCAGCCATAAATGATTTATAGGAAGAAAAAAGTGCTGGTTTCTAACAGTTTGACAAGTGCCCTTTTAAAGGAGCAATGTAGAAGACAAAAAAACATAATGGGGAACTCTGAAGTGAAAACAGGATATTTTAAAGGTCCACAAAAGAGCGGGCAACAAATTATACACACTCCAATAGAAACAAACTTCATCAAGGAGCAAGGAAAACATTTTAAAGAGATGAAAGTAAAAAAGATGTATAAATCACAATCTATAAGGAGAAAAAACAGCATACATATTAATGTCCAAGTATCATTATCTGTTCACTGAACAAGATATATATTGAGGGACAGACCCTCAGCTGGTGTAATTAATATAGCGCCCTTGACTTCAAGGGAACTAAAATGATTTATACCAGTAAGGTACTGGCTACAAATACATACAAAATATGAAGAAATGGATAATGCTGGGGACAGTTATTGGAATATAGAACACATGACAAATGAGGGTGGAGGCTCTTTCATAGTTTAAGACTGTATCTTGGCCTGCCACTGGCCATGGTGTTTTCCATACCATATAACAGAGTGGCTATTTTGCCTAGGGAAAGAAGATACTGTTAGACAGCTCCTAACAGTTTACATTTAAGGGTTGTTTATATATATTTATTTTTACAGCAGGATCACACACACAAGTTATCCCACAGCTAAAATATACATTTCTTGGTCAGTGAAAACAGCCTGAGAGAACCAGATTAAGAATCACAGATATAGAAGGATCTGGGCTTGCTAGAAGAATATAAATTAGTTCTCTTCTGTTCCTGAAATTTAAGAGGAAAGCCTATCTAATTTAGCTTGTAGTGAAGCATAAGATTAGATCAGACTAAACACGCATGTAGGCTGTTTAAAATTCTTTTCCTCTAGTGGTTTGTTCCAACTGCTAAATAAAAAGACTGTTGTCCTTGGTCACAGATTCCTGAAAGGAGAGAACACAGGTGCCTGAAAACCTACTCAGACCTGCAGAACGATAAGCAGTTGGTATTGACAGGTTAGCATACATGGCTCCTGCTCGAAGAGTGGAAGAATTCCAAGAATCCATCCTGCGCCAGGTAAAGCCAAGAGGCCCAAGAGTAGAGGTGAATGCACTCTGAGAATATGTTGACATTAACTAGACAGCTGCAGTTTAGGCTCAGGTTGGAGCCTGGGATCTAGGACTCTGCAACATGGGAGGGTCCCAGAGCTCAGACTTCAGTCTAAACCTGCATGCCTACACCTCAATTAAACAGCTCCTTAGCCTGAGCCCAAGTTAGCCTGTGCTAACTGTGGGTTTTTAATTGCAGTGTAGACATATCCTAAGAAACCAAAAAGGCCTAAGGTGCAACTAACCCCATACCATAGCAAACTTTCAGTTATAGATCACAAATTTGGCACTACAGTAGCACATTTAGTTAGACAGTAAAAGTTGCTACCCTCTGATGGCTCTTTGGTAGGTTATGTGAAAAGAAGTTGCTGTCTCTGTCCTGTTCCTGGTAGACAGCTATCACAAAAAAAGTCACCATCACAATTGGTACTAACGGACATCTTTCTGGGCAGACTCAAAGAGGCCAAAGATTAAATGGTCAAGGCAAGGGTAAACCACCATCTCTATACTACAAAGTTTGTTTGTTTGGTTTTTTTGGACATGTATATGTCAGTCAGGGGTGTGGAAAAACTACATTCCCTAGCTGACATAATAGGACAGCAAACACTACCACCACCCTTGCCACTCATAACCTTTGCAGATGCAGCTATACTCACAGAAGTACGTGGCATAGGTAGCATCATTCTGGGAGGTGGTGTGACAGCATAAGCTGTATCTACACCAGGGACCTCTACCAGTAGACTGACAAAACATTTGTAACAGGCCAGGTCTCAGAAGTATCTCATGTAGACCAGCACTAAGGCACAATGAAGGAGTGTTCAAGATGTTTGCATGTTACGGTCTGTAATGTTTGTTTGGTAAATAGACTTCTCAAAAAAACCAACCAACCAAACAATCCAGTGTTTTTCACAAGTGCCATATGGATACAAGTAAACTTCCATTATGTGTATCTAAGTGTATCACTCCCTCTGCTGGATGAAATCAGACCTCCTACAGTCAGTATGGCTATTCTGTATTACCTTTGCTTCCCTACACTAGTATATAAACTAGAGTGGTCAATTAATCCCAGTTAAATCAAGCAGTTAAACTTTTTTTATTTAAAAAAAAAAAATCAGTTTAACTACACAGTTAAACAATAGAATACCAATTCTAAATATTTTTGGATGTTTTTCTACATTTTAAAATATATTTCAGTTACAACACAAAATACAAAGCATACGGTGCTCACTTTTATTTTTAATACAAATATTTGCACTGTAAAAAAGAATAGTTTTTTCAATTCACCTCATACAAGTACTGTAGTGCAAGCTCAACCATGAAAATGCAATTTATAAATGTAGATTTTTTTATTACATAACTGCACTCAAAAACAAAAAAATGTAAAACTTTAGTGACTGGCTGAACAAGTCCACTCAGTCCTATTCTTGTTCAGCCAGTCACTAAGTCAAACAACTCTGTTTACATTTACAGGAGATAATGCTGCCCACTTATTTACAATGTCACTTGAAAGTGAGAACAGGCATTTGCATAGCGCTGTTTTAGCAAACATTGCAATTTATTTACATGCCAGATATGCTAAACATTCATATGCCCCATCATGCATTGATCACCATTCCAGAGGCTATGCTTCAATGCTGACAGGTTCTGCTTGATAACAATCCACAGCAGTGCAGATTGACACACGATCATTTTCATCATCTGAGTCAGATGCCACCAACAGAAGGTAGATTTTCTTTTCTGGTGGTTTGGATTCTGTAGTTTCTGCACTGGAGTGTTGCTTTTTTAAGACTTCTGACAGCATGTTCCACGCCTCATCCCACTCAGATTTCGGAAGGCACTTAAGATTCTTAAACCTTGGGTCGAGCATTGTAGCTATCTTTAGAAATCTCACATTGGTACCTTCTTTGCGTTTTGTCAAATCTGTAGTGAGAGTGTTCTTAAATAAAACTTGTGCTGGGTCATCAACCAAGATTGTCATAACATGAAATATATGGCAGAATGCAGGTAAAACCATGAAGCAAGAGACATACAATTCTCCCACAAGAAGTTCAGTCACAAATTTAATTAACACATTATTTTTGTAATGAGTCTCATCAGCATGGAAACATGTCTCTGGAATGACAGCCAAAGCATGAAAATGTTACCAAACAGTTAGAGGGATACTCTATCCTACAGGGATCTGGGGACAGGAAATCTTTATTTAAAACAAACTGCAGGACCTCTACCTCCCTCAGGTCCACCCCCTTTCCTGTATCTCTATCACCAGGGTAGTCTCATAATCCAATGAGAAGCATATAATGGTGAAACAGGGAAGTATTTATTCTAGGACACAGCAAACAAAAATAAACGCTCGGGAGTTGAGAGAACCGTTACTCATAAAACACAAACCATGCATAACAAGAAAGGGGTTCAATACATCACCGTTTGCCTTCTTTCAAACGAGTGTTGTTAATGAACAGAAATAAAGGCTGGGGAGCAGGATTGGAACTGGGAAAACACAAACACAGGAACAAGTCAGTCAGGGATATCAGGAGCAAATCAGGAATAATGACAACAGACTGATCTTGACCTGTCAATCAAATCCTTCAAGGCATGACAGTCACTTTCACAGTGTCTCTGAAGAGCAACCGTGCTCACACTGTCATCAGAGCAAACAGTCCCAGGCTGCCTCATTCTTGTGCATATATGTCATCCCATTGCTAGGCAGACTTGGAGTTTCTGCCACTAGTTTCCCACCTTTAACTCAAAAGAGCGGGGAAAAAAGTTCATGAAGGTGTTCAAAGATAGGATAGTCCAAACAAAATGGATTCTAAAACAAAATAGAGTCCTTACACTCAACCAGACTTTCTCCTTATAGAAGGAGCATACAAATGTTCTATTTGCATGTAAATATCTTGCAACACCAGCTACAAAAGTGCCATGCAAACGCATGTTCTCACTTTCAGGTGGCATTGTAAATAAAGAGTGGGCAGCATTATCTCCCGTAAATATAAACAAACTTGTTTGTCTTAGTGATTGGCTGAACAAGAAGTAGGACTGAGGGGACTTGCAGGCTCTAAAATTTTACTGTTTTGTTGTTACATAACTGCATTAAAAAAAAAAATCTACATTTGTAAGGTGCACTTTCACAATAAAGATTGCAATACAGTACTTGTATGAGGTGAATTGAAAAATACTATTTCTTTTATCTATTACAGTGCAAATATTTGTAATATAAAGTGAGCACTGTACACTTTGTATTCTGTTGCAATTGAAATCAATATTTGAAAATGTAGAAAAACCACCAAAAATATTTAAATAAATGATATTCTATTATTGTTTAATCTCGTGATTAATCACATTTTTTAAATTGTTTGACAGCCCTAACAGCCTTGTTTTTGTAGCAAAAGTTCTGATCCCTATTTTATATGCAGGCAGTTCAGCTACAAATCTTGGATGTCTATGTGTTTTGCACACAGATTCATTACAAAACCCAAACATAAGCTAAGTCAATTTTAAAACAATTATTTAACGCCAAAGATGGTATTTGCTTGCCCATGTCGGTGGTCCCACCCACTGACAAGACAAATCTTACATAAATGGACCGGCCCTATTAACAGTATCTCCTTGAATGTTCACCATTTTTTCCTCAAGACATTATAAAGATTCTGAGTCATATCAGTCATTTTTCACCTTTGATATGGCCCCTTATTTAAGGCAGGGTGATTAAGGATTAGCAAAATGAGCCCCTTAACTTCTGTACATCAGTTTACTCAGCTGTCAAATGGATACAGTTACCCATCCCCAGTGCCATACAATGTAAAGGACTTTAATAGGAAATGAGAAGAGACAAATTACATTTTTTCATATACAGTAACAGTAGCCTCTCCAGTAACCTGTTTCCGTCTCATGCTGCAATATTTACTGAGTGGACCATAAGAGCTCAAAAATAGCTGGCATGTCATAGTTAATGAGCCATAAAGTGCAACACAAAAATACATTAGAAATTAAAACTAAACAACATTTTCTAGCTTATGTGAAGCTGAATGGGCACATGCTAGAAAACACTACACTCACTGCTTGTAGGGGTTCTCAAACTTTTTTCCTGGGACCTCCTTTGAAAACATTTCAGGTTGTGACACCCCCCATGCCCCGCCTCCCCGGCATACTACCCTTACTTCTGCGCTGCTACTAGCGACGGTGCTGCTAGCAGAACTGGACACCCAGCCAGTTGCTGCTGCTCTCCAGCCACTCAGCTCTGAAGGGCTCTGGCTGTCAGCCATGCAAGGGGCTGACAGTGGAAGCCCCAGCATGAGTCAGGGCTGACAGCTCGCAAAACCCCCCCCCCCCCCCAATATCATGACCCCCTGACAGGTCATGACCTCCAGTTTGAGAACCCCTGTTGTAGACAATTGTTCACCCGCTAAAATGTATTTAATACTGTTTCTAAACAAAGAATTTCTAGCAACAATTCCCCTCCATTGCTAACATCTGTGATAGCCCTATCAAAGGTAGCAACAAAGAAAACATGACGTAGAGAGGCTCTTGCTGCTTCCAGCATTTTTAATACTGTCATTTAGACCTGCGTATGGTTAGGTGATAATTCTAAGAACATCAGGACCTCTGTCTGCACTAGGGGCTCTCGCTGTTGCTACCACCAGTGGAGCTATGTCAGTTTTAGAAAGAGTAGGAAATTTTTGCCAAAAACCCCTAGTATGGAAGAGACCTAAGATTACTAGAAAAATCTCTCTCATGACCCATGTAATAGGAAATAGTAACACTTAGGTAGCCCTTTCAAACCAAAGATCTCAAAGTGCTTTACAAAGGTGGGAAAGTATTACTAACCCCATTTTACAAGTGAGGAAATGGAGTTTAATTGTTTTGCCTAAGGTCACACAGGGAATCAGAGCAGGCAGAAACATAGTTTGAAGTCTCCTTACTCGTAGGCCTGTGCTCTAGTCAGTAGAGCAGCTACCTCCCAAACCTGAATGCTGGAATGATTGCTTCATGAGTGCAGGTTCATTGCAGCCCCCACCAAAACACACTTTCCGGTTCTACAATTTTTAAAGTCTGCCCACATGGTGCACTCCTTTCTTTCACCACATTCCACTGTAAAGCCATTAATGGCTCTCAGATTCCTATCCAATTTTATTCCCCCCTCATAAGCTTTTTTCCCCAGTATGTACATATTTAGGGCTAGACAGTATGGGCAGTGCAGCTTCAAACACACCCCTGAAAGCAGAATTCCATCAGCACTTACTGTAAGTTACTTCACGGTAATCCCACCTGTTATCCCCTCCTTGTTTCTGGCTCCCACTCATCACCTCCTTGTGTGGAGACCCATGCATCTCTCCCTCCAGACTGGGGATTTTAAGGCTGCACAGCTCCCTCCCTACCTTATAGTGTGATATCCCATCCAGGCAGTCTGCCTCAAGGCTAGTGCCTGTGTTTTGCTTTCTCTCCAAGGGCTTACAAAGAGTGTATTGCCAGCAGTTACAAGTTACCACACAGCTCTAAGCAAGCAGAATTATTCTTAAGATAAACACATTATGGAGAAAGTGTAATACATTGATTTAAACACATTAATACACCAGGTGTTACCCCATCAGTCATATGGTGCTCCAGGAGGCCAAAGTCTCTCCAACCTGTTCACAAAGATTGGTGTCCCCATTAGACAAAAGGTACTGTTCACTTGCTGACTCAGAAAAGTAGCCTGTGTGTCAGTTCAAGCTCATCCTTTTATACCAAGAAGCCCCTTTTTGTCTCCTAGTTTCTGGAAAGCACCACATATGCAAATCATTTCAGGGAGTAATAACACCTTAAAGTGGTTTACTCTCAGTGATTTGCCTTAATTGCCCCTCCACACTGATTTTAGTGCCTGTAAGAGCTGTGGTAACCATCCCCCTGTAAAGCAGAACAGTCATATATAAACCATTTATAGATTTAATGCAGTGTCCCGGTCAGGGGATTTCCTCACTGCTAGGCTTGTACAAGGCTGCACCTGGGCATTAGAGGACCCTAAGTAAATATTACTGATGTTCAGCTAACTTTGCCAGATAACCCTGTAGGCATACCCCATTATCTGCTGGTTTTCCAGGATTTACATAAGCAGGGCCTTGATCCCTCTTTGTTGTCTGTCAGCCCCCTTCACTGGGAGTGACAACTCCTATCTCAGGAGGGTGTATCTGCCTTCCACAAAGAAGGATTTCAAACACAGCAGCTCTATCGTCCCATTTCCATCCTTTTCCTATATGGGCCTACACACACACACCCCCAGGGTGACTGTCATGCCCCCATTCTCATCCAAATTGAGACAGAGTTTCACTCACCGCTGAGGCACCTTTTTAAGGCTGCATCTGGGGCATAGTTCTGTTTGAGCGGAGGCCCACTCACTCACACCACAGCCCCTCTTGATCTCTGGTTGTCACAGGGCTTCTTCTTTGTGGCTTGGCAGTTTGCTCAGGTCACTATAAAGTTTTCTTCCTTCCAAGGTACCAAAGTCTTTACCGGACCATTACCGGTGCCATTCCAGGCATTCTACCACTTTCCCAAGAGCTGACAGGGAAACTTAGGACCTAGCAATCAGTAGCCACGGTTTGCACTATCTCAACCCTTGGTGCTATTTCCCTAGGCTTCTTCCTACTCCACCCTCTGCAGGTTTTTTCCCCCCTCTACTCCCCTTTCCATCAGAGAAAGAATCCCACGGCTTCTACTCTTCCCCTGCATTTGCTCCTTCTTTCCTTATTAGGCCCCGTGAGCAACTACAGCCCTCTTCTGGGCTCCCTTCTTAGCTTTACACAAACTTCACCTACTGCTGCACAGATGGGCTCCATCTTCAATTAGTGCTTGTCAGTCAAGCCTAAATCTCCCTCCAGGTGCAGCTTACTAGGTTAATTAGTCCATTCTGAGCCAATTAACCCCTTAAGGGGTGGCGTAGGGTGAACACCTCATCATAGTTCTTCCAAAGGCACTTCATAAGATTGCAATATGTCACACTTATCTTTTCTGCAGGGAGGGAGTGTGTTACATGACCCCACTGCAAGACACTGCATATCCTCATCATGTTCAGCCAGCTCTGCTGGCAGGCGCACAGGAGAGATGCTGATTCTCCACCTATCCCTTTGCTCACAGGAGGGAGTGTCCAAGGCACACAATCCATGCACCAAGCCCCAATCCAGATAAATCCTACATTGCCACATGTGAAGGGCTTTACTCCCTGTGCATCTGCATTGGATGAGAACACCACACAGACCTTAATGAACTTCTAGAAAGCTTACTTTTGTCCCTGTTTTAGTTATACCAAACAACAGCACTTTTTCTCTGATGCCAATGTCCTTTACCATATTTTGTATATTTGGTTTCTGATTGCTCTGCTCCAGAAGACAACAAAATAAAAATTTTCTCCATCTTAATAATCTCCTATAAGTAATCTCAGCATTTTTGCCATTTAACTTGACCCCTGGACATAACTATTAACAAAATGAAAGTCACATTTTAACTCAGGATGTCTGTAATTACAGAAATGACAAATTGGACCTAAAGCATCTTGACTCAAGCCACAGTCCCCAGAAATGGCTAGATAGTAATTTGAATGCTGTTATCCTCATTTCAGAATATCAGGACCAGGAGTTTTTACTTGCCATCCAGGCAAGCTTGTTGTCAGTGATTACACATGAAAGAACCATATGAGTTATGAGTATCAGAAGAGCTTTAAAATCCATGGTATGCCAAAGTGAATTATATTTCTGACAGCCTACCAATGTTACAGCAGTACCATGCTCAGCATCACTCTTCTGCCCTGTATCTGAGCTCTAATTCTTTTTATAGGTTTCAAACTTTTTTGTGCTAAAGACATGTTATCTGCATATTGACTGTCAGATAGAAATTAAGCACCCTTTAATACAATGCCAGGAAATAAACACTAGATGGCACTAAAGACAGCAAAATCCATTTTATTAGCACTAAAAAAAAACAAAAAACAAGAGTCCTGTAGCACTTTAAAGACTAACAAATGTCTGCAGGCATGTATCCTCTGCTCCCCATTTATTTTGTCGTGAAGATAAAAAATACTTTCAGTGTTGTTTTTGAGGTCCTGGTTTCAACACCCAGCATATAGACTCTTGTACCATGAGAATTTTATTAAGTATATAGAACCCACTTATTTTGGGAAAAGGCAACTAATCACTTTTATATTGCCTATCTTCATAGTATCTAATCATGGGAAAAGGAGACTAGCAAAGGAAAAACTGTCTTTGCCTACTATAACCACCTACATTATGTTCTCTTCTCTCAAACTTCCCTCTTCAATGGTTCCACATACCTTCTTCCTATTCTTGACTTCACACTTTCTTCCATGTTGCCTCTTAGAGTTGAAATTCCCTCTTCATGTTACAAGAGTTCCCTCTCTTCACTTTCATCTCTCCTAGAATCATAGGATGTGCAACGCTGCACCAGAAACAAGATCTACCTCATCCAGTATCCTGCCTCTGACAGTGGTCAGTATCAGATGCTTTAGAGAAAGGTCTAAGAACGCTACAGTAGGCAGATGTGAGATATCCACCCCCACATTATGTCTCACCCTGATCCCTAATACATGGAGACTAGCTTAAGCCCTAAAGCACAAAGTTAATATCCCTTCCAAAATGTTTATCAGTAATTATGATAGCTCTGGATATTCTTGATATCTATACAAATATCCTTAATCATATTACAACATATTTCTTCCATGAGGGCTTTCAATCAATACATTAGAGACAGAGGGATTTTAAAAAATCCCTGTGTATCATATGTACATGTATCCTGTGTCAGATTTAGACCATAAATTCCTTAGAATACTTTTATGATGTACATCACTAAACACACTAATTGTGATTAAATAACAGGGACTTTCTTTTATTTCTTCATCATCATGAAACAAGGTAAGTCTATTGATGACCACTGCACCAGCCAGAGTGACAACAGCTGATGACTTCTCATCAAGCATTGTGAAGTTCCCAAATCTGGTACAATCCTGCAAATCCACATATCTCTGGGGCTTCCTCAGGCATCAGGTGGGGTCAGGATATGCACCCCTTCATGCATCAACGGAGAGTTTGAGAGCATGGTGTGTTGAGGTGTTTCTGTCCAGGCCGGCAATGTGGACGAAGCACATACAATGCCACTTTTGAATATAATGAGTGACTGAAGAAAGGCCAGATGTCTGCGAGATTGACATTTTGTTTAAACTCAAACCATTTTATGCTCAGGATTTGTCGCTGTGTATATGAAATGCATCTAGCCGCTCCAAGTCTGCCTGTAAGAGGGTCCAGGTTTCTGACCCATTTAGCAAAACAGGTAATACACAGGTTTGATAGATCCTGAACTTTGTCTCAGAGCAAAGACATTTTTTATATCCATAAGCTTGACATGGACTTCACACAGAAGGCAGAAAGACCTATTTGTCAAAGAACAACAGTTTGCTGCAACCAGTTGAGCTCTGCTTGCAACACAGGTAGATGAACTCATCAGCTATCTCCATGGTACTTGACCCCATGTGCAGCGGGGGTTCCGGACCTTCATCTTCTATATTTAATTTCAGGCCACCTTATTTTGAACACTTAACTCAATTATAAGTGTTTTCTCAAGAAACAAACATTCTTCATGAAGGCCAGTTCTTAATTTTTCTATTAATATTTGTCAAAATAAAAATATCACTTATATTTTAAATCTGACAATGAACCTTTCAAGATATTTTTGTTTTAAAATGTAAATGTCTAGATGTCTATAGAGGTTATTAACATTTCTAAGAAAAAGAAGGTGTGAGATCAGCAGAATAAGGACAATGGACTTCAAAAAAGCAGGGTAAGTGTCCATGGGAAGAAAATCTTAGAGAAAAAGGAGTTCAGGAGAGCTGGCAGTTTCTCAAGGAGACAATATTAAAAGCAAAACTGCAAACTATCCTGATCCAAAGGAAATATAGGAAGAATATGGCTCCATCAGTACCTCTTTAATGACCTGTTAATCAAAAAAGAATCCTAAAAAAAGTGGAGACGTGGACAAATTGCTAAAGAGGAGTACAAAGAATGTAGGAACAAAATCAGAAAGGCTAAGGCACAAAATGAGTTATACCTAGCAAGAGACATAAAAGGCAAGAGGAAGAGGTTCTTTAAATACCATTTGGTGCAAGAGAAAGATGAAGGAAAGAGCAGGTCCTCTATTTAGTGGGGAAGGAGAGGTAATAACTGATGACATTATGAAAGCTGAGATGTTTAACGCCTATTTTGCTTCAGTCTTCACTAAAAAAGTTAATGGAGACCAGATATGCAAACACAATTAATATTAACAATAAGGAGGAAGGAATGTAAGCCAAAATAGGGAAAGAACAGGTTAAAGAATATTTAGATAAGCAAGATGTATTCAAGTCAACAGGGCCTGATGAAATTCATCCTAGGGTACTTAAGAAACTAAGCAATCTTGGAACCATTAGCAATTACCTTTGAAAACTGGAGGACAGGTTAGGTCCCAGAAGACTGGAGAAGGGCAAACATAGCACCTATCTTTAAAAGGGAGAACAAAGAGGACATGAGGAATTATAGACCAGTAAACTTAACTTCAATACCTGGAAAGATATTGGAACAAATTGTTAAACAATAAATTTGTAAGCATGGAGGAAAGTAGTGTTATCAGAAATAACCAAGCATGGATTTGTCAAGAAGAAATCATGCCAAACCAACCTAATTTCTATCTTTTACAGGGTTACTGGCCGAGTGAACAGAGAGGAAGCCGTAGATGTCATAATATATGTTGATTTTAGTAAGGCTCTTGACACAGTCCCACACTACAGTCTCATCAGCAAACTAGGGAAATGTAGTCTATATCACTGTTTCTCAACCTTTTAAGTAGCAAATACCCCCTAACTTCTGAAAATTTTAATAAGTACCCCAACACTCAATTTTCCATGGGATTTTATATTTACAGACTAATATGAGCCATATGTTGGAAGAAGCCTGAGTATATAAGGCCGTGAAATGACAGATGTCAGATCTAGTGTGGGTCAGGTTACCACCTTTACACCAGGGGTGCACAACTCAAGTATGTACCTGAGTTAGAGGTGATGTTGGCCAAAGCTAGGAGGCTTTGAGCGACATGCCAATGCTGGGGAATATAAAGCGCCGTGCCAAATTTTTTGCCATATAGTTGAGGGGAGGAAGGGGTGAGAGAGAGACAGGGAAGGAGGATGAGAGAGAGATAGGAAAAGAGGGTAACTGGTGAAATCTGGTGCTGTCATAGAGCAGTGAAACTGACAAGTTTTCTGGGCACTGGGCTTTGAGCCAGGGATGGGGGCTGCCACTTGGGCAAGTTGCAGATGACTGCTGCCTGTCTGCCAGCCCGGGAGGTGGGCGACTGCCACCCAAACCGAGCTGCGGCAGAGGAGGCTTCCGCACCGGCTGGGACCCAGGGATGTGGGCAGGCGGCTGCTGCCCATCTTCAAGCCGAGGTTCTGGAGACTGTCCCTTGGCTCAGAGCCAGGGCACAGGTGGCTGCCACCCAGCTGTGAGTCCAGCTGCCACTACGCTCCCACCTGGGATCTGGAACCCGGCAGAAGCAGCAGGCTGCTGCCCACCTCCCCCTGAAGCTAGGGGCTGCTGCCTGCCTCCCAGCTGGGAGCTGTGACTGGGTGGGAAATGGAGGGCTGCCGCCCGCCTTCCCCAGAAGCTGGGGGCTGCTGCCTGCCTCCCAGCTGGGACTGGGCAGGAAGCGGGTGTCTGCAGCCTGGCTTCCCAGGATTGTAGCGGCTGCCACCCATCTCCCAGCTGGGAGTTATGATAGGGCGGGAAGCGCCTGCCTTCCCCAGAAGCCAGGAGTTGCCACACGCCTCCCAGCTGGAAGCTGGGACCAGATGAGAAGTGGGCTGCTGCCACCTGGCTTCCCCAGAAGTCAGCAGCTGCCACCTGCTTCCCCTTAACTCTATTTTCCCCCGGGGTATCCCCTGCCTGTGTCTCACGTACCCCCGGGGGTATGCATATCACAGGTTGAGAAACTATGTAGAGTCTATATGAAGTTACTATAAGGTGAGTGCACAACTGGTTAAAAGACTGTACTCAAAGAATAATTATCAATGGTTCCCTGTCAAACTGGAAGGGCATACCTACTGGGGTCCCGCAGGGGTCAGTCCTGGTTCCAGTACTCTTCAATATTTTCATTAATAACTTGGATAATGGAGTGAAGAGCATGTGCATAAAATCTGCAGATGACACCAAGCTCAGAGGAGTTGCAAGCGCTTTGGAGGGGAGGATTAGAATTAAAAACAACCTTGATAAATTGGAGAATTGCTTGAATTCAACAAAATGAAATTCAATAAAGAAAAGTTCAAAGTATATTACTTAGGAAGGAAAAATCAAATGCACAACTACAAAATGAGGAGTAACTGGCTAAGTAGTAGTATGGCTGAAAAGGAATGGGATACAGTGCATCACAAATTGAATGAGAATCAACAATGTGATGCAGTTGCAAAAAAGCTAATAGTCTGGGGTGTTTTAACAGGAGTGTTGTGTGTAAGACATGGGAGATAATCATCCCACTCTACTCAGCACTGCTGAGGCCTCAGCTGGAGTACAGTGTCCAAGTCTGGGCACCAAACTTTAGGAAAGATGTGGACAAATTGAGAGAATCCAGAGAAAACCAACAAAAGTGACAAAAGGGTTGAAATTTGACCTATGAGGAAAAGTTAAAAAAAAACTGGGCACATTTAGTCTTGAGAAAAGAAGACTAAAGGGGGACTGATAACAGTTTTCAAATGTTAAGGGCTGTTATAAAGAAGATGGTGATCAATTGTTCTCCATGTCCACTGAAGGTAGGACAAGAAGAAAGGGGTTTAATCTTCAGCAAGGGAGATTCAGGTTAGATATTAGAGAAAACCTGTAAGAACAGTTAAGGGTATAAGGGTAGTTAAGCTCTGGAATAGGCTTCCAAAGGAGATTGTGGAATCCCCATCATTGAAGGTTTCTAAAAACAGGATGGACCAACACCTGTCAGGGATGGTCAAGGTTTACTTTATTCTGCCACAGCAAAGGGGGCTGGACTTGCTGACTTCTCGAGGTCCCTTCCAGTTCTACATTTCTATGATAGGGTCAAATTTGCAAATGAATTTGTATTGTAACTGCACCAATACTGAGCCGTATACAATAATGGGCCGTATACAATAAAACTACAATATGCCCAAACTCCCATCTCTAGCCCCCCATACACCCAAATGCTTACCTCCAGCAATTTTCCTTCCCAAAAGGTAGCAGTAAAATAAAAATTACCAAAAAATCTTGCAGCCACTAAATATATATATATATATTCTTTTGTTTGTTCGGGGAGGTGGAGGGGTTGTATATATGCATGAGAGAGGGAGAGAAAAAAAAACTTATTTTAGGAAACATGTGGAAGCATTGTGCCACATGCAGGTTTGTAAAGTAGGGATCACTGCAAATTCTAGATTTGGATTTCCATGTTATCAAAGTCTTACCCTTTAAAATGCTTTTCATGCAGGTGAAAGTTTCCAAAGTAGTAACCTCGAAGACTTTTTTAATCTAGAGAACATGTACACTGGCAGGGCAAACTTCTGCATGCTGTCCATTCAATGTTCTTCCATTCTAATTGGGAACGACCATCTCTAGAGAAAACGACCATCTCTAGAGAACAGCCTAGCTCCATCCTCCCTGGAACCCCCTTTCAGGTAGTTAAAGGCTGCTATCAAATCCCCCCCTCATTCTTCTCTTCTGTAGACTGAAGAAGCCTAGTTCCTTCAGCCTCTCCTCATACGTCTTGTGCTCCAGCCCCCTAATCATTTTTGTTGCTCTCCACTGGACTCGCTCTAACTTCTCCACATCCTTTCTGTAGTGGGGGCCCCAAAACTGGACACAATACTCCAAATGCAGCCTCACCAATGCCGAATAGAGGGGAATGATCACTTCCTGTGATCTGCTGGGAATGCTCCTACTAATGCAGCCCAATATGCTTCTATGCTTAGCCTTCTTGGCAACCAAGGCACACTGCTGACTCATATCCAGCTTCTTATCCACTGTTACCCACAGGTCCTTTTCTGCAGAACTGCTGCCTAGCTCGTCGGTCTCCAGTCTGTAGCTGTGCATGGGATTCTTCCATCCTAAGTGCAGGACTCTGCACTTGTCCTTGTTGAACCTCATCAGATTTCTTTTGGCCCAATCCTCCAGTTTGTTTAGGTCCTTCTGTATCCTATCCCTATCTTCCAGGGTATCTACCACTCCCCCCAGCTTAGTGTCATCTGCAACCTTGCTGAGGGTGCAATCTACCCCATCCTCCAGATCATTGATGAAGATGTTGAACAAAACCGGCCTCAGGACTGACCCCTGGGGCACTCCGCTTGTGACCAGCTGCCAGCTAGACATGGAGCCATCAACATGGAGCATCAACTCTCTGTCAACATCATTTATACTCATTTGTTGTAGGACAATTATTGCCATTAGTAACAAAGTCCCATGGGTATAGTGGCACAATCAGGTCACTGAGAAAGTGGCACCTGCTCCTTGGGCACAGAGTTAGACGTAAGCAAGCAAAAGAGGCCTGTGCCAAGGTGAGCTTTGGAGTTTCACCCAGAGGGCAGGGCACAAGAGCGTCAATGTCCCACGTTCTCACAGAGTAGTTATCAATGATTCACAGTCAAGCTGGAAGGGCATAACGAGTGGAGTTCCGCAGGGATCAGTTCTGGGGCCGGTTCTGTTCAATATTTTCATCAATGATTTAGAATATGGCATGGAGAGCACACTTATTAAGTTTGCGGACAATACCAAGCTGGGAGGGCTTGCAAGTGCTTTGGAGGATAGGATTATAATGCAGAATGATCTGGACAAACTGGAGAATTGGTCTGAGGTAAACAGGATGAAATTCAATAAGGACAAATGCAAAGTACTCCACTTAGGATAGAACAATCAATTGTATGCATACAAAATGGGAAATGACTACCTAGGAAGGAGTACTGCAGAAAGGGATCTGAGGCTCACAGTGGGCCATAAGCTAAACATGAGTCAAGAGTGTAATGCTGTTGCAAAAAAAGCAAACATTATTCTGGGATGTATTAGCAGGAGTGTTGGAAGTAGGACACGAGAAGTAATTCTTCTGCTCTACTCCACGCTGATTAGGCCTGGAGTATTGTGTCCAGTTCTGGGTGCCACGTTTCAGGAAAGATGTGGACAAATTGGAGAAAGTCCAGAGAAGAGCAACAAAAATGATTGAAGGTCTAGAAAACGTGACCTATGAGGCAAAACTGAAAGAACTGGGTTTCTTTAGCCTGGAGAAGAAAAGACTGAGAGGGGACGTAACAGCTTTCAAATACATAAACGGTTGTTACAAGGAGGGAGAAAAATTGTTCTTCTTAACCTCTGAGGATAGGACAAGAAGCAATGGGCTTAAACTGCAGCAAGGGAGGTTTAGGTTGGACATTAGGAAAAACTTCCTGTCAGGTTGTTAATCACTGGACTAAATTGCCTAAGGAGGTTGTGGCATCTCCATCACTGGAGATGTTTAAGAGCAGGTTAGACAAACACCTGTCAGGGATGCTCTAGCTATTACTTAGTCCTGCCATGAGCGCAGCAGGGGACTGGCCTAGGTGACCTCTCCAGCTCCCTTCCAGCCCTAGGAGTCCATGAACCCGCCCATCTCCCAGCACCTCACAAACAGGCTCCACCCCCAAGGCGCTCCTATTTGCAGACTAGGAAGGTGGGCGGGCACCTGTCTCCCGGCGCTGCTCAATGCCTTTCTCCCGACTGCTGCCCCCCCCCCAATGGCTCGCACCAGCTGGTGCCCCACCCCCTCCACCGCTCGCCCCTCACCACCTGGCACCTTTCCCCCCATCACGCCCACCCCATGCCCGCTCCCTCCTTCACCCCCCCCCCCCGCCCCCCCCCTCTGGCCCAGCGTTCCACCGTCTCCAGGACAGCGGCGGTTGGCCGGGCTGGGGGTGGGGGTGGGGGCGGGGCCCGGGCCCGGTCAGCGCCATGAGCCAGCAGCGGCCGCCGCGGCCCCTCTACTTCCCCTCCCTCTACGACCGCGCCGCGCCGAGCGCCCCGCTGGCGGACTGCGGCCTCTGGCGGAAGCTCTTCGTGCCCCTGCGGGGGGCGCGGCCGGGCCTCAGCGGCCCCCGCCCGGCCTGGGTCCGCCGCCGCCGCCCCCTGGCGCCGCCGCAGACCGCAGCTGCCCGCGCCCCTGGCCGGCCGGGCTGGCCCCGCTCCCCTACGAGCCGCTGCGCTTCTTCTGCCCCGCGGCCGACAGCGGCGCCGCCCCGCGGGGCCCCGGCCAGCCGCAGCCGGCGGCGGACGGGGAGATCTGCGAGCTGGGCATCCGCCTCAAGGAGCTGGAGCTGCTGGCGCTGACCGGGGACGGCTCCGACCCGCAGCAGTGTGCGTGTGCGGGCAAGGCCGGGCCGGCCCCGCCCCTGCCCTGCCCTGCCCTGCATCGCCTGCCAGCCCTGGACCGACCGAGCCAGCCCAGCCCAGCCCCGCCGCTCCGCCCCCCGCCCGAGCGCCGACCCGCGCCAGCCCCGCCGCAGGCAGCGAGCCAGGGCCCTGAGCCGTCGCTCCCCCCTTCCCTCGCAAACCCCCCGGAGCACGGCTTGTCACACCGCCTCACCCTGCTCGCCTCAGCTCGGCGCCACCTGCCGAGGCATGGGCAGGGCACTCGCCGCACAGCGGAGGCCGCCCGCTACCCCCGCCTGACCCCACACCTCAGCAAGCTCCTTTAGTGGCCATGGGCACCCCTTCCCCCAAGCATGGCCGTGGACTTTCCTTCCCTTTCTCCTCCCCCTCAATCCTCTGGGCATGGGCACTGCCTGCTCTGCTCCCTGGTCCTGGACGGGCACATCTCTTCATCCATGCCCTTAAAGGAGCTAAAGCCCTTGGGCCACCCCTCTGACTAAAAATGCCCTTAAGTGGGAGAGCATCTTTTGAACAGCCTGCAACTTCCCAGCCTCATTGAGAGGCCCTCAGGTCCAGGAATGCTCCCACTTCTGCAAATGCTCCTGGTGCCCAAGAAAACGGGGGAGAGGCAGGAACAAAACAGTGACAAGGACATTTTCCTTTATTGAATGTAGTGGGAAATATGGAAGGAAAGTTACCTTGCTCTTACAGTTATAACTGTGCCAGAGTCAGTGTGTGATTGTATCAGAATATGATGAGTTTAATGGTGTATTTGATAAGAAACATTAATACATAGCCACATTTCACTGGCAGTGTGCCTCAGCCCTTAATGGGATGCATTACAGTGAATGAAGGACTGAGCAGCTCATAGCCTTGATTACAGGATATAGAAGCTCTCAGCAGCAGATTACTACTGAAACCAGCATAGGTCACTAGTGACCTGAGGTTGAAGGCTAGTTGTGAAATGCCTTTGGTGTTTTCATTTCAGTTCCCAAGTGAGCAAAATATCCACAGGAAAGGAATAAAAAAAAAAGTATCATGACTGATAACCATTTTTGGCAGTCTCAGCAAAAAAGCCAATCAATGACTGGACATGAAGATTCTCATCTCTTCCCCCAAGCAGAATCACATTAGCAGGGAAATCTGGAATCTTTCAGGAGCGCTAAAGACGCACAAAAAATTAAAAATTTAAATCCATAAGAAACAAAAATTCTGAGAAATCTAAAAGAAATTGTAACATGTAGCTTTAATTCAATCACTTTACCTAAGAATAAATTAATGGATTTTCTTTGTGTCAGAATAGTGGCTACCTTTTTCCATTTTAATATCTGTTTATCTTCAATGAGTTGTAGGGATTGTAGTGGTTTAGTTAGTTTCACAAGGAAGTGTGAGGGTTTTTTCCTGAAAATATTTTGTATTTACATTTTCAGGTACTAGTGATTAATTAATGTTATGTCCCATTCCTTTCTAGATAAGCTTTTGAAGGCACTAAAAGATGAAAAAGTTCATGGCATAAAGACAAGGCAGAATCTGAAGAAACAGACACCTACATCATCATAAGGATTATTTCAGTTAGATGTTGTGTCTTTATGTTACTTTACAGCATTTTAATGGACTCTTGTGTGATATATTGTTTTTACTGATTATATGCTATTCAGCTATACTGCCAAGTTAGACATTTACAGTATATATTCCCTACTTGGCTTTTTGTACTTCATTTGTCCAGTACAGGATATTTCAAATACACAATATATTAATTTTTGGGTAGTAATCTTTATACAATTACCTGAATATTAATAGCTGTTCTCTTTAGCCTAATAGCCAAGAGGAAGTGACATCTTATCTTGTTTATGTTTCAGGGTGAGAGCTTATCTTGATCACCTGGGTACAGCTTTACAGAATTAATGAGGTGTATTACTGAAGACAAAGGGCGTGGATATTGCCTTCCTCAGGAATTTAACACTGCTGGAGGCAGGATACTAGTCCAGTGATCCAGCATGGTAAAATCCTATGTTCTTATGCAGAGAAAACACAACAGTTCTAAGGCACTATGCAGTTCTCCAAATATACTAAAATACATACTGAGTACAAGAATACTCTTCCCCAGTGCCTCTCTGATGTATCATATTCTGCACTCCTCACAGAAATGTCACCTCTTACCACCATAGCTTGATCTGTTCTCCACATCTTGCTTCCCAGCATGACCCATTTCCCACTAACTGGTTCATGGACCTAGGAACAACAGACAGCAATGTAAGGATTTCAGAGTGCAGGTGGATGGGGGTTCCCATTATAGGAGGAAAACAGCATTCCATTTTGCACACACTGATCACCCTAAAGCCTAGGAACTTGGTTACTCTCTAGATGGCATACAACAGCAAGTTATTCTTGTCCTGAAAAGCCAGTCCTCTTGGATATAATATCTGACAAATTTTTTTAATACTAACTTCAGTACTGTAGTCCCATCTGCACTCAAAATATATTTTTCATGTAGTGTGGAGCATAATGTTATCCATAAGGGAAGAGAGAAGAAAATTGATCTATGATTACTTTGTTCTAGCTGCTTTGAATCATTATATTTATGTTGGTATAGCACAGAACAGATGTAATCTATAAACAATAGATCATATGTCCAAAAATCATTTAACAATAACTTGATGTAGTGAATGGGACAATGGAAAAGAGGATATTGGAGAACTAAAAATATAACCCAGACAGCACTTCAGATGAAAATGATTCAGAGTTAGTGGATGTGGGTCCTTGGCTACTCAAGCTACTATTGCCTCAGAAAATATGAGTTTTATCAAAGGAAGAAATAGTTTACTACAAGCATTGTCAACTGAGCAGATGTACCACAGACCACAAGCATTATGACTTGAGCTAGTTTTTACCAAAAGAAAAATATACTCCAGAAGCTGCACTTACACGAAGGACTTGCACTGCTTTGATAAAGAATGCAGTCTGACCCTTTCATCATGCCACATTCATGACTGGCTACAATGGTGGGAGACCAAGAAAAAGCTCATTGTAGATAAGACCAGTTTGATACTTATATTGCAGCAGAAGAAGGATGGTCTCGTAATTAAAGCATAGGACTTAGAGTCAGAAAACCTGCATTTTATTTCTAACTCTGCCTCAGACTTCCTATTTGATCTTAGGTAAATCACAGCCACATTTGCAAAAGTGAATCTCTAATGTTGAGTGCCTCCCTTTCTGGGTGCCCAACTTCAGTTACCGAATACTTGCGCACCTGTGATTGCAATCAAAGTCAATGGGAGTTGTGGCTGCTCAACATCTGAAAATCAGGCCATAGTCGTCTAAAGATGGGCACCCAAAATTAGATGCCATTTTTGAAGATTTTGGTCATAATCTCTGCCTGTGTCCTCATCTGTAAAATGGGGATAAATATCCGCAGGTAACTGCAAAACTCAGCTTCTCACATAAAAGTGTCTATATAAATACAAAGTATTACAAGGAATTTTTTCTTAATAAATAATTAAATTATTTTTATGAAGTTCATGTTTTATGATTATTTTTATTTGGTTGGGTTTGTTTTTTTTGTTTTTTGTTTTTTTTGTATTGTCTGGTCCGTAATAAATTTTATTGTCCTTTAGAGATATGTAGCAGTTTTGGAGCGATAATGTCCTGGTGCATCAGAAAGGCTACACTGTCAATTGAAAAGTGTTCAAAAGGAATAATGTTTCACTAGCGAAAATAGAGGCAACAGTGGTAGGGAGATTGAAGGCCAGGAGAATAGCTACAAGTGCATGGAGTTGCTGGCTGCGAATCCAAGAAGTGCATAAGGAAGGAAGCAGAAAAGAGACATGATTAGCTAGAACTGTATGACTTGTAAGAAATAAAAGATCATTTTTTCTTACCTTAGTGAATATCCACTAGATGGCGGAAAGAAGCCATATAATGTTGCCAACTTTGGAAGCTCTTAGATTTTGATAAACTGGTATTTTTAAAAAGACAATTTATAACTTTTTTAAAATCTTAGAACACGTGCTCAGTTTTAAAACATTTTTGTACAACAATACTGAAATACTACTGCCTGTTATTGTGGCATTCATTTACCGTTTCCATACCAGCCTTTCCAGGAAAGCTTTATAGACTCTGCTTATGGTTTATTATAAAAACTTCTTCCCTGCCTTTCATTGCCACTCTGCAATTGCTTCACTGGGATCGCCATGTGCTGTAGTGGCCATGAAATCTTGTCTGAAACAGAAGACATCACCCACATGTACATTCATATCACTAAGTGCTATCAGCTACTGCTGCCACGAAGAGGAACTTCAGTCACTCATGGAGGGTCTTTACAGTGCAAACAATTGCCTTTATAAGGCAATTCAATCAAAAAGTAATATAATCATCATTCCATCCTGGGACTAACAAAGTGAACGCACTGTATTCAACCCAGTTTTGGGATAGGAGATCATCTGCACGCTGGGACAGACACAAACAGCATATTAACACCACCTTGTTCCCTGTTGTTCCAAAGATATACGCCGCACCATATATCTGGTCAGCCCCAACCAAAACAAATTCTGCAGTATTGTCTAGTCAGGTTTCTGTGATAAGGGTCAATGTCCTTCAATGACAAGGGTCTCATCTTTCATTAAAATACAGAGTTGAAACTTCAGTAACTATGACCTTCTATTAATCAGTATGAGCCAAAGGCTAGGATCCTTATCCTCTCAAGAAATGATTACAGGTGAAACCAGTGGAATCAAGGTTAAACATCACAATTCAGGTTTATATTTTACACAATGTTTCTTCCTGTCATACTCATTACCACAGAATCCAAGGGAATCTAGGTCTTAACAGCCAAAACCTCCAGGCTTCCATATCCCTGGAAATGTGGTCCAGTAGGTGGGACACTAGCCTGCAACTTGGAAGACTACCGTTCAACTCTTGTTCCACCACAGTCTTCTTGGGTGATCTTAGACAATTCAGGCCCAGGTATTTAGGCATTGGTCTGCTCAGTGTTTTGAGTGATTTGGATGGCTGAGTTCCATATTAAAAAATGAGGATTAGGCTACTAAGTGCCGTGTAATGATGACCAGAGCAACACCTAAATACTTTTTAAAATATGGACCTTAGTTTCTCTGGGCATTAGTGCCCCATTTGTAGAATAGGAATAAAAGTACCTCAGAGGTGTGATGAGGATAAAGACATAAATTTAAAGAAACATTGTGAGGGCCCCATCATTATTGTAATGGAAGCCATATTAGTACCTAAATCAGACAGCACATGGCCACACTGGGGTATATCTACACTGCAGAGTGAAGTCAATTTCTTTTAAATCCATGGCCACACACCGAATTTTAGAAGTTGCAGGAGCGTGATCACATCATGCTCATTATGTCGGGGTATTGCATCCCCACTAGCTGTGCTTGGGTCAATAATCAAAGCAGTGCACAATGAGTAGCTATCCCACAGTGCAACTACATGCAGAGGCGTTTGGGAAGGTTGTCATCCACCCATGATGCAACATGCTCCCCTCATTTCTTGTCCCAAACAAACGGCAAACGCTTTTTCACACCGTTTTTCTCTGTCAGGCGCACACCGTTGTTGGAGAGACATGGAGCCTGCTCAGCCCTGCACTATCATTGTGAGCATCACAAATACCTCATGGCTTATCCAGCAGTATTTTCAAGGACGAGACAGGAGCCACAGCATGGAAAATTGTGATGTTACTGAGGCTGCCCTGCTACAAGCCATAGAGTGAAACAATTCCTGTTTGCTGCAGGCTGTCACACACCATCTTCAGTCGATGAAGCGCTGGTTCTGGTTCCGAGAAACAAGCACAGACTGGTGGGATCGCATTGTTATGAAGGTGTGGGATGATGAGCAGTGGCTGCAGAACATTCGTATGTGAAAGACCACTTTCCTTAAACTTTGCACAGAACTGTCCCCAGTTCTGAAGTGCATGAATACTGGCTTGAGACCTGCTCCGACAGTGGAGAAATGAGTGGTCATCACTCTGCGGAAGCTAGCAACCCTAGACTGCTACAGGTCAGTTGGGAATCAATTCGGAGTCGGTAAATCCACCGTGGGAGCTGCTGTGCTGCAAGTGTGCAGGACCATTAATATACTTCTGCTACGAAGGGTAGTGACTTTGGGAAACATGCAGGACATTGTGAACGGGTTTACCACAATGGGGATCCCAAACTGTGTGGGGGGTGATAGATGGCACGCATATCCCTATCTTAGCACCCGACACCTTGCCACAGAGTACATAAACTGGAAGGGATACATCTCATTGGTGTTGCAGGCCCTTGTGGATCACAAGGGACGTTTCACTGACATCAATGTGAGGTGGTCTGAAAAGGTGCATGACGCACACATCTTCAGGAACTCAGGTCTGTTAAAAAAGATGCAAGCGGGCACTTTCTTCCCTGACCAAAAAATATTGGGGATGTTGAAATGCCAATAGTGATCCTGGGGGATCCTGCCTACCCCTTGCTCCCCTGGCTAATGAAACCCTACACTGGGCACCTCGACAGCAAGAAGGAGTGTTTCAATAATAGGCTTAGCAATTGCAGAATGGTGGTGGAATGTGCATTTGGCCGCTTAAAAGCAAGATGGAAATATCTACTCACTAGACTTGACCTCAGTGAAAAAAACATTCCCAGCAATTATGTCTTCATGTTGTGTGGTCCATAATGTGTGTGAAACAAAGGGGGAAAAGTTCACCTAGGCTTGGGTCATGGAGGCCAATAAGCTGGCCGCAAATTTTGAGCAGCCAGATTCTAGTGCTATGCTGAGATCCAACCGCGGTGCGCTGTGCCTCAGGGAAGCTTGGAAAACCATTTTTGGAATGAACTGCAGTAATGTATACCTCTGTCAGTGCTGTGCCTTTCTCCCCATTCCCCATCCTTGTACCATTGGCCCACTCCCCTTCATTCCCTACTGACAATCTCCAAGCTATGAATGAATAAAGTCAGATGTTTTTTAAAGCTCTATAGTTTTATTCCTGACCCGTTTCAGTTGGGGGAAAGGAAGATAAGTTAACATTATTATCAGGCTGCCTGGCCATCCAGAGCAACCTGTGACTGTGCAAACAGCAATGGTTGCGTGTAGTCCTTAAAGAGGCCATCGCCTCTTTCTGCTTGCCTCCACCAGCGTGAAGTGGAGCACATACTGCACCCTACTCAATCTCCTCCTAGAGCGCTTGGGGGTTGAGGCTAGTAAGAAACAGCTTGTTGGTTGAGAGTTTTGGGGGGGCTTCAGAGGGAGTCTGTCCTGCCACTGCTCTTCCTGGAGCTCTACCAGATGCTTCAGCATGTCAGACTGATCCCTCATAATATGCATCTCTTGTTGCATTACACGCTCCTGCTCCAGTGCTGATTTTCTATGCTCCATGGCCTTGTCTAGTTTTTCTGACAAGGACATCCTCCAGGTTCTGAGATCTGTGTCAGCAGTCACGGAGGCGTTCATTAGTTCGTTGAACATGCCATTCTGAGGTTTTTTTCCCCGCTTCCTAATCTGGGGAAGGAGCTCTGCGGGAGTACAAGATGGGGTGAAGACCAAGGTGTTCGCTGTAAGGCAAGCAAAGCACAAAGTTGCCATTGTTAGCTGACCCCATGGAATAAAAGAAATGTTACAATGTAAAACAAACGCCCTTTCATATTCACAAGGCAGAGCCAGACCTGCATTCCAATCTGTACATATTGCACAGGTCGGAGTGGCATTCCAGACATAGTAAGTAAGGGGCCCTTGCATCCATTATAGTGAGGTCTCAGTAGCACTAAATTCCCCAAACCACACTTATTTAAGTAAGCAGAAGGATCATTGGGCTCCTCTTTATCATCCCAAAGACTGGTTTGGGAGGAGGTGGTCAAAATGGATTAGAGGAGGCAGTGGGTGAAGTATACCTGGAGAAAAGATAGGGCAACCAGTTCCCTGACCCATAACACCCATGCCAACAATACCATGACTAGGGAATTGTCTGTGTAGGGACCCAAAGACACCGTCTATGGCAGGGGAATAAGACACAGTGACTATATTGGTTGGGTACTGTAAACTTGTGCCATCTTCCCTAGGTGACCATGTGTGATATTAAACTCCTTAGGGTAACGCAGGTGGAAAGGGAAGATTTGCTGCAAGCATCGGGGTACAGGCCTGGCCCTTATGCTGCTATGCTGTGTTCTGCAATGATGCCTGCTCATTTAATAGCAGAGTGGTGGGGTAAAGTTTCCTACCATGGAGGAAAAAATAAGGCTGCCCTCCTCAGAAACCTTCTGCAAAGGATTGCAGAGTACCTACATGAACGTTTCCTCGAAACATCCACAGAGGATTCTCAGAGCATCCCTGTGCACATAAATAGTCTGTTCCAGGGGTAACCCTCTGCAGAAGTTTACCAACACCCAGGAAGCCCATCCCATCAAAAGCAGAAACTCCTTTTTTCACAAAAATAAGAAGCTGGACTGGGGACATAACCACAGAAATGAGATTTGCTATACACATTCACCAGATATGCATTCCCCAGCACCTCAGTCAGTACCGCTGTCCTGTGTACGGCTCAGCTGCTCTGGGGTAACAAACAGGTCCTCACTCTCAGGTAGAATGGATACCCCACCCTCCTGCCCCTTGTTCTCCTCATCCACCGCCTCCTTGTCCACAGAGTCCTTCTCATTCATGCTGGACTGGGATTCTTAAGAGGTATCAATGCTGCTAGGTAGCACAGTGGTGGGGTCATCGCCGAGAATTGCATGCAGCGCCTCATAAAAGTGGCACATCTTCGGTGATGAGCCAGAACAACTGTTCTCCTCCCTAGTTTTCTGATATGCCTGCCTCAGCTCTTTGTTTTTAACGTGGCACTGCTGCACATCCCTGTTGTGTCCCTTCTTTACCATAGCACATGGTATCTTCTTGTAGATATCTAAATTTATTTTGCTGACTCAGAGCTGAGCCAGAACAGACTCTTTGCCCCACAGGCTGATGAGATTCAAGACCTCAGGTTGATTCCATGCTGGAGCACATTTGGGGCGTGCAGGTGCCATGAGCAGATCTGCTACAAAGCTCTCTCCACTCTGACCAAACAGGAAATGGGAATTCAAAATTTCCCAGGGCTTGAGGGGAGGAGCTATTTCCTGTTTACGTGGCCATGGTGCAGCAGAGCATTATGGGATACCTCCTGGAGGCCAATGACATTGATTTACGTTAAGCTCTGCCTACACTGACACTGATTCAACTCATAGAATTAGATTTCAGCGCTATGCCACTTGCGGGGGGTGGTTTTATTAAGTCGAATTTTACCACGATTTACGTCGGTGGAACTGATCTGGCAGTGGAGATGCATACTTTAGGGGGTTGATGTAAGTGGCTTACGTCAACCTCCCATTGTCAGTGTAGACCAGGCCTGGGGCTATAAAAGGGCTGGACATATGAATAAGGGTCTCCAAATCAGGCTGCATTACAGAATCACCTACCTCAAGCAACAAAATACGTTCTCTGCATCTTCTCAAACCCTGAACAATTTCACTTACCCACCCTGTGCAAATAAACACACACAAATTTCCCATCCCTACTTCAGAGGCCCAAGACAAAATATTCTCTGTTCCATCTCTCCTATCCCTAAATCCTGCCCAGGCCCCCTTCTTCTGCTGCCCAGTTTCAGACATAATCTGTCCCATCACACTAGTGGGACTACTCAGATGCACATATTTAAGTATCTTGCTGACTTGGGGCCTAACTGTAGTTTCATTCAGCTGGCCATCAGACACTTCAATCGCTTTCATGCGGTCCTTTATGTAGAGACATAATTGTATGTTTAATTAGACGGGGAATATTTACACCTGCAAGGAATGACATCAGCTGGCACATGCCCTGAACCAAAATCTCCTAAGGAGACAGACCATAAAAGTGGGAGATGGGGGGTTATTTGCCCATGTCTTGAAAAAGTCAGAATGTGAGCAATCATACCACTTCTTATACTGCCTCAGCCATATCAGCCTAAGGATTAGGTTACTTCACTGTCAATCTTCCTCCCCTCAAATGCTTGAGTGCTCCTATGAGACTATGAATGTTACAACTTAATTAAACAAAGCAGAACACATTGCTGCAGTGCAATGACATCTATGAAGGTGCATGTTGTTCACTAAAAGGAGAATTTGGCCCTGAAGCATCAGTGTGCTAGATACAGCTCCCCTGATTCACCCCCTCTGACCCCAGCAGCCTGTCTACAGCTTCACAGCCCCACTCTGGCTTCCACCAGCCTTGGTTACAACCAGCAAGGTGACCTGCAACATAATCCCCATCCCAAATTCCCCCAAGGGTCAATACACTTGACCATTTAAAAACAGCATTAAGTTGGTTTGCAATCAAAATAAAACAAATTTATTAATAGGACATAGGCTAAATGATACCAGGTAAAAGGAATAACGTAAAAGTTATATGCAAATAAATGTGAAAACATGTCTAAAACGTAATCTAGCAAGATAGAGATTTGTTCAAGATGATTTCTCACCAACATTCAGTTTTCAGGAATTTCAACCCTTTGGTTGAAGGACCCATCTTTCTCAGTTTGCAAGAGCTCTGTGCCCTTGAGTCTGTTTAGTGATAGATGCCAAAGATGGTTTCTCCTTTGCTTACATCTTCCAAAGATCAATGACTTTGTTTCAAGAGGCAGGATGACCTCATGCTGTTATTCCCGTCCTGTGGATTTCCCATCACCCTGTATGTAAATAGGGCTTCCATTGCTTTAATTCCACTATGCTTAATTTACACAGGACGCTGGTAAATAGCTGCCTTCTCGCCTGTCTGGGAGGGAACCTGTTTGGCCACAGACTTTAATGCATACTATCATTGTGTCCGTGTTTCCTCATATAGCATTAATACATACATTTCACAGTTATATTAATCAAATGTGTCATTGGCTTTCAGAAAAGACCTCACTCTATGCAATTTTATAGGTTATATTATGTACAACCAGTTGATTCAATAGTTTATCACTTGAGGTTCAGCCCCCCCCCCCTTCCCCTCCCCTGTCTTTATAGACCAGTAAATAGTTGCAATGTATTCTTTGAAAAGTGAAAGCCAGACAACGTTTCTCTCTATTGCTGTTTTCTCTTCCCCCACTTGTTGGGTTGATAGCTTTGTTTACCTAATATGTAAAAATGTATTGTCTCTGCCTGAAGACTGGGCTGGTCAGAGAATCAAATATCCATCACTTTGTCTAAGGCAGACTGTGCTTGTGCATTGCTTGCCAAATACCATTTAAGAATATAATTCTAGCACATATTCATAAGTTTTTGTACACACCCTCTGCACACATCATGCAAGACTACGAATGATTAGTGAGTTATTAGTTTTTCCAGTGATATCTTACATGAAACCTTTTAGATACAGCTTATAAACATAGTGAGTTGAGGTACACTGAACTGGTCAGACCAGCTGAAACTTATTACCTGATACCAATGAGCCCCTTACCCTCTGGAACTGGGATGCTCATAGGATCACACCTCTCCCCTTTACAAAGCTGCAGGAAATTTAATCATTGGCTGACACAAAGGCTGCAGATCGGAGCCCTCTGTCTTGCATGGGCAGCTGCCACCATATTTTCTTTCCCCTTCATATGGAAGAAACCCGTTTTGTCGTCTTTGTCTGTTTACAATCTTCAGGACATAATGTCAGAGAGGATTCATAATTTCACTTACCAAGTTGAAACAAACAATTCATAGTGACATTAATGACCAGTGTGTTATTAGATTTCAAACCATATCTTACATGCCACCTTTTAAATAAATATCATGACACCAGTATGTGAGGTATATAGAGCATGTCAAGCCTGACGAGTTGATGGACACAGCGTAGTGAACCACAAATGGGCCTCTGTGTCACAATCTCCCACTTAAACGAAGCACAGTTTATAATCTCACTTGTAACTATAAGCACATTTGCAGAACTGTGTGCATGCATTTGCCTCCAGAGTCGTGTGTGCATAAACTGCACATGCTGTTCCTATAGTTTGAATACAATTGCATTGATGACCCATGGACATGAAATAACCAAAGTTAATGACATCTGAATGATTATTTGTACATGCAAAATTTGTTTATATTTTTCTTTCCTGTTTTCCTTTGATTTTTATACAAATAATTTGTGCTGAACTATATAAGCATATTTTTCACTGTACTAGTTTTCTATTTTTCTCTATACTAGTCACTGCAGCTGGAAATCTTGTATGTTTTTGCTTTCCATTACAGATATAATTAAAATACATGAATTGGAAAGAGAATACCATACCATACAATGCATTTTCACACTATTTATATTATTTTTGCCTCATGTGGACACTAGCTAGGAAACATTAACTAGACAGTTAAAAGTTTGAGCCTCTCAATTTTGTAAAGCTCTCTCGTAAATAAACCAATCCATCTGCACTGCACTCAGGAAAGTAACAATTTAGACCAAGATTTTGATTCATGGGCAAAGTTTTCAAAATGTCAGTCAGGTGTCCCTTTTCATTTCCAGATTCTTAACAAGGAAGGCTTCTCAAAGAGTAGTTTGTGACATCTCCATAGCCGGCTCAGGGTTGAGCAATGATACCTATCGCTCTGAAAGCAGAGAGTGTCTATAATGATACCCATTGTTTCCTCCATGGAATTCAGTGAATTCTTTTACTTCAGAAATCTGAAGCGGCTTTGGCTGCTTTGTGGTGGGAACAGTTAGATACTAAGACGTTTGTAGACAAGAAAACATTTGAGCTGTATTTTAAAGTACTTCGCAACAAGCAATCAGGTCCAGCGGCTTTCAAATCTCTTCCTCTTCTGAGCTCACTATGACAAAATGTTCCAAACATAGACCTCATCTCACCATAAGGGATCATTAGCGTGTAAAATAGTTTTAAACTAGAACTATTTTAATTTACTCTGGAACATCTGATATACAAAATCCAAAAACAATATGTTATGACAAAATTACCTCTTCTATTTTCAAAAAGATGCAGAGAATTTAATCATGTGACTCTTGAAAATTAGTTCTAAGGGCCTAGCATCCATACATAAAAGCAAGGAAATAAAGAGCTATCCCATAACTCCATAAAAACTTGACATTTTATAGGTGGTTGATAACTGGAGACTGGGCTTGATGGCATATAGGAGTTACTAATCAATATATCAAGCAGGATTTCTAGCAGCTGGGAGGTGGGACGAGTTGAGATCTTGAAGCAAGTCATTAACAATACTAGTCAGTTGCATAGTACCACAGATTTACATAAGGCTTTACAGAAATGTATATGTTACATTACTACTAGGGCTGGAAAGAAAAACCCTAGCATAAAAATAGAGCAACCCCTGGGGCGATCTAATTTACAGCAGCCTCCCAAAGGCTGACCTACAGTCCAGAACCTCTGTAGCGCTGTGCACTCTGGGGACTCCATTAATAGCCCTATTTTGTGTCTGTCCTGAGGGAAGTCCCTCCTAACTCTTTATGGCACAGTTCCAGCCCCTATATGCCACCAAAGTGAATGGTTAAGGTGAATCGTTCCTTGAAATACGTCTTAATTACTTATGCGAATCAAGCTGTTCAAACTTTGTATTTAGCAGTGACGTTGTGAGTTAATTTCCCAAACCTGGAGAAGAGCTCTGTGTAAGCTCGAAAGCTTGTCTCGCTCACCAATAAAAGAGATTATTTCACCCACCTTATCTTTCTAATATCCTGGGACAACATGGGTACAACAACATGTGTGTAAGAGTAACAACGTCAAGAGACACAGAAAAGGAGTGGGAAGATTATCAGCCAATATCTCCTCTTCACTGCACGCTCCCTTCAGGAAAAGAAATCCGTGTAAGAGGAAATGACATCCCTCTGCAGCTTCTGCTCCTCTCTGCAAGGAGTAATGCACAGATATAAGGCAAGTAGCTAATTGCAACCTAGATCTGAAGGTGAGAAGGAAGCTCCATAACGGAGACTTGGGATCTACAAGCCATCCCCAAATTCTGTGATGCTTGCTCGTTGCGCCCCCGCCCCACACTTCAAGACTACACACACCTTCTCTTGGGAGGGAAGAGCACAGCTCCAACATGTGGATCTTTTAGCCTAATTTTCTCCCTCCCTCAGGTTTTTATTTACGAGAGGAGCATCAGGACCTAAGGAGGTTACTCCATGCTCTTAGAAACTCTAGGGCAGCATATTTCAAAAGCTCATATAAAATACTGTAAATAACTTTTTCAGTTACATGCTTTACTCATGGAGTGAGAAGGAAAGGGAAATGGTAATCAAAAGGAGAAAAGTAAGGCATGCTCCATGATGACAACTTTGATACACAGTCTGCAGCAGGAAGCCAGAGCAGCTCGTCTATTGGAAAGGACAGACCAGGAACAATTAGCAAAGCATGTTTTAAGACGTGTTTTATTTAATTTGCCAAATTGCCACGAAAGAACATGTACAATTTCAACTAAGCTAAATCAATTAACATTAAAAACAAATTCTATGTAAGCATAGGCTTCTATTCTGTAATCACGCTACAATTGAGACTGAAAACAAATTCATTTGGTAATGACCCAAATATGTTAAATGGTTATTTGTCAATGATATGCATAATTGTAGTGTTGGTACAGGTCATGTTTTTAATCAAAAAGGATACGATTCCTGGATATTTCATTTTTAATTGCATAGTACAGTATTAATAATCATTATTTTCTCTCAATTTAGTCTCCAGACATTGTCTTACAAATTGCTGCTCAAACTCTTAATTTTGCTACTTTTCTTGATTTCAGCAATCTCTAATTTGCCCATTTTGAAAATGGACAAATACGCTGAGAAATCACGAACAATTTTCATTTACACAACTCATTACAATGAAGAGGAATCAAGCTGTGAACAAAGATAAAATGGCTATTTTCATCATATGCAAGGATGGACTCAACCATGCAAAAAATACATTTTCATTGAAAAGTGAGCTGATTTGCATGGAACTGGAAGCAATTTAACTAGTTAATATTACAACTTAGGAAAGTCTTCTAAAATTTAGAAGCTAAAAACTGGAACTGTTTCCTAACAAATATGAAAACAGCCTCAGGTGGAGTTTTTTCCTGTAAATAAAAGCATTTTCCAGTGTTATTAAAACATCTGGTAATTTGGATAATCCTATACAGTTGTAAAATTCCACAGAACATTAAATAAATTTTGTACTATTATAACAGCTTCCACCCAGGGATCTCAAAGGACCTAACAAATATTAATGAATTATACCTCACAACACGTCTGTGAGGTAAGGCAACATTATTACCTCCCATTTTACAGATAGAGAAGCTGATGCCTAGCAAGGGTAAATGATTTGTCTAATTTCACATAAAAGGCTGTGGAAAAGACAGGATTAGATCTCAGGTATCCTAATGCCCAAACCTGCATTTTAACCAAAAGACCATCCATCTTCTCTTTCAACAACAATACAATACTTTGTTCCTCAATAAACTGATGGAAACAAGGACTCACTCCCGCTCCCTTGAAAAAAAATCAAGGGGAATTTTGGCAATGGCTTCAATGGGAGAAGGGAATTATCTTCATCTTTTAATACATTTTCTACCACAACATCAACGAGCTTCAGCAAACAAACACTGATCTATGGAGTATCACAGCATTTAATAAGTGTACCATATCTATGTTGCCTTTCAGGCCTGATTCTCCTGTCACACCAGTTTTATACCAGTGTTTTTAATGAAGTCACTTTTGATTTACACTAGTGTGAAAGCAGAATCATAAAATATATGTATACAGCAGGTAAAGTGTTAAAACAATGAAAAATTTGAGGAGACTTTGATGCTGTATACATTTTGGTTTTTGGCAGACCAATACAACCACAGCAAAAATGTCACTTGAAGTTTGGCTAACAATGCTGCATTGCTGAATTCTGATCTATCATTCATATGCAAAGGCTAGCTCCATCTTGGGTTTAAGTTTTCAGGCACTATTGTTATTTTCAGTGATGCTACTGTGTTTCTGGTACTATGTTAGCTAAGGGCTGAATGCAGAAGAGGAAAAAATAAAGCATTTGCAGTCTTTGCGGCATGCAAAGTTCTGTGGAAACTAATTTTGGGTGGTTTCTTGCATTTTGCACAATGTAGATAAGGCCAAAGACAGCTTGTGCACCCAGAATTTATCTACACTCAGACTTTTCCTGTTTCTGAGTTTGTTTTTTTTTAAACAAAAACATAAAAAGCAAGGAAGAAACAAATGCTCCACTAGAAAGTACATAAAACTGACTTCAAACAGCTTCAGTTAAGCCAGTAGTGCTGCCACTTTCCAATGTATGGGTAATCCACTTTTCCTGTGAGCCCATGCACTACAGGAATCAAGAGATCCTGCCATTTGCTGTTCTACAGTGATGACGGGCTGCATAGGTCTGGTCAATCAGCTGGCATAAGCTGCATAATTTTGCTGGTTTATGTGATCTATACTAACATATCAATATTTGAAAATTTAAGTCATTTGAACCAAACAGAGGCCATTGCCACCTTGAAAACAGCCTTTCTAAGAGCACGCGTCGGAAGAAGCGGTGTTAAAAAATCATGTACACAGGCATTCTTCATGTGGTCCCATTGGCGTCTGCTAAATCCAGTGCTCCATGCCACAGGTGTATGACTTTAAATGATGATATTGTATGCCATGATGTTTTGAGAACAGTTTACAGGGTGCAGAAATGCATTGAGCCGCAGCAAACTAGGGCATATCCTTGAATCACCCTGGAAGAATATTTGATCTCCTTTGTAAATGTGTCACTCAGTGGAGACAATTTTCTGTATAATTTACAGTCCTCTGGAGCCACTATTGTCTACTATGTAAATGCATATTTATACAGTTATTAAATTATTTGCAGAATATAATAGATTGAAACTACTCCTTGGGAACTGTGACAGTTGAGTGTTGAAAACTATATTCAGGCACTTTTAAAAACAATCATTATTTTTACCCAGTGAAAGGGTTCATACAGTATCTCTGTACTGTATTTAAACCATAGTCAAACCACATATTATATACTTGCTAAACTAGAAGACCTGATTCTGGTCTTTTACTGGCTTTACCCTAGTGTGATTGCTTGGTTTTAAATCAACTGCCATGCCTATGGAGAGCTTGATGTAACAAAGATGGCTCTGAGGGTCAGACTAAACATGCAGATAGGCACCTAGGGGGATTTCAAAAGCACCTAGGTGCTTCAGTGGGGATTAGGTACCTATTGGCTTTTGAAAATACCACTAGGCACCTGTCTTCTTCTGTAGGTACCTAGTTATTTTTAAAAATCTGGTGCTAAACCTCATTTTTGCCCCACGATTTTGGGGCAAGCAAGCTGGCTGGCTGGTGGCCTAGGGGTTGCTTTAATTCACATCTGCTTGTAATGGTTAGTGATAATCAGCTGTAACACAGCATACTCCGGTTTGCCCAGTCTAGGCCCCATCGGGCACCTGTCCCACTTCCAACAAGGCATCTATGCTATGGTGGCTTTATGCCAGCTAAGGAGTCCCTACAAAAGGAGGCTCTCCAGCTGCTTCTTTAGGGTAATTTTCTAACTGCTTTGTGCTGCCTAAGGAGTACAAAGTGGCTATATGGGGGCAAGGCAGTAGGGAAAGGATCTGACCTATTAAATTCAGTGGAGTTACTCCTGATTTTCCCTGGTGCAAATCAGAACAGAATTAGGCCCAGAATTAGTTTTGTGTCATTTCCCTGCGGAGTCATTGTAGTGGTAGCTAGGGATAATTTTCAAACAACAATTACGTGGCCATCTTTGTTAACATTCATTTTTTTTTAAAATAGCAAATGAGCACCCAGTCCATATGATGAGCTAAAAACTTATAAATCTCATTTCACAAGCAAGACTTTGTATTGTTTGTTCAAGTTAGATATGTAGCGTTCACAAAAGCATTCTAATCAGGGAAATCTGTAATCTGTTTTGGCACTCCTACAATTTAAAAAAATTGAAAAATATAACCTCTCCCTTAAAAAAAAAATTTGGTAAAACAAAAAAAATCTCACTCTTGGGCTCACAGTTGGAGAATCAAGCTGCAGCCAGAGTAAAGGTTTATTTTGGTTAAGGATTAAACCTCTGAAAGAAAGAATTTGGCAGATAAAATGTGACTTACCATTAGCTGTACTGGCTCTATTTGGCACTGCTACAACATTTACAGACAAAATACTACCGGTAAGTAACATTATGCTCATAACACAAATGCTGATACATTTCAGCTTGAACTCTGACTCATTTGAGAAAATTGCTCAACAGACCAATAATTTATTTGAAGCCACTGCAGAGGATTGGTTACTAAGGATCTGGCTCCACACCCTCATTTTGAACACTGTGTATTTATTTACTCCAAAGGCTATATTTTGGCATAACTTAAAAATAGGTGTGTGGGGGTACTGGGGAAAATCTTTGATCCAATAGACTGAAGACAGCGTAATATACTGGGTACAAATATATTTGAATGCTTAGAATACATGGTATTTCTGTTTGAGAGCAGATTCTCCTCCTCCCCCTCATTGTATTTCAGACCCATTGCACTCTACTCCATCAATTCTTCAGACCCAGAAATGCAATCCCTATCAAAGCAAAAGTCCTGGTGCAGTCAATTGTATAGATTCCTCCTACATTTTATCCATGGATTCCTTAGGTGTAAGGTGTAAATTAAAGCTGTTACCCTGCAAACATTTAGATCAGTTGTCAACACTGAACTCAATGAGCCTAACTCTTCACTGCCTTGTGCTTTTGCAGTCATTTATACCTGTGCAATGTGACTACAAATGAGTGTGAAATGCAGCTATCCCCATAATAAGGCTACAGTATATCAGTGCACAAGTGGGTTAAAATCCATTTGTTTGCTACCTTATTATAACAAGTGCATTGTATGATACTGCTTTTTTAATTTTACAATAGGATACATTCAAAATATGTAAGAGTGACAGGTAATATGCTGGTACACGTTATACATGTCCTGTCAAGCACACTCTTAGTAACCAGAAGCCATTCTGCTAAACAGAAGCCTCATATAACTCCATTGCCTCATATGGAGTTCCTCCAAGAAAAAATATGGCTTATTGTGCCCATAGAAAATAGCAGTAATTGGAGGCTATCTTGGGATAGTATGGGGTGTAATTGGTATGACTGCCCTATGTTAATTGGATATTCAGTGATCCATAGCAATGAAAAGCAGACACTCCCACAAGTGAAGGTGGTATAACCCCAGAATTTTCTAATCTTCAAAAATCACCATTCCTGAAGGGACCTATAGATCCTAGACTGCATAGATACACTTATTCTTGATATTATCTTGAACATGTTCTCTCCTTACCCATTTTGAGGCCAGGGCTACTCTAAACTATTTTATATGCACAAAGAGACTATGATTGTTTAGGATCTATGCCCCATTTTTACAGAGTAGATACGATTTCCATGCAATTCTACAGATACATGATGAGACAAATATTGTTCATATTTCTACTATGTAGAGACTTCTCACAAAACCCAGATAATTGGTTCCTTCAGAAAAATGACCATTTAACAAATCACTTCCCCTTCTCCACCTCAAGTCACTGTTCTACTACAGTTAATTACAAACAAAGAATACATATTAGACACAGATTACTGAATGTTATAGCATATATACTGTAATGTAGTTCAGCATTATTTTTCAGTTTGAATTTTTTGGTTTTTTACTAATGGTTTACAGATCTGAAGACCCGACATTGATCAGGACATCACCATTTCTTGTAAACAAAAACCTAAAAAGTTAACATGGAAATGCTACTTAACAGAATGTTAAAGATTTGAGGGTAGATCTCAAGAAGTCACTTTCAGGCTAGGTTTTATTCCAGTTAAAATGGCATCAATATACTTCTGATAAGATCGCAACTTTAACTGGGTAGATACGGTCTATTTCCTTCTTTAAATCAGTGTTGAAAAACTATATCGCAACTGCTGGCATACAAAATGTTTATTATATTACAAATTATTTGTACACTGTATTTTCACTGTCATTGCATTGTGCTCAGATAGCATAAAAATTATAACAAGATTTCTCTTTCAGGAATGTTCTCACTGTCTTCATATAACCTTATTTTGTAGTTTTTAAAAGAACTACAGAAAGATGTTATAAACAAGATAAAAAGCCATTATGAATGAAGAGATTAAAATGCATCTGTGAATAAAGTGCACCACAATGGGTTTTTTTGTTTTGTTTTTTTAAAAGTAAATTAGGGAATTTTTCAACAGATAGCACATCTTCAATACAATGCCAAACAGAATTAACTTTGGATATCTAACAGCTCTTCCCCAGCTCTGTGTGGGGGGAGGTGGGGGGGAGGGGGAGGGGGTTAAATTGATTTAACTTTGCCATCGTATTTTGTCTCTCTAGAAGGATGCTAAACTAAAATTTAAATGAAAATTATACTTATAAAACTTGTGGGTAGATAAGGCCTAACAGACAAATTCAGCCCTAGTGTGAATGAGTACAGTTCCTACTGAAGCCAATGGAAATTAGTCCTGCTTATGGCACACTGACTTTGGCCCAATGTCTTTAAGCCTTCATTTTCAAATTCGGTATTTTCAGGGAGACAGCAATTGACACAAAAAGACATTTGGATGTATTGTGTTACACTCATGAGATTAGGATTAGTCAGTTGATAGGGCACTGAGATACCAGTCTGTCTTTATTAGACTCATATTTATATGAAAGACTGAGTTTCTTTGGTGCTTTATTCATTCAAGTTATCCAACAGCCTATTTGTGTGCTCCAAGCATCATGTATCAACCTTCATCAATAAAGTTGCTCAAGATTTTTCCCTTTTTTGCAGTTGGTTTATGGTAATTTTCTGTCCATAATAGATTGGTCACTTGTATAAATATACAGTAATATTTACAGAGATTACAAAAATACATTTCATTTATACCTAATTAAGTCACAAAAATGAAATTTCACATTTGTTCAAAGATCAACTAGCATTCCAAAATCTTTGCAATACTTAAGGTCTTTTGAGCTAGAGACATCTGTGTCTTCCAGGGTACCCAGGCATCACTATCTGGAATGAGGTTTTTTAAATTTTTATTTTTTGAAAAAATAGCTCTGTTTTAAAAGTTTGTGCTTCAACAATTTCAACATCCCAATCCAATCTTTTCTTTTCCTGTCCGGTCAGTTTTTTCAAATGGCCATAAAGCTAAACCAAGCCTCCTTTCTCACCTCAGTAAAGACCAAAGAAACTCATTGCCAAAATGGAATGACCAGATAAAATAGCATATGCAGCTGAGGCTGAATAAATTAACAGGATGAACAACATTACCTTTAACTCCAGTAGCCAAACATGCCCAGCACACAGCATCCCATAAGCATTTTCAGTTCCCAAAGCTAAATTATTATTGAAGGAACTGTAAATATTTTGCACAATCTCCCAACAATTTTGTATGATTGCAAAAGATGAATTACTGTCACATTCAGCTGTTTGAGTTTTTGTGGAGGTTGGATTCATATAACAGTGCAGTATAACCGTTATCTTGAGCAGTCTACACTCATCGTAGGTTCAGCAAATACCCCCCTTTTCACAGAACAATAGTATTTTGTTAAATCCACATACTTGTTTACTTATTTACACTTTAATGTAACCAACAGGTCCTCTACATTCAGAATTTCCTATAAACAGAGACTGAGAATTCTAGAGTTCGTGTATTCATTGCTCTAGTGTAATCAGACAATCACAGCTTCAGGTAGCATTTTCTGGCATCACTTTACTAGATGTCATTGTTCAAGAAAGAGTACAAAGCACTATGTTAAATAGAGGTTTTCTTGTCAAAGCAGGTGTATTCATTATTCCAAGCTGGATCGACTTGCTCAAGGTTCTCAAATTTACCAGATTCACATGCATTCAGAATGAAAACCTCTTGAATGTAGGGCAAAACTCAAATAACCATTTTTCATTTGTAGGTTTCTGAAAGCTTTTAGCACCCACTTCCTTTGTTAATCTTCCTTCCCATCGTGCAGTGTAGGCTCTCTTAATATTGCAAACACATTCTCTGTAACTCAACAGTGGCATTAGTGAACATTGAAGCCACCAATTAACTGAATACAATTAACTCTCTTCACAGTCTCCTCTTCTTTCTGGCCTTTGTACTCTTAATAGGATGAGAGCTGGAACTATTTACAGGGTAAATCATTTATATTTCTTATTCACATCAAATTCTTGTGGTTTGAATGTGGTCTTTAGAAGCAAAGGATTGAAGTTGTTTTGCTGGATTCAGCCTTGCTTATTCTGTAACGAACTATTGATATGATCTCTAGAGGAATTATGGCCTTTAGCTTACCCAGTACTATTGTATTTTCTTCTTTAATCACAGAAATAAAATTGACATGCAGAAGTTATTTTAGACGGTTCTACTTTTGTGCCCCTGATTCTTAATAGACTGTAGTATTACACAGACATATGTTTAATAGCATCCTAGTGACAAAGGGCTCATAGGACAAGAGCTAAGTGACAAACAATTGCATATCATAAATAGAACTTATCAGTATTGAAGCGCTGCCTGGCAGCACCTCCTTATCCAGCAAACAAACAGAGTGTATATCTTCAAGTCCTCTTGTTTTATTTCATTCCATTTCACAATAACCTAGTGTTAACCTTCCAGGAGAAAAATGCCATCACTTTGGCATAAGTCGCAGCAAGTTATTAACTGAAAATTAAAGGACTTCGTTCCTTGGCTACAAGAAGTTATGTGATACAAACACTGTACACAAAGGTATTAGACCTGGAATTCAAACAGATCAGTTTGTTTCTTGGCCAGTTTAGCAACCTCCTCTCTTATTGCCTTCACTAGAGCAGCTGTAGAAATGTTGGCAAGAGGAGTGTCAGAAGGGTCGTTTTCTGTTAGGCTCTGCTGAGAAGCTGCAGTAGAAGGCAACGGAGCCTGTTCCAGACTAGGATGCATGTTTGCTGGCTGACTATATTGGCGGGGAAGTCTTGAAGGAGAATTATGTTGATAGCGTGATCGTGGATAAGCCTCTATGTAGCCAGGGAGTGGAACCTATAGAAGAGAAAAATCACACAAAATAGTTGGCCTTCAGGTCACCTATTACGTAATCTAACACTCCAGAGAACTCCATGCAGTGGGATCCAAATGAACATATGCCACTTGGGGCCACCTTAACAGAAAGCAGACTTCATATCCACAATGCCACTTCACTGTGTACATTTTTGTACATGCTGTTTGTGAGTCGAAATCAGTGCTAAGTGCCCAGATATCCAAATTGTGTGAACAAATTCTGTTTGCAGAGAAAAAAAAACCCTGTACATGCTAAACTGATCACCAGTACAAGGGCAGACGGATGCCTTGTTGAAAGTGTGGCCCTTTATCGTTTTGTATGGTGGTTTTGTTTGCTGATTTTAAAATGTAAATTTAGCACAGTATCATGAAAAATATCTAAGGCATAAACTATACTTAAAAAGCCAAGAGTAGAAGAAAGGAGTTTGCTGGCTTGAATCACTGCCTAATTCACATCAAGCAAGCAGCCAGGTACTGAGGCTTAACACTCCTAATAAAACCTGTCAGTGGACATAGCCTTTCTCTACTGCTATCCGGGCAGCTGAGCCCTAAGGAGCTGCCTCACCATGCACTCAGGGGAAAAACTGAAGTGTTCAACCTGTCTGCGATGATTAACGTTGGGAAGAAAGGCCTCTCTCCATGTCCTCTGTACCCAGAATTACACAGCTGGCTATGTGCCTCACTGGAAAAGGAGCTTTGACTTCTCTGAAACATCAGGTTTTATGGCCACATTCAGCCCTGGTGGAATTCTTAACTCCAGTGCAATTAGACCAGCCATGAATATGGTCCATCGTGTCAGTCAGAAATAATGGTAATTTGAAGATTTTATTCCCACTTTGGACCAGATTCACCATTGTTACAGTCCAGTTTTACTTTAGCCAAACTCCACTGATTTCAGTGGAGTTTCACTGGCTTCAACTGGAGCAACAGTGAGGAATCAGGCCCTTTGCCACGAGGGGATACTAAATGTACTGGCACAGCGTTCTGATCCATAATGGCAAGCTCTAAATTCTTATCAAAACCTGAACGGGAGGAAGCTTTAGAACTCAGCTTCTGACTACATTTATTTGTTTTGCAAATTGGTAAACAATACTTTTAATGCAGCAAACGCTCATTAGTAACAACGTATCGGTGCCCTTTTGCTATGTTGCTCCTAAGCGGCTGTTGCTGTTATGGGGAGTGTTGTCTGACCAAAGCCGTCTGAAGAGTTAAGAGCGTTTCAGAAGGGGTGGGGCAGCCAGGGTGTGGGAAGGAAGTTGGGAGGTGTGAGGTGGGGGTACCCCAAGTTTGGGGGGAATGGGGCAGGGGAACCTTGGGTTTGGTAGGGGAGCCCCCCGTTGACAAAATGGCTGAGTGAGCCCGGCTGCTGGAGATACACTGAGGATGCTCCTGCTGGCAACTTCATGCCCCACTCTGGAAAGGGATGGATGGATGGAACCGTGTGCAGCCTGCAATGGAGGGGGGTGGCTCCTAGCACACATAGAGGAGACGGGAAGGGTGAAGGGGACAGGTCAGTGACCTGGGGAGGGAGGTTCCCTGACCCCTGACTGCAAAACAGCACAGCCACACCCTGCCGTCAACAACCGAGATGGAGGGGACAGCTCAGTGCATGGGGCAGAAACTCAGCTTCTCCCTTGAAAAATCCTTCTCTTGAAGACCCTCCCCCACAAACTCCCCCTTATACAAACTCTCCACGTAGGCTCTGTCAGGCAGGGCAAGTGGACGGGGCTTTGTGCCCTGGAGCTGCACTGACAGGCCAGGTCGGGCGGGGAGTGAAAAGATGCAGTTTGGGGGGGGCAACGACCCTACATCGCCCCCCATCTCTGCCCCTGGATGTGACATCACAATGTCACAAATGTTGCTCTTATGCTGTAGAGCAGGGGTGGGGAACCTTTTTTCTGTCAAGGGTCTGATGGTGGCCCTGGTGGCAGGGGAGAATTCGGTGGCGGCGGGGTTCCGTGGGGGGGAGGGGGCAGTGCTGAAGTGCCGAAAAGGGGCAAACGGCGGCAGGGTTTCCCGCCGAATTCCCCCCCGCCGCCAGGGCCAGACCAAATGATTTCGCGGGCCTTATACGGACGTTCCCCACCCCTGCTGTAGAGTAACCATTCAAAATCCAATTAGAAACAATGAAAAGAAATCTCACTGATTTTCAGATTTGAAGTGTTTGGCACAGAATTCTATGTTCATCATAAATCAATAGAAAAGCTATTAAAATGCATAAGCACAGTAAAGATAACCAGATAATTCTTTTACTTATAATTAGAAAAGGACATGGGGCCAGATTTTCAAATGAATTTAGTTCCCAATTAGGCATCCAAGGCTATGTCTACATTAGCATTTTTGTCGGTAAAGTTTTTGTTAGACAGTGGTGTGACAGACAGACGTGCCAGTGTGGACTGCGATGTCAGTGGGAGACGCTCTCCTGTCCACATAGCTACCGCCGCTCGTTGGGGATGGTTTAATTATGCCAAAGGGAGACCTTACAGCGGCGCAGCTGCAGCAGTACAGAAAAGAACCTAAGCAGGTTTGGGGGCCAAACCACTTAGGGACTTTTGAAAATCCCATTAGGTGCCTATTTGCATCTTTAGGCACTTAATTCTCTTTTGAAAAACTGGCCCTTTGTCTTAAACATGCTCCCCAAGATTCAGGGTATTTCCATCCACTTGATGCACAAAATGTAAAATCCACCAGGTACAGTATTTGCCTGAGTACTGGATGGAAATGGTATTTAAATACAGCCAAGAGGCTCCCTGTTTAGTTCAGAATTGGACTGATCACATAGCAAACATTTATACTGAACAATATAGAAAAACCACTAGAGGCCACTATTTTACTGCTTTTACTCAGCAGCAATGGAAGCTTTGCTTGGACGATAATAGTCCACCAGAAACTTTTCCTTTCCTCCATGAAATATCAAGCCTCAAATCTTTGCTTTTGTTTGAGAAAGTAGTGCATTAAGTAAATGAAGCTTAGAGTAAATTCTTCGCTGCCAACTCTCACAATTTCACCAATATTTCGTGTTTTTCTTAAAGGCCCAGCTTCAGGAGGCATGTGATTAGCAGAGAATCTCAGTTTTCCTTTTTAAAAAAGGAAGGTTCTAGCCCTTGTCATTGCAGGAAAAAAACTTGAAAACGTGACCCAAATGCTTTCTAAAGGCTCACAAATCAGAAGACGAAGAAAAAACTCCAAATTTATTACTATTTTTAATCTCATAATTTTGAGAACCAATTCATGATTTTTGAACATACTGAGTTGGCAATACTGCGATTCTATTCCACAGTGACAATTTTCCATGTCAGGAGGTTTCTGGGCATGATAGCAATGATTTTGGGGCATCTTTGTTTAAAAAAAAAAAAAGATTTTTTTCCCCACATTTTTTCTTTTGCCCTCTTGTCCCCTAAGTAGCTCTACTTCCTGGCTGTCAGCCCACAAGCAGAATTCAGCCCCCTGTTTACCAGGAAGTAGGGACTAAAAGCTCTGAAAAGTAAATGTAGTTGGAGGAAATCTGCTGCCTTCTCCTCTAGGAGAGAGATTCATCCTATTACAATGATCTTTTGGGAGCCTTCCCCCCTATTCTTCCTCTCTGCCTCTTCATATACAAAGAGAAAGGGTACTGTCTGTAGCAGCTGCCCCAATATTGTTCTTGCCCCCTCCCCACAGGGCTCTCTGGCCTTAACAGAATGCATTCCCTTCCAAAGGAAGGAATAGCAGACTGGAGTTTCCCTCAAGCTCTGTTCACCCTCTTCAGAGCGGTCAGTCCCCACTTCCTGGCAAAAAGGATCTGGTCATTACTTCATGGGACTACAGACAGAAAGTAGGACCACATGGAGGAAAGAGGTGAAAATGAACACTTTACCTAAGTTTTTCAGAGTAGAAGTCCAAAATTATTGGTCTAGTTACAATGGGCCTCCTGAATTTGAAAGAGCCAGTAGGGTTACAATCCAGGCTTACCACAATTTAACAACTTAAATTCTCCTTTGAAAAGGAGACCACAGGACTCCATATGCCAAGGACTCTCATCAAATGTCCTTAGTTTAAAGGTAAATAGCTACTTTTTCTAATGGCCATTGCTAGGAACTCAATTTGGAATCTGAGAGCCCAGCTGGGTTCTTTCCTTCTCATGCAGCAATAATAAAGATTTGGTAGGCCAAATGGTGTCCTCAGCAACACCTCTTTGTCTCCAGTGGAGTTGCATAGGGTAATTTATTGGCCCTGCAATTGCAATTTACTAAACAATCCACTTGATAATATACAAGAAGAAACTGAATCCATCTCCCTCTCTGTTAAGGTGAGATGGCTCTGTAACAGGAGTAAACTGAATAGGCAAGGGAGTGGATTTTATGAGTAAGAAGCTACCATTTTTAAAAGGCCATTTTATGGAAAAGTGGAAAAACAAAGTCTAATTGTGAGAAATGGCTTCAAATATGAAAAGCTACTGAAGTTCACCTTAAGAGCTTTGTATATCTTTGGAATATAGCTGTCTCTTGTACTGTACTACAGAGCTATGAAATTACTTAGTTAATGGACTGGCACACTAAATATTACAATAAGTTTGTGCTCACATATCTAGAGCATGAGTTAACCCTATAATGACCATAACCTACTGTACATACAGATAATAATAAAACAATTTATTTTACTTTCACTGAACACTATCTGTTCTTATTTTAAGTATCCTTTAACTACTTACCCTCAGGCTCCACTGGGCTTTACTGAACAACAAAAAGCCTAGTATTAATCTTTTTATAAAAATGTTCTACTTTTTACCAGTAAGGGAAATGAAAATCTCTTTTTTATGTTCCATTTTTGTATTCCTCTCCAAGTCCTATCTTCACACTCTCTCCCATGCTACTCCTTAGCTGTGGAACATTCCCATCTTTTCATACGCTGATCTCTCACTCCTCTTCAAATCTCCCCTCAAAATACAAGTCTTCCATTAAGCTTTTTTAAAATGTGAAGTTCTTATACCCCATATGTCCCATGAGAGAATAAATGCCTTCAATACTGGGCAATGCCTTGGCTGTTTTGTGCCATTCCCTTTGCACAGGAGGATATTTAGGTGGTGAGGATCTGCCATAGCAGCTCCTATGCCATACCCCTGTGCCTGTGACTGGAACAAAGGCTATGGACATGAACCTTCACAATGCACACCTGGTGTAAACAGCCCTTTGGTGCAGGTTACCCCACATAAATGGAACAGTGGCTTTTTGCTGAATTGGCCCCAAAACATTTTGATAGAAGACAGTCATTTAGCTATTTACATGTTGTCTGGAAAGTTAACAGTCACAGTTCTCCACTGCCTGTGAGCTACGATAAGACATAGTGGAGAATGGTGGCTGCAGGGAGCCAGTTGTGGTTTCCTAATCCCTTAGCTGCCCTAATTAAGCAGAAGTTAGAGCAGCCCACTGTACCCTACACCAATGAGGGATCAGGTGCAGTGGAGCTAGGCTTCCCTTCTCTGGCATTTCCCTAGCCTGGCCCCTCTTCCCCCTTCTACCAGAGGTAGGAGGGGCAGGTGGCATAGGAGGTAGCTATGCCATCTCTACTAGATTTACTTTGCTGGAGATTCTCCTTACACAGGGAGAATTCTCCTGTCCCAATCTCCAGCTTTTTCAAGTTTACTTTGAGGCCCTTATGCCCTATATGTGTAAATTATATAACATATTATAGAGAAGAACAAGAACACTTACCGAGTCTGCCCATTGCCCTGGTAATTCATTATCTCCAGCATAAGGCATCCAGGCTTGGTTCCTGTATGCCGTGGGTGGTGTTGGGATGAAATAGCCTGTGAACCCGGGTCGGTTTGCTGCTGGTATGGCAAACACTGCTGGTACTGTATTTCCTATCAAGCAATAGGGTAGAGACAATTGATAGTTGATACTCTTAGCTATAAACCTAGAGGATCATTACAAAGTGTACCTGGAGCAGCCTAAGGAGACACAATGAGTCTTTGTCAGAATGTTGATAACAATGAACTAGAACATGATAGCTCCCATTAGCTGCATAGAGCCCCTTTCTAAAAAGACAGAGCAACTTAGGCCAGGTCTACAATTACCTGGAAATTCAGCGGCAGTCGACGGGCGTTACGCAAGCTACACAGAGTAGCTTGCGTAATGCCCGTCGACTTCGTAACTCCTCTTCTACACAGTGTCTTCACTGCGCTGAGCCGATGGGAAATGTGCTCTCGTTGACTAGTGCTATGCCACTTGAGGGGGTGGTTTTATTGCATCGACTTCTGGATCAATTGAGTGGGTCTTCACTGACCACTCAGTTGATCTGGATACATCGATCTGATTGCGGCGAATTTGCCACGTCAGTGAAGGTATACCACTAGAGAAGCTAAGGACTGTATGTTGCAGGTCAGGACTGAGGTGTATTGGTAAAGTTGTCTAAGAAAGTGTGTACAATAGTTGCGTAAGAAGGAGGGGAGCTCAGGAGTGTAATGGATATGGCAGGCTACTCCTCCTACTTGGGGTGGGTGGTCATGTGGTCAGGATATCCCATACCACCAGTATCCTCATTATCTCATGACCTGCCTCCAATATCTATCTACAACTGTGCTGCACTTTATACTACATTAGCTGGTCAGGTCCCCCAGTTTATGATGGAGCAGTGCTAAATTATATGGCAAGGTTAACGGACTACTGAGTCATTTAAGAATCCTCTGTTTTTGTGCATCAAACAGTGAAACAATAATGAATCCAGGCTCTGATTTGCACTGTAGCAGAGGATACTAAGAGGTATTTCCACAATGGCAAAGCTTTGGAAATAAAACAAAACAAAAAAGCCATTTTAAGCCACTTTTTCTTCCTATCCTGGTGTGTGTGTGAAGTTAATCAGGAATATGTTGTGTGGACTCAAACCAGAGTTTTGTGATGACGTGGTGAAATGTTATCACAGTAGAATTTATAAGCTCCAACTAAGATTGGGGTCCTGTTGTGCTGGACACTGTACAAACACATCATAAGAGACGGTTCCTTTCCCCAAGGAGTTTACAATTTAAATAGAAGAGCCAGATAAAGAGTAGCAGGGGAAATAGAGGCAGAGAGGTGAAGTGACTCATTCAAGGTTACCCAGCAGGTTAGCGGTGGCACTAGGAACAGAATCCAGGTCTCCTAGTCCTGTGCCCTCTCTGTTGGACCACAATGCCTCCCTGGAACAGGGACTCCAGCTGCTCTAGACTTTACTGTCAGAAGTTAATTCATCTGACTTCAGAAAGTTATAGTTCATTCCAGTAAATAGGGGGGAGGGGCAGTTGATATTTGCTGCTGCTGCTGTGGATTACAACAGATTGAAACAGGATGGTGAGTTCTCAACACACAAGCCAGGGAGCAAGGGGAGCTCTTGCTATACCTCTAGCAGCACTGGACAAGGAGCCAGGGGGGCTCTCTGTTTAAAAGAGGGGTAAAGAGCTGCATTTTCCCTGCTCTTCCCTTATTTTAACCCTGGGTTGCTGCTATTATTTGTTTAGAGACAATGTTCAATCATGCAAGGCTGGGAGAGTGGCAGGCAGATTGTAGTTCCAGGTTTCAGAAGCTTTGCATGGCAACTGCCTCCTACAATCCATGACTCAACAAGCACTGTGGTCATTCTTGCTCTTGGCAAACCCCATGCCCTTTAACCAAACCACACAATCTCCACTCCATAAATTCCACTGGTTTCCTGGTATATGTGAATTGTTTGACTTGGGCGTCAATAATTCAGAGCCTTGTTTAGTGATTCCCAAGAGCAGTCAGAAGATATCAGATCGTAGTTACAACGTGACTTGGAAGATGAGTCACAAAGGTCACATCCAGAGAAAGTTCCACCAAGTTTTTGGGTGTCCAAATCCAGTTTTTTTAAGAGAAATAGAATCTGCAGTGATTCTTGTGATGCAGATGTTGCAGTGAGAAGAAAAAGGATTCTTTGCTAAAGTTTCTGGTCACGGACCTCTCACTCTCTAGTTTTCAGTCCAATAAAACATATTCTAACGTCATCACTTAGGGCCTCCCTACCCGTAGCCTAAGTAGTCACAGGAGGGACAACTGACTACAATATAGGAGCCAGCAAACAACGATACTGAAACATAGATCATTTGGTCCACTTAGTCCAGGATCCTGGCTATAGAAGTGTCTAGTACCTGATGTGTTAAAAATCCATAATATAAATTTAGTATCTGGTGTGTTATAAATCCATCATATTACACCTATAATCATGCATATGAAAAGTAGGGGAGACAGAGTACCCTATACTGACCCTCAAGCAATCAAGAAAAGCATGTAATAAATCCTTCTCCATAACCATAAGCAACAATCTATGCTTGCCATAGCCCATCTGTATAAAACACAGATTATGGAGGTGGTTTCTGTTTGTACCACACTCTTTTTCACCTGAGTAGTTCAATGCTGACTGATCCAAAGGACCCACTGATACCGGAGCTCTTGAACCTGGGGCGAAGGATGCAGGATCATGCTGTTGGGCCTGCTCTGTCCCAGTGGATTCAGATATTCTTGTCTTGCTGCCAATATCTGATGTTGACCTGTGCATTAAAGAAAAACAGCAAGAAACTTTGGTAATTCTGACTGATAGGCAACATCTTCAGCAAGAGTGGCAGGGGTTGGAAGTAGAAGATAGTAGGGAACTATTTGCTTTTTGCTGTGGCATTACTGGGAGTTGCGTGAAAATCAGTAGAAAGCAACTTCCTTTGTACTCGGCCACTATCTCCTATAGTACTTATTAGAATTCTATAGCCTGTTCACTCAACTCTCCAAAACGGATCCCAGTGACATGCACCACAAAAAAAAACAGTTACATGGTATTTCTGTAATAAGATACAACAGACAATGCTGGATAATTATCACTTGGTGTGGTGCTATAAAGCAGAAAGCTGATTGGCTTTAGCTATGTGTAAAGCACTCTTATCCGCAAGAAAAGTCTTGCTTCAATTGTCTAACTCCTAACATGAAATTTAACTGACAAAAATAAGCCAAGCAATGAGAACGATGCATTTCCTGGGTATATGACATGGTTACGATATTACTAGCAGCCAATCAGAAGAGCCCCATTAGTGTTTTGCATTCTAATTGCATTCCATAGTAACAACCCACAGGCATACAGTACTTTAGGATTATAGATTGCCCCAGGTGATATTACACAGCACAGGGCTTAAAGCCAAGTGACTTCATCCACCTGAAAAGGGCAATAATTGCTCCACAATGTCTCGTTGCTATGGTGAAACAAAACATATATATTAAAACTAAAGAAACAGATGTGCATTTATTAGGCCTTAGAAAAATGGGAATGAAATATCTGATGGCCAGTCAGCAATCCCTTACTGAATCCAGAATTCCAAAAGCCATTTTATTATTTATCCTTATTTTGTATTCTATAGGGCTGGATGACTTAGAAAAGAAATGCAAAGAGGATGTGAGTGTGAATTATCCACTACTTTATGCCCATTTGCAATACATGCCATTATGTCTTTTCAAAGTAGAGTCAAACCATGGCTTAAGAGATATCCGAGCATAGATTTGCTAAATTTATTAGACAACTAATTAGCTAATAGTGGAATAAGGGATTAATTGTTGTTTATTTTCTTCCATCCTGTTGAAATTTAAGCAATAGAAATGAAAACAGATAGTTCTTAATTTCATGAATGTCTCCTCATTATGAGGAACATGGCTACTAAATGCCATGAGAAGTTATAGTTATGGAGTAATCCTCAGTAGAGCAATAGATATTTACAATTCTTGGCAACAAAAACAACAATGAATTACCTCCTGAGAGATGCAACAGCCACAGGACCCGTTCTTGGAGGAACAGGGGGAGGAGGAGAGCCCATTACCATTTCAGGAAGCTGAGAAAACCTGTAAGCCTGTGAAAGAGAAAAATGAATATTTTATCAAACGTTTTATTAACCTTAGTTTAAAAAAATAACACGAGAACCTAGAAAGTGAAGAGATTTGTTTAAATGCATTCCAACAGTTCCTATAAATTGCATGTACAGTTTATAATCGCTGGCTGCTAGGAAGTTAACTTTTGATGGTACCTATAGTAGTAGGTATTTTATTCAGATTTTACAGCTGGCTGAGTGACTTTAGAATGATGCAGAAAGCATACATACTGATGGGATCACAGAGCCATAGCTGAGAAATTAAAAAAGAAGAAATAGGAAAATATTACCTTGCTTAGATGCCGTAACCTAACCTGAGAAGCAGCTCCTTCATAATTCTGGAAGACTCATCTCTTCCTGAAAACCCCCAGGGCGAGAGATCACAGTACTTTTTACCCCCTCTGAAAGTTAAGTGTTTTTAAAACAGTACATCTGGAAGCATCCTCAAAGCAGCACATACTGAAATGAAACTGCCTGCAAACAACTACTTGATATTTCAACATCTTTTTTCTGGCCTTTTAGAGGATTTTTTCCATTTTCTCCCAAGGAAGGAAACCAAGGTACTTAAACCACAACATTTTAAAGTAATGAAGGTCCCAAATAAATCCACAAAGCAAAATAATTCAGAGAAATCCAGGATCAGACCATTGGGTCATGAAAACTAGCATCCTGCCTCCAACAATCCTGGATTTCATCTCCAGTACACATAAAAATGTGCAATGCTTACAGTATGTGAAAGGAAACATCTTCCTGATCTTTGTGGCCAGCAACTCATAGTGCAAAGTATGACATATTATCACCTTTATCCGTAGTGCTGCTACAAATATAATTGGTCAGAACTTCATCTAGTCTGCTTGGAAATACAAGTGATTGTCTATGATTCTGCTTAGCAGTTAGACTGAACCTCTTCTCTGACACTCCATGATTTAGTTTACCAAACAAGTGAAGGTACTGAAAAAATTTTAGAGCAGTGCATGGGATTACAGTTAATGCAACTGTACTGCAACTAAAGTGATACATGACAAGGTGTTTGGAGACTGTGTAATCTTCTCAAATTTAGGAATTGTGGTAAAACCAAAGGCTGAAGTCTAAGTGTCTTCAGCCAGCATCCAACATTGATTATCAATAAAAACTTAACCTTTTTGATACCAAACAGTTATTTTCTGTTTTAAATATTTGCAGAAACGTGGTCTCACAGATACGTTGTGAAAAACTGACTTCTGATGCAGACCACTGTAGGTATAATAGCATTAAAAACTAGCATGAACTGCATCTACTGTTCAGGTCTCTGAGTAGAAATGCCCATGACACTCTCTTTATTTTCAGTCTGAATTAGTTTAGTTTGAATACCAAAGTGGAACTTTTTAATGGAACAACTAAAGGGTTGTGGTGGATTCTCCATCACTGGCAAGTCTAAGAACAGATGTTTGTCTGAAAGACACTCTAGTTCAAACATGAATTTATTCAGAAAAGTTCTGATTATATGTTTTTGTTTCTTAGTCTTACTTTTGCGATGGATTTGTGGTGTAACGAAGAAGGATAAGATAAGGAACGAATACATTCGAGGGACTCTGAAAGTGATAGAGGTAGCAACAAGGTTGAAGGAGAAGAGATTGAGATGGTATGGACATGTAATGCGAAGAGGCGAGGACCATGAGAAGAGTGTTGGAAATGGAGCCTCCCAGACCACGGAAGAGAGGAATGGCAAAGACTAGTTGGAAGGATGTGCTGAAGAGAGACATGGAAAGTGTTGGACTTAAGATAGAAGATAGACAAGATCGTATCGGATGCAGAAGGACCATAAAGAACCATTTTGGCAACCCTACTTAGTGCGGGAAAAGCTGTAAGAAAAAGAAGTCGTCTTACTTTTATGTCTTAGCTGATTGTATCTATTTTCCTTTATAGTGCCAATTCAAAAAATGAGTTGTGAAGATAAAGCAGAGGTTCTTGCCCTTGTGACAGATTTGTCTTTATCTGTATCAAACTATAAACCCCATGGTGTTCACTAACAAAAGTTTGACTATAAACAGCAAGCTGCCTTCACTGTCACTTTAACTGCCATTTTGGACTGGGATTACTGGATGTGTTACCAGAGACTGTATGCTCTCAGCAGAGGGCTAATAACAGAGAGCACTCAAGAGTTGTTGATTGAAAGACCATTCAGGTTAAATGGAAACACCCTAGAACAGGGGTCGGCAACCTGTAGCATGCACAATGATTTTGAGCAGCACGCAGCGCCCTGGCCGGCGTCCCGCCACACCCAGCCCCAAGCAGCGCCACACAGCAGCTGCTCCCCGCTTCCGACCCCACACCTCTCCCACGTGGACCCCACTCCTGGCACAAAGCTGGCGGAGGTGCGGGGCAGAGAGGCCACCATGTGGCACTGCTTGGGACCAGGAACAGCTCCTGGCCAAGGCCAGTGGCATGCCAACCCGGCCCCTCCGCCTCCTGGTCCCTCCTCCACCTCTGTATTAGGCGGATCTAGGGAGCTGTGAGGACCCCGGGTGCGCAGAAGCCAAGCAGCCTTTCCCCCACTGCCAGGCAGCCTGGGGGCATCTGCCCCTCTCACTCCTGCTCCCAGCCAGAGGGCCATCGGGGATGTCAGTGGGGGACGGTTCCTCAGAGGAGGGCCGGCCCCCTCAGCATACCCCACCGCAACGGGGGGGATAGAAGGGGGAGAGCAGGAAATGGGCCCACAGACCACCACCCCCACCGGCACTGCTGCCACCGATGAGGGGGGTGCAAATAAAAATAATGGCCCCCGGGCACCTGACAACCCATAGCCACTGACCAGGGCGCTGGGTCCATGGCATGTGGGAGAAGGGTGGGGGCAAAAGAGTAGGCACGTCCCTTCCCAAAGGTTGCTGACCCCTGCCCTGGAACAATGAACTGACTACAGACCAGAGAAACCAGTGCTCCCAGATGCGCTCTAACCAAGCAATATATCACCTGATGAAGCACTTGAAGCCACTCAAGAGGAGTCACCTGACAGAGAGGACTGAAATCTTATAAAAGGACTCTCCTCTCTTCAGAAAAAGTGGGGACATAAGAACAATAACAAGAACACAAACACAAAGCCGGGCAGGTAGAGAGGACGAATACTGAATGCCCTGGAAGGACATTAAAATCCGAAGATTGTTAGGTGGGGAGAGGAAACTGAGGCAGGGATTTCCATTCAGGTTCTGTTATTTTTCTATAAATATACATATCTCTTGTGCTGTGTCTAGGAATAAAGTTGGTTTACAAATTCCTTTTCCAAGTCTGTGTTACTTGCTTTGACTATCACAAGGCCCCAATGAGGGGAAACAGTTATTCAGATGGTCCACAGCTGTGGTGGGACTCTGGGGAGTGTGCGAGAACTAGTGGGGAGGCTGTGTAAAGCCGACACTAAGGAAGAAGGCTTGTAATTGACTCGAACATTGTGGTTCAGACATTAGGTAATCTGGTTTCAGTATTAACATTTAACTGGCTCCAAGTTATCGATTCAAATGAGTTGGGTGAAATTTTTTAGTTGTGGATTATAACCAAATCAGTAGCTGAAAGCCTGTGTTGTTGCATGGGTATAGTTCACAAATTCATGGGCTTTTAAAAGGCCAAAAATGGCTAACAACTAGTAATGATTGAGCCTGTGACATTCTAAACAAAGAGCTCTCAACTATGCCTGTAGCTGTTCTTTGACTTCACACTGACGCCGACATTCTAGGCTTCATAGGGATGTTTGGAGTTATTCTGCATGTGGGATGTGTGTGCTGGGAGAGTCAAGTGGATTTGTGAATGGCAAATGGGGGGTATGTGCTACAGAGGGGATCTATATGTTGGGGGCTATTGTGTGTGCTGCTGGTTGTGCTGATTTGTATTTAAGGAGGGTTGTGCTGAGACATGAGTGTGGAAGTTGGGTCAAGTAATCCACCTGAGCAATCTCCCTCATACAACCAATGAAATTGTTGCATGCAAATAAGTTGTAGAGTAAGGGTGATGATTGGCTGAGTTACCTCTGATATCATAATGATCTAGGACTCTTGGCGTGGCATAGATAGGTGCCTTATACCATGATTGTAATTCATGAAGTCAGAATAGTCAAGTGAAAACTTAAACTAGATGGTAACAAACCACAAAACCCAGTGATGATTCAACCTGGTGATATTCTGAACAAACAGAAGCTCTCAACCATGCTTGTAGCTGCTTTCATCCCTTTGCACTGACTCAGATATCTTAGGCTTCAGAGTGACAATCCTAGAATCTTATATAGATGGACAGCAACCTCTTTAGATCCGTTTTTAGGATTTATTAGGGTTGATTATTATATTAATATGACTATTTAACTAAGTTGATTCCAATCCAATATGGATACTAACTTGTTGATTTGACCTTGATTTTATTTTGGTGTAATAGTTACTTTATTTTTAGTTCAGTTTAATATTATTATTAATGGTATTTTAGCTTTGGGGATATGTTTCCTTGACTGTAATTTTAATAGCTGTAAAAGTTTATGAAACTGATACTGAGTCACATTTGCTTCAAAAAGCAGCATGGGTCTAGAATCCTTGAGATGTGGCTGAATATCAGTTAGTCAACATAAAAGCCAGACCAGTTTCCCCTATTAGTCTTGGTTCTCATACCAGGCCCCCTTTATCATTATCTTCCCTCTTTTCAGAGTCCTAAAGAGAAGAGAGATGGTAGCTGGCCCAGAGTCATAACAAACAAGGCTCTGTTATTCTGTGTATTTTCCAGTTCTAGTCTCCAGGAAAATAATTGCCATTTTTCAGACTACTGTTCTCAGCTTGGTTCAATCAGCTGTCAGGATTTCTAAAGTGTCAACTACAATGTTAGGATCCTTAAATGAATGCTTGAAGGGGTCGTCAAAGAAAAAACTGCAAACCACAGATGTTGGCCCCATAGCCAAACACTTAAAATGCTAAGTGCTTATAAAGCCCCTTCCAGGGTTTTTTTGAAGTCATGCAGCTAAACACTACAGTTTACTTAAAAGAACAAGAATGGCATTTTAATGTCATTTGTCCAGTTCTTATTTAGAGATATTTTGGAGAAATAATTTTTACATCAAATCTTAGTGACAATCCTGTAGATCCCCTTTATAAAGCATTTACACTATGATATGGAGAACAGTACGATTAGTCTCTCTTCAAAAATATGTAGCTTTGAAACTTTTTTTTAATTTCACTTTAGAAAGACCAGCTCAACTATAAAAGTAATTTGCCTGGATACCTAGTGACTAGCACAACTTCTAATCAGATTCCAACCATAAAACATGATCAAATGCAGAATGAACTTTAATAGAGCAATTTCAAAGTGCCAGGAGTACCTTTATTGTGATTTAAATAGTATTTGCCTGAATGTGAGCATTTAATGCCAATGGCTTCAAGTTATCCCTGAAGGATAGTTCAGGAAGAGCATCCCTGACCACACTCTCCTCTTCTTACCATGGAAGTAATGACAGCAATGATGATTCTGAATTGGAACAATTTATCTCTATAACAGTAATAGATTACTCAAATATAGACAGAGTCAGGAATCTTCATTTCTATTATGATTCTTGAAATGCTTTCTTACGGACAAATATGTCATCCTAGCAAAAGAATGGCCTCAGAACAACAACTTTATCTTTTGATTTTTCTGTTTCTGAAGCCAATTCCCAGGTGTTTTCAGTAATTTCACATTCTTACAGGGCCTATTTTTCAGTTACAGTGCCAGTAGTTGGTCTGCTATTCAGTTTGCTTCACCAGACAAAACTAATCCCAGGTTTAACTTTGTGTATAACACTTGTGAAAGAAAATGTTTGTTCTGTAATGCTGAGATGCTGTATTTTGGAGTTTAGGGGAGCTCAATACAGTGATTTCCAACTACGAGCATGCACTGCAGTTCTGATATTGCTACCTTGATTCTTTTCAAACTCCATCATTGCAGTGCTTGATCACTTCAGTTATTCATCAGTTTATCTTCTCAATACTTGAGAGGCAGGGAAATATTATCTACATTTTACAGATGAGAAAAATGAGGCACAGATTGACTTGCCCAAAGCCACAGAGAAATCTGTGGCAGGGACTCAAACTAAGCCCAGCTCTTGAGTCCCAAGCCAATAGCTTAACCAGAAGACTATCCTTCCTAAACCACACTTTGTGGTTCTTGAGACTGGTACACTAGGCTCTCCTGCCAAGATGACTCTCAATGTATCCTAAGCATAGCTGCTGTCAGCTCCCTGTTCAGCTGTGTATTCTCCAACAGCACAAGGAATATGAGTATCTCCAAATTTAACTTTCCTAGGCATAAAAAGGTGTGAACAATTAATAGGAATAGGCAAGTAAATGATGCCTTGATCTGATAAACTGCTACAGTTGCCCCTATAATGTTGAGAACCACTGTTTTAGAAAACAAGAAGATGTTTACCGTACTCATGCTGAATGTGTGGGATGAAATTCAATGTTTATAAATGCAAAGTAATGCACATTGGCAAACATAATCCCAACTATACATACAAAACGATGGGGTCTAAATTAGCTGTTACCATTCAAATAAATCTTGGCGTCATCAAAGATAGTTCTCTGAAAACATCCACTCAGTGTGTAGCAGGAGTCCCGGGGGAAAAAAAAAAAAGCTAACAGAATGTTAGGAACCATTAGGAATGTGATAGATAAGACAGCAAATGTCATAATGCCACTATATAGATCCATGATACGCCCACACCTTCAATACTGCATGCAGTTCTGGTCACTCCCATCTCAAAAAAATATTAGAATTGGAAAAGGTACAGAGAAAGGTCACAAAAATGATTAGGGGTATGGAACATCTTCCATATAAAGAAAGCTTAAAAAGACTGGGACTGTACAGCTTAGAAAAGAAACTGAGGAAAATATGAGAGGCCTGTAAAATCAATAATGGTGTGGAGAAAGTGAGTAAGGAAGTGTTATTTTACCTCTTCACATAACATGAGAATAAGGGTTCACCCAATGAAATTATTAGGCAGCAGGTTTAAAACAAAGATAAGGAAGTATTTCCTCACACAACCAACCTGTAGTACTTGCTGCCATGGCATGTGCTGAAGGCCAAAAGCCTAACTGGGTTAAAAAAAGAATTAGACAAGTTCATGGAGCATAAATCCATCAATGACTGTTAGCCAAGATGGTCAGGAATGCAACCCCATACTCTAGGTATCCCTAAATCTCTGACTGCTAGAAGCTGGGACTGGATGACAGGGGATGGATCACTAGATAAATTGCCCTGTTCTCTTCACTTCCTGTGAAGCATCTAACACTGGCCACTGTCAGAAGACAGGATACTAAGCTAGATTGATCACTGGTCTGACACAGCATGGCCGTTATGTTCTTACAAGCAGATCTTCATTCAGTAAAAACCAGGTTTGGTGATCCATCTGAAGTTTATGTGCAAACTGTTCTTTCAAGCAAAACATTGAGTCCTTCTATGAAATGTATTATTATGTGAACAATTCAGACAAGAGGCCCAATATTAAAACTGGAAATGAGGAGTCTTCTTTCAAGTGTGTGCTTGCACACACCTACAATAGTTACCAGAAGTTCAATTGCATATGTGTTTCATGCACATGTAGCTGGGGTTCTATCTTTTAAAAACATAGCCCAGAACACAAGTATCCTCATGATAGTACAGTATAGTAACTAATATTTTAACTTACTGGTCTTGGTAAGCTGTACTGATACATTTCTGGTCTATACGTTGGCACCCACTGTACTCCCCCTCTAGGTCGGGTCATGGTACCAGGAGCACTGGTCACAACTTCAGAATATGATAAGTGTTGTGCTGAACTGTGAGCATCTTGTCTGTTCTGCCCTCCACGGCCTGCAGATGCTAGACTAAATGCCTCTTCCAACAGCATATGCATCTGTTGTCTAACTTCATCAATAGAAGGCTGAGAACTTAAAGTTGATGTCTCCGAATGGCCTTTAGCCTGACAAGATCTCGTATAACTTCGAGGTTCATTGACACGGTCAACATTTGTTTCTTCTATCATTTCAGGTTCAGTCTGTTGGATAAAATAAAAGCATTATATATATATATATATACACACACACACACACACACACACACACACACACACACACACACACACTTATAAGAACAGTAGTCTGTGTTGCTTTTTTACATATTTTCTCCAACACAGATACACCAGAAGTTTCTCATGCCCATGCACAAAGTGGTATGATTCATAAGATGGTATATTTCAATTTTTATTTCAGTTGCAGCTGTAAGTGCTCAGCATTTCAGACTTCAGGGTCTGAAGTCAGGCCACCAGAAAATGAGGAACACACAGTTAGAGACCACCCATGAAAAGTTTGGTCTAAGTGACATGCCAAGCATTATATGGGAACTCTGTGGCAAAAGTAGTGATAGAATTCAGTTCTCTAGTACAGCTTTCAATGGCCTTAAGCATGGGACAATCCTTTCTCTTCCTTTAATCCTCTGCCTCATTCTCTACAGCCTTCCAGGTTCTGCAACAGAAGAGTCAGCCTCCTTCACTGCACAGTTCTGATTCATCCCCAGAGTAGGTCCATTCTGTGCACTAAATAAGGCAGAGTATTGTGGAAAAAATATTATGATCGTGTAACTAAAGACTATAAAAATGCACATGACAAGAGGCCAAATTAAGGCCTTACTTCTGGCACTTCCTAATTTTTGAGTGCTTGATTCTGCAACCATAACAACTTTCTTTTAAAATGTAGTGTGTGTGATTACTGTGAAAGTTTTAATTCTTCCTCTCGTTCATGTTTAAAGGGACATCATTAACTTTAAAAATCACATCCCTACTGGAATGTTTTTACCTTCTATTGTAAGAAGGAACACCTAAGAGATAGAGAAAAATAGCTGTATTTATCTCCATTCTCATTTCATTTATTTTATGCATAGGACATCATTTTCTCCCTTTATGGTTAGTCAATTTCCTTTGTTTGTGTAGGTCTTCCACATTCCATTCATGAAAGAAAAAATCTTTTTTGAAAAATAGGTAAATATAAGTGTAAAGCTAGAAAAACTGCCAGGGAGGCTCAGAGACAGGTGAAATTATTTAACTAATTTTTTTAAAAATAACTAGAGTTCCAGCTGACAATGTTCTTTTAATTCTTAGCATTGATGAGTCCAATGTGTATCAGAAGAGAGACTTGACCCCCAAATGTTACGATAACTATACATGCTCACTTGCGAAGGGCCTCTACTGACAAGATAGCAAATGTGGAAAATCAGAATGGGGTAGGAGATAATAGTCCTGCCCCTATAAAATCAGGACATCTGGTCACCCTACCTACAGCTCCATGTACTAAATCTTCTTGTTCATTCTTCAGAAGTGTTTTTCTAAGCATTAATGTTACCATAAGTAAACTGTAACCATACAAATTAAGCAATTACAATGTGACATATTAGAAAAGAATATTTAGAAGACACGGAGAATAGATAAGTTCTTACATTAGCATCTTGGCATCTGATTTTGCCAACATAAAAATAAGTATATTTTTAAAAAATGGTAGTGGTTATGTTTTTATTTGAACCCAACTGCTCTTTCTGATCACTGTAGAACCCAGTCAGAGAGATATTAGTTTTGTGAACTAGAGCTCCTTCCTTGTGGAAAATACCCTGCCGCAGCTTAGTTATATTAACTAATTAAGACTCTTGTGTTACCAGGACAAGTTATTCAGATGTGACTCGTGGACTGTGAATGTAGCCTCTATTTCTAAAGAACAGGAAAATACATCAGATGCATTCTGGTTATGACACTAATATGAAAGAGTTAAGTGCCTCCAATAATTTTGAAACTCTGTTACCTAGATTTTAAGCCCTTCAGAGCAGGGATGTATTTGGATGGCTACCAGTACTATGGGGCTCCAATCCCACTTGGTGCCTTTGGGTGCGCAATAACAAAACTATATAATAATAATAAATAATGTATTAGCAGTAGTTAGCCTCAAGTGCATATTATTACAGAACATTTTTAGGGCCAGTTTTGAAACATAGGTGCCTACACAGCACATTCAAAATGTGTGTTTGCAGTCACAAACAGGTAACACTATGAGGAAAATATTCAGTTATCAACATACAGTAATTGCATATAAATCCAAATTTCAGAAAGGACAAGCAGCTAAAACTTTAAAGCAGGTCAAATAGAGCTGTAGATGCTCAGAAATTCAGGCCCAAAGGGGCCAGTCCTGCAAAGACTTAAGGGCACAAGTTCAAAGTGTTAGAACAATTACCTCTTTTGAACACAAAACTGTGTATTTGATGAGCACAATTACCTGTGCAACCCCACACTTTTTTGTAAGTGTAATTTAGGTGTCTACTTTTGAAAGTATGGCACCAAATGGCAGATCTATATTAGAACAAAGAACATTACTTCATGCCAGGAAATATTTGTTAATGAATAATGCTGCAGTATTGTTTCCAAAGAAACAAAGCTATCCATTATAAAACAACTTCACATTTATTATTCCCCAAAGCCTTGCACCTGGTGTAGTCATTTATACCTGCATAAAGTGGCTGTAAACCATTACTATAATTTGGTTATATTTTCACCCACTTTCCACAGGTTTAAAATGATTGCACGAGAGCAAAGACAGTGTGGCCAGTAGGCACTCTACTTCAGAAAGTGAAGAGTTGAAATTCAGTAAATAGATATGAAACATACTGACAGCCAGAGAGCATGAAGACTGCTTAAAACAAAAATGATGTTCTTTCCTACTTTTACTGTGCTTAAAAATTTTCCTGAAAATACAACAGAAAAAAACCTCAATCATCTTAACGTCAGAACTCTCACACGTCAAATAGCTTCATCAGCTTCAGCTATGTTCTGTACGATCAGACTTTTAAAGCATATTTTAAAAATATCCATTCCAAAGTTACAACCTTGGAAAAAGCTACCATTACTAACAATTCTTAAAAGAGCACCATGAGACTATGGCATGTGAAACGAAACATCCTCCTATATACAAGGCGCGCTTCAGAATTGCTCTAGCATTTTCTATACTCAAATAAAATATGCAAGGACATTCTTATTATAGGACTCCAGTGCGTGCCATGACTTAACTATTTTGGATTCTCTTCAAATCTAAGTAAAACAAACTTATTTCTGACTAAATAACCAAACATGCATCTAGCTTTTGCAATTTGTTCTATGCTATACACAGTAGTACATATTCACAGTACAATACTTTTGCATGCAAACAGGAAAGTATCCTAGGCAGTACTGATTTTTAAACTATTTATTTAGGATGTTTCAACAGGTTTACAAATCCTTGCCATGCAAACATCAGAGACAATAATTATTATAACAGTGAACCTCTGTTTAGAGAAACACTGTACAGTAACATAATGACCTGATCTCTATTTAACAGGGTGTTACCATATTACAGAGTGAGCATCTTCACACTACCTACAGCATGTTGTTGTAGTGATTTTATTAAACTGAGTGACATCTCTGACTATACATTTAACAACCCAAGCATTTCTATCAAATATTAATATTAAAAAATTGCACAGGTACAGGTATGCTAGGGGTTAGTTTTTTGTTGGGCAGGTGAATGTACTTTAAGTATTAAAAATAACCAAGTATTTCTTTGTCCTGTTTATTTTGCTGAGTATATAACTTGTGCATTAATTTTGTCATAACCACTACTTTTTTTTAAAAAAAACCATTCCTCTAGAGTTGAACTATTTTTCTTTTTCCAATGACAGGTTAGCAGCAAATAGCAGATGAGACATTAATTCTTCATTTCCTTTTGTGTGACCATTTCTTCTAGAAAGTCCCCGGAGAACTACCAAAGGATCATTTGGGAATACATATCAAACAATTTGTGATATTTGGTAATAAATTGCACTCCAATACTCTGACTAGACACATCCACCATATATGCACAATATCTTCTCATACATCACAATTTCTCTAACGTATCTCTGTTCAACTCTATATACTTTTAAGTTGACTGGTGTGATGTACATTGTAACAGTATCTTAAAGAAATGTTCTTTTATTGTGCTACAGGACTGAGGTTGCTAGACCTCTTTTCCAGATTAAACCCAATTCCTTTGAGGTAATTTATTTATCCAAACACAGCAGGTCATATATGGAACTTTTGTTAGTAAAGATATAAATTGAGGGTGGGGGAGAGAGTTGTTTGTTTCCTAATTGAACAGATGCAATTGCTTCTTTTGAAGTTAGCTTTCTGCATACAACAGCTTTCCTAGAAAGTTGGGAAACAATGCACAGCTTGAAAGTACTGGTACCTTGAGAGAGTGAGCCACTTAAAAGTTAGTTTTAATCTCTAAATTAGAAAAGTTAAATACCTGGCCAACTGTGCGTATTCCATGGTGTGCTCAGTCTTTAAAACTCTCTGGTTTGTGATTTGGGATAAAATCTGGATTATTTGCAATGGGTGTCAATGGTGAGCAGAAAAAAATTATCTTCTCTAATTCTACCCCAAATCCATAAAGTAGCCTTTGCTAAAGGATGTGTATACATTTATAGAGGGTGGGGGGTTTTTAAAAATAAATCCATGGTGTTATAGACCGGGATGTAGGTAGTAGGGCCTATTAGTCAAAGCAGGAATCAGGTCTATTGGCAAAACAGGTCTCCAGGTTAGAAAACAAAGCCAAGGCTCAGCACCAGAGGCAACTGCCAATTACCAGAGCCAAGGGCCAAGCCAGAGTCAGAACCAGGAACTGAAGCTGAGGGTCAGAGCCAAGGTCAGATACCAAATGCCAGAGCCAAGAGTCAAGCCAGGCTCAGGGTCAGAAGTCAGAGTTGGAGCCAGTAACTTATGAGTGGAAGTGAGGTGTATGGGCAGGAACTAGAGGGGAGGCAAGGATCAAGCATGGAGTAGGAGCATAGTGGGAACAAGAGCAAAGACATGGGTGAGGCAGGAGCTTAGCAGGAATCAGGAACAGGGCTGGGTGCAGGAGTCAGGCACAAGCAGGGGCCAATGCAGCCACCACAGGAAATCACCTTGTTGCTTGGACAAACTTCCTGTATCTCCTTCTGTCTTAAATCACATGGCTGGACCAATCAGTGGAGCCAGGCAATCCTCCAATCAGGGCTCCTGTGGGTAGTGCCTTGGCTGACGCTATAGTCCTACTAGCTTCTCGGCCCATCAGGTTTCAACAGACATTGGGTGGAGGCCAGGATGTGGCAGCTGTCTGGGGATTCCCAGGCCTGGGTTCAAGACTCAGAATATCACACATGGTAGCCTAGCAATACTTACACCACCACAATCTTCTTGTTCAGTAAAGGCCCAGTGTTTGGCTGGGTTAGGGATCCCCCAATCCACTACTGCTTTGAGCTAGCTGGCTTGATCATACCCTTTAATACCTGGAGCAGCTAGTCCACCCTGTTAATGAGTGCATAAGTGATTACAAGATTGAGGCCTAAAAGTCAGTCTCCTTTAAATATAAGGATGCAATAATAGGCTCAGTCCAGATCCTCAGCTCATCTAAACTATTGACTTCAATGGAGCTATGTTAATTTACATCAGGTAAGGATGTGAGGGCTTGTCTTTACTTACCTCCGAGATTCGGCGGCAGTCAACCGGAGTTACGCAAGCTATGCAAAAAACTTGCGTAACTCCCATCGACTTCTCTGCTTCTGTTCTGCGCGCCGTCTTCACTGCACTGCGCCACTTGAGAAAGTGGTCTTAATACGTCGATTTTTGGATTGACTGAGCGGGTCTTCACTGACTGCTCAGTCGATCCAGAGACGTCAATCTGACTGCAGCAAATTTGCCACTGTCAGTGAAGACATAGCCTGAGTGAGCTCTGCTCACATTAAAGGCTGCAAGTAGTGTTCTGCTAGTTGAATGCTAGGGTCTGGTTGGGTCTGTGGGACAAGTTAGAGCAGCCAAGCGTGTTATAAATTAATAAAATTTGTTTGTCAAACAGAACACAACAATTGAGACTACTTTACACCCTGCTCATTTGCTTAATGCTTTTTTTCCCCTCCCATAAAATCAAGAGGTTTCAAAGAGAATAGACAAACTTCATTTGAATTAGTAGATCTACTGTGTTTTGAAGAATATTCTTGCAGGTACAAAAATGAAATCTGTGCCCCATTTTGCAAACTGCAACACCATAGTTCCAGAGCCAAAAGGGCCAGATTTTGAAGAGAGCTCAGTTCCTATTTAGGCACCCATGTGAAGTGGTCAAATTCCGAAAATAACTCAGCACAGAAGCCTCCAATGAGAACAATCACAGTTGCTGGGTGCTGAGCACTTTTGAAATCTAGCCACTTCCATTTTAATGCCTAAATGGCAGTTGAGAGTTTTTCCCCCCTAATGTCTGACCACATGTAGCTAGAGAAAGACAGCCCATTAAATCAGTTCACAAAGAACCATTCAGTTCCTGTACAATAGTCAAAATTTGTCATATAATGTACTTATTTTTAAATTCAGTATTAACAGAACAGAACGTAATGGTGAAAAGACAGGAACATACACTTGTTTCTAAGAGGGTCCCAGTTCCAGCCTCACTTTGCCATAGCTTGGTTCTCAGAGAAAAAAGCAATGCACTTTGGAATTAAACAATCAGTAAATAGAATCAATCCCCACAAAAACAAAAAAACAAAGTCTGATTTCTATTTTAACTGCCTCCGGTTAAAGAGACACTGCATTAGAAAATCAGTGGTATGAATATATTTCCTCACTGATTGTTCTATTTATGTAAGGGATGAACAAACAGGGAAATTCCAGTACAGTAACTAAAATATGGAGGTTTTTTGTGTATTCATACAGTTAAAAAAGGTCACAGTGCTCCCTCTTTCAAGATTAAGAGGCATAAGCCTGACCTATTTCTTCATGCCCATAAAAGTTTCAGTGACTAGAAACCCACAGGAGATCTATTAATACCTAATGCTGAAATTAATCAGGTGTCCAACTACAACCCTGTAATTAGGCACTACACTTCTAGATTCTCTTGTAAATGAAGAAAATAGTGCTAAAATATACTATAAGAATAAAGATTCCTCACTAGCCCTTAAAGTTAAAAACTGACTCAATACTAATATTAGGATAACCAGACAGAGTTTGGAGAGGGCTGTTGTGAAGGATGAACATTTATTCAAGTTTTAAAATCTAGTTGCATTGATTCATCACATATGCTTGGCTTGTATTATTTACGGTTTATTTTCATTTCAAACTGAAAAAAAATTAGCATTATAAATATTCAACGTGAACATTAAATTGTGAAGATCTGGCAAAGGTTTGTATGTCTTCTTTGGTCATAGTAGGTAGTTCAGTGTTGCCAGCTGGCCTTGTTAATTAAGTCATCATAGTTAACAGCTACAATGATACCCAGGTTGTCTGCTGGTTTGATCACTATCTGGTGGTTGGATTTCAGGGACTGTATAACTGTCCTCTTGGAGATGGAGAGATTATGGTGGATATCATGTTTGTTAAAGATTTCACAGTCAATTATTTTCTGAAGCAATCAAAGTAATGACACCATTATCAGCTTTAGCAATGGAACTCCACAGACACACACATACAAGAAACCCACAGATCACCACATTTTCCTTCACAGATCCACTAACCACCCCAAACACACCAAGAAATCTCATATTTACAGCGAGGCACTCAGGTACCACAGAATAACCTTAACACACTTAAAACTGCCTTCACTAAACAAGGACAGAGAAGCAGATTGCATCATGGGCCACCTAAATACCCCAAGAGACCATCAGAGAAGATAAAACAATTTTTATAAGGTATATGCTCTGAAGCATGAGGTTTATAAGCTGATCACTAATTCACAGTGGTTACAAAGAAACTTCTCTATAGCCAAGTTATTCTACTGTGGAGTTTTTTGCACCTTTCTCTGGTGCTGGCAGAGACAGGATATTGGATCAAACGGACTGAGCCAATAATGCAGTTCTCATGGCCAAAATCTTCAAATTTAGATACCTAAATTTAGGTATTTAAATCAATATTTTAGTGCTTGAATAAATGGCTTGATTTACAAAGGTACAGATTCTAAAGTGATGACGTCCATAGGAATAAATAGCTGGATATCTGTGACTCCGACTGAAGTTAGCACCTAAATATGGACTTAGATGTGTAACTATTGGTATAGATGGTCCCAGATCCTGTCAGCAGTTCTGGGCAGGAGTGACGCTGATGTCAAGGGGCTCAACACAGGACAGTGTTGGCCCGCACAGAATACTTTGCAGGATCTGCACCTAAATTTGGAAATGTTAATCCATGTTCCTATAGTATTTTTCAGGTTTCAGACAGAAACACAGTGTTAGAGATGTATTGCACTGTATAGCATATATGCGCTTGAGGTCTTCAGGCAAAATTAATCTTAATTACACTACTTACAGCTTTTTTTAAACACTTGCACTGCCTCCATCTGACCCCCACCATAGCTTAAATTCAACACCATACATTTCTTATTCCTGTGTTTTGAGTTAGTGACAGGAATTCATGTATGCCTGCAGAAAGGTTTCAACTACTGATATTCCAGAGCAGTGTTACTTTCAACCCTACCCAAGTCCAAGTCCATTATTACATAACACAGATCACCTACTCCAGGGCAGCTGTGAAAATTGACAAGAAAGCCGGGCAGCCAGAACCCAGGACCACATTAATTACTACAGTGGCTGTAAATTGACTTATATAGGTCAATTTAAGTTTTTTAGTATAGACACACCCTAACTAAAAATAAGGTGTGAAAAGATTAAATCTACTAGTTCTAAAATCTTGAAGGACATAGTGACTAGAAACAAGTCATTCAGTCACTAACTACAGATAACGTTTTCTTTGTTTAATGAATCTGTTACTTGTAAATGCAAAACATGTTTTGACATATTTACTTTTATATATCCAGCACATTTACATTAGATTTATTTGACTAATTGAAAACAATTTTGAAAATGCTATTTTTGTGCATTTTTAATTGAATTCCAATATCTATCCAAATACAACTTGACACAAATCACAAGTAAAACCATTGTATGGTAAATAAGAAATACATCTGTCACAGTTGCTGGGCTAGCTGCACAGCTGTCCCTTCTCAAAGTCTCCCTGACAGCACCGCACACAGGTGCCAGGACTTGGACCTTTACATCTCCTGAGGTGGAATTCCACACTTCATCCATTCTCACATCAGAACCCAGGTTACAGCCCCCCTTGGGTACTACCTGTGACTAATTCAGCAGGCCTTGCTGGGATTCTCTGACAGCATGTTGGCAGTGAGACAGAAACATTTCCTCAAAACAAAGAATGGTTTATTTTGCCCAAAAGGTACACAGTGCTTGGAGAAATAGATGTAAAATAGACAAAGAGACCTATACACATATTCCCTTACCTAAACTTAATCTCTCTACCTGCAGCTCAGACAGATCTGACTCATACAGCATCTGAGTTGGAAGGAACAGCCAACATTGCTTGCAATCTTCTTCCTGTCTCTGTGACTCAGTGTGTGACCGTCAGCCATTTCACTGACATATCCTGGCCAGCCTCTCAGCTCACTCAAAGCCAAGCCCTCTTCCTTTTATAAGGTCATTGAGCAGTTAGGTCTCCTTTTGATCCCAGGCTTAGATTTAGGAAGAGTAAAAACATCCTAGGCCTCCATGGAGTCAGCTAGGTCAATTCTCTCACCAATTGTTGGCCCAGCCATTATTACCTTAACACCTTTGAAGCTGTGTACCTGAGGCTGACCGTTGTCATTTTTTGCCTTTCCTGCTAGATCCTGTGACAATCCCTTTACATCCTCCTTTGATTTAACTATAGCCATTCAGCCAGGTAACGATACCAAACTGAACAGCAAACAGAGTTGCACAATATCTATAAAAATACAGACATGTGCCCAGTTTGGCAAAGTGTCACTCACCATTTTCTAACATAGTAAAAATTAAGAATCTGAATAAATATATGCAAAACTGTATAATTGTTTAAATAAATGTGCATGCATATAGTGCTTCCTCTTGGGAAGAAAAACAAGTATCAAATTGAGCGTAAAGGCTATATTTGGTTCTTACACTGCAAAACTATTCTTACACTGCAAAACAAGCTGCAATTAGAAAGTACATTATATGTTCTGCATTTGCTTTCAGTTATTTTGGGGCTTGAGGAGATATAATGTACCTTAATGTTATACTCATAACTGCACTCTGGCTAGCTTACCCTTTGCTTCCCCTCCCCCCTTCTCTCTCTCAAAACTGAATTAAGGATTTACTGAGCAAACTTCACGGAATGCATCTGATAAACTTACATCATATCCACTGTTGCGGATCCCACGCCTTGGTCTCTCCCGAGTAACTAGAAGATCCATCTCTGTTTCTCCTGGGCTAGGGCTGTTCAGAGACTGTCTGCTTCTGTACACAGAGTTCTTCATCTGCTGCCTGGAGAAAATCCAATGAAAAATATTAAAAATGAAGGCAAAGCACAAAAATAAGTGACAGGTATAATTCTGCAATTATAACCTTTATTCTAACATTATCTTAGTTATTACAGAAGAGCCACTTCAATAGGATACCCTTTCTATACACACACACACACAAGTGCTGGAAGCAGGCAAAAATTACAGAAGAGATCATTATATATTTTGTTTTCCTTTATTAAAATACCAAAGTAAAGAGCTAAAGGGCACAGTCACCATAAATTAGCCCAGGGGAGCTAAGCTCCAAGTGAATACCAGAATCCTTTGTGGTTTACAGTAGATAGGATTTAAAATAATTAGGTGTAACTAACGGTAGTTTGTCAGTTAAATGTGTGCTGCAGGTGCTGAGAAGCTTATATAGGTGCTCATGTATGGATTTATGTGCCTAGCTAAAGCACCTACATTTGAAACCTGTGATCTTGTGCAAATAATTTAGGGAACACAGAATACCACTAGCAAAACCAGGATTAGAACTCAGGAGAACTGAATTTTCATTGGGCCTGATCCTCAGCCACTCATCTCTTTCTAGGTGCTTGCTGCCTCTAGCAGTACATCTTGAGGATTTCCCTGAGTACAGCTATCTACATGTGGAGGAAAGCCCCATGCAGCATTTCTGTGCCACCTACTCCCAGCCCGCCAGGCATAGTTATGTTCCAGGACAGTGTTTCGTGGGCATCAGAACAGAGGTGAGTTTTGACAGATCTGAAGGAGGTTATCAGAATGAAGGAGGCTTTGCCAATCTTCATGGGGATCTCCTCCCAATAAATAAGGGACGGCATGGTAGAAAGCATGGAAGTTCTTGTGGTGAGATTTGACTAAAGGGCTAAAAAGGCTGGCATCATAGAGCTGAGGGATTTACGTCAGGCAACAGATTATAGGTAGGATAAAGATAAACTATGAATGGTCTTAAAATTTTTGGTTTAAAAATAACCATCTTGACTTAAAAATAGCTACATATGAAAAGATCAAGAAAATATCAACAAAAAGAAGAGACATGGAAAAACTTCTATTAGAAAGATTGAAAAGAATAAGACAGGGGTGTCGAACTCATTTGCTATGGCAGGCCAGATTTGAATTAAATGTATTTTAAGTGGGCCATACATATCATAAATCGAAATACTAGGCACAACCATTTTTATGTAGTATTATATTTTATTTCCTAGATATCAGCAATATAAAAACTGCAGTAAATTCACTTCTACAACTACTACTATTTTACGATTAAAAGAATCGATCAATGATTAAGAATTATAGTACTGCGCGATGCCCCAAGACCACACTGTCCCTCTCCTGCCTTTTGGAGCGCTGTGTCTGGTGCACACAGCGCTCCACGCACTGCCACCAGAGTACACAGATCTCGTGGCAGTCCGTGACACCGTGAGATCTCACGGCGTTGTACTCTCAGGCGGCAGCGCGCGCTGCCGCGAGATGTCACAGCAGCATGCGCTGCTGCCAGGGGCCGGACCAAAAATGTTGGTGGGCCATACCTGGCCCATGGTGCGGATGTTTGACACCCCTGGATTAGTACTACTTTGGATAAAGCCACACAAGAGAGTTATGTGAAACACCGACTGGCTCAGAGGCCAGTCAGGTACTGCTATTTACCTTTTCATATAATTCAATAACAAGGGGACAATCAATGAAACTAAGAGACAACACATTTAAAGGATATAGTTAATAAAAGGAGGGGGAATACACGAGGGGGAATTAATCCATAGAATCTGAATCTGAATCAAATAGATTTGCAGAATTCAAAAAGCATTGGATATTTGCATGAGTAATATGAATATCACCCAGTTACACTAGCTATGATAAAAATATTTAATATATTAACCCTGAAGTCTAAGGCTCTGATTCAACAAAGCGCTTAAGCAGATGCTTCAGTTTAAGGGGGGGATTTTCAAACACATCTATTTGGGGTTGGTCCTGCTGTGAGCAGGGGGTTGGACCAGATGACCTTCTGAGGTCCCTTCGATCCCTAATCTTCTATGATTCTATGATTTAGGGGAAGTTTCTCCCTAACACACTATTGTGCCCTAATTCCACAAGACACTTGGAATTTTCAGAAGTGCCTACGGGATTTAGAAGCACAGGCCCCACTGAAAGTCACTTGTGCTCCCTAAATCCCTTCTGAAAATTCCAAGTGCCTTGCTGAATCAGTGCTCAGTAGTGGGTTAGGAAGAAACTTTCCCTACAGAGATATTGTTACAGGGTTGTTTATTAGGGGGTTTTATCCACCTTCGTCTGAAGGCTCTGGTGCTGGACACTGCCAGAGATAGGATATGGGATCAGATGGACCCTGGATCTGATCTAGTAAGGCAAGTCTTATGTTCCTAAATTAAAGGCATTTTGAATTACATGTACTTCTTTCAAAAGGACAACAAACATTTCCTCCTACTTATATAGTTAAGGACACATTTTCTAAAAGATTCACACACAAGTGCTCTAATAAATGCACCCCTTGACCTGATTACATACCACTAAGGAAAAAATTGAGAACAGTGCATATCAGCAAGCTTTTCAGACTTGCCCTGAGATTGCCAATTAGTTGATTTAAGGAAGATTCGCTAATGAGAAGGGAGGTATCAACATTAACAACTGGCAATCACACGGTGTGTGTCTTTTGGGAAAACAACTGCAGCATTCTGAAGCATGAATTAGATGCACAGAAGACTCAGAGCAACTGAAAACATGGGGTGTCGGTTCTTGAACAAACCAAATTATTTAGTGATGGTGTTCTGTAAACAATTTTTAAAATGCTGTTTAGCACAAATCTGAACATACAAAGGTCAACCTGATTAAAGCATTTCATTTATTTTTTTCTCGTTACATTTTGCAAGTGACATACATACAATTAATATTAATAGCAGCTATACAAGTGGAACAAGAGGGAAACATGCCATTTTTTCCCCCAGGAATTCTGAAATCTTTGTCCTTTTTCCGAGGTTTACGTTATGTTATATTTAAAAATGTAAAGTGTTTTAAGATATAGGTTTTTAATTGGATATCAATATCTCAACACTAATACAAAGCAACTTTTATTAGTCTTATGCTAAATTACACTGCTTTAAGAGTGATTGTTATTATTATATAAATTAAATTATATCAGTTCATCTCACAGATAGTTGCACTACAGTGCAATATCATCTTACTATAGTCATCCAATAATGTGTCACTTTGGCTATATTATGTTCTGTTAAAAAAATGCCTGAAGATGGCAATTGTCCTGCAGCATATCAAGCTAGGTATCTACTGCAAATCTGTCATCCTAGCTGTCGGTCTGGAGACTATAAAACTGGTTGTTTGCAAGAAACAGTAAGTTTATCTGAGAGGCAAAAAACATTCCCATATTTTGAAAATGCCTGGCATCTTTATAGAAAGTTCATCAGGGAATCATCTCTTTGTTTATAGTTCCTATAGCCCAGCTCTATTCAGCAAGCATCGCTAGCGTCTGTACAATTAACATTTAATGGCTCAGTTCCAGAAGGATCATTCCTTGACAGTGCCTTGATGCAGTTTTTCGTAACAATGGACTTTGTCTAAAATAGCTTACCCATAGGCTTACACAAAACAAAAGTGTTCGAGGATCTGTCAGCATACTGGTGCATAAACAAACAAATATTAGTATATCTAACAAAGAATAGATGGTTAATATTAAAGCTTCATGCGTAATGTTTTAAACAACTCCCATACCACTTAGGGTACATAATAAACATCCAAAATATGGCTTCTTTACTGCATTGTATGTACTATACAAATTAATATTCATGTTTCTACAGGCCTCATTTATATTCTCAGGACAGACTGTGCTAATAAAAATAGGATTACTGCATAATACTAATGTCTTACCTTTTCTATGCATATTTAACAATTTATTCCTCCCTCACTGAATACCTGTTCAAGGAACTGATGCCCAAACCCTCCAGCAAGGACACCAGATGTAATTTAATCAGAATCTTCTTTCTTTGTTGACCTACCAGTACAACCCTGGGGAAAGGCTTCTCAAACTCCACCTCTCACTCTCTCCAGGCCCCCAGATAAACAAGCTCGTTTGGCTACAGCTATTGCTTTTATTCCAAGACAACCTCTTTTCGAATCCTTGTTACAATCTCTCTCACCTCTACCCAGAAAAGACAACTGTTGCCCTGTGCAATGCGACAGCATGCCTACTCTGCTGCCACTCCCTACAAGGCCAGCTCTACCGGGTGGTGAGAGGTAGGCTTGGCATGACCTCCTCTTTTTATAGGGCAAGTTAGTACAGATCAGAGCCTGCAAGTATGGCCATCCCCTGTGCAATGCGTATCGATGGGCCTCCTTGCACTCTCCTCCACTAGCACATCTCTGCACCCAAGAGAATGAACACTCCATTTGTGTATTGCCTCCAAGGACCATAAAGTGCCACACAAACATTGATTATGTCTCATAATACCCATACTTATTTTAGAGAGTAAATTATGTCAGAGATTAAATGACTTGCCCAAGATCACACAGAAATGAAGTAAAGAAAGCACCATAGGTGTGCCCATATTTACTCTTGGTCACCATTAACTGCTGAAGGAGATACTGAAATCAATGGACATCATGGTGGCGTGTTCTCATTTGCTGAGTCTAAGTTACCCATATTTTAGATACAGCTCTGGAAATAATTACAGGAGTGCCTGGAACAAAAGGGTAGACTGGAACATTGCTGCATTTTGCAGAAGATCAGAGTCAGATGCAAATTCCTGGCCCAAGTTCCTTTCTAGAATAATCAATCTAGCTCATTTTCAGTTTAGATCACTTTAAAAAATGGCTCACAAAAGAATTGAAACCATGCCGCCTTTAAGTAATTTTGTTTCCTTTCCACTTATTCTTCTGTAACCATACATTCAGAAATAATCTTGGGCAACATCAATTTTCTTCATGAAATAGGAAGCAGTGAACAGATGGAACGTTAGTGTGTAATACATATTTTTCATCATCAGTGATAGATGTTTGCACTTCAGATAAGTCTTCTGACCTATAGCCCTGGGGTAGTCCGACTTTCTAGATAGATAACTTTGTACGTAAGAAACAAAAACATCACCTGTTTTTAGGATCTGCAAATGGAGAAGATACATCTGTTTCTGGTTCCAGAACATGGTCTATTTCCTTCTGTGCTTTCTCATACATCTTTTTTCTTTCCGTAAGCCCCTTGTTGTTATCAATCTGGGGGAAATCATAGTATCCTTTCCTCTTGGCTTTCAAGCGCAGCTTGTTGCGATAGTGCTCTATATCAGACTTCTGCTTTAAGGCTTTGTTTACCTAAGAGAAGATAAATGACTTTCAGATGACTGTGCCATGCTGATGATTTCCCAGCTACATTTTAAAATTGTATTTGATGTGCAAAGCTTTGCCTTGCAGAGCGCTTCTTGCACCACACCATGACGTCTGTCAGCACAAGGGAAGTGCAAGTGACAGAGTCATTGTATTTTGTATGAATTTGTAGATGATTAAAAAGTTTTAGTCTCCTGAAACTAAGTACATCATAACAGTGATTCAATTCACAGCTACTGAAGAAGAGAGCTGATGAAGCCAGCCAACTTCCTGACCCAAACAATGTCTATTTTTAGGCAGGACTGGGGGCAGCATTGTCTATATTTGCACAAGTTTCACTTCTTCCCCAAAGTTGATTGTGTAAAAATATCTAATTTATTTGGGGTTTGTAGCTAAGAAGTCAAATTGTATAATCTCCTTAAGAACTCCAGGATATCTCTGAGCATGTCAGGGAACAGCATTTCTATGTTCCTAGGGTCTTAATCTGATGATCCACAGCCCACAGTTCCTGGAAGAAAAATAGGCATTGAATACTTGTGTATGCCATTGCTCTGGGTATATGATTGTGACCTGTTAGGGTTTAAAATACAAGCACCAAACCAGAACATGACAAATTGCCCTAATCTGGTCTCATATGGGTAGCTGGACTACACTGTCTTTTACTGAGTTGCTAACAGGCAAGGAGTTTAAAGTGTTGATTTTGTTCAATAATGAGTCAAGGACAATATTCTGGTTATCCCATACATAAATGTGCAGCATGGGGGAGCTGATAAGAAGACTTCACTCCACTACATTAGATATATAAATCTCCCCCTCCCCCACATAAAGCAGTTTGTTCTTGAAATCTAAATAAAAATATTTGTAAGATAATACAAATCTCAAAGCCAAGCTGGGGCATTTGGTCAAAGGCCCCGTTAGACCCCAGTGCAGACCCACAACATTCTATGGGGACCTCAGGGAGCAATTGTGCCTAATATGCAAGCCAGCACACAAACAGAGCATAGGCATGGCCCTGCTTTCTCCCCATCCCACTTGGAGCAGGAAGGATAATCTAGTTAGCAATAGGGCATTAGGATGGGACTTCAGAGATCTAGGTTCAATTCCCAGCTCAGACACAGACTTATTGTGTTAACCTGAACAAGCATGTCTTAATCTACCCTTTGCCTCAGTTCTCTATTTTCTAAAATGGGGTGCTGGTAGGATAGAATCCCTTATTGTTTGTCAGGTGTTCAAATACAACAGGGATGAGGACTATATAGGTACCTAGCATCTATAGGTGTGTAATGAAAGAGTGGGTCCTGTACTCTGACCAGAGTATTTGTGACAGGATTTTACATAGGCCACACAAAGGGTGAAAGGCTTCTAACATTTCTACTCTCTTTTGAATGAACCAGCTGAAGGTCCTGTCACAATGTATGCCTCCACCTGTAATCAAGAATCCAGCAGGTGAAACACTGTCAGATTACTCTTACCTCTCCATTAATGATAGCAGATTCCTGGCTCCTGTCTGATGCAGGGTGAGCAGGAGGCAATGCTACAGGTTTCATAGCAATCAGCTGTACAGATCCAGAAGATGTGTCGAAGGGATCAATGGCAGACTTGGCAATGTTCTCAAAGAGAATGCCTCCCTCCTCTTCATCACTAATGGGCACTAAAGCATATTTTTGTTTATTCAGCATATGCTCTCAATAGGTTTATTAACGGTTCATGAGAAAACTAAGTCAACGCATGCAATAGATTCATTCTGATGTACTCAATACATTAGAGAAGTAGATCATGAAGACTTCCACGCTGAAAGAACATCAGTTAGATTTTAAATGGATGAGAATCTTTCTTCTAAGGGATTGTTTCTGAACACACTCTCCCAAAAGGGGAGACTGATTTTCAAACAGTCTGCACCTATGAATTGGAAGGAAAACTAGAAAAAGAATGATGTAGCACAGATTACAGGAAAATGACAATGGCAGACAGAAAGCACACCCTTCCATATACTTTATATGAAAGAAGATTGGTGTCAAATGCCAGGACATGAAAAGAAGTATCCAGCAGAATCCCACATTGCCAATCTGAAAATAAAGCCACTGATTTTAGCAAGGACTGCAAAGACTATTTAGTACCAAAGACACCAGCTGTTAAAATGAAGCACAATGTTGAGTATGCAAGTATGCTCAAGTAAACTGCTAGTTTCCCAGCTGGTGTCATCTTTTGCTTTACAAAAATAGAACCTCCATTGATTTTGTCAAGTTTGTCAGAATGTGTGAAAGGAAAGGAAAAGGAAACACTGTCCAGGTCAATAACGGAAAGGAAAAGACTACAAATGTAAAACAACTGTCAATGTCTACAATTAAAAGGCAGTCAATCCTGTAGTTGTAAATCTCTGCTTAAATGGGGATTCTTCAAAAAAAAAAAAAAAAAAAAGAAAAAGAAAAAGAAAAAAAGAAAAAACCCACCCAATTAGGCATTCCTCCCAAATTTATTTTGGTAAGAGGGCATCACGTTATCAGTTGTTGAAGCCTACTTTATCTTTGTTTTGAAAAAGTTAACTAAAACATGAGGGCAAATTCTGCAAAGATCTCTCCTTAAATAAGTATGCTCTGAAATAATAACATGTATTCCATCTATTTGTGACAGGAGTAGAAATCAGTTTCCATTAAAGAGCAGAATGGTATGCTCCATATTACTTCCTCTGCAAATATATTCTGTTTTGATCTTTAATCGCTGCAAGAATTACAGCTGAAGGCAGCTCAGCAAGAGATAAATTGGCCCTGTTTAAACCACAAAGATGGTTTGGTAAAAATGTTTGATAGAAGTTACATGAAATATGAGCCCACTATATAAGCTTATTCATCTTTCTCTGTGTATTCACAGTAGGCTGAGTTGACATCATTTGAACTGTTGAAATACACAGGTTATATCATGCTGTCATTAAATAATATCCCTCAGGATTTGTGAAATTGTTCAAATAAAACGGTCTTCATTTTAGTCTACTGGGAACTCCTCTCAGACTTTTTAGGGGTAGCAAAACACAATGCTATGAATTCTACAGACATTTATTAGTAAATGGGGTGAAAATCTGGCCCCAATGATGCCAATGGCAAAATTCCCACTGGTTTCAATAGGGCCAGGATTTTGCAGTAGGAGTATTCAATGACCAATCTAAAGCTTACAAATCATACAGTACTACTGAAAAGGAGAACATTTAAAAATGATTATTAAGTCCAGACACTTATTTTTTCCCTAGGTATTTTTAATTGAGTTTAATGTTTGCAAAAGGCATCAGATTACACAGCTTTGGAACATGGCTTTTTTTAGCTACATAATTATGTAAATAGCTGTTTGGTCACAGGCAGTTGGAGTGCAAGCTTCCTACATGCTGCCATAACAAGGTGCCTCAGTTGTGGAGGGACTGCCTCTAGGCGATACAAAATGGGTTCGTTAGCTTTTTTTGAAGGTGGCTTTTGTGACATGGGTGGCTGTACCAAATATTGTACCAAGACCAGAGTTTTATTTTACATAAACAACTGAAAGGCTGTCAAGATGGTCATGACTGACCTGAGGTTGGATAGTATCTAACCAGTAACCAAAATGCAAAAAGATACAAAATCTGGTACTAACTCCCTCACTTGCATGTAGACCTTCTCTGCACTGGATCATAAACAGAGTTTGATAACCAAGTTTGAACTTTATTTAAACACTGTTCCAGCTAAACAAGTTTGAAACATGGATTTACTGGCCAGTGTTGACTGGACCAAACTGTTTTGAAACCATTTTCAAGAGTTAGTCCCAACTACGCTCAAATATATTTTTTGTAAATGGCTGCTTTTTAACAGTGTGGTCCAGTCTACACTGTACAGGCCAACAATGCATGGAAATGATTTAGCTGGAAATGTTAAGTTTAGTTCAGATTCAAATTTCAAACCTCGCTCAAAGCCCAGCACAAACAGGACGCCAGGTGGCAATGTCTTTTTTTTTCTAATCTTCAGTTCCAGAACGAGAATGTTTTCAAACACTCCCTGAATATTACATTGCTTGCAGACAGCGCAAGGGAGCACAACTGTGTTACTAACATGAAGTATTTCAAGAGTATTGCACTTGCTAATTAAGCTCTCAATCCTGCAACGAAGTCCATGGGGGTAAAGCCCCACACACACAGACTATGACTGGCTTCAAAATGGCTCAGCACAGGCATTCCTCTGACTGCACAGAGCTCATTGCAGGATCTGGACTAAGAGTGCTTAGTTACACACTATTTGTTTGGGTGTTGGACACATACTTATTCAATGAAAAGAGAAATGAAAGCTTAAGAGAATCAAAGGATGGCTACTCCTTTTGTTTTGTGTTAGCACAAAGCAAGAATACCATCGTCGCCTTTAAGAGTAGCAAGTACATCTTCAGCCTCTAGCATAGGGCTATTTGTATGGATAAATTAACTCTAATCAACTGGGACCAGAAACTGAATGTTTATTCCACCCTAATTTAACATTTGTCCATTAAATGTCATTTGAATCTTGAATGTGGCTTTTTCTGTTGCATTTCTTTTCGTTGCTAGGTGAATGCTAAAATGGGGATGTGACCTACAGATATTAGCAAGCTGGTGTAATTTAGATAGATAGTGACCTTTGAGCAAGCACTGTGGGCACTTCCCCTTTGTTCCCATTTGTCTCTTTCCCAGTGAATTCACAAAGAGTGCTCAGAATCTGGTTAAACGCAACTCACCGAGTCATTTTTCCCTGTTTTTCATTTCACCAAGAAAAACCAAATCATTGTCATCTTAAGGTCAACCCAAAGCTACAGGGTCTTTTTGGATTTTTTTGGTTCAGCCACTGAACAGAAAAAAATCATTTAGTTGCCTAGTTTTGCTCACTAGCTGCCTAGGTAGCTACCCATGCTGAAAAGACAAACTATAGATTCTGACTAACAAACATTATGAAAGATTAGTATCCAAGCTACTACTCTGTTTTTTCTCTACTTACACAAACAGTGAAAATGAATACTTAGACCAGCATAAGATCCCAATCTGTGGGAATCTCAAGAGTTCTCTTTTTCCCTGCAAGAATGCTCCATAAAGGGGGAAAAAGGAAGGATTGAGATACTTCCCATACAAACGGAACAGAAACTTAGAACGCAAAAAAAGTGAACCAAGAGGTAAACAGCTCTTATTGGAGGACTGTTAAATGTTTTGTTTGGTTGGGGTGTTTTGTTTTTCTTCCTCCTCCACCACATGAAGAGTTCTAATGAAGAAAAACCAAGAGAAAGAGAGCAGAAACTTTCTTCCAAAAGTCATGTCAGACAAAGATAACACATCTGGTTTAGAGTGATAGATAAAAGAATGCACTGAAGACCAGGTAGCCATATGGCAAATTGCTTGAATGAAGCGCTGTGCTGTTCTGCCCATGAAGTGGCCACAGAAGGGGCCTCAGGGAAGGAGCGGGATCTTTTGTGACCAATCTGTAGGCCTGACAAACTCCTGAATTTATCCATCAGGAAATAATGGATATGGATGCTTTGTGCCCTTTCATAGGTCACCAGACTAATCCTAAAATTTTCTTCAAAGATTAGTTTGTGTAAACATAATTTGACTGCTTCAACCACCTATGTAGTGTGCAACAAATCTTCTAGTTATGGAACATGAGGGAGGCAAGTAAATCGATTGTATTAAGTGAAAAATATGATTTTGGTGGATAGAAAATTCTGGGGCAAGCATGACAATTACCTCATGTGGGAAAAGACTGCAGATAAAGATTCTAGATGGTTAGCCCCCAAACTTATAACTCTCCAGACAATGTAACTGCTAACAGTAAAGGAATTAATAGAAAGTACAGAGAAGACGCCTCCATATATTCAAAAGGGATGGTTCGGAAGCATCAAATCATTCTACTAGTTTCCTGATGTCTCTGAATAGGAGACACGGCTTTAAGGAATTGGGAAATATAAGGGTGCTGCCAAAAAGAGCAGGAAGTGGAAGAAATGTGCCACGAAGTTTCTAACACAGACTTGGACCTCCAGTAAACCAGGACTCAGACACAATCAAAAGCCCATCTAGAAGGAACGCCAATATAGTCAATATATCTAATATCCTCCTTCACTGAGAGGCAACAAACGTGATCACTGTCCTTTTCAAAAGAAGCATGAATACCAGGATCTCCATATCCCCTGAAATGCCCAGATTAGCACACAGTTTATAGGGCTGTTTAGGAAGTCCATGAATTCTCCTGAATATTCATGCTCTAGAAGGCAAAGCCACCCAGGATGCATCTACAGCCCACAACAGCAAGTCCCAGGACCTGGACTGAGAGACTTGGGGCTTGCACTACAGCGCTAAAAATAGCTATGTAGATGTTCTGGCTCAGGTTCGAAGCCCACTCCCTCTGGAGACTTCAGAGCATGAGCTTCAGCCCAAGCCACAACATCTATAAAACTATTTTCAGCTCAGTATTGCAAGCTCATTTCTGCCAGCCCAGGCTCTGAGACTCTCTGCCATGGGCTGTCACTCATAGTGTAGACATACCTTCGGGAGCCAGGCTGAGGGCCTCATGTGCTGTTAATCGGGCAGTCTGAGGGGGTTCACGATATACTGAACTGACATCTGTAGGCGTCAGAGACTGTGTGTACCTGGGCCAATACATCTCTATTAATTGTTTGACGTCTCGGTGATTTAATTCTCATTCTCTTATGCCATCATCTATAGAAGCACGGGCTAAAAAGATGGGGTGGCAGAGGAGAACCAGCCATGAGCACTCATGCTTGAAGGTTGTGAGCTTTAAACCCTTGCTGAAGTGATTTTGCTACTGGGCAACAAAATGGTGCACTCTCTTCCCTTACTGATGACATTTTAGTGCTTGGTCACAGCCATCTAGATTACCCTTTGGCAGACCTAAACTGTGAGCAACTAGATACTCTCAGCATTGTCATGTAGCTGAAAGCTGCAGTCAGGCTCCATAAAATGGCAGATTAGGACGACATGGGAATAAATGGAAGCTGGAAGGAGAAAAGCTTAAACACATGTTAGTCTGCAGGTTTCGGCTATTCTGGTAGAATAGGTAGGCTGGCTGTATGGAACAGGGTCCTTCGCTGCTCTGGGAAGCAGAGCAATCAGCAGGAGTAGTAAAAAATGCAGCCTGGGTCAAGACCACACTAACCTAACAGAGGCCAAGCAGAAAACAGAAGTTCCATTGACACTGACAGGCTAGTAGAAAAGAAAAGATTGCTGGGCCGCAGAGAAAGCCGTGGTAAAATGGAAGACTGGACTGAGTTGCACTTGAGGGAACCAGGGGAATAGCAGGCTGGCTGTACAGCTAGACTGCTCTGCTGACTCAGTGGAGGAAAAGGCAGTGGAAGGAATAGTGAAAGAAGGGGGGGAAATGTCAGACTGTGCCATGTTGCACAAACCCACATCTGCAGGAACTAAGAGGAGAACACGATCAATGGACACAATCTTCAGCTTGCCCAGATGTAATGGTAACTGGTATCAAACACGGGGAATCTGAGCCACATGAATTCTTTTTTTAAATGTGGTTTTTGTTTCCAAACTTGTGAGAGGCAGAGAACAGAAGAGGAAGAACAGTCAAGGACACTGGCTTGTTGCTTCCAAAATGCCAGGTCCTACAACCAAATTTCTACCCGAAGCAGCTTAAGACTTGCCTGTCCAGTTTATGCTATTGGAGTCAAACCTTGCTGTCACGTTTCACCACGGTCTGGAGCACTCAGTCAGAAAACTGGCTTGAAGATTCTGCAAAGCCAGCTTCCGCTACTGAATTTCTGCCTCAGACAGCTTACGACTTGGCAGCCACATTGCTGGAGAGTGGAGGAGGCAGTGAATTTTTGTGCAGATGGGTCGTGTGCAGGAGCCCCTTTGATCTGAGCTGGGCTTCCTACACTTTCAGGTTTTCCCCTCCAGTACTAGTTCCTGCACATTCCTGTTCTCCATTGATCCTTTTCCCTACTGAGGGGGCACCAAAAAGGAGGGAAAAATATCAGGGAAAAAGCTCCTCCTCAGAGATAGAGAGGAGACCCAGAGGAACCTCCTGCTTCTTCAAGTGGAGGTGAGACACTGGGAAGTTAAGGATGGAATCTGTTCTCCCTGCTCTGTCTGCTGCTCTGCCTGCTGGCAGTACGCTGTGAAGCTGGAGAGAGGCTGGTTCTTTTAAAAGAGGGAGGAGCTTCTGTGCTTGGCAGATGAGAAGCTCATAATGGATTGAGGAGCATCAAGTGCCCATGAGGGAGAAAGAAAGGTTACTTACAGTAGTAAACATGGCTCTTTAAGAATGCTGCCTCTGCATAGTCACACTTGTGGGATGTGGCACTGATACTGCAGAGCTTCAGAAATCTGCCAGAAATACAGTGCCTACTCGGATCGTACAAGCACCCCCATCTTGTGGTACCAAACATTTAGAGCCAAGGTTATTGAGGTCTGTGTGGTCCCCAGACACACCCAGTTCCTTCTGGTGAGCCCAAGAGAGGAACTCAGAAGCAAAAAAGAAGACAGGTTGGTAATATGACTATTCTGAAGCAACATTTTCAGAGAAGCAGCCACCTTTCTTTCTTTCTCAAGATGGCCTCTGCATTTTGTGTGACTTTCACTAGCAATACAACACTCAGGAAAGTGGGTGAAGTTCTACAAAGGATGTCCCCACTTAGGCATTGGTCAGAGAGCAAAAAGTGTCCTGAGCTCTCAGTGTCCCATCTGTTGGTACCCAGGCAGCATGATTCAAACATGGAGGTAATAAGAGCTGAAATGGATGGAGACAACAGAGGGAGTAGACTGGTGTAAGAAGCCTGGAGGCATGTAGCAGGAGACAACTGGGAGTCAGGGGGACAGACTGGATGAGGAACTTGGCAAGGAGGGAGTGGAAACCAGGACTGGCTGAGCATGGAGTTTGGGGCAGGGAGCTCCGGGGAAAATGGACAAAATGGACATAATGGTTAAAGGAAACCTTCAATACATGCCTTGGATATTAGGAAAAAGTTTTTCACAAGGAGGGTGGTGAAGCACTGGAATGGGTTACCTAGGGAGGTGGTGGAATCTCCATCTTTAGAGGTTTTTAAGCTGCGGCTTGACAAAGCCCTGCCTGGGATGCTCTGAGGTTAGTCCTGCTTTGAGCAGGAAGTTGGACTAGATGACCTCCTGAGGCCCCTTCCAACTCTAATATTCTATGCCTTTTCTTTAAAATCTCCATTTAGGTGAATTTTAGCTTAACCCTTATTAGCAAGTAATGAGTTTGTGCTTTTCAAACTGCACTAGAAAACTAATAGCTGCTGTATTCTCTTGTGTATTTGACACTCTTTTCTCCTGTCCTCCAACCCCAAGCTCAACTAGTGAAATTGATGCAAGGGAAATGCCTAGGACTGAGGAAAAAAGATCTTTCTCCACTGGGGTGCAGAGCAGCCATGGAGCTAATTTGTAGCCACTATTACTGCCATGCTAAAGTTGCAGTAGCCGTTGCTGCTTGTAGGCTACTGCGCCCCCACTGGGAGGCCATTAGCCAGGTAGCAGCAAATCTACCAGCCTGTTCCTGTCCTGACAACTCTCGTGAAACAGGGAAACCACATAGCCAAGCATGCAGGCTCTTGCATGCTGGCATTGAACTACTCCTGCTGTGTCTTGGGCAGTCTGTATTTGGGGAGCAGGGCCATGATTTGCGCCTAAGTAAACTAATTCTGTTGATCAGAAATGAAATGTCACTAACAAAGAGCCTGACCGCATCCCCCTGACCTGCCAGTGCTCAGATCACACCTTTCCCGAAGGAAAGAGGGCTTTAGCAATCTTCAGAGAATGAGATCCCCCACTTCCATGGACCCTGCAGAGGGCACTCCAGCAGTCTCCAGGATGCACACATGGGAGGAGGAGGAGGGGAGTGGACAGACAGGGGCAGAAGGCACGCCCAGAGGTACACACATCATTGACCTAGTAGCTCTGTGGAGATTAGGGGAACTTTATTGGTGGACACAACCTTTTAATAGAGCTCCCTGGTGCCACTCTGACAGCACAGTTCCACAGAGGGAAAATGTTGGCGGTCATATGTCTGGCATGGAGATACTGGGCCTCCCATTCAACACCTGCAACCCTGCAGAATTTGGGGGCCAACCCTACAGTGTTTTTTTTAAGGGGGAACTATTCCCCTTCTGATAGAACAATTGGAGACAGATGCCCAGGAAGAAAATCTTTCTGAGACTCCTTCCTTAGGAGGGAAAAATCATGCTCTAAAATGCCAAGTTTGGGTTATGTGATATTACAGGCATATTATCTTTGCAATTTAAAAAAACAAAGCAATGAGCCATTCAATTCTTTATGTAATGTTTGTGTCGTATTTCAGACATTGCTGTCATCTGTAGTAGTTTTTTTATTGCAGGGCTTTATCTTTATCCAAGGTAATTAGCATAGAGATAATGTTTCAGCTATTTGTCCTTCCAGTTTAACAAAAGGGCCATTTTTCTTTTAGGTGTTTGTTAGACTGCTCCAGCTATTCAGCATGATTGTAGCCTGACATCACTAATGTCCATGTTAGGAAAAGGAGCAGCATATTTTTTCCCTTGAAAATCAGCATCTTAAAATTGGAATGAATCCTTTGCTAGTCACATAGTTGATTTGGGGATTCCAAGCTAGTTACCATAGTTACAAACCAATTTTGGATTCTGTTCCTCATTGAAACCCAGTTGCAGGGAAATGACAGCATTGGGTGTTTATTTAATAGATAAACTCTACTTGGCTTCTTTCAAAATCTACCCATAACTCATGCCTACAGCATTTTAACACTGCAGGTGAACAAAGAGCAATTATAAAATCAGGATATATAAAAAGTCTTGATTGAAGGAGCTAATATTATGGAGGCTTCAGCAGGGACTCTATAGCTGAGGTTGCATTGCAATTTCTACAGATAATTGGGCTAAAATCCCTCTGTTTTGGACTTTAATGATCAAACTCAACTTTTTGTAGGAAAAGTGATTTTTTTCAGTCACTCTTTTCAGTCAAAGATTTATTAATCTTTGATGAGGAATTATTTTTAAAAAGACCCTTTTTGAAATATTGAACTGTATTCTATTTACTTATAACTTAAAAAAATGTTGCCCAGGCTTCACACTTCACCCAGCAACTCATATTTACAATTTCTTGGGCATAGTCTAGCTTTTGGAACTGTAAATAACATTTAATAGCTTTTGTTCTAATTTGTCACAGCTGAATTAGTAAATGTGACACTCCCTACAGATCAGGAGACTTAAGACAATATATATATTGTGCCTATATATTTTCATGGGAGGAATAAGCATTGGGAAGTTAACCCACAGGAATGAGTGAGCACAGTTATGAGGGGTGTGAGTGCAGGAGAAGACAGGGGAATAGTATTACTTCCCAGCCTTCTCTACCAGAGAGACTGGTTATGGATTGGGGAGAGGTAGGGAGCGAATCCCTAGAAAGACTGCACCAAGAGCAGCTGAGAGGGTGTCATTGCTGGATTCGGGATTTTATTAGTAAAATCACAGCTTTGTCAGCAGAAGATAATATAAACAGCATGAACATGTACCACAAAGAAAACGAATGGGTTATGTACACCAATTTCTAACATGCAACATAAAGTCATTTTAAAAGAGAACATTTCAATTGTATCAACGCTATATTCCCTGTAGAACGTACTGTCTGCTACTAAATATACAAAAATTGCAGAAGGAATAAAAATGCAGTGCAGTTTTACCATACAGAACGTACGGTTTGTTGTTCTACGTATCTGTGTATATTGTATTATGTTTTTGTTAAACAGGTGGTGTTTAAGCCACACCACATTTTCTATCAGATGTAAGGATCACCACAGGGAAGATGTTATGATTGTATGCCATTTGTATCATAAGTATCAAAGAGATTACACGACTGATTTACTAAAGTAGGAAGGGGTTAGAGATTTGTATTAAAATTTTTTGTTTGCTTCAACTTCCCATTCCCTCCCTGCAATGTCTTCAACAAGGCAGGAATTATCTTCTTGTGCCTTTGACAGAACCTTAGCAGGTCATGTGTACTTTAATTCTCCCGCTTTAGGAAGCAATCATTACTTCTCATCCGCAGTCTGGCTTCACAAGGCTGCTAACACAGGGCTAAAACTCAAGAGGAAGAAGTAAACAAACAAGCAAAAAGAAAAGCAAGAAGAAAAGGGAATTAAAATCAAACACTATCATTAGATACACCTTATACACTTCAAATCACAAGATCATCATCATCATCATCAAAGGATTGGTAAACAAAGTCTAGTGCAGCATCAGACTCTTAGTACCGGGAAGAGCTGTCACTAAGGCCATTAGCAAGAAGACTGCAAAAAGGGGGAGGATAATAGAGAGCATCGAAGCCTCACACCTTTTAAAAACAAATATTGTTACCCAATTAATGCACTTCATCAGATCTGGGCCAGCTGAGAGGCAGCAGCAATTGAAATGAGTGTCCTAGGGCATAGACAGAGAAGCAGCAAACCTAATCTATGCTACCGAAAAGCAGTACGTGTTATTTCATTGGTTTGCTGCTAAAATCAGTGAAAGCTTATGATGGCCCATAAAACTGAGCAAACATCAAACTGTTCCATGTCAGATTTAGGGAAGGAACAGCATATCTCAGCTCAGAAGAAAAAGAGAAGTTATGAACAAGAATAGATGCATGAATGATTAGTAAGTAAAGGGGGAGGGGAATTTCAATATGGCATGTCTGTGTGTTGGTATCTCTATGGGAGTAACTGCAGGCATACAGTAGGTCTTCCATCAGGAAATACTTCTCACCATTTCTCTTTCTTCCCTCATCTTTTGTCATTTTCTGCTGTACCATTACTTTCTGTGGAGAGCTTCTGCCTGAACTGGGCTTTCCTGATTCGTTGCTGATGACAGAACCATTCTGACTTGGCGACCTGCTGTAAGTAACCATAGCAACAAGGAAGACTGTAAGTTTCATCTGTATAAACCTCATTTCAAGGTTATTTCATTAGCACAGTTTGCATCATTGGCTTTTCAAGTCTGATTTTGTACACAAAAGAGATAGGAAATAAGCTGTACAACAGAAACACAATGAAAGTAGAGATGCACCTAAAATATTAAAATTTACTTTTATGTAGGCTCAGTCCTGAGGAGGATTTCAATGAAATCACAACTGATTATTTCTCCTGCACAAACCCACAAAGACAAAGGAAAATAATGCAAAAGGTAAAAGACATCATTTGTTTGGTGTTCTTTAAGCAGTTCAAATAAAGCAGACTATTTTAATGCCGATTATTTCACGAACATGGCTAAGTAGATTCACTGCAAACACTTTCCCCCTATTTAGTCTGTATCTGAGTTCACAGGTTTTCTCAGACTAAAATTGCTTCCTTATTCCCAGTTTCTTAATTGTGGTACCAGCTCTTTATTCAGCGTTCCTAACTCAGTAGTTTGAGTGCATGCTTTGCATGTATGAAGCTCTGGGTTCAATCCCCTACATCTCCGGTTTGTCCTGCTCTGAGCAGGGGGTTGGACTCGATGATCTCTCGAGGTCCCTTCCAACTCTAATATTCTATGATCTAAAATTATTTAAAAATACATCAGTGTAAGATTAGATGTTTAGAAAATTTATCATATTAAATTTGTGTCATATTCAATCACATTACTAATTATTTAATTCTTTATTAAAGAAATTACTAAATAAGGAGCTGAGGTTGGACTGGTTGCACATGACAAAATAAGTTTTGGGTCACCCCAACTGACACATCCCCATAACTGTCATACTCTTCTGACACTCCCTGACCCAAAACTTTATTCCTGTCACGTTCCCACTTTCATATTGTACACTGGACTTGACTAAGAAACTGGGTTTTGACTGGCTGTTTTTACCAAAACGCATCTTGGATCACCCCTAGTGACATAGCCCTGTACCCATCAGCTTGTTCTGAATGATCTAAAATAATTCTCTCCCCTAACCAAAGCTTTGTTCCTGCATGTTGTGCTGCCAAATAGCACCTCCCCTCTTCCATTGTGAATGTGGAGTTTGAATAAGGAGCTGGGGTTTGACAGGCTGTATGTGATAAAATAAGTCTCAGATCATCCCAGGTGACCTGTCCCAACAACTGTTAAACTGTTCTGATGTACCTGAAGCATGGAACTCCCTGACTTGAAACTTATTCTTTGTGAAAAATTGTGGCCCATGTCACAAGCCCCCTTCTCCCCTCCCCATAGCCCCAAAAACATAGACACACTTTAGCAAGGCAACAGGAGCAGCCAACAGGGGTATGTTTTGGAGTGTGATGCTATGGATCCTATGCTTGCAGATAGAAAGACTTGGTGACAGGTGTTGTATTTGTTTCCAGCTGTTGGTTGGTTGTTCTGCATGCGTGTTGTGTAGCTGAGCTTTAGACTCCTGAACTGGCCAGGTGAGAAAGGTCTGTTTTGTCTCTCCAAAAGGACCTTGTTGCTTCGACCCTGTGGGCTTTGAACTGAACCAGTGCTTGACATCTGAATGGTTATTCCCTCCCTGTTTGTGAGGAAGGGGGCTGAGCAGTGAGGCTTATTATATTAGTCAATTGCCAGGTGAACAGGAGCAGCAAACTGGTTGAGTTTCAGTCAGAGTTTAGAGAGGAAGTCTGATTCCTGTTTTAGTTATGTCTCTACACCAGGTAGCAGATGCAGATGATGAAAGAACAATTGCTGTGACCTGAACTATGTTTTCCTTTCTGTGGGAAGACTGAATAGATTTCTAGTGTGTGACATGCAAGGTGGTGGCCCTACTGGAGAAGAAGATACATAAACTGGAAGCACAAGTTGCAACATTGTGCAGCATCTGAGAATCCAAAGACTTGGACTACCAGACTCAGAAATCATTCCCACAGATGCCACAAGGGGACATATCATCAAAAAGGGAACAGGAGAGAGCAGAAACCAAAGTGGACAGGCAATTTGTAACCAGGAGGGGAAAGAGACACAGGATGCATTCAACTCAATTTGAAGGATCAAAACATTTTCAGATACTCAGCAAGTCAACTACAGGACACCTTGTCTCTGTAGGTATGAAACAGAAAGCTATAGAAATCCCCTGAGGGGGATTTTTGCAGTATGAAATAAGCAGCAACCAAGAGAATTTCTTCAAACCTCCTAAGAATGCAAACAATCATCACTAGTGGCTCCATATTAAGAAGAGTCAACAGAAAGTTCAGCAAGGGACACAAAGCTAATAGGATGGTGTGTTGTCTCCCTGGACTGAGGATATGTTTTGTAACGATGGGACTAGACAGGATTATGAAGTTGTCTGACAAGTCTCCACTGATGATAATATGGCATCACATGAAACTACACAGATGATAGAAAATTAAAGCGCCTTGGAAGTGAGAGGAAGAAAAGAGAAGTTCAAGTGATCTTCTCAGAGATTCTACTGGTCTAATAAGCAGGTAAGGCAGAAGGCAGAAGATACTGGAGATGAACTGTTGGCTGCATGACGTGTGTGAGGCAGAAGGTTTTGCTTTAGTTGAACACTGGATCACATGTCAGTGGAAGAAGAGGCTGTGCAAATGGGATGGCCTGCATCTCACAGGTAGGGGCTAACCTTCTTGATTGGAGACTAGATAGAACAGCTAGGAAGGCATTAAACTACCAACTCAAGGGGAGGGTGCTAAGAAGGCATCTCAAACTCAAGATGCCATGAACTAATCAAACTGATGTGGCAAAGAATGAGCAGAGAATACATTTTTCAACTGCTTATATACCACTGTGAGAAGTCTAGATAGCAAGTAAGAATTGGAAATTTTCATCTATGAGGAAAAAAAATGATATAACTGGTCTACTGAAACCTGGTGGGACAATTCACATGGTTGGTTATAACCTGTATAGGAAGAATAGAGTGGGTAAAAAAGGTGTGTATGGGAAGGTGGCATTGTACATTTATAGACACCTGCTTGACAGTTATTGATAACTCAGAACCACAAGATCATAAATCCATCTGAATCAATGTGCTAACTAACAAAGCAAAGGACAGGGTTCGGTAGGGGTCTGTTACAGGCCACTGAATCAAGCCAGAGACCATGTAGAGTTATTCCTTAAGAACCTGTCTGTGATGTGTTGACAGAAATGTTACTGTTATTGGGGGGAGGCAGGAGTTCAGTTTGGGAGACATATGCTGGAGGTCTACTGTAGCCAGTAATAAAACATCATTCCACTTATTACAAGTTATAGATGATCATTTTCTAACACTGAAGGTACTGCACCCAACATAAAGTAACCATTTTGGTCCTCATTATGACAGATAAGGATGTATTAATCACTGAATTGGATGTTGGTAAACAAGTGATTACATTCAATCTGGGCAAACAGAGGACAGGACCAACCAGTAACTAGATACTTGGTGCTTCAGGAGGGCTAATTTCTCAAAATTGAGGAAAATTATGAATGAAATTGACTGGGGGTGGTGAAGAGATTTAGACAGAAAAAAATTGAATGAAAAAAGGGAGTTGCTAAAGAAGAGTTTATTAAATGAACAAAAAAGCACAATTCCACAATCAAGCAAAACATCCATGTTGCATAAAAGTCCATCCTAGTTCAGTGTGGAAGTGGAGGCAGCAATTAGAAATAAAAAACCAATATAGGAGAAAAGAGGAAATAGATAGCAATCAGCATAAATTATAAGTTACGAAGTGTAGAAAATCAATATGGGTATCTAAAGACATAAGGGAAAATCTCTGTCTGGCAGAGCTAAGGACAATAAGGAGTTTTTAAAGAATAGTAAGAACTAAAGAAATACTAGCAGTGGCATACGTCTATAGGCAGGTTACTAGATGGAGATGGGAAAATGCTTAATAGTGATGCAGAAATTATTCAATAAATATTTCTGTTCTGTATTTGTATCACATGAGGCTGACATACTACTTTCCAGCCCAACAGCTGGCCCTAATAATATGCACCCAAGTGTACTAAGAGTTGGCTAAGGATGTTAGGCATCAGGGCCTGCAGCAGAGACAGTCTCCAGACAACCTAACGAGCACAGCTGGCCTGTAGTAGGCAACCTAATTGGCTGCACCTCCTGATTTGTTGGCACAGTCAGTGGACCAGCTCTTAGAGCCAGCAGCAGCAGTTCAGCGGCTGCTCAAAGCATTCGCCAATGGCTGCACCTACTTGTTCCCAGCCTTGCACCCGGACGCAGCCTCGCTCCTGCCTTGCCTCGCTCCCAGATACCTAGTTCTCACCCTCAGCTCCAATTCCCAACTTCTTCTCTGACCCTTGGCTCTGGCATCTAGCCTCTGACCCTGGGCTATTGACCCTGTTGACAATTGCCCACATCTCAGTCACTGGAGAGCTGTGGCCACCATTGTTAATTTTTAATGAATATTTGAATCCTGAGAAATTACAGAAGACTGAAAGAGAACTCATATTGTGCCAATATTCAAAAAGTGGAAGCGGTATGATCTAGGTCAGTGGTTTTCAACCTGTGGTCCACAGATCCCTGGGGGACCGTAGGCTATGTCTAAGATTTCCATTTGAACAGCTCCATTTGAAATCTTTTAGGGGTCTGCAAATGACAAAAAGTTGAAAACCACTGACCTAGTGAACTATAGGCCGGTTAGCCTGACATCAATCCCAGGCAACATAGTGGACGAACTGATATGGGCTTCAGTTACAAATGAGTTACGATAGGAATATAATTAATTTCCTCATTGACGCTAAGCTCTTACATAGCAAGAGGTGTGAGTAATGCCTTCTGCTGACTCTGGTTGGGTAGAAGACTCCATCCCATTCTAGCAGAAAATCACGTGGCCTTAGTTATTCATGCTTTCATCATCTCTCATCTGCACTGCAGCAATGCAATATACCTAGGCATGAAGCCTTCAGCATTTAGGAAACTCCAAGTAATATAGAACACTGCAGAACATCTCCTCCGCCATGCAGGCTTCCACTGACACTTCACTCCCGTCCTCCACTCCCTACACTGGCTTCCCATAGAATTTTGAATTGAATTCAAGGTTTTGGTCCCTATCTTGAAGGTGCTTAATGGCCTGGGCCCAGGATATCTAAAAGACTTCCTAAGCTCCAGAACAAAGACTGTGTGTAGTTAATAACTCTGCTCCTTAGACACAATGGAACTCTCTACAATAAGGTAAAGCTTGTCTGTACAGTTGAAAGAACTTTCTTGGGGGCCAGTCCCTGACTGTAAAATGAACTTTCCCATCACAAACCTTACCACCTTCTGCTCCAAGGCTCTTTTCTTTGCCTTCTAACACATAGCAACTTGTGTTTTTTTTTTATTATTTAAATATAAATCTAAAACCTGCAAAAACAAGACACTCCTCTGCATATGTTTCTGTCCCTGGGGAGAGGATGAGAGAACAAACACCATATGACAGATGTGTAGTCACATTGTTTAATGCACTACTGGAAAGCAATCAGTTACTGTAGCATGATAAAAGAACCTCTATAGAATAAATACAATATACTATGACTAACTACCACATGACATTTAAAAATACATCAATGCAAGATTAGTTTTAGAAATTTCATCACATTATCACATTCAGTCATCAAAAACTTAAATTACTAATTTATCTATTAAATAATCAAACGGGTAAATATTGCTTTTTGGTTGATTTTTACATACATATTGTATGTTTACTAAAAAAAACAAAAACACAAAATAGGAGTTGGATAATATATTATCCGACCAGAAATGAAGGTTCACCTCTGGGAGTGGTATATCCTCATCTCTTCATAACAAAAAAATCAGTCACAGGCATGTATCATTTGGGATGACCCAATATGTATTTTGTCACAGACAACCAGTCAAATCCCTACTCCTTATTCAGACCCCATGTACAAGATGGAAGTGGGGTGAGGGTGTACTGGGGCAGCTTTTTGCACAAGAACAAAGCTTTGGGCTATTTCAGCTCCTTCAGAACAGTATGATGGTCACAGGGATGTGTCACTTGGGGTAACTTATTTTGTTATGTACAGCCGGTCAAAACCCAGCTCCTTAATTAAAAAACTAAGTAATTAGTAATTTATCACATTCCGTCATATTGATCTGATAAAGTTTAATCTTACATTAATGCATTTTAAAATAATTTTGGCCTTTGAATAATGAACCAGGAATAAGGTACCCAGTTCAGCCTTGTTTTTGACAGCCATAATTCAGACCCACACCTACTCTCTCTCTCCTTTTCTCCCTCTGAACATCACACTATCAAGCCAGTGCCACTTTTTGCGGGCACTCCCAGTGAAACATCATTTACACGGCCATCATGTTTGTTGTCATTGTCTGAATTGCTTAATATATTGAAGCTGCTATCGCCACAACCATGGACATGAGTTGGAATCAGAGGTGTTGAGAAGGGGCAGTCTCAGAAAACATTCTCCTTACAGAGGGCAAAAGAAGGCAGAATAAGTCTGATGCACTCTAACAATTTGGGGATCTGTCCTCATGCAGAATTCATAAGTTGTGCAATTCTGAACTCTCTGTATCTCTATCAAACTGCAAACTTCATTTTGAAGGTGGGGGGCTTGTTGTGTTCTCTGTGGTCTCTGCCTCCATGCTGGACCAAGATTTCAAAGTGTAATGATAAAGGGCTGACCATAGCTGATAGTCTTTAACAATCAGCACCCAAATGGGCCTTGCCTGGGGAGAACAAGAGAGTAACTGCATCCTAAGGAAAAACTGTTCTTTACAACTTCCCTCAGCAGGCAGCTGGTGGATTTGGATAGAGTGGAAATTCCCTAAGCAGGATAAAGACAGGTGACTAAGTAGGAGTCTTAAAAAGGACTCACAGGGAGGAAATATACAGGCAGTTAGGGCAGGAGAAGGGAAGGGTACAGGCCAGCCAAGATTTGAAGGAACCATGCTGCCAGTGGGAAGGGGGTAGGCTCTGGAGAAACAAATAAGGGCAGCTGTCCTTGCAGGATGGCTTCTGCCACCACAGAGCTTCTAAGAGCTCCTCTTTTTAAAAAGAAACATGTTTATTGAGCCAAAATTTCAAAGTTTCTTTCAAAGTTCAATTATAACCACAAAGTGTCTGTTCTGATCAGATAACTGCCACCTCATGAAAATCTGATACAACATGACCTTGCCAGGTTGTGAATTGGCCTGGAATGAAATTGCAAGTATCTCACAGATGGTCATGGAATATTTTTCATTTTCACAAGCCACTGAACACAGTTCCCTTGCCACCTGCTAGAGATCACAAAGAGCCAAATCCTGCTCACCTTACTTATACAAGTAACCCACTGAAGTCAATAGGCCTACCTGAGTAAAATGAGCTACAGTTGCCCAGAAAGGCATTACAACAGTACTGTATATTAACCCACCTAACAGTGGGAACCGTTTTCCAGTGAATTCCTGAACCAGTAAAAAAGTTTGGTGATGAGAATTTGTTTAGGAATGCAGAGATCAATTACCAAAGGATTTTGGAGAGACGCAAGGTGAGTGATGGAATAGCGTCTATTGGACCAATATCTGTTGCTGAGAGAGACAAGCTTTCAAGCTTACAGAGCTCTTCTTCAAGAGGATTTTGCATATGTCCAAAGCAATTATTGGAGGGTTTTTTTATATTAATGGGGAGAGCTAAACTCTGTGTGTGTTTACACATGGGTGAGAGTCAGGAATCAAAGAGGCTTGAAAAACATCTTTAAATAACAGCCCCTGACAAGACTTATCTTTTAGGAGCATAGCACCAGCAGTTACAGCTGTTACAGTGATAATCTCCTAGGTGGCATTGTGTCAGATAATTGAAGACTTTAAAAAGGACAAGTACCATTCATTTCATATTAGCTGGATAACCTGACTCCTGTGCTCTGCAACAAACACTGTGATCTGTACACAGCATACCTCATACATCACTGACTCTAAAAGCCGTAAGGATCTTAGACAAGAAGAGCAAACTAATCCTAGAAACCAAGAAGGGCTTTTTTTTAAACCTAGTTTTACCGGTTTACCTATGTATACTATCTCTGAATAGCCTCCTCCAAGATAATCTATTATGTAAGAGACAATTACCAAAGTGATTATGTTAACAAACCCCTTTATCTGTATGTAGAAGTCAGAAACTTCTACGTTTTCTAATCATACTGAGTTTTCTAGGTATTTCTGAAGAAGCAAATCTGGTAGAGTTCATTGGCAAGTATAAAATAAAATGAATAATCTGCAATTTACTTTCCTACAAAGGTTCTCTGCACTATCCAAATAGCCTCCCTTTGAACAAACAGCCTAAAAAGCAAGAATTTTATAACTTCAGTGAAACGGACATTAATGATAGTCTTTATTCTCATTGCTAAAATAACAGATCTATATTTACTCTATTCCCTTCAGTAGAAAATTTCAATATAAAAAATTCTCATGTTCTTCAGTTGTAAAATGAATTTAAGTGACCCCATTCATTCACTATGAAGGAATCTGAGAAATACCTAATTTCTACATAGCTTCTCAAGCATCCCAATCCACTGGATTCGAGCACTGGATTCTCATGATCTTGTTGCATGTGCTCTGGACTCTGATACATGATAATATTATTTAGGCATTATTTGGTTTTCTGTTCAGCCTTTATTAAAGAGAGGGGGAAAGATCCTTAGATGATATAAATTGTCAATGTAGCTATGCCAATTTACATCAACTGAGCATCTGTCCCACTATCCATTTGCCAAATTCAGAGGCAGGTTCAGATGGAGCCTTTCCAAACTTCAGATCCAGGGCTTTGGTTCAGACCCATCCCTAGCACATCACTAGTTTGTATGTTGTCAATTTTCAACTCATCTCTAACTAGTTACACATGTAAAAATGTCTGCTAAAGCTTCACTTCATATTATCCTGTGTTCTTTAGCAATCTTACATATATGGTGCAAAATATTACCATGTGGCAGGCATTTCTGCAGAGGAACCATATGCTGCGGACACAGCATGGGTGCAACCCTCACTGTTGTTTCGTCAACAGCCAGCAGCATCCAGCCCATTCCAGACCTCCACTGAAGTTTGTCAGTACATACCTTTTTCTTGTTTCATTGGACTTGGCAGTTTTAATGGTGCTCCCATCCTGAGCAATTTCTCTCTCCTGGGAGGCAGGAGCATCTCTAACTGGAAGTGGTAGCACTACAGTTTCCTGAGTCACAGGTAAAACCTCATCTTCAGCTCCCTGCTGACCTAAATGTTGCTTGGCATAGTCAAAACCTTGTACTGGCTGCAGAGAGGGAAAAAACAAAAGCCATGGAATTCCAACATGCATTATATGTTAATACAATACCTTTTGCTATTATCTATTAATGTCTTTAATTATATGTGCTACAGTTAAAAGTTACTATAACCGTAATTTAGATAATTGGCAGTGATGCAGCATTCTCATCAGTCTTTTATTCAATATGTTTTAAACAATTAATGGATATAAAATTATCCTTGTTTTTAGTAAGATGATTGAGAAGTCAGAACTGAATGTAAAAAAGAAAAAAGGTTGAGAGGAAAAAGCCTAACAAATATAACAGAGGTTTCATTTCCATTATAGATTGAATTATGTTACCAAAATAGAGATGTCATTTTTTTCTTGCATACATGTGGCTGTGACAGAATGCTATAAACATAATGAAAGTACATGAGATGGTGGTGCTTTTTTTGTTCCCTGAGCAATTCAATTTTATGCTTACTGTACCACCAAAATGCACCCAGTAACATTCCAGTAAATAACATGTCAAAATTATAAGCCAATGGTTTGAAAAAGCTTTTTTAGGCTCTTGTGACATTACTGAACATTTGAGTTACACTGGAAAAATACCATCCAGATTTGAACTTACAGATAGGCCACAATAGTCAGTTATCTGCAGTACCTTCTACTTTGTATAAACATTTGCTGTACTGAACAACATTTGATCTTGGAACTCAGCTCTGTAAAAGCCCCCAGGAGCAGATGGCTTTACCCCAAAGACAATTGGCAAGACTATTTGTTAACAGGACTTACTCTGCACTGCAAGGAAAAAGATACCATATGACAACATTTCTGAGAAAGATCTAATGAGTGGAATTTGGGTGAAGCTTTTAAAATTATATTTGAACATGGTTGCTCAGGTAATTTCTTACATTGGCTGGATGAGAATAGAAGGAATGGTATGGGTTGCTGCTGACATTTGTTTCTTTGGAATTAGAGCTGGCTTGAAAATGGAAATCCCTTCATGTGAAAAATTTCACATTTTTGAAATTTTTTATCCTAAATCAGTACAAAAAAATTTGTTTTTAAATGTAAAATTTTTCCACAGGAAAGGATTTTCAGGAAGATTCCATTTGGGGAGAACTGAAACAATTTTTCATCCTTCCAGCTCCCCACCAGAAGGCTCTTGTAAATTTCACTTTCTCCTGTTGGAGGATGAGTGCCTAGGCTCTCTGCCTTCCTCCCAGACTGGCTGCAACTTCCCAAATGCATGCGTGGAAGCCATTTCAATTTTCCCAATGAAAAAAAAATATTTGATAGCAAAATTCAAGTTTTCCCATAGAAAATTTTGATTTTGTGAAAAGGGTACTTTGGTCAGAAAATTATTGCTGGAAGATTCCTGGCCATTTCTATTTGAAATGGTGATGTAAAAGCTGATAAAAACCAGAATGACCATGTACACTCTGCTTCGGCTGATTTGATGTTTTTTTCTTTTATGTTCTCTATAAATGAATGGTGGCTCTCTCTCAGGGGCTGCAGTATTTGTTTTTGCTTGAGGGACTTAATCTGTGGATTTTATCTATATTTATCTACTAACTTATTCTTCCTTCATTTTTTTTTTTTTTTAAAAGAGAAAGAAAAGGTGACAGACTGAAAAATAAGATTATGGCCTTTAAAGACATGCTATGAATTAGAACGGAAGAGATGCAGAAAAATAAGTTGGTATCTGCCAAAAAACTATAAACAAACATAGCATTTAAAGATTATTAAAACAAATTCCCATCCATTTATTTACTCACTGCTCCAACGCTCTCATATTCCTCGGTTTACACTTTTTATTTTGAAACTAATAAGTCATTTGAAACAAATGATAATGGTGCCTTTTCTCTGAAGCTCAGCACATATGTTGCCAGCTGTTAAATCAATCAAGACTAGCAACAGGATTTAAAATAACTCCCAAGAAAGATGCTATAAACTACACTGTTTATGAGCAGCTAATCTTTTCTAACTTCATTTATTTATTTATTCATCCTTTAATAAATTACAGTTAAAGGGCAGTTCCTATATTACCATGCTGAAGCGGCAATTCTGCTTTTTCAGCCAATGCCAGTGTAACTGGCTGGTTGCCTGGAAAGAGCCCCCTCATGGCTAGGGGGTGGCTCTGCAGGTAAACTGCCCTAGTTTCCCTCTCAATTCACACAGTCCGTATTATTTTAAAGCATTCCCCTTCTGGGTGGGGTCCACTTTATTTAGTCCATACACACATGAATACTCCACGCTAGCTTCACCCAGCCGGCCACTGGTTCCACAGTTCAAACAAACAGTTTTCTCCCCTTGCATCAGGAGTCCCCAAGCCCTCCTTCCTGGAGCTGGGTTATAATCCCAATGGTCTTGCTTCCTGGGAACCAAGAGTCCTTGGCCCTCCTTCTCACAGCTGGGTTCAGTTCAGTCTCTCTCACTCCTTGCAGAAGCCAATCTTGCTTCCTGAGGCTGCTTCCTCAAGCCAGCTACAGCTTCCCAGACTTCCAGCTCTCCCTCAGCTATCTCCCTTATAAAAGGCCTGACTGAACATCATGTGACCAGTGGTCAGGTGACCCATTTTCCCCAGTGGAGAAGTGAGTTTGTCACAGGTGGACTGAATACCATCTCACCTCAATGGGTCAACCACACATTGATGTCTTGCCTATAGAATGATATTTAATGCTAAGATTTCATTACCCTTCTATCCTTTGTTCATTAATTTAATTCCATCCACACAGGAAGGATTCTGTCAAATGATGTAATAGGCAGCTTTATCTAAAGAACTGTCATGCCCCCTTGTTAACAGTAGCAATAGGACTGCAGCAATGAATAGGCAGCTCCACTCTGCTAGTTTTCCTTGACATAAGGCTTTTGAAATCACAGCACACCATTAAAAAACAAAATAACTGAGTACCAAGGAAGGTTTCCTCACAGAATTTGAATTTCCTTTGTTTTTAAACACAGAACATCCAAAGGTACCAGAAACCTTGGCTCTGATAAACAGATTTCAAACATAAAATATACAGAAGTGAGATTTCAAAACTGTTCCTTAAACTGGAAATATCTACTGCAACTCCATTTTTAAAGAGATTTTGGCCTAGAAGGTTTGCAGTAATCAAGTGATTTCAAGCACTTTTGTAACGAATGGAATTATACATATTCACTTTAAAATGTACTATACACCTGTTACCATCAACCATTTGCATTGACAAGATTTACATTTAATGATTCTGTAACAATGATACATTATCATTATTATTGTGATTATTGTTATGCCTGATAGGCTCAAACTCCAAGTAAGTAAGATGAAAATATATTGTTCTTCTTGGGATAATTTTATTTCATTATCTTCCAAAAATATATTTCTCAGCACCCTTTTAAGCAGAAACATCAAAATCAGAGATGGGAAAGACCTATCTAACCACCCGGTTCATCTCCCTGCCAGTGCAGAACTGTTACCTATATCATCTGTTCAATCTATACCTTCCAGCTGGAGCTGATTGAAAAGTTTCTGACACAAGAGTTTTCTATTGGAAAATGCAGTTTTGTCAGGAATGTGTCAATTTAGATAAAATGTCCTTTTGAAAAAAAATCAAAATGAAGCACTTTGATAAGGTTGAAACATTCCATTTTGACCTGATCAGAACACTCAGAAAGGAACCAGGGTTTTTATCATTTCAGTCCCCTGCCTGCAAAAAGAATAAAGCCAACAAGGAGAATGAAGGGACTGTGTTGATGGGCACACGTCCTGGCTTTGGTGAGTTGCCCAGCCTAGAAGCTGAGATTTTAATAATGCTGTAGCCTATCTGGGTGGGCTGGCAGCTTTTTCCACTATGGGGAGATACAGTATTTTAAAACAGAATATGTACTTTAAAGAGGGAAATTCAAATGGAGGACTTATCTGTCAGTGCCCCTATAATTTACATGGCTCATTAAGTAAAGGGGAAGAATAATTTCCTTAATTCTCTGTAAGATATATTTGCAAGTGGATTAGAAGTACAAAAAAAGTAAAAAAGTGGTGGCCTTTTCTGCATTACTAATAGGCTGGAACAGTTCTAATTTAGGACTAGAATCTAAGCTTCTGTCAAAGCAAAGAACTTGAACTATTCAACTCTTATTAGTGCTAATGGGAACTGCTTAGCAGAAATTCTGTGCATAGAATTGAGTCTCTCTCTGTCACAGGGCAGGGCTTCTCCCCAACTTCTAAACACTCACTGCCAGGCCCAGTTTCCTTTAATAAGGTTTATTCTCGATACTGAGGCAGGTAAACAAACAGAAAACAAGTCTTTTAGCTCTCGCCTTTCTCTTGGGCATGTCTACAAAGCAACTAGACACCGCTAAACCTGGGCTTGCAGGGCTCGGGCTGTGGGGCTGTTTCATTGCTGTGTAGACTTCTGGGCTCAGGCTGCAGCCGGGGCTCTAGGATCCTTTGTGGTGGGAGGGTCAGAGAGCTCACCCAAGCCCGGAAGTCTATACAGCAATGAAACAGCCCCACAGCCCGAGTTGTCTGGCATGGACCAGCCACAGGTGTCTAGTTGCTGTGTAGACACACCTGAATGAAACAGTAGCCCAGGGCTGCTGGCACCTTGCTCTAGGGACTCCACAAAGGAGTTCGCTCTGCTCTGCTCCACTCCACTCCACCCCACCATGGCTTGGCTACCCCAGGCACAGCTAGTCCCAATCACACTGTCTTCCATCTCCCATTTCCTGCCCTGTGGCAACCCTTTTTAGGCCCAGGGGTAGCCCAGTCCCCTTTATTGGCTTGTATGGGTTCACCCCCTCCTCCGCAGGGAGCTGGGCCCAGTTCTACTCACATGGACCAGCTACCCTGTGACAATCTCCCTTAGATAAAAATCAAGGTTTGATTTCCTATTTTTATCTTTTGCTCCCCAAATTTACAGAAGAGACAAATGCCATGGCTTAAACACGCTTTAGCCCTGTGGGAGGGAACGACTTGCATCCCTGAACAATAATTATTCTGTATGGTTAGAAAGAGAGTCTTATGTCAAGCCCAGCGTTTCTCAAATGAAGCCACCAGGGGGTTTACCTGTGGCCACAAGAGCCTCCTGGACAGTGATGGCGGAGGGGACAAAGCAGCAGACCTTCTCTGCTTTCAAACACCCCACACCGCTCCCCCCAATCTTCATTGCAGGACTCCAGAGGTGGGCTTCAGCCCTTGTTCCCTACTTCAACTGGAGGCTCCGGGGGCAGGCTTCACCCTCCCTCCCTGCAGCATTACAGCTCTTGCGGTGGGCTCTGTGCATCAGTCTCTCTCCCTCCCCCCACCCCAGCTTTAGTTGCAGGGGGCTCTGGGCTCTAGCCCCTGGGGTAGGAGGCTCTGGTCTTCAGCCTCCTCCCCACCCCAGCTCCAGCTGTGGGACTCCAGGTCTGGCCTTCAGCCCAGGACAGCAACGTTTCAGCAGGGCCGGCCTTACTGGGCACCATGGTCAAGAGGCAAGGAGCAGGGTGAGCTTAGGGTGGAGCTCGGGGCAATGGATGGGGAAGCAGCGATGGGGAGCCCTGGGGAATGGGTGGGGGAGAGGCAGCAGGAGCCAGAGGCAATGGGTAGGGAACTGGAAGAGACAGTGGGGGCCAGAGGCTCCAAAATACAATGGTACATTATTTTTATTATTGAGTCTGCAAAAAAACCCTACGTAAATAAATTAAAATAATTTGGACATGTATATGTGCATATTTATTTGTTTTGTCCTAAGGTTAATTAAATATTTTAGGAAAATTTGTCAGAGCGGCCATAACAAGAGTTGGTAGCTGCACGCTGAGGCCACCAAAAAAAATTTGTTATGAGAACCCCTGGTCTAGCCTTTCTAGGGTGGAAGGATAATTACTTTGGCAGAAGGTCTCAAGTGTGGGGCAGAAGCACAAAGCCAGGAAAAACTGATTGAGGCGTAGATCTTTCATCTCACCCCAGGAAAAAAACAAACAGCTGAGAAAGTCCTAGCGTGAGTGCACTGACCACTTAAACTCTCAAATGTCCTTTAAATATGTTTAGGAAAGGATCTGAAGAATCAACACGGGAAAAATCAATGTATGTCCTGAGACTAGGACATCTTCTGGTTGAACAATCACTTACTTTAGCTCTCTGAGGCAGGTTCATCATGGTGTCTGGTTTGAAATCATTCTTGTTCTTCCTGCACAGAACTGCTGTGATGATGATGATGATAACTGTAACCACAGCAATGGGAGCCAGCACTGCTGCAATGATCCACAGGTTGTTTGGTGGGTTTTTCACCACAGCTGCATAAAATGCAAGCCAGAGAGTCAGTGTTCCACAATCAGCTGCTATGTAAAAGCAACAGAAGAACTAACTGGCCTCCACATAATAATTAGTATAAAGGGTGTATTTATTCATTTATTTATAATAATTTGTCTGGATTTCTACAATAATAAAAATAGATCAACAGACTTCAGTGATCAAGCCCTGAGCTCTCTTCTCTCATAATTCCATGTTCTTAGGTACAGACAGCTGCAGAGCACTCCTTTGATTCCTGAGATCAAGAAGTTGGATGAGGTCTCACTCAAATGGCTCTTTCATAATATAAACAAAATAATGGTGAACTGAAACATACCATAGATGTTTTCCTAAAATAAAAAACCGGTGGAGCTTGGACTCAGATAGCGTGTGCGTTAAAGATGTACTCATTGCGCCCAGTCCTGCTCCCACAGAACACGTTGGTGCAGACTCATAGCTGCTATAAATTTGCATACCTCCTTTGAAGCTAATGAACTGAAGACAACTCACACCAGCTAACAATCTGGTTCACTGAGAGTTTTGCCATCAACATCAGAGGGAGCAGAACTGGTCCCTTTGCAGTGCTACTGTTGTGCTATGTTTTGGGGGTTTTTTTTGGCAGTCACAGGATGGGCATCGCAAAAAGGACAAAATCTGGCACATATGGGGGGGCAGGAGGGAAACATAAGGGATGGCGAGAGTCATTTTCAGAAATATTGATAATTCCATTTTATTTGAGTCAATTGCCACTTAAATCTCTCAGCATATACATCTAATTAGTATATATATTAAATATCCTGCTCTGAAATAAATGCAGTGTTTTCTCATTTAATTTCTTTTTGGAAATGCTTATGCTAATCACCACATTTTGTTTGACTATTAAATGGTTTATTAGGCTTACCTTGTATTCTGTATTTATTTTCCTATTTTACTGGCTCCTGGCTTATACAAGGAGATCATGAAAATATTAGTGTGACATTTCTAACAGTCTTACTCCACTTTCTATTTGGTTTAACAGAATATACCAAGGACCAGATTCTGCAAAGTGATATGTGCCCTCAACTGTCATTGACTTCACTAGCTGCCAAAGGCACTTATAGCACCTTGTAGGATAAAGCCCTAAATATATAGCATCTGGCTAACAGTAATTACTATAGGAGAGCTAGCTGAAAGTCTGTTCAGGGTTGATCCTGTCTTCCTTGGACACTCACTCCTCCTTTGGAAATCAGTGGTAATTTTGACATGTTGGAATAGCATGACCAGATGCTCACTGGCATATTTTTGCACACAGGCAACAGGAATAGCATAGTTTCATTAGATCTCAGAAAAGGCAGTCAAGACACTGAATTTTAACCAACAGTGTCCCTATTAATGAACAATGTTCACTACTTAATGATCTTCTGTCATTACATAAATATCTTAAAGTGGGCTATTTTTTAGTTTTGGATTTTTTTTAAACAAAGGCTTCAGTACAAATTTTTCCTGACAACATCCACTTTCACAACCAGCTACCACTGAGAGCAGCAAGCAATTGTAGCAGAGGTTTACATTATGACCCCTGGAAAATGTGCAGTTCTTTCTAAAGAGTGTAGAGAGAAAGGGATGATTTTGCAGTTTATACAAAGAACTGAAACTCAAGATATTTGGTTTCAGTTCCCAGTTCTGCCACAGTCTACCTGTGTGCCCTTGGGTAAGTCACTGGCAGCCTCATTCAACGCCCAATCAATGGGAGTATTTCCACTGCTTTCAATGGGCTTTGGAGCAAGCCTTATCTCTCTCTGTCTCAGTTCCTCATCTGTAAAACCAGAACAATAATATTTTCTCCCACCTTTTGTCTGTCTTGTCTACTCAGATTGTAAACTTTTCAGGGCAGGGACTCTCTCTCACTATGTATCAGTACAGCACCTATCACAGTGGGACTCCTCTAGGCACTACTATAATACAAATAATAATAAATAAAAATGAAGAATAGTAGAACCTCAAAGTTACAAACACCTTAAGAATGGAGGCTGTTCACAGCTATGAAATGTTCGTAACTGTGAACAGTTACGATTGTTCATTCAAAAGTTTACAGCCGAACACTGACTTAATACAGCTTTGAAACTTTACTGTGCAGAAAAAAATGCTGCTTTTAACCATCTTAATTTAAATGGAACAAGCACAGAAGCTGTTTTCTTACTTTGTAAAAACAATTTTAAACTTTCCCTTTTAAAAAAAAGTAGTTTATGTTTAACACAGTACTGTTCTGTATTTGCTCTTTTCGTCGGAGGGGGTGGTCACTGTTGCTGCCTGATTCCGTACTTCTGGTTCCAAGTGAGGTGTGTGGTTGACTGGACAGTTCATAACTCTAGTGTTTATAACTCTGAGGTTCTACTCTAGGTGTAAAATATCTTCCTTGTAATTACAAAGAAATACTTGTACTATGTCCAAAATGAGACAAGGGGAATATTTTATTTTGCTAGCAAGGTACTGGGATGCTTTGTCTCTTCCATTCAAATCATCCAATCTAAGAGTTTTAGCTATCCAAGCTCATAATTTCATTTAATGATACTCTGTAAACTCTTGACTTCAGCTTGTATGGAAATGAAATAGGTACACCTACAGATGAGCAAGACCTCCCTTTAACACCATGCAAATACAAGGTCAGGTCAGCTCAAATCTTGCAAATGCAACATAGTCACTTAAATATTCATTTTAAGAGCAAAAAAGCATGTTGCGAGGGTAAGAGGACAGTATATTTCCCTGATTTATAGCCATTTTAGCAGAAAAGGCACTTTGAAGCATTTTTGTGGGAAACAATGTAATTTAGAATTTGAGGGAATGTAATTTATGCAAACAGGGATCAAAATCTCTGTTGTCTGCAGAACCAAGACTGAAAATCAATAATAAGTGTGATCAAGTCTAGGACCAAACACAGGATTCACTGGAATTGATATTGCACCTTTGGAGCCATTTTTCTGAGCTAATCTCATGCTTATTGCCAATATTTTAATCTTTTGTTAAAATTATTTCCCCTTTTTCTATCAACGTTTTGTGTAGCTCCTTTAATGTCAGTGCTTCATTCAAACAAGCAGAATGGTTATGCTTTCATATGCAGCAAGTGCTGTCTGATTAAAGAATTTACTAAAACAAATGCATTGGAAATCATAGTGTGTGCTTAAGAAGCAGGTCTCATAGTTAATGTTACATTTTGAATATTTGTTCTGAGAAATAGCAATAAATGTGATTAAAACTGGGGATTCAAAACTTAAGGAAAGGATTCTTACGATCAGCTTGTACTTGGATGACATAACCTAACGTCAGGGCCATCCTTTGAGAATCAACAGTACTCAACATTTTGGCAGCGGCAGTTCCCAGCAGAGGTTTCCCGTTGTATAAAGTATAGTAAGTCAGTTCAGTGGGCTCCTTGGGTCCTGGAATACGCTGCATTTTTACCATCTTATAATAAAAGGAGAGAGAAAGAGACAGAATCTATGTTTATATTGTGCCATCACTTAGATCCTGATCCTGCACAGAGCCATCTCCAGGTAAACCCCTGCACCTGTCAAGAACCCACCGAAGTTAATGGGACGCCATACTAGTGCAAGCTCCATGCAAAACTTATCATAGGATTTCAGGGCCTCACATTGTTTCACAGCATTGCTTTGTTTACCGAGAATACAGAAGTCCTTGTTGACAACCTTTATAAGAATATTTTATAAATATTTCAAATGTGAAATCCCTAGACAGAGGCCCTAGAAAAAATTAGTAAAAAAGCAAACAAAACGTCAACTCTTTTGAGGTCTCTGCAGTGCTGTCCTGTTCTCAACTTGCTTCTATGCCATGAAAAAGCAATTAAACTGAGAGAAATTTAAATATGCTCTTTTATTTAAAGTTACACTTTTTTGGTATTCTGCAGGTAAAAAAGTCCCTGAACTCACTACTCACAAGCAGACAAAAGGACCCTTTTGGTTTTGTACTGTCATATTGGCAGAGGTTTGAAAGTGCACCTCATATTTCCTGTGGTTAGTGGAGGTGTGCAAAATATTTATAATCACATGAAAAAGAAAGGGATTTTCTTTTTTGCATTTTGTTATGGATTTAATGTTTTCATGAAACATTTTCCTAAGGTTCATGAATTTAATCCAAAAATATGTCCCTCCCCGTTTTTTTTTTTTTAACAATTGTTTCACACTGAGAACACACAGAATTGTGGGGAAGATGTTTGCAATGCAAATACTAGAAAAAAGTCATTTTTTTAAACTTTCACAGTAAGTGAAGTTTGGAGAAGGGTGTGACAGTGCAGAGAACTAACAACATGGCTTGTGAAATTTTGCAGGCAGAACATTTTGAATTACATGCAACTAGGGCAGCTGGCTAACTTTGCTGTGGAAACAAAATAAGCTCTGGCGGAAAACACTGACTGGGAATTGAAATCTCACCAAACAAGAAAGAAAGATAATTTCAAAAGGCAGTATTCTCTCTGATTCAGTAATAAAATGCTCTGGGCTCAGACCCTCATTTCATAATGTGATCTGTAGCTCTGCACGGACCAGTGATCTATATTAAATAAATAAATTAAATTAAATTTTAAAAAATTCCTGACTTCCTTGCACAGGATCACAGCACAATGCAAAAATCAGATACAACTTTAATTTATCATGTCAGCGATATGAAAGAAGACCTATAGAAATTCTCTTCACTTTTGAGAATATAGCAAAACTCTTACTGAAGTTGACTTAACTACTAGACTTTTTCTACTAAAGTTTCCATGCTACATCAATATATATATATAGTAAGCAAAGAGCAAAATATTTCCTACTGCAGAACAACCACTGTCTATTTCCAAAGAGAAAAGAAACATGAATATATGCCTGACTTTGGAAACCAACTTCTTTGTGATGACCTGCACAACTCACACGCTGCTTGGGTATTCATGAATAAGAATGTCCAAACTCATTCCAATTAAACATTTTGCACACCAATCCATGCAGCATCTATGCACACAAAGCCTTTTTTAAATAGTATCTGGATACAACTTGTATCCTGTTGACCACCTGCACAGTGTAGCTGCCCACGGTAGTAGCACGTTTAAATCGCCTTCCCTGTTGGTGGGACATCACAAACAGTGGGGCCAGCCGCTGCTCCATTAATCTCGCAAAGCTTTGGTTGTTGAATCCCAGTAATGTAATGTCGACCCCTTGTATAACTGTGGAAATGGAGAAAATCTCATATCAACAGATTGTGCATGGATGAATTAAATAATACATGGTTGCAATGGCATATGTGACAAAGATGTACAAGTTAGTTTAGAAGAAAAATAACCTGATACCAAATTTACACACTCTAAATAATTCCCATTGTGGGTATAACATGCCTTTCTATTCCCAGCCACTATACAGTTTTTTTGGGGGGGGGGTTTCCAGATAATCTGTCAACTACATTTCTACACACAGAGAATCAAATCCTCCAGCTGTGTTCTCACCTCTTTGAGTATATCTACATCTACACCAAGCTTCAATGCAAAATAAAAGCAAACTCATAAGTGAAAAAGCATAAGAACAGACAAGCCTCAAGAAAGTTATCAAAGGGCAGTTGTATGCCTTTGTCAGGCAAAGGGACAGATTTTCATCCAAGTGTCTGAAAATATGAAATTGAAATTCTACAGGATTCAGTTTGAGAAGACATTCTGTGTTATAGGGCACTGACTGATTTGCGAATACGCATCTGATTTAATAAAGTCAAGTAAATGGTAAAGCATGCACAGTATATACTTAATTCATATGCATTCACTGTATTTTTTAAGTCATTTCAAAACTTTAAAGGGTTTATCCCGGCAGTTGGAATTATGTTTTAAAAAACTGGAATATCTATAGTATTCCACAGAAATCAATGGGACTTTGTGTCTGCAAGAACTGGAGCATCAGGCTTGTGGAAACTGATCCAAAGCCCTCTAAGGTCAATGGGAGTCTTTCCACTGATTTCAATGGGCTTTGGATCAGGCCCTTGATGAATTGCAATAAATCTTTACATTACGGTAAGTTTTAATCTCAAAAACATAAATAAGCAGAACAAGGATACCAAATCGCTTGCTTTGCATACAGAAAACGGGGTACACAGTAGAATTTCATGTAAGTTTCCTTTTTATTTTCGCCTTTGAATTAATATTAAGGATTCTAAGCACTGACAAATATTGAGAAATTTAGTTTTGTATTGGATCTGAGATTCCCAAAAAACTTTACTGGCCTGCCTCTGACTTCTAAGGGTAAAAAAGATTCTCACTAGGAGTGTGATATAGTGAATGATTATACTGTAAGTACAGTATTGTGAAGTTCATTAGCATTCTCTGCTGACATATTAAAATTCTAAAAAGTTTAGATTCAGAAATTCTTGGATCCAAAAACAGCAGGTGAGTCATCACACACTTTGTTACATTCTACAAATAATCATTTTTTTCTGGGCTTGAATCCAAACCTCTTTGAATTTCAGATTTAAATCCAAGATCTAGATAAAAACCGGAAATCCTGAGATAAGTACCAGGCACAGGAGACTGCCACTACTGAAGCTGGCAGAAATCACAGCTGTGCCCAGGAGTAGCTATAAATAGGTGAGTTGTCCTGCTGAATGCAGTGGGACATGTTCAGTGTGACTATTGTTCATTTTTGTGTGAAGTTACTCGTGTTTGCAGGCCTGAGTCATAACAATCTCTTTAGAAAGAAAAAGGTACCTGTAATCACCCAGTAGTCTCTAGTTGATTCTGAGACATCGAGGTTTGGATACTCCAAAGCTTAAAAGAAAAATTAAAAATTACTTCATAATATTCCAACACATTATATGTCTCAAAAATATAAAGGCACTAGGAAATAAGGCTAAAGTGTGGCTTTGCCACAAGCCCTACCTATGTGGCAAAACATCATTGTGCTGCCCAGGAGCAGACCAGGAAGCACAACAGGACTCAAAGGGTCACAATCTATTTCCTAATTTCTCCCTTGCTTTGTGGGAGGGGAGCGGCAGTCAAAAGTACACTATACCAAGTCCATACCTAGCACAACATACATCCCCTGGTGCAGCTATGCTGGCTGGCATATTGGGACTGGGAACAAAGGCAAGGCTCCATCCATTTCAGAGACACCAGCCTCGCTCTGAGACTTTCAGGGATATTTATGAAAAAATCAGGGAGGAATCTGGGAGACTGATTGGAGCAGCAGCAAGTGCCAAAGATGTGAAGCCAAATACAGACAGGATGTCTGCCTTGAACACTTGTGGTGCATTTTAGACGCACTTCTGTGCATGGTAGAGTAATAACAATAGTGATAAGCTGAAATAACAACATGTAGGAACATCAACTGCTATGACCAGGAGTGGCCACAATATTGGCCGTACCCTCACTCCTTTGCAAGCACTTCTGACATCATGTCGCATGCGGTTGGGTTTTTTTTGGCATTTTTGGCTCATTTTGTCCATGGGTTTGGGGAGCTCATAAGAGGCAAGCTGTGGCAAGTTTGAATGGGTTGGGGCACTGGGTTCACTGCCCAAGCCACAGGCTGCTTATTGTGCTTTAACTACCCTGGGTAAGCCTACTGGTGTGCTGTAGACACTTACAGCATGTTAACCCAGTCCAGCTGGGCCCTCATGGGGCAGTTAGAATGCAACACTCAGACTGTGGCTTGGCAGTGAATCCAGCGCCCCAACCCATTCACATTCACAACAGCTTGCCTTTTCTCAGATTGACCCTCACTGAGCAGTCTACACATGTGTCACAGGGGTAAGGCCACCCCTAAGAATTTCACTCGTGGTACGCTAGAGGTGGGGGGGTGTTGCCAAGTCCTGCCTCAAACCCTCAGGGGGGAAGAAGAAGAAACCAGGTGCTTGAATGGAGTGGCTGGCTGTGGTGAAAGAAGCATTAGGAGGGTTCCAGAGAGCGTGGAAAGGGACTTGTTGGGTGGACATGAGAGGGGACGAGGATGGGGATGAAGGGGACTGCTTGGTGACATGTGGGAAATGAGATGGCAGTACGAAGCGAGGTCTGGTGGGGAATGGTGTGTGTGTGTGGGGGAGGTAGATGCTTGGTGTTGGCCAGGCTTGGGGAGATAAAGAACCAATACCAGGTGCAGGTGGCACTGGGATGGGCGGAGGTTACTTACTGGTGCTGCAAGCAGCTGCTCCGCGTGTCCCAAACCCAGAGGAACCTATCCAGCCCAGACAGAGCCAGGTACTGGCAGTCGCACTGGGGCAGAAGATGCAGGGGCCAGCCTGTTATCCGCATTGCACATTGCTAGGGCTCTTGGCCCAGCTCTGTGCTCCCTGTGGCAGCAGCACAGCAGCTACATGTTTGGGCCCTGTGCAGATACGCTGGCCTGGGACGGAATCCCCGTGCCATAGGATCTCACCAGCGAGAGCCGCCTTGCAAGCCTCACTCAACAAAATGGTAGGCACCGTGAGTGACATGTACAGCCAGGCTGCAAACGCTCCTACAGAGGGGTGCCGGTAAACAGCCCCCTTCACTCTCCGCAGCAGGGGCATTGGGTTTGTCAGATCCAAGTGACAGGTGATACACAATGCATGCATAATCATTACAGTTTTTTAATATAATTACAAAATTACTAAATCAGGCTTAAATTTACAAATTTTGTAATTACATTTAAAAACTGAGATGATTATGGAAAATTAGAGTGGGTTAGCACCTCTTCCTTTTCCTACTTCTTCCTGCTCACAACTGCAGAGTGGGGGAAGGCATAGGCTGTACATAAGCAACTCTCTGCACATGGGTAGCCTGTGTAAGGGAGCATGGGGACATCTAATGCCTTTTTACCCACCCTGTGCAGCTGCACAAGCCAGGCCATAATTTGGTCCTAAATAAATAATAAAATAAACAAGGGTCCGATTCTACTAGCCTTACTCAAATACATATTGAATAGAGCCCCACTCATTATATAGACCCATTGAAATCAATTATTTTAATGGTACTGCTCATGGATTTAGGTATTATTTAATGTAAGGCTGGCAGTATCTGGTCCTAAATAAACAATCTATATAAAAATAATGTATCAAATATATCTATATATTGCCGACTTATGTAAAATATAGTAGGTCTTACAAAACTGACCCTATTTCGCATTGCATCAAACTATACACGCATAAAATGTATTCAGTATATGATGTTAATATGCCACCATTCATATAGTATTATATATGTTGAAATTTACTAGACGGCTGTGAGAAATTAATGTTTGACATTTTGACACTCTTTTGCAATTTTACATCTCAAAAGTCCCTTATACCACGCGAAATTCAGCAAATAATTAATTCACAATATAGATTTGCAGCTTTTTCATTAAAAGGAAAATGTGGGAAGGATTAAAATCTATGGCATACAGCAGTTTTAGTTATTGTAGAATTTTATAAAACAAAATAAAGTGATTTGAAATATTAAACTTTGCAAAGTGTCTGACTATGCACAGTAATTACTTTTTATAAGGAATTTTATTACTGCCTACTTTAACAGTCGTCTTCTTCATATGGTTGATGTAAATGTAGAGCAACAATTATAATTTTACATACAGATTGTTAAGCCAGATAATTGAGTCAGGCATAGCGGAGCATGTCACTTTGATGCCTCCTTTGTTTTTGCGAATTGGACACCAAGTTGTTATATGTTCCATGGTCTGTTCTGAGTGATCACAGTCACACACTGGAGAGTCTTTAATTTTCTGTTTGTGCAGCAAGTATCCGCATCTGCCATGATTTGTACTGATGCAGTTTAAGGTTACTTTAACTGTGCATATATATGATAACTTTGGAAAACTCTAAAGGAACCATTACAGCCTTCTGGGAAATAATGAGTTCTGAAAATGATTGGAATATTTATCTGGTAGACTGATAACATTACAGTGTCGGGTTAATAAGCACCAGTTTCCTAAGTAAACATTTACACAGCAGACAATATCAGTCTGAAGCTATATACTTTGCATGCACAGCAAGTTCATTAGTCAGCTGCATACCTGCTGTGGGGCGACTATAATCCAGACCTGCAATTTCAAAGAGAAGGCAAGCTACAGGAGCACTACTTAAGGACTTGATCATACCTACTAGACAAACCCTGTGCTGGGGGCAGCGAGGAACTGCATTGCTCCATGAGGAGCTTTGGCAGGGATTCTGCCTCAGTGAGAGAATGCCTTCAAGAGATCCCCTGCGTGTGAGGAGCATACCTGCTGCTATACAGCCTTTATGGAGGGCAGCATCCTCACACCCCTACCCCCCACGCCCATATACCAGTCCTATTGTGCAGGCTGGTTTGGAGAGTGGGCCAGGGCCTTTGTCCCAACCTGTCTGGAGACTCTATGTGTAGCGCTGAGTCTGCCACAAGCACATGGAGTGCAGCTCTGACAGGTCCTTATGTGGGCCATGCAAAGGGAGAAGGCTCCTTGTGCATGACTCCCCTTTCACCTGCATAAAGGCCTATCACAATCTGACCTCCTACTTAGAGCAGGAACTGATAAAAACGTGAGCAGGCTGATGCTGTGAAATTACCCCAAGCTGGAATTGTCTGAGCCAGTCCGAGTGCAGAGATGCAGTACAGTTAATGATGCAAAATTGTACAATTTCAACCCTAATAATTCACTTCCCTGCACTGTGATTGGCTGTGGTGAGCTGATTTTCACAATCACAGTATGGCTATTTCTCAATGGCAATCCACTGCCTGAATCCCTGTACTCTGAGGGACAGATGGCCATTCTACAAAGGTAGGGCTAGGCTGTGACTCCTGCCCTACTCACATTGGTGAGAGAGCAGTTACTCAGACAAATGACTTCGAGGGAACTATTTAGGCAAGTAACTCATCATCAGTGTGAGAAAGGGGGTCCAAATATGGCTCTATATAGTTATTTCTCAATAAGGAAGAAAGGACCAAAACGGTGATTTTAACATTTCCCCTCACAATTTACTTTTCAAGTGTGATAACTCGTTTTGTTAGACCAGGAAATGTATTAAAATTTGTAAGGATTTTATTTTAAGATACTAACTCAAGTAATTCAGAGCTAGGAGCAAAAAGCTGTGCTTAGCCCTACCCTGTTAGGCCTAGTTATCGCAACACATATGGAATGAAAAATAACACACTGAGAAACCCATGAAATAAATAGGTCTGATAGGCTGGATCAAAGACAAAATATTTGAGCCTTAACACTGAATTTCTTGGCTACTGTAGGCTTAAACCAGACCTTTAGTGTTATTTGAACACATTCTTTAATATTTGATAAGTGTATCATGAAGACTTATACACAGAAACTTGCCCTCATTTAACTCAAGACCCTTATTACATATTAAATGTTCCCCCACTGTATCTTTGTCTCCCTTCATTTACACTAATTTTTTCTTCTGAATATTTATATAAATATTTCATATTTATACTAAGCCTAATTTCACAGGCTGAATTTAACTGATCAAGCAACAATCCCCATAGCAAATATTCTTGTGTCTTAATTATTTTACAGAAATCAAAATATTACACGAGTCAGTAAGAATACATTCTGTATGTGCTGTCCAGAGGCATGATTTTCACCAATTCACAGCATTCTTGCCTCCTCATAACACATGGAAATAGGAGGCTATATACTGTGAAATGAAAATTTCATCCTGAAATCTTAAAACCTTGTATGTGGTTTAAAGAAACATCTTGCAAAATTAGTATATAACAGTCAGAAAATGCACCAAAGAGTTGTTTAAAAATGGTTTTCAAATACAGTTCTTCCACTCTTCATTAAGGCCTTCTCTCATTCCCCACTTTACTGGTTTCAAAAGTACCTGGATCTGTTGACATTCAGCGCATACTGCAAAATCCATCTATTTGAACAGACATTTGAGCTCTAATTCCACTCCCGCTGAACTTAATGTCAAAATTCCCATTAATATAAAGGTGCAGAATCAGGCCATTGGTGAGGGTTGATGTTTGTGGGGTAGAGTGAGCTGGTGATGTTTTGTTTTCTTGATTAAATGCTGGTCTTATAGTTGTGGGGAATCTGCCATAGTTTTGCCATTGGGAGAGGAGCGGAAAGGAGGAGGAAATTTTATGCATTTTTAATTATTTACCAGGGTTGCTAGAGGCTGGGATAGTGTCTTTTTAATATGTTAAATTTAAATAAATAAATAAATAAAATATGCATTTTAACTTTCCATTTGTTACATTTCAATGTACCTCAAAGCAGGGTTAGCACATCTTTAAAGAACACTATAATGTAAGAGCTTACATTCTGCAATGGTCAGCGGTGGGTAGGTAAGATAGAATCCCACCAGCTCAGCTGAAAGTTGATTAAGAAGGTAGCTGGAGACGGTGCCATTTAGAACTGTACTCTGATTGCTCACCACATAAAACAGAGTGACAGCCTGGGAGACATTTGATGTGTTCAAAATCTGAAACAAAACAAAAGTAAAGAAGGAGTGGGAGGCTACATTTCGACCTGTTAGTTCAACGCATTTTATATAATCAGTCCAAATAACAAATTGGAGAAATGTTGACTGTGATCAACATTTTCTGTAAAAGGGATGTGATCTTTTCAGCACATGCTGCTTCATAAATGAACAGAGGCAGGTGGAAAAGAAGTAGCCCCATGTGAGGACCAGAAAGTCTATTCCTGATTTTCGATGGAAAAAGGATAAAAATACAAGGAGGGTGAAGATAATTATTTGCTAGATCAAATATTAAAAAGGCTTTACTCAGGAAAAGTGGCAGGCTTCCCCCACATGCAATTCTCAAGGGCCATCATTTCCTTCTTCATCTTTCTAGTAAGGCAGCAGAAAAGTCCTCCTCTCTCTCTTCCATCATAGAGGGGGAAAGGGCTTGCCCTTTCTTTCTGATCTTGCTGCTGTGTTGAGTGGCTGTCTGTTCCCTTACTCATCTCCATCCCTGAGCCTGCCTCTACTCAGAGCCTGATCCAATGTCTATACTAGTCAATGGGTGAAATTCCATTCCATTCAATGGGCGTTGGATCTAGCCCTCAAGCAACAGCATGATCAGAGAGCGGGTGGGGGTGGAGGGGTAAAAAACAGGGAGTGGGAGGGGGAACTAGGTCTTATTAATAACTTGGTCCCCATTGGTGGGGGGAAAGTCATTTGGATACTGATTCAGACTGTCAGTATCCAAGCTTGGAATGAAAAACTGGCACAGTGCTGTGAAACTCTGGACTACCGAGTTCTGAAGGAGCAGCACATCAGAGCCGACTGCTGCCCAGCAGAGCCAAGAACTGAATTTTCATAGATTTATTGTAGATGAACTAATGCGTTTCTTTTAGAAAGACATCCAACTCTGAAGTCTCCAAACAATGGCGAATCCACCACATCCCTTGGTAACCTGTTCCAACGGTTAATTGCAGTTACTATTAAAAATGCGTGTCCTTTGGTTAAAAGATGTTGCTTTCCAGTATTTTAAATAGAATTTCCAAATGAGGATGATTTTTCTGCCTTTCCCCCAGAATCATTGCTGCTGCCACCCTTGTCCTGGAGTGGGTGCAGCATAGACCTCTAAATACTGCCCACCCTCTTTCATGGGAATGAAAGCAGGAAGCAGAGCCCACACTCCATACCCATATTGTGTCTGGCCTCTGCTCAGAAGTACAAGAAGGGAGTAGGGGTGCTGAGAGAAGCTCCCTTGAACCTCCCTTTCCCACCTATCACCACATGTACCAGCCACAGACTAGGAGATTTTTGAGGAATAAAAGGAAAAAACATTAATTTCACTATTTTATGTAGATTTTGCTTTATGCTTAGTCACATAAATCATCATTTAATTTAACTGCCCTCTTTTTAGGTTTATAGTCAACACACAAAATATGTCATAGGGTAATCACTCGATAGAATTCTCTGCTCTCGTTATCACTGGTGATTCTACAGAATATCAAAAACACAACAGGACTGTAATCAATAAACCCAATGTTTAGTGTATTTATCACTAATACAGGCTCCATAAGGCTAAGTCTACACTGCAATATAAGTCTGTGCTTAAGCCCGAATTCAAGCCTATCCCCCTTGCATCTATATTGCAATTGCCCAGACCTAGGGTCCCAGGACCCTGGAAGGCTGGAGGGTCCGAGCTTGAGTTATGCCAAGACCAATGATCTAAGCCCTATTGCTCTGCAACATAGATGCTGCCCTGCTTGACTCTGGGTTCCTTGGACAATTTCCTTAGTCCTCTCTATTCCAACAATCTGCAATCCACTCTTTCAAAAACAGAAACCACACCCGCCCTTTTCCAAAGACAGCAGCTCAGGGTCAGAATTAATCCATTCTCTTCTGATAACCGATCTGCAAGCACACTATCAGAGAGCCTCCTGGGTTTTCAATGGAAAGTGAACCAATCATGTCCTTTGTAAAGCAAGCTGCTTCTTGGTCACAGGAGCACAGCCAGATTTTGGTGAATCTTTGGTGCAAGGCCAGTAAAACCGTGGACTTCAGCAAAAGCACCAGAAATGACCACACATACCAGCAGATAACTAAAAGGCTGGCAGCTCTGCAGATTTTCCAGACAGGTGATCAGTGCAGGGAACGTATTAAGAGGTTGAAGAGCGAGTACAGGAAGACAAGGGACAAGAACCACGCCTCGGGCAACTTGCCAATGATGTGCCCATTTTATGATGGCTTTGACCAGGTCCTGGGCACTGCATCCAGCATGGAGCCAACTGTGCTTTGTGACAACCCGGTGAGCTGGGATGGTGCCCTGCTGGCCCCTCAATCCAACAGGGGGACTGATAAGAGTCAGCAACAGGTTCCCAGTCAGGAGCATGAAGGGACTCTTAACAAAACCAGTTCCAGAGCCAGCTACTACATCAGTAACTTTATGCATGTGAGGACTCTCCACACCCATAAATTTTTGCAGGATCAAGCCCAGGGTGCACAGTGTGGATTCACCAACATGAAGCATATAAGACACACAGAAAGGTGATTCGTTTCCATGGTTCTGATCCTGCAAACACTTGCACATCTTTAACTTTGCACACATGAATAGACCCACAAGTTCCTAGTCAGAGCGCCAGAAATGACATGTTACAGCTCAGAGTTCAGTAAACATATATAAACAGAAAAGTATCTTACACTTTATTGTCAGAAGGAGTTTTGCTGGAGCTGACTTGTAATAAATATAAATAGTACTCAAATGATGACTCTACTCAAACCTGAAACTCAGTACATTTTCAGTTAAGAAAAGTTACATGAATAATGGTTATTCAAATAATAAAACAGCTTTTCATTCAACTGTTCCTCATTATCTAGTTTCACAAATGTTGCATCCATTAGATCTTAGCAAAATGTAAAACATCTCCATTTAATATGAACATGTAACTGAACAGTGACTATCAAATTTATTATGTTGACATTAACAATGTATTCAAGCATTCTTAACATCAGGGAATAATGATATTTGACTTACAATGAAGATTGGCTAAGGAGGTTAAAATTTACCTGAACCGTTAAGTTGTTGCTAGTGTTTAAGATCTTTCTTTCAGCATCCTCGAATGCTTTCTGTAACCGTTGCTCCATGGTCTGAACGAACTTGCATGACTGTATATTGTCTGTTTGACCCACAAACTGCAGTTCTAGAATAGGAATAGCATGTATGTGTCTATTGAAAATATATTCCTAGTCTTCATAACTACTATAAAATGTTTCAGCAAAATGAGCAATTTAGGAAATTAATCAGGTGATAGTAATGTCATATGAAGTTTGCTTATGTTTTTAAGCAGCATTATAAACAGTTTATCATTAAAATAAAGCACAAGAATTAAAACCTGTGATTAAGAGCATATATAAAAGAGGTTTGTTTTTGCAGTGAGATACATTTTCAAACATTTAAATATATTGGGCCAATTCATCCCTGATGTAACTCATTGTTTTCAGTGAAGTTGCACCCGGGATAAAGATGGCCCATTATTCTCGCGTTTAAAGAGACAGGGCCTTACACATTTGCAACCCCACTGACAATGGGACGGCACACATGGAACTAGGGACCAAATGTGGCCCACTCTTTTTCTCTAACAGGAACCAATGGCTGTACAGTAAGTTGTACAACTGTTACACCAGGGATGTTATTTTGTTACTTGCCTGTTTTCAGCTGGAAGTGGTATGCAGGTAATGGATTCCATGGCAAGGCCAGTACAGCAACAGACTGAAGATTTGGCACATGCTGCTTCATGTCCGCCGTGGTGTTGCTAATACCATAAGCAATAAGCATTTCAATAACCACCGCAGGTATAAAAACCAGCTTGCCCTTTGTAACGTAGTAACCAACTGTCACGTTGTTTGATTGTTCCAGAATTTCAACCTAAAACATAGGGAAATTTTTTCTCCTTTAGTTTCCTTTTTAACTAGTATGCTCTTGGATTTTTCATTCTGAATGAGATTTCCTAGAGGTATTGCACGTAATCTCCGTAAGGCAAGAGGAGAGCAACTGGTGCAATAGACAGTAATTTTACTTTTGAATCTAAAACCTGAAGTTCCCATTCTGCAAACCCTGACACACATGACTGACTTCACACACAAGGCGTTCCACTAAGTTCTCGTGTGTGTGTCACTGTTTGCAGACTCAGGACCAAAAGAGTGTAAGGGCAAAAGTCTCTGCCTCCTGATCCCCTAACTTCACTTGAGGCTCTGTTCTGTGTACTCAGCATTCTCGACACTCGACAGGCAAAGCTATCACTGCCATCAACAGATGTTCTGGGCGTAGAATGAGCACAACAGCAAGCCACAGCAAAGAATGGGACTAGAGAAATTTTGTCCCAAAAAACATACACTTTCTCAGGTAGTTAGGCTCAAAACTTGTCCCAGCACTACATCTAAGTTGGGATCCTCCATTAGGGAAAGGGGAGAGGAATACAACCCAGAAGAAGAGGAGTGACAGCACAACCACTCTGCAGCTGCTACTCCTGCCTATCTAGTCATCAGAGGATACAAGCTCTCTACACTCACTCCTGCCATCTTCCCCTGCCTACTTAGCATGCAAAAGAGAAACTTGTAGCCTTACAGCTGAATAACAAAACCAGACTTTCCTCATTATTCAGAATAGGATGATTTTTGTCTTTCCTCCATCATTTTTATCAATGTTCCCTTTTTGTGTCTTTACTTACTGCCAACACGCTGTCAGCAGAGAGGTGCGAAGAACCCGTTTACAGCACTAAGATCGCCATCCCTCGCTTTCTATAGAGTATGGCTCTAGCAATCTCTTTTACTTTGGACTTACACTTACAGAATTTCACATCATTTAGATGGAAGTGATGAACATTTATTTTTAGTAGAAATTGTTTTTTCCCAACTTTTTATCACCAGAGAAGCAAATTATCAGGCAGAGTGCTTCCAGACTGGAGGATGGATTGACAACAGTGACAACCCATTTACTGATATTGCTGTTGTAGCTGATTCATACTAAGCTGTAGAAGCACTTGGCTCACTTCATGGCTGTACTCATTCCTGACCTTCAAGAGGATGAAGAAACTACTGTCAGTAGCCATTTCCTACAGTGTGCCAATGAGACAACTGCCTCTCTTTCCCCCTTTCTACCTTTTAAAATAAAATGATAGCCGCCATAAAGGTTTTGTAGTGACCCTAACATTTTTAGAACCCACATAATGTTTAGGCCTCCCCTGCCTTTCTTCCACTCTAAGCTACCAGAAGCACTGCACTTTCCTCCAAGACATATTGCCACCTCTGCAATGCACCCAACTTCTGCAAGTAAAATTCCCCACCTTGAATTACCCACACAGCAGCCCATAAAGCTGCAGCCAATTTTTTTTTAAATAAATAAGTCAGGGGTTTTCATAGAAAAGACTGTTTTATTTCTGGTTTAGGGAAGATTAATAGAAATCTTATATCTTCAAAACAACAAAAACCTGACTGCAAATGACAAAGAAATACTATACGCTCGTATTTACAGTTAGCCGGCTAAACTCAGCTACAGACAGTTATACAACAAGCCATTACATCAGCCTTATAGAAAAAGAAGTGAAATAAATTCTAATCATAAAAAGGATAAAACACAAGCTAAAGTAAAGCTTTGTCCTTTGAAATGCTGAACTACCATTTAGAGTTAAACATATTAGTTTAGTTCCCAGATGCCTGGAGAACGGTATTATTTAAAGACCAAAATAAACTCTCCAAAACATATCAGTTTGCCATTAATTGGACACACAATCAAAACAGTGTTATAAAACAGTAATGATGTTCTAGCTTTTGGGGAAAAAGAAGTTTTCTTCTCTATCTGTCACTGGCAATAAAACTAAAAAGTCACCGAATGTGTCATTCTAAATACCTTTTTAGTCTCCAAACACCAGTTTTCTGGGGGGGGGGGGGGGGGGAAGTAGGGCAGACAGGGAGTCATGGCCTGATGAGGTGAAAGAGAAGGAAAAATAAGGAGTAAACTATGGGGTTAAAAATATGCAAACTACTGCATTAGCCAAAAACAAGCCTACCAAGTGTCATGCATCTTGTCTCAACACATTTGGCAGCCCTGAGATCTCACACATCCAGCGGGGCAGCAGGAATGGCCTGTACTTGCTGCTGTGGGCCATCAGGGGCCGCTGTGGCACCTGCTGAGCAGAAAGCATGCTCTGCTTTCCATAACAAACACTACTCGCTCTGGTAGAACCATGTGGATAAGGAAAAGTTGGGAGGAAAAGGCGGTTGCTCCCTCAGTCTCCCAATAGTTAATACCATCTTTAGAATATCTAGCACCAGCACATGGATTGAATTCCATTCAGTACGCAATACCATCAAAAGGGACCTGACTCTGCATAGCACAAACCTAAATGACTCAGTTTTGTGGTTGTTGGAGGTCTTATGGATTTTTTGTTTGAATTGGGGCTATGGTAAATGAGATGAGATACAGAAGTTAGAAACTAACTAGGATGCCCTTAAGCCATGTTCTTAAAACACAAAAACAAAATAAATCAGACAAAATCTTGCATGGACTACTAATCAGTACAAAAGTTCTTTTTGCGGGAGGGCGGGGGGAAGATTGTTATTTTACTATATAAGCAAACTAAGCTTGCTTACTTGAGCATTGACATTTTGGTTGAAAGCTTGTCTCAATGCCTGGGTGAGTCCTTTTGTCACATTCTCTTTTAAGGAATCGCTGACCAGCAGCCTTCTTGTGTTCAGGAGCAGAACTGTTGAACAACACCAAGTTATACGTTAGTCTGAATCATTGTTTGCTTGAGGGGTTTGGGGTTTGTTTGGTTTTTTTTTCTAATTTCGATCACAGTCATTTGGTCATAGTTCAGTGAAGATCCAGCAAGAAGCTATGCTGTGCATCAGATGCACTGAAGTTCAATATTGCAGGGGTTAGCCAAGGCCCAGAGTTCTCAAGTCCTCAGTGTACAAGGCCTATTTTGGGGGATCACGGGCGGCTATCAGCTGCAGTAATTTTTTAAAACACTTGAGTTACCACCACACTGCTGTTTTGAGGGGAGTAAACTATAACCAGATTATCTGAAAATAGACTAATTTTCTAACATTTCTAGCATTCTAACAAGACTGATGTGGCATTGCCTCACAGGGCTCATGTTACAGAAAGGTTCAGGGAAGACTGTATGGAAGAATATGCACTGCACATTTTCATAAACAGACAACAAATTAATATGTCTACTTCTCATAAGTGGAAACAAACAAACAAAAATGGCATTTCATATCCACTGTTACTTTCATTTTAGAAACTGTCCAAAGCTTTTGTTGATCAGTTGATTGCTCTGGGGAAAAGACTGGATCATTTACAGATGGCATTTTTGTAGAATAATTGGCAGAAAGACTCAGTGTCTTCCACTGTATACTGTATATTCTAGACACATGTCTTACTCTCATCCCGTGTTTTGGGCATAGCTGCTGTCACAGTTCAGGGAAGCTGCAGCTGTATTTCCCCATAGTGGACTAGCAGGGGCACCCACTTCCAGGCTTCCAGCTCCCCAGCTGTTGCCTCTCTTTTGGAAGAGAACATGGTATGTTCAGGCTGCATAATTCCTTGCCCTCACTGTGTATTTCCCAACAAAGACAGTCTGCCTAAACAGACCTGCTTGCTTTCTCTTCAGAAACTAACATAGGGATTGCTGCAGATATAAGTTACCACACAGCTCTTTCTAAATAAGCCTATTGTGTTCTTAAGATAAAAAGCACTATAAACGAAACATATAAAAACAATAAAAGAACCTACATGAATGCTAACAAGTTTACCAGGAAGTTCACCCTGACATTGATCTGGCAGGCCCAGTCCTTCCAACCCTACCCTAAGGATTGGGGCCCTCCATGGACCAGGAGTCCTGTCCATTTGCTGGACCAGAGTCCAGCTAAACCCAGTTTATTTATCCAAAAGTCTTTTCTTTGTCTGTTGATCTCTGGAGAATCCAGTTTGAACTCATATATGCATCTCTCTAGAGTCGAGATGGCATCAAAGGCTAATAATTGAGGAAGTTCATTAGCATCCCCACTCCCTCCTAGAGAACATACCATGTACCTTCTAGGTACATAGCATGCCATAACAATACACACACACAACTGTATTTTAATACAATGTGCCCCAAAGGCATTAAACCTAATTCAATAAGGTTTAGCTTAATTCAGTAAAGTGTATCTTAATTCCATAAGGTTGTTCAATATATTACAGGATATTGTCAGTCTGTCACAGTTGCTGCATATGTTGTGTTACTGATGCAGATATTTAGGTTCCATAGACATAGGAATAAGGATATAATATGTCCAAAAGCTGATCATTTCCAGATTTTCTTTCCCTGGCCCCATCCATACCTGTATTAATTGACATTCCCTTTTATCTAGCCCTGTCTCTTCCTTTTGTAAATCTCAAAGCTAAGTATCTAATGTGGTTAAGAGGGGTAGCCGTGTTAGTCTGTATACAGCAAAAACAATGAGAATTCTGTAGCACTTTAAAGACTAACAAATTTAATTTCAGCAGGCATAAGCTTTCATGGGCTTCAGCCCACTTCCTCAGATGCAGGATATGTATATGTATATGTTTGGATATGTATATGTCACCTCCTATATATGTTGCCAATACTTGCTGTATTATTTCTACCAACTGCATCTGAGGAAGTGGGCTGATGCCCACGAAAGCTTATGTCTGCTGAAATTAAATTTATTAGTCTTTAAAGTGCTACAGAACTCTCATTGTTTTTATCTAACGTGGTGATACACTATGCCAGTGGTTCTCAACAAGGGGTATGCAGAGGTCTTCTGGGGATACATCAACTCATTTAGATATCTGCCTAGTTTTACAGCAGTCTACATAAAAAACACTTAGTAAAGTCAGTACAAACTAAAATTTCATACCGACAATGACTTGTTTATGCTGCTCTATATACTATACACTGAAATGTAAAGTACAATATTTATATTCCAATCAATTTATTTTATATGATAAAAATGAGAAAGCAGGCAATTTTTCAGTAATAGTGTGCTGTGACACTTTTTTATTTTTATGTCTCATTTTGTAAGCAAGTTGTTTTTAAGTGAGGTGAAATTTGAGGGTACGCAAGACAAATCAGACTCCTGAAAGGTGGACAGTAGTCTGGAAAGGTTGAGAACCACTGCACTATACTACCAGCATGAGTCCCTTATACTGGCAAAAAAACATCTCTGAAGACCCATTCAACTTACAGTTCTTAGCAGTGGCCGTACCTTAACTTTATGAAACCAAGGTTAGAGCCACGACAAATGGTGCTATTATCAGAGATTGAATATGGAACATATGACAATAAAATAATCTGAAAATGTATGATATGAAATGGTAAACTTTGCTTGAAATTTCTCTTTACATAGGCATTTACAGAATGACATTCCATATCAGATCAAAAGTCTATCTAGTATATTAATCTGCCTCAATCTGTTACCTCTGCTTATCACTGCAGAGGAAGGAACAAATTATCATAATGCATTTGACCCACAATGAAGCTGATGCCCTGGAGCATGGGTTTTGGTTACCTCCTTTTAGCATCTATACTGCAGAATGTAAAAGTGTATACAGTATGTAAATTAGGACTGTCAACCAATTAAAAATATTAATTGTAGTTAATCGCAAGATTTAAAAAAATTAATTATGATTAATCACAGTTTTAATCGCACGGTTAAACAATAATACAATATCATGTATTTAAATACTCTTGGATGTTTTCTACATTTTCAACTATATTGATTTCAATTACAACACGGAATACAAAGTGCACAGTGCTCAGTTTATATAATTTTTATTACAAATATTTACACTGTAAAAAGATAAAGAAAAGAAATAGTATTTTTCAGTTCACCTCATACAAGTACTGTAGTTCAATCTCTTTATCATGAAAGGGTAACTTACAAATGTAGAATTTTTTTGGTTACATAAAATCAGGAGACATACAATTCTCAACCAAGGAGTTCAAATTTAATTAATGCATTTTTTTTTAACAAATATCATCAGCATGAAAGCACATCCTCTGAAATGGTGGCCAAAGCATGAAGGAGCATACAAATGTTTAGCATATCTGGCATGTAAATAACTTGCAACGCCAGCTACAGAAGTGCCATGCGAATGCCTGTTCTCATTTTCAGGTGACATAAGAAGCGGGCAGGATTATCTCCTGTAAATATAAGCAAACTTGTTTGTCTTAGTGATTGGCTGAACAAGAGGTAGGACTGAGCGGACTTGTAGGCTCTAAAGTTTTACATTGTTTTGGTTTTGAGTGCAGTTATGTAACAAAAAGAATCTACATTTGTAAATTGCACTTTCACGATAAAAAGATTGAACTACAGTACTTGTATGAGGTGAACTGAAAAATACTATTTCTTTTCTTTATCTTTTTACAGTGTAAATATTTGTAATAAAAATTATATGAACTGAGCACTGTGCACTTTGTCTTCCGTGTTGTAATTGAAATCAATACATTTTAAAATGTAGAAAACATCCAAAATATTTATAATAAATTTAAATTGGTATAATATTGTTTAACAGTGCAGTTAAAACTGTGATTAATCATGATTAATTTTTTTAATTGAGTTAATTTGTTTTGAGTTAATCGCTCAAGTTAACAGTGATTAATTGACAATTCTAATGTAAATCTATCATCTATATTTACAAACTTCATCATCACTTATTTCGTTGGTTAGTGTACTTATCACCATTATATCTAATCCCCACATTAATCATCATTGTCCTTAAGTTATTCAGTAAACTAAACAATATTTTTAACAACTTTTCTATTTATGATGAACTATATCTCATACAAAATTGATGTATTTCTAGTTAAACAAGCTGAGTATATAGCCATACCTGTTTTAATCATGATGTTACTGGATAGCTGGCATTCCAGAGGGGGAACTGTTGTCACATTAGCAAAAGTTGCAGTTGTAGGAGCAGCAGAAGTGTTTTCCACTGGAGCAGGGGGAAGCCTAGTTGTCTTCGCTGATGCTGTAATAGATGTCAAAGCTGCTGTAATTGTCAGTGGATATGCAGTTGATGTTTTGGTGATTTCTGAGCTTGTGAACTTCTTGGTATCAGGTACTGTGGTTTCTATCTGTCTTTGTGTGTGTGTTGTGGATGTCAGTGTGGAAGCTATGACTCTACTAACTTTATTGGTTAGAAATGTAGCAGTGGTGTTGGACGGCGATGTAGGTGTGTTTCGTGGTGCAAACGGAAAGTTTGTATGTGCTGCTACTGTCGATGTCATTTCTGAGGCAGTGTTATTTTTTGCTAGTGTTGATATCAATGTGCTTAATGCTGTCACAGACAGCAAGCGTGTGTTTTCAGTGCCTAGAGAAAACACGGACGAAGTTGGCACTGGTGAAGTTGGAGCTGATTTTCCTGTTACTGGTTTTGCTTCTGAAGTTGCTACTGTAGGTATTGCACCAGACGACATTGAAGGTAACACTGTAATGACAGAATGGGTAAAGTTGGTTGTTGGCAAAAAAGCGGAATTTAGTTGTGTTGGTGATGCATGGACAGAAGTTATGATGACTGACTGCGAAGCATTGGTGGTATGTGTTTGCAATGGGGTGCCATTGATTGCTTCATTAGGTACAGTAACTGTAACTAGAATATCGCCTGTATCATCTGCATGCCATCTCTCTGTACTAAGTGTAGCTTGTTTTTGAATAACGGTAGTCAAGTGACTAGATGGTTCTGAAACAGAGCTGCTTGTGTAGTCTGTCAAATTTCCAGAAGTCATGTATTCTTCTGTAGTTAGACTAGATATCAATGTTGAACTTGAAGATTGTTTGGCTATTGGAAAGGGAGAAATTGTTGGTTGTGTACCACTGACCAAACTAATTTTGTTAATGGCTGAGATAATCAAATTGTCAGTGAATTGAGAACCCAGTGGTAGCTCAGATGGTGTTGTGTATAAGGCTTGTGTTGATGAAGAGGCATTTTCACCATGAGTTGTCTGAGATTTCAGAATGCTAGATGCAGTATTTGTATCATTAGTTGCAAAATACTTCACTGTACGTACATACTGATGGGAGGATATTTCAAAGTTTGCAGTGAAGTTAGTGTCCCTGAGAGTGAAGAATTCAGTAACATTTTGAGTTGTGTCAATATCATTTTTTGACTGGGCTGCAGGTAGTGTGGTAGTGATAGCATGGGACGAATACTGAGCAGTAGACGTTTCCAGGGCAGATGAATGTATATTAAATTGTGTGAAATTAGGAGATTTAATTCCAGTCAAAGGTGAAGTTGAAACATTTTGATTAGATGTTGCAGATGTAGAGGTCTCTAAAGTTACAGAGATAGAAGCTGTTTGTTCGTTTATAACATTGTTTATTTGCTGTTGCAGACCTGAAATTGTTGAATATGGGACATGAGACCAAGTTTCTAATGCAGAAGTGCTTGGAGATACTTGCGTTATTGGCATTTTGGTTGTTTCTTTTGCTGACAGAATACTAACACCAACTGAAGTAAGCACGGCTTCTGTAGTCCATTCAGAAGCTGAAGCAGTGGTTTTAGGTATTTTTGTAGTATCTAAACTGCTTTCAGAAGCAGCGTTTGAAATACTAGAGAAAGCTGATGCTGGGCCGCGAGGGCCTTCTGTTGCTGGAACAAATGATGGCAATGCATATAATTCTGGAGGCACAATAGTCCACACTTTTTTATCAACTGTGTTTGAAACTTGATCAGTGGTAAAATCAGATTTATTTAAAGCTGGTAGTGGAGTATATTTTATTTGTGGAGTGACAACAGTGAATGCTCCTGTATTTGTTTCTTCATTTTCTGTTAAGTTTACAGCTGGACTTTCTTCATTAATAGCTGGAAGCTGTGAAATTGTAGAATTCTGAATAGCAGATGTATCTTTAATAGTGAACACAGATTTTGAAAGGCCT